>NC_141687.1:2080743477-2081943477 GCF_964263255.1 Lissotriton vulgaris
CACCCCAGTTCAGACATGGCCATATGCAAATCAGTCTGACCCTGTGCCTCATGGGAACAGTCCAGCCCGAACTGCCAAGCCATTCCTTCCCTGGACCAGAAAAAAGCTTCAGAGGACCGGATTCTGGCATTTCAGCCGTCTTGAGCCCGGCTTGCTTGAATCCAGTGGCAAAGTGAGCAGGGGACTCACGTCTGAGCATACCCTGCCAACTTATGGCGAAAAAGTGGTACAAAAGGGGGTGGTGATGGACGGAGCATCTGAACCAATCAAACACTCACACCCAGTGAACAGATCTGGGTTTAATCCATCACCGTTCTGTAGCCGACTTCGCCACTCCAGTTCAGACATGGCCATATGCAAATCAGTCTGACCCTGTGCCTCATGGGAGCAGTCCAGCGGAACTGTCAAGCCATGCCTTCCCTGGACCAGAAAAAAGCTTCCCAGGACCGGTTTCGGGCATTTCAGCCGTCTTCAGCCCGACTTGCTTGAATCCAGTGACAAAGTGAGCAAGGGACTCACGTCTGAGCATACCCTGCCAACATATGGCGAACAAAGTGGTACAACAGGGTGTGGTGATGGACGGAGCATCTGAACCAATCACACACTCACACCCAGTCAACAGATCTGGATTTAATCCATCACCATTCTTTAGCCCACTCTGCCACCCCAGTTCAGACATAGCCATATGCAAATCAGCCTGACCCAGTGCCTCATGGGAACAGTCCAGCCTGAACTGCCAAGCCATGCCTTCCCTGGACCGGAAACAAGCTTCCGATGACCGGTTTCTGGCATTTCAGCTGTCTTCAGCCCGGCTTGCTTAAATACTTCCCTCATGTAGGGGGCCACTGTCCCAGTGCCCTAAAAGGAGTTATTTAGAGCTGTTAGAGGTTGCACTAGCACCACTGCAAGTTCTCTGTAAAAGACCCCAGTAAGGCCATCTAGGCCTGGCGCATTATTGGGTTTTAATGATTTAATTGCAGTCAAAAGTTCCTGCTGTGAGATAGGTTATTCTGCACAGTTTTCCAACCCGCAGGGACTGTATGGAACATCAGATTATTAAGGTAACAGTCTATGGCCTCAGGGATTTCATTGCTCAAAAAATATAGGGGTATATAAGTTCCGATAAGTGACGATAAGTCCCTATCGCCACTGGAACTTCACTTTTTCTGTGGCGATAGGGTCAGCGCCTTATTCTCAAGGCAGTGTTAAGCAACTTAGTTTGGCTTTTAACCACGTTAAGTGGCTTAACGCTGCTTTGAGAATAAGGCCCATTTCACTGTAAATTTAGTGTGAAAGGGGCATGCAGTGAATGTTGCGATGAGCGTTCCACCGCAACACGCAATGTGATCGATGCTGCCACTTATTATCAAGGGCGGAGATAATATGTGGCAGCTCCGAACTTAAGACCAGAAAATTCCTGTTCTTAAATTGGTGAAATGAGGAGAAATGCTTTATTTCTCCTTGTTTTTGCTTTTTCCTTGTGCAGCACACATGGAAAAAGCAAAATGTCATGGTTTGTTCATGTACAGGAAAGTGTCCCTTCCTGTACATGAATAAACATTTTCACAAATGCCATTTTGTAACTTTAATGTGTGCAACACGAAGCAGCACACATGAACGTTACAAAATGATATTTTTCAGGAAGGAGCACCTTCCTGTACATAAACAACCCTCCCCTGCACACAGACACCCTTGAACTCTGATGCAAGCATATCTGCGTTGGCGCTAAATCATGAAACTTAGCGCCATCACATGGAGAAATGCCAGGCTGCACCACATTCTTGAGAATAGGGTGTAGCCTCGCGTTTCCAAAGTGGCGAAAAGAGGCGTTAAGCCAAGGAGGCTAACGTCTCTCACTGCCACTTCATTGAGAATATACCCCAAAGAGTCCTATACAATTGCAAGAAAGCGTCCCACTTACCCTCCTCATCTATAAGTTCTCAACCCCCAGGTGCATAGAACGTTTGGGTATATTCTCTCATTTTGTCACTCTGAATTTGCCAGACAATACTTTTTTTTAGCCTTATTCCCCTTTTCGTAGCAGGGTTGTTTTAAACGTAAGAGAGTCGTCTCAGCTTTTGCAGTCCATATGATTCTAGGCTGTCCCTGCAGCTTGTTCTGTTGCATTTCCAATTTCCTACTAGGACAGTGCTTCTGTGCACCCTCCAACCACTAAAGCTCTTGTAAAGGCTGATTCTCCTTTAATCTCACCGTCATCAGTTTAAAGGCTGTCAGGGAGGATGCTGCTTCCATGAAAGCTGCATTGAATGCATCCCAGTGGGTGTTATGGGATGTGTCCCTGGTGTAATTTTCTGCAAGATAATTACTTATTGTTTGAGGTAGTTCTTCCCTATGTGCTCTATCCTGTATTATATCAGGGGGGAACCTCCAGCATGTGCATCTCCTTTTTGACCTAAAGTCTGCAAATTATAAGGTCACTCGGCAAGTAATAGTCCAAGCGACTATTCTATCTAGTCTTGATTACTCTAACTCACTCATGTAAGGTGCCAATAAGGCAGAAGTGGCACGTTTTCAGTGAGTCCAGAATGCAGCTGCCCGAGTTCTGTTGAGGCTCCCCAGAATGTGTTCCGCGACGGGTGCAATATACCGTCTGCATTGGCTTCCGATAGCCAAAAGGATCGAATTTAAAACGCTATGCTTGGCCTTCAAAATATTACACCTTTCTTCCCCTGAGATCCTGTCCAATCTCCTGGCCCCATATGTTCCCACCCGTCAGCTACGCTCTGCCGAGCAACACCTGGTTGTGGTTCCTCGTGTGAAGTGCCTTAGAGCTGGTGGCCGGTCTTTCCGGTACTTCGCAGAGAAACACTGGAACTCCCTCCCTTTTCAGATCCGTCATATGTATTGCTTACTGTCCTTTCATAAGGCCACCAAAACTCACCTGTTCTCTCTGACAGCCCCTGCTCCTCCTCTGACACTGCTATCAGCGCCGGGACGCCTCTTCACTGAGGCAGCAGTGCGCTATATAAGAATACTTAACATTAACATTAACATTATCTTGACCATGAACTGAGTGACACCCGGGATTTGATTGTCTAATATCTTGCCTATGAGATCTTGAGAGATAAAGAATGTGTCTTTTTGAGTGTAAGATTTGTGAACTTGCGAGTCGAACGTATAGTCTCTGGCATTTGGGTTTGGTATGAAGCCAACAGTCTAATAGATCAAAGTCAGCATATCATGCTTTCAGTTTATTTGGAAACGTTCTTGCTGCTTGAGTGTTGTGGGGTGATCTATTATGCTCAGGGTCCCAGACCAGGTCAGAAGCCTCCCACCCCATGATTATTCCTCCCTTTGCAGGCCTACCAGTGGAATCCCATCTGTTGTGAAATATGCGTGTAGATGTTAATTAGCATAAAGGGCAATTCATCTATGGTGACTTGCAGGAGGGAGGTCCCGCCATCATTTTCATGTTAGGTGTGGTGTACCTGAACAGGAAGATCCCTCCTAATTAGCATTGCCACTCCTGCTGTCTTCGTAGTCCCAGATGTCCAATATTGTGTAGAGGTACAAAAGTGGGTGGTGATGGACTGAGCATCTGAACCAATCAAACACTCACACCCAGTCAACAGATCTGGGTTTAATCCATCACCGTTCTGTAGCCAACTCTGCCACCCCAGTTCAGACATGGCCATATGCAAATCAGTCTGACCCTGTGCCTCATGGGAACAGTCCAGCCGAACTGCCAAGCCATGCCTTCCCTGGACCAGAAAAAAGCTTCCGAGGACCGGTTTCGGGCATTTCAGCCGTCTTCAGCCCGACTTGCTTGAATCTAGTGACAAAGTGAGCAAGGGATTCACGTCTGAGCATACCCTGCCAACATATGGCGAACAAAGTGGTACAAAAGGGGGTGGTGATGGACGGAGCATCTGAACCAATCAAACACTCACACCCAGTCAACAGATCTGGGTTTAATCCATCACCGTTCTTTAGCCCACTCTGCCACCCCAGTTCAGACATGGCCAAATGCAAATCAGTCTGACCCTGTGCCTAATGGGAACAGTCCAGCCCGAACTGCCAAGCCATGCCTTCCCTGGACCAGAAAAAAGCTTCAGAGGACCGGTTTCGGGCATTTCAGCCGTCTTCAGCCCGACTTGCTTGAATCCAGTGGCAAAGTGAGCAAGGGACCCACGTCTGGGCATACCCTGCCAACTTATGGCGAACAAAGTGGTACAAAAGGGGGTGGTGATGGACGGAGCATCTGAACCAATCAAACACCCACACCCAGTCAACAGATCTGGGTTTAATCCATCACCGTGCTTTAGGCCACTCTGCCACCCCAGTTCAGACATAGCCATATGCAAATCAGTCTGACCCTGTGCCTCATGGGAACAGTCCAGTCCGAACTGCCAAGCCATGCCTTCCCCGGACCGGAAACAAGCTTCTGATGACTGGTTTCTGGCATTTCAGCCGTCTTCAGCCCGGCTTGCTTGAATCCAGTGGCAAAGTGAGCAAGGGACTCACGTCTGAGCATACCCTGCCATCTTATGGCGAAAAAAGTGGTACAAAAGGGGGTGGTGATGGACGGAGCATCTGAACCAATCAAACACCCACACCCAGTTAACAGATCTGGGTTTAATCCATCACCGTTCTTTAGCCCACTCTGCCACCCCAGTTCAGACATGGCCATATGCAAATCAGTCTGACCCTGTGCCTCATGGGAACAGCCAGCCGAACTGCCAAGCCATGCCTTCCCTGGACCAGAAAAAAGCTTCAGAGGACCGGTTTCTGGCATTTCAGCCGTCTTCAGCCCGGCTTGCTTGAATCCAGTGGAAAACTGAGCAAGGGACTCACGTCTGAGCATACCCTGCCATCTTATGGCGAAAAAAGTGGTACAAAAGGGGGTGGTGATGGACGGAGCATGTGAACCAATCAAACACTCACACCCAGTCAACAGATCTGGGTTTAATCCATCAACACCGTTCTTTAGCCCACTCTGCCACCCCAGTTCAGACATGGCCATATGCAAATCAGTCAGATCCTGTGCCTCATGGGACCTGTCCAGTGGAACTGCCAAGCCATAACTTCCCTGGACCAGAAAAAAGCTTCAGAGGACCGGTTTCGGGCATTTCAGCCGTCTTCAGCATGACTTGCTTGAATCCAGTGACAAAGTGGGCAAGGGACTCACGTCTGAGCATACCCTGCAAACATATGGCGAACAGAGTGGTACAAAAGGGGGTGGTGATGGACGGAGCATCTGAACCAATCAAACACTCACACCCAGTCAACAGATCTGGGTTTAATCCATCACCGTTCTTTAGCCCACTCTGCCACCCCAGTTACTACATGGCCATATGCAAATTAGTCTGACCCTGTGCCTCATGGGAACAGTCCAGCCCGAACTGCCAAGCCATGCCTTCCCTGGACCAGAAAAAAGCTTCAGAGGACCGGTTTCGTGCATTTCAGCCATCTTCAGCCCGGCTTGCTTGAATCCATTGGCAAAGTGAGCAAGGGACTCACGTCTGAGCATACCCTGCCAACTTATGGCGGACAAAGTGGTACAAAAGGTGGTGATGGACGGAGCATCTGAACCAATCAAACACTCACAACAATCAACAGATCTGGGTTTAATCCATCACCGTTCTTTAGCCCACTCTACCACCCAGTTCATACATGGCCATATGCAAATCAGTCTGACCCTGTGCCTAATGGGAACAGTCCAGCCCGAACTGCCAAGCCATTCCTTTCCTGGACCGGAAACAAGCTTCCGATGACCGGTTTCTGGAATTTCAGCCGTCTTTAGCCCGGCTTGCTTTAATCCAGTGGGTAAGTGAGCAAGGGACTCACGTCTGAGCATACCCTGCCAACTTATGGCGAACAAAGTGGTACAAAAGGGGGTGGTGATGGATAGAGCATCTGAACCAATCAAACACGCACACCAGTCAACAGATCTGGGTTTAATACATCACCGTTCTTTAGCCCACTCTGCCATCCCAGTGCAGACATGGCCATATGCAAATCAGTCTGACCCTGTGCCTCATGGGAGCAGTCCAGCGGAACTGCCAAGCCATGCCTTCCCTGGTCCAGAAAAAAGCTTCAGAGGACCGGTTTCGGGCATTTCAGCCGTCTTCAGCCCGACTTGCTTGAATCCAGTGACAAAGTGAGCAAGGGACTCACGTCTGAGCATACCCTGCCAACCTATGGCAAACAAAGTGGTGCAAAAGGGGGTGGGGATGGACGGAGCATCTGAACCAATCAAACAGTCACACCTGTCAAAAGATCTCAGTTTAATCCATCACCGTTCTTTAGCCCACTCTGCCACCCCAGTTCAGACAAGGCCAAATGCAAATCAGTCTGACCCTGTGCCTCATGGGAACAGTCCAGCCCGAACTGCCAAGCCATGCCTTCCCTGGACCGGAAACAACCTTCCGATGGCTGGTTTCTGGCATTTCAGCCGTCTTTAGCCCGGCTTGCTTTAATCCAGTGGCTAAGTGAGCAAGGGACTCACGTCTGAGCATACCCTGCCAACTTATGGCGAACAAAGTGGTACAAAAGGGGGTGGTGATGGACGGAGCATCTGAACCAATCAAACACTCACACCAGTCAACAGATCTGGGTTTAATACATCACTGTTCTTTAGCCCACTCTGCCACCCCAGTTCAGACATGGCCATATGCAAATCAGTCTGACCCTGTGCCTCATGGGAACAGTCCAGTGGAACTGCCAAGCCATGCCTTCCCTGGACCAGAAAAAAGCTTACGAGGACCGGTTTTGGGCATTTCAGCCGTCTTCAGCCCGACTTGCTTGAATCCAGTGACAAAGTGAGCAAGGGACTCACGTCTGAGCATACCCTGCCAACTTATGGCGAACAATGTGGTACAAAAGGGGCTGGTGATGGACGGAGCATCTGAACCAATCAAACACTCACACCCACTCAACAGATCTGGGTTTAATCCATCACCGTTCTTTAGCCCACTCTGCCACCCCAGTTCAGACATAGCCATATGCAAATCAGTCTGACCCAGTGCCTCATGGGAACAGTCCAGCCCGAACTGCCAAGCCATGCCTTCCCTGGACCGGAAACAAGCTTCTGATGACCTGTTTCTGGCATTTCAGCTGTCTTCAGCCCGGCTTGCTTGAATCCAGTGGCAAAGTGAGCAAGGGACTCACGTCTGAGCATACCCTGCCAACCTATGGCAAACAAAGTGGTACAAAAGGGGGTGGTGATGGACGGAGCATCTGAACCAATCAAACAGTCACACCTGTCAATACATCTCAGTTTAATCCATCACCGTTCTTTAGCCCACTCTGCCACCCCAGTTCAGACATGGCCATATGCAAATCAGTCTGACCCTGTGCCTCATGGGAACAGTCCAGCCCGAACTGCCAAGCCATTCCTTCCCTGGACCAGAAAAAAGCTTCAGAGGACCGGATTCTGGCATTTCAGTCGTCTTGAGCCCGGCTTGCTTGAATCCAGTGGCAAAGTGAGCAAGGGACTCACGTCTGAGCATACCCTGCCAACTTATGGCGAAAAAGTTGTACAAAAGGGGGTGGTGATGGACGGAGCATCTGAACCAATCAAACACTCACACCCAGTGAACAGATCTGGGTTTAATCCATCACCGTTCTGTAGCCGACTTCGCCACTCCAGTTCAGACATGGCCATATGCAAAACAGTCTGACCCTGTGCCTCATGGGAGCAGTACAGCGGAACTGTCAAGCCATGCCTTCCCTGGACCAGAAAAAAGCTTCCGAGGACCGGTTTCGGGCATTTCAGCCTTCTTCAGCCCGACTTGCTTGAATCCAGTGACAAAGTGAGCAAGGGACTCACGTCTGAGCATACCCTGCCAACATATGGCGAACAAAGTGGTACAACAGGGTGTGGTGATGGACGGAGCATCTGAACCAATCACACACTCACACCCAGTCAACAGATCTGGGTTTAATCCATCACCATTCTTTAGCCCACTCTGCCACCCCAGTTCAGACATAGCCATATGCAAATCAGTCTGACCCAGTGCCTCATGGGAACAGTCCAGCCTGAACTGCCAAGCCATGCCTTCCCTGGACCGGAAACAAGCTTCCGATGACCGGTTTCTGGCATTTCAGCTGTCTTCAGCCCGGCTTGCTTAAATACTTCCCTCATGTAGGGGGCCACTGTCCCAGTGCCCTAAAAGGAGTTATTTAGAGCTGTTAGAGGTTGCACTAGCACCACTGCAAGTTCTCTGTAAAAGACCCCAGTAAGGCCATCTAGGCCTGGCCCATTATTGGGTTTTAATGATTTAATTGCAGTCAAAAGTTCCTGCTGTGAGATAGGTTATTCTGCACAGTTTTCCAACCCGCAGGGACTGTATGGAACATCAGATTATTAAGGTAACAGTCTATGGCCTCAGGGATTTCATTGCTCAAAAAATATAGGGGTATATAAGTTCCGATAAGTGACGATAAGTCCCTATCGCCACTGGAACTTCACTTTTTCTGTGGCGATAGGGTCAGCGCCTTATTCTCAAGGCAGTGTTAAGCCACTTAGTTTGGCTTTTAACCACGTTAAGTGGCTTAACGCTGCTTTGAGAATAAGGCCCATTTCACTGTAAATTTAGTGTGAAAGGGGCATGCAGTGAATGTTGCGATGAGCGTTCCACCGCAACACGCAATGTGATCGATGCTGCCACTTATTATCAAGGGCGGAGATAATAGGTGGCAGCTCCGAACTTAAGACCAGAAAATTCCTGTTCTTAAATTGGTGAAATGAGGAGAAATGCTTTATTTCTCCTTGTTTTTGCTTTTTCCTTGTGCAGCACACATGGAAAAAGCAAAATGCCATGGTTTGTTCATGTACAGGAAAGTGTCCCTTCCTGTACATGAATAAGCATTTTCACAAATGCCATTTTGTAACTTTAATGTGTGCAACACGAAGCAGCACACATGAACGTTACAAAATGATATTTTTCAGGAAGGAGCACCTTCCTGTACAAAAACAACCCTCCCCTGCACACAGACACCCTTGAACTCTGATGCAAGCATATCTGCGTTGGCGCTAAATCATGAAACTTAGCGCCATCACATGGAGAAATGCCAGGCTGCACCACATTCTTGAGATTAGGGTGTAGCCTCGTGTTTCCAAAGTGGCGAAAAGAGGCGTTAAGCCAAGGAGGCTAACGTCTCTCACTGCCACTTCATTGAGAATATACCCCAAAGAGTCCTATACAATTGCAAGAAAGCGTCCCACTTACCCTCCTCATCTATAAGTTCTCAACCCGCAGGTGCATGGAACGTTTGGGTATATTCTCTCATTTTGTCACTCTGAATTTGCCAGACAATACTTTTTTTTAGCCTTATTCCCCTTTTCGTAGCAGGGTTGTTTTAAACGTAAGAGAGTCGTCTCAGCTTTTGCAGTCCATATGATTCTAGGCTGTCCCTGCAGCTTGTTCTGTTGCATTTCCAATTTCCTACTAGGACAGTGCTTCTGTGCACCCTCCAACCACTAAAGCTCTTGTAAAGGCTGATTCTCCTTTAATCTCACCGTCATCAGTTTAAAGGCTGTCAGGGAGGATGCTGCTTCCATGAAAGCTGCATTGAATGCATCCCAGTGGGTGTTATGGGATGTGTCCCTGGTGTAATTTTCTGCAAGATAATTACTTATTGTTTGAGGTAGTTCTTCCCTATGTGCTCTATCCTGTATTATATCAGGGGGGAACCTCCAGCATGTGCATCTCCTTTTTGACCTAAAGTCTGCAAATTATAAGGTCACTCGGCAAGTAATAGTCCAAGCGACTATTCTATCTAGGCTTGATTACTCTAACTCACTCATGTAAGGTGCCAATAAGGCAGAAGTGGCACGTTTTTCAGTGAGTCCAGAATGCAGCTGCCCGAGTTCTGTTGAGGCTCCCCAGAATGTGTTCCACGATCGGTGCAATATACCGTCTGCATTGGCTTCCGATAGCCAAAAGGATCGAATTTAAAACGCTATGCTTGGCCTTCAAAATATTACACCTTTCTTCCCCTGAGATCCTGTCCAATCTCCTGGCCCCATATGTTCCCACCCGTCAGCTACGCTCTGCCGAGCAACACCTGGTTGTGGTTCCTCGTGTGAAGTGCCTTAGAGCTGGTGGCCGGTCTTTCCGGTACTTCGCAGAGAAACACTGGAACTCCCTCCCTTTTCAGATCCGTCATATGTATTGCTTACTGTCCTTTCAAAAGGCCACCAAAACTCACCTGTTCTCTCTGACAGCCCCTGCTCCTCCTCTGACACTGCTATCAGCGCCGGGACGCCTCTTCGCTGAGGCAGCAGTGCGCTATATAAGAATACTTAACATTAACATTAACATTATCTTGACCATGAACTGAGTGACACCCGGGATTTGATTGTCTAATATCTTGCCTATGAGATCTTGAGAGATAAAGAATGTGTCTTTTTGAGTGTAAGATTTGTGAACTTGCGAGTAGAACGTATAGTCTCTGGCATTTGGGTTTGGTATGACGCCAACAGTCTAATAGATCAAAGTCAGCATATCATGCTTTCAGTTTATTTGGAAACGTTCTTGCTGCTTGAGTGTTGTGGGGTGATCTATTATGCTCAGGTTCCCAGACCAGGTCAGAAGCCTCCCACCCCATGATTATTCCTCCCTTTGCAGGCCTACCAGTGGAATGCCATCTGTTGTGAAATATGCGTGTAGATGTTAATTAGCATAAAGGGCAATTCATCTATGGTGACTTGCAGGAGGGAGGTCCCGCCATCATTTTCATGTTAGGTGTGGTGTACCTGAACAGGAAGATCCCTCCTAATTAGCATTGCCACTCCTGCTGTCTTCGTAGTCCCAGATGTCCAATATTGTGTAGAGGTACAAAAGTGGGTGGTGATGGACGGAGCATCTGAACCAATCAAACACTCACACCCAGTCAACAGATCTGGGTTTAATCCATCACCGTTCTGTAGCCAACTCTGCCACCCCAGTTCAGACATGGCCATATGCAAATCAGTCTGACCCTGTGCCTCATGGGAACAGTCCAGCCGAACTGCCAAGCCATGCCTTCCCTGGACCAGAAAAAAGCTTCCGAGGACCGGTTTCGGGCATTTCAGCCGTCTTCAGCCCGACTTGCTTGAATCTAGTGACAAAGTGAGCAAGGGATTCACGTCTGAGCATATCCTGCCAACATATGGCGAACAAAGTGGTACAAAAGGGGGTGGTGATGGACGGAGCATCTGAACCAATCAAACACTCACACCCAGTCAACAGATCTGGGTTTAATCCATCACCGTTCTTTAGCCCACTCTGCCACCCCAGTTCAGACATGGCCAAATGCAAATCAGTCTGACCCTGTGCCTAATGGGAACAGTCCAGCCCGAACTGCCAAGCCATGCCTTCCCTGGACCAGAAAAAAACTTCAGAGGACCGGTTTCGGGCATTTCAGCCGTCTTCAGCCCGACTTGCTTGAATCCAGTGGCAAAGTGAGCAAGGGACCCACGTCTGGGCATACCCTGCCAACTTATGGCGAACAAAGTGGTACAAAAGGGGGTGGTGATGGACGGAGCATCTGAACCAATCAAACACCCACACCCAGTCAACAGATCTGGGTTTAATCCATCACCGTGCTTTAGGCCACTCTGCCACCCCAGTTCAGACATAGCCATATGCAAATCAGTCTGACCCTGTGCCTCATGGGAATAGTCCAGTCCGAACTGCTAAGCCATGCCTTCCCTGGACCGGAAACAAGCTTCTGATGACCGGTTTCGGGCATTTCAGCCGTCTTCAGCCCGACTTGCTTGAATCTAGTGACAAAGTGAGCAAGGGATTCACGTCTGAGCATATCCTGCCAACATATGGCGAAAAAAGTGGTACAAAAGGGGGTGGTGATGGACGGAGCATCTGAACCAATCAAACACTCACACCCAGTCAACAGATCTGGGTTTAATCCATCACCGTTCTTTAGCCCACTCTGCCACCCCAGTTCAGACATGGCCATATGCAAATCAGTCAGATCCTGTGCCTCATGGGACCTATCCAGCGGAACTGCAAAGCCATAACTTCCCTGGACCAGAAAAAAGCTTCAGAGGACCGGTTTCGGGCATTTCAGCCGTCTTCAGCCCGACTTGCTTGAATCCAGTGACAAAGTGGGCAAGGGACTCACGTCTGAGCATACCCTGCAAACATATGGCGAACAGAGTGGTACAAAAGGGGGTGGTGATGGACGGAGCATCTGAACCAATCACACACTCACACCCAGTCAACAGATCTGGGTTTAATCCATCACCGTTCTTCAGCCCACTCTGCCACCCCAGTTACTGCATGGCCATATGCAAATTAGTCTGACCCTGTGCCTCATGGGAACAGTCCAGCCCGAACTGCCAAGCCATGCCTTCCCTGGACCAGAAAAAAGCTTCAGAGGACCGGTTTCATGCATTTCAGCCATCTTCAGCCTTACTTGCTTGAATCCAGTGGCAAAGTGAGCAAGGGACTCACGTCTGAGCATACCCTGCCAACTTATGGTGAACAAAGTGGTACAAAAGGGGGTGGTGATGGACGGAGCATCTGAACCAATCAAACACCCACACCCAGTCAACAGATCTGGGTTTAATCCATCACCGTTCTTTAGGCCACTCTGCCACCCCAGTTCAGACATAGCCATATGCAAATCAGTCTGACCCTGTGCTTCATGGGAACAGTCCAGTCCGAACTGCCAAGCCATGTCTTCCCTGGACCGGAAACAAGCTTCCGATGTCTGGTTTCCTGGCATTTCAGCCATCTTCAGCCCGGCTTGCTTGAATCCAGTGGCAAAGTGAGCAAGGGACTCACGTCTGAGCATACCCTGCCAACTTATGGCGGACAAAGTGGTACAAAAGGGGGTGGTGATGGACGGAGCATCTGAACCAATCAAACACTCACAACAATCAACAGATCTGGGTTTAATCCATCACCGTTCTTTAGCCCACTCTACCACCCAGTTCATACATGGCCATATGCAAATCAGTCTGACCCTGTGCCTAATGGGAACAGTCCAGCCTGAACTGCCAAGCCATGCCTTCCCTGGACCGGAAACAAGCTTCCGATGACCGGTTTCTGGCATTTCAGCCGTCTTTAGCCCGGCTTGCTTTAATCCAGTGGGTAAGTGAGCAAGGGACTCACGTCTGAGCATACCCTGCCAACTTATGGCGAACAAAGTGGTCCAAAAGGGGGTGGTGATGGATAGAGCATCTGAACCAATCAAACACGCACACCAGTCAACAGATCTGGGTTTAATACATCACCATTCTTTAGCCCACTCTGCCATCCCAGTGCACACATGGCCATATGCAAATCAGTTTGACACTGTGCCTCATGGGAACAGTCCAGCCGCACTGCCAAGCCATGCCTTCCCTGGACCAGAAAAAAACTTACGAGGACCATTTTCGGGCATTTCAGCCGTCTTCAGCCCGACTTGCTTGAATCCAGTGGCAAAGTGAGCAAGGGACTCACAACTGAGCATACCCTGCCAACTTATGGCGAACAAAGTGGTACAAAAGGGGGTGGTGATGGACGGGGCATCTGTACTAATCAAACACTCACACCCAGTCAACAGATCTGGGTTTAATCCATCACCGTTCTTTAGCCCACTCTGCCACCCCAGTTCAGACATGGCCACATGCAAATCAGTCTGACCCTGTGCCTCATGGGAACAGTCCAGCCCGAACTGCCAAGCCATTCCTTCCCTGGACCAGAAAAAAGCTTCAGAGGACCGGATTCTGGCATTTCAGCCGTCTTGAGCCCGGCTTGCTTGAATCCAGTGGCAAAGTGAGCAAGGGACTCACGTCTGAGCATACCCTGCCAACTTATGGCGAAAAAGTGGTACAAAAGTGGGTGGTGATGGACGGAGCATCTGAACCAATCAAACACTCACACCCAGTGAACAGATCCGGGTTTAATCCATCACCGTTCTGTAGCCGACTTTGCCACTCCAGTTCACACATGGCCATATTCAAATCAGTCTGACCCTGTGCCTCATGGGAGCAGTCCAGCGGAACTGCCAAGCCATGCCTTCCCTGGACCAGAAAAACGCTTCCGAGGACCGGTTTCGGGCATTTCAGCCGTCTTCAGCCCGACTTGCTTGAATCCAGTGACAAAGTGAGCAAGGGACTCACGTCTGAGCATACCCTGCCAACATATGGCGAACAAAGTGATACAAAAGGGGGTGGTGATGGACGGAGCATCTGAACCAATCACACACTCACAACCAGTCAACAGATCTGGGTTTAATCTATCACCATTCTTTAGCCCACTCTGCCACCCCAGTTCAGACATAGCCATATGCAAATCAGTCTGACCCAGTGCCTCATGGGAACAGTCCAGCCTGAACTGCCAAGCCATGCCTTCCCTGGCCCGGAAACAAGCTTCCGATGACCGGTTTCTGGCATTTCAGCTGTCTTCAGCCCGGCTTGCTTGAATCCAGCGGCAAAGTGAGCAAGGGACTCACGTCTGAGCATACCCTGCCAACCTATGGCAAACAAAGTGGTGCAAAAGGGGGTGGTGATGGACGGAGCATCTGAACCAATCAAACAGTCACACCTGTCAATAGATCTCGGTTTAATCCATCACCGTTCTTTAGCCCACTCTGCCACCCCAGTTCCGACAGGGCCAAATGCAAATCAGTCTGACCCTGTGCCTCATGGGAACAGTCCAGCTCGAACTGCCAAGTCATGCCTTCCCTGGACCGGAAACAACCTTCCGATGGCCGGTTTCTGGCATTTCAGCCGTCTTTAGCCTGGCTTGCTTTAATCCAGTGGCTAAGTGAGCAAGGGACTCACGTCTGAGCATACCCTGCCAACTTATGGCGAACAAAGTGGTACAAAAGGGGGTGGTGATGGACGGAGCATCTGAACCAATCAAACACTCACACCAGTCAACAGATCTGGGTTTAATACATCACTGTTCTTTAGCCCACTCTGCCACCCCAGTTCAGACATGGCCATATGCAAATCAGTTTGACCCTGTGCCTCATGGGAACAGTCCAGTGGAACTGCCAAGCCATGCCTTCCCTGGACCAGAAAAAAGCTTACGAGGACCGGTTTCGGGCATTTCAGCCGTCTTCAGCCCGACTTGCTTGAATCCAGTGACAAAGTGAGCAAGGGACTCACGTCTGAGCATACCCTGCCAACTTATGGCGAACAAAGTGGTACAAAAGGGGGTGGTGATGGACGGAGCATCTGAACCAATCAAACACTCACACCCACTCAACAGATCTGGGTTTAATCCATCACCGTTCTTTAGCCCACTCTGCCACCCCAGTTCAGACATAGCCATATGCAAATCAGTCTGACCCAGTGCCTCATGGGAACAGTCCAGCCCGAACTGCCAAGCCATGCCTTCCCTGGACCGGAAACAATCTTCCGATGACCTGTTTCTGGCATTTCAGCTGTCTTCAGCATGGCTTGCTTGAATCCAGTGGCAAAGTGAGCAAGGGACTCACGTCTGAGCATACCCTGCCAACCTATGGCAAACAAAGTGGTACAAAAGGGGGTGGTGATGGACGGAGCATCTGAACCAATCAAACACTCACACCCAGTGAACAGATCTGGGTTTAATCCATCACCGTTCTGTAGACGACTTCGCCACTCCAGTTCAGACATGGCCATATGCAAATCAGTCTGACCCTGTGCCTCATGGGAGCAGTCCAGCTGAACTGCCAAGCCATGCCTTCCTTGGACCAGAAAAAAGCTTCCGAGGACCGGTTTCGGGCATTTCAGCCGTCTTCAGCCCGACTTGCTTGAATCCAGTGACAAAGTGAGCAAGGGACTCACGTCTGAGCATACCCTGCCAACATATGGCGAACAAAGTGGTACAACAGGGGGTGGTGATGGACGGAGCATCTGAACCAATCACACACTCACACCCAGTCAACAGATCTGGGTTTAATCCATCACCATTCTTTAGCCCACTCTGCCACCCCAGTTCAGACATAGCCATATGCAAATCAGTCTGACCCAGCGCCTCATGGGAACAGTCCAGCCTGAACTGCTAAGCCATGCCTTCCCTGGACCGGAAACAAGCTTCCGATGACCGGTTTCTGGCATTTCAGCTGTCTTCAGCCCGGCTTGCTTAAATCCAGTGGCAAAGTGAGCAAGGGACTCACGTCTGAGCATACCCTGCCAACCTATGGCAAACAAATTGGTACAAAAGGGGGTGGTGATGGACGGAGCATCTGAACCAATCAAACAGTCACACCTGTCAATAGATCTCGGTTTAATCCATCACCGTTCTTTAGCCCACTCTGCCACCCCAGTTCAGACAGGGCCAAATGCAAATCAGTCTGACCCTGTGCCTCATGGGAACAGTCCAGCCCGAACTGCCAAGCCATGCCTTCCCTGGACCGGAAACAAGCTTCCGATGGCCGGTTTCTGGCATTTCAGACGTCTTTAGCCCGACTTGCTTTAATCCAGTGGCTAAGTGAGCAAGGGACTCACGTCTGAGCATACCCTGCCAACTTATGGCGAACAAAGTGGTACAAAAGGGGGTGGTGATGGACGGAGCATCTGAACCAATCAAACACTCACACCCAGTCAACAGATCTGGGTTTAATCCATCACCGTTCTTTAGCCCACTCTGCCACCCCAGTTCAGACATAGCCATATGCAAATCAGTCTGACCCAGTGCCTCATGGGAACAGTCCAGCCCGAACTGCCAAGCCATGCCTTCCCTGGACCAGAAAAAAGCTTCAGAGGACCGGTTTCGGGCATTTCAGCCGTCTTCAGCCCGACTTGCTTGAATCCAGTGGCAAAGTGAGCAAGGGACTCACGTCTGAGCATACCCTGCCAACTTATGGCGAACAATGTGGTACAAAAGGGGGTGGTGATGGACGGAGCATCTGAACCAATCAAATACCAACACCCAGTCAATAGATCTGGGTTTAGTCCATCACCATTCGTTAGCCCACTCTGCCACCCCAGTTCAGACATAGCCATATGCAAATCAGTCTGACCCTGTGCGTCATGGGAATGGTCCAGCCCGCACTGCCAAGCCATGCCTTCCCTGGACCGGAAACAAGCTTCCGATGACCGGTTTCTGGCATTTCAGCCGTCTTCAGCCTGGTTTGTTTGAATCCTGTGGCAAAGTGAGCAAGGGACTCACGTCTGAGCATAGCCTGCCAACTTATGATGAACAAAGTGGTACAAAAGGGGGTGGTGATGGACGGAGCATCTGAACCAATCAAACACTCACACCAGTCAACAGATCTGGGTTTAATCCATCACCGTTCTTTAGCCCACTCTGCCACCCCAGTTCAGACATGGCCATATGCAAATCAGTTTGACCCTGTGCCTCATGGAAAAAAGTCCAGCCGAACTGCCAAGCCATGCTTTCCCTGAAAAAAGCTTCAGAGGACCGTTTTCGGGCATTTCAGCTTTATTCTGCCCGGCTTGCTTGAATCCAGTGGCAAAGTGAGCAAGGGACTCACGTCTGAGCATAACCTGCCAACTTATGGCGAACAAAGTGTTACAAAAGGGGATGGTGATGGACGGAGCATCTGAACCAATCAAACACTCACACCCAGTCAACAGATCTGGGTTTAATCCATCACTGTTCTTTAGCCCACTCTGCCACCCCAGTTCAGACATGGCCATCTGAAAATCAGTCTGACCCTGTGCCTCATGGAAACAGTCCAGCCCGAACTGCCAAGCCATGCCTTCCCTGGACGGGAAACAAGCTTCCGAGGACCAGTTTCTGGCATTTCAGCCGTCTTCAGCCCGGCTTGCTTGAATCCAGAGGCAAAGTGAGCAAGGGACTCACGTCTGAGCATACCCTGCCAACTTATGGCAAACAAAGTGGTACAAAAGGGGTTGGTGATGGACGGAGCATCTGAACCAATCAAACACTCACACCCTGTCAACAGATCTGGGTTTAATCCATCACCGTTCTTTAGCCCACTCTGCCACCCCAGTTCAGACATGGCCATATGCAAATCAGTCTGACCCTGTGCCTCATGGAAACAGTCCAGCCCAAACTGCAAAGCCATGCCTTCCCTGGACCGGATACAAGCTTCCGAGGACCGGTTTCTGGCATTTCAGCTGGGAGGGCATGGCTTGGCAGTTCGGGCTGGACTGTAAAAATATCAGCTTGGTGAAGGTTGAGGTTTTGCCAAACCATGCACCATTTACATGGGGATTTAAGACCCCTAAAAGCGTGATGAGCTTATGGGTGGCTTCATCTCTTGGGTCCTGCACCCCATTCTGTATTCTTCATACCTATGTGCTGGACAGTCAACGTCTCTCGAAACCCTTTGAACAATTAACTTGCTGCTTCTTATTTTAACCCCTTCGATGCTCATGACGAGCTCAGCTCGTCATGAGGCACGGTTGAGCTGTGCTGATGATGAGCTGAGCTCGTCATGAACAGTGGGGAATCTGCAAGTGTAGCACCGGTGGGGAAAACCTCTAGCAGCCAAGGTGTTAATGTCTTCTCCCTTCATGCCTTCCTTTAGGTTGGCAATACCTTTCTTATTCTCTCTAGAGTGGTTCTCTAAATCTTCACACTTATTCCATAACCAGGTGACTTGTGATTCTAGATGGCATATAGAGTGCATGGTGGCTTGGTTGTTTTAATTTGCTGCCGCCATGAAGTCTTCCGCTCTATCCATGTGTTGGCCCATAAGATGTAGGTCATGCCTGATATCCGCTACATCTTTCCTAGCTCCATACACAGACTATGAATGGTGTTTTGTAAGGTTCTCTCCAGATCTTACAGTATCTCTGTGAGGCACAACTGAAGCTCTTCCTTCATAAGGGTTGTGTTTGTTGCTGCCATACTGTCTGGTGAGAGAGCTTGATCTTGCTCAGGGCCCGTAGTTTTTAGAAGAATCTCGTGATTCACCTGATGCTGCATAGTTTTTGCCCACTTGGCATTTGCCATGTGCACCAGTTCTAGATAATGCACTCCCCATCATCTGCTGACTCTGGCAAAGACCACTCATTATTTCTGATGAAGGGGTAAGGCGTCTCACATGGCATTATGGGGGATACTGTGGATCTCCATCAATTACCTGTGCACTCCCTTAAGGTATGCCTCTCCTGCTGCCCTTCCATGGGTCAGAATCCCATGCTCCACAGGGTGATTCCTCCCTACACAAGCTTCACATGTTTCATCGTCCCTTTCTCTAGCACTGTTGCTGATGTGATATATCCTCACGCTCATTTCGCCATTATGGTGCTGTCCTGCTCAGGTTCCCCACTCCCACCACTCACATAGAGTAATCCTTGATGTAATCTGTGATGTATGGTATGGACACCAGTTCGATTGTGTACAGCTGCACCTCAGGGTGCCTACCCAATGCAGGTCTCACCACCTTCCCGGGCCAAACTCCTCACTGTCCCAGTCCGCGACCACCATGGTTGTTGCACCTTGTTGTGACAGCATGCTCCAAGCCTGGCCACTGCATCCCACCCCTGGCCAAGGAAGCCGCAAACCGGAGAGCACTATTGTTGGGCGTAGGCACTGGGCGAAGTTCCTTGCTTTCTCCGAGGGGGTAATTTCGCCCACTGCAGCATGCTGCCAGTTTACTGCCACCACTGCCGGGGACTCATTACTTCCGAGCTAACCATTGTGTCCCACCCCAGACCAAGGAAGCCGTTCAGTGGGAAGTGCCGGCTTCGCAGAAAGCCCAGGGCTCACTTCCTCATATCCTCGTCCGAAGGAAGGGCCATGTTGACTTCCTTGCACTCCAGTTCATTGCTGAAGTTTCTTGTGGGGGGATCAGCACATCATATGTCCCATTTGAGCAGCACAGGAGTCGGGGGAGGGCGAGTCGGAGGAGAACAAACACAGACACCGCTCATTTTGAAGTACTGGTTTTCGTTTCTCTGGGGACATATTAAATTATAGACTTTGAGGTTAACACCATCCTTGTTGCATCCAAAATAGGGTGCCCGCATGCTATAGAGAACTTCGAGGGGTATAGCATGCCCACATAATCAGTGATGAAGTTATACGGCCTACAAGTTAAACAGAGTATTAAGTTTAAGATCCTGTGCCTGGGGCACAAAGAGCAAAGCAACTCTTCCTACCTTTTTTTTCTCTCGCCCTCATATCACCAAAAAGAGTCTGCAAATCAAAGAAAAAGAAAGAAAAACGCAATGTCTAGCTGTCCGGCCAGCGGTCACTGCACTCGCCGTGGCCCATTCCACCTGGACTCTCACCTTTGTCAGTGAGTCGGTGTAATCATAGGGACGAATAGCCAACAGTTAGGGAACATGACCAAGTCTGAAAGGAAGACCATATAGATAGGTCAGGGCTCTTTGTTATTCAATTAACAAGGCAGCAAATCCTGACTACAGCCCTGACCCATTCTTCTGCTGTCTGGGGCATAGAGTCCCTCCATTTAAGACAGATTTTCCTCCTAGCGATAAGGATTAGATGAAAGAGCAGCCTTCTATGAGGCCACCTCAACAGCAAAGTTAATGCTCAACCGCTTCCCAGGAGGATAAGGGTTGTATTTAATTTAATCTCTTGATCAAAAATCCCTTTAAATGCTATTCCTACACCGTCCCAAAAATTCTTCAGGCACGGACAATCAGCGAAGATGTGAACTAAACATCATTGGCTCCTATACAGCCACACTTCACACATGTGGGGGGAGTTTGAGGGGCAAACTTAGATATTTTATGTGGAGTCCAAATAAGACGATTAATTGTAAAAAATGGTTTTGCTTCAAGTTAGCAGATTTGACAATTGAGTAGAGAGTCTTCAGTGAGGTTTCCTAAAATGACTCGATGCCCTCCTCTGGGAAAATTTATCTCCATACCGCATAAGGGGGTTACATATTTCTCTCCTCCGTCGCTAAGAATCCCTCATACCACCTTGCCACTTCTTTGTTTTTGAGTCTGATGTTTTGGAAAAACAGCTCTAATTGATAGTCACCCCAATCTCCTTTTTGGACCCCGCAAACCAAGAGGATAATTGGGTAAACTACTGGTTTTGGTGTTTAATACTTCCCAGGGGTGAACTCCTTCTGATTTTTTTTAAAACATAATTTTATTGATTTACAGTTGCATATATTCTTTACATTGGTCTAGAGCTGTACATTAGTTCCAACAAACATCATGTGGTATTATTCACAACATAGTACACCCAGCCGTGTTCTTTACACTGTGCAGGCATGGATCTGTTTCCATAGTAGTATACTCATAGCACTTCCTACACAGCATAAGTGGTGGCGTCTCAGACCAACTAAGAAATAGTTAAATGTGGACAGTTTATTTCCACTCGTATCTTTGCATGTGGTTAAAACATTTTGTATTGTGACACGTAACTTACAAACCCTCTACCATACTGCACCCTCCCCCTCCCTCTTGTCCTGAGTACATGCAAGGCTCTCTTTACTGGCGGCAGCACTTACATGATCACTTCATATACCATACATTATTTGGATTGACCTCCCGTCTGTACGTGTACATCCCAGTCCTAGACTCGTTCAATCCTTTGCGTGGTGTTAACAGTAGCGGTGGGATCTATAATCAAGGACCTGCACGCCTCCAGCATGACATCCCATTCCATCGCGATCGGGGTCTTTCTAAGCCCCCTTGCCTCTTCCCGTTTCAACGCCACGCTCTCCGCACCTCCCTATCGCAACAATTCCGTGTGCCACGCATATGCTGTGGGCGGAGTTTTGGTCTTCCACCGCATGGTGATAGCTCACGTCGCCAATAAGATCGCCAAGTTTATAAACCTATTTTGCACTTTATACTTAGAAGTGCCTCTTCCCAACCCCAGAATACATCCCTCTATTGTATTAGGTATCTACCTGTGCGTGGACTCGTGACCAAGTCCCAGTACTCTCCGAGTCATCGGCATGACCATATAATGTGTACTAGGTCCACCCCCTCTAACCTACATCTGGGGCAGTGATGTCGTGTGGTGGGATACAATGTGTCTCGTTTTCTGGGGGTTAGGTACGCCCTGTGTAAAATCATGGTTTGGATATACTTGAACTGTGTATTCCTCTTCACCTTTTTGGGTTGCTCCATTACTCTCCCATTATTTATCCTCCAGGATCCTACCAATGTCACTCTCCCAGGCATTGCAAAGAGGAGTCAAATCTATTTGTAAGTGGGAGCGCATCCCAACATACAGCTGTTTAATGAGGTGCCAGCCTCTCCCCATATAATACAGTGTTTTAACCAGGTCATTTGTGGGGGGTTCCTGTGGTTGTGGGGCCCAGTGTGAACGGACGTATTCCAGTAATGCTGCGTGCAAGAGGTAGAGGTGTATCAGTGCCCCAGTTGCCCGCACAAAATTATCGTGGTCCAATAACACCCCATCCCCAAAGAGATCCGCCACGGTAGTAAACACTGCGTCCAGCCACGGTGCAAGTCTACGCGTCGTCAGGTGGCTACCTTGTGCAGGTATCCCCAGCAAAGGTATATTCCCGGCAAATGCAGGGGGCGCTTTAGCATATTGTAGGGCTGCTCTCCAACATTGCAGAGCCGTGCGCAACAGTGGGGGGAGGTCCCTCTGTATCTTGCTGTGTGGCAGCAAATAAGCGTGTAGCATTCCTCGCCCTATGTCCTACTCAGTCATCCCAATTTCCTGCAGGTTACGCCCCGCTGTCCAGTAGGACAGCCACTGCAATCGACTAGCGTAAAATTACGCTCGGAGATCAGGCACTCCCAGGCCCCCTCCAGACACACTACGCTGCAGTTTTTTTAGGCTAAATCTTCGCCTACCCATTCCCCAGATTAGGTCAATAAGTAATGATTCCATTAATTTAAAAGTGGTACTCGGGAGCAGGAGAGGTATATTTGTAAAATAGTAAAGTAGCCTCGGGAGGACCACCATTTTTGCTATTGCTGCTCTACCCATTACTGAAAGTGGTAGTGTGGTTCAGAAGGCAATGCTAGACCTCAAGGCCCTCAGGGCTCTGTTCAGATAGCCTTCCAACATATCTGCTTGTGTCCGATAAAAGCGGATGCCTAGATACTTAAACATGTGGGGGGGCAACCTTGAACTGTAACGTGCCAAATGTGAAGTCTGGTAAGGGCGTCTGTTCTTTAAAATAGAACACAGTTGATATTGTTGGATTAATAGCTAGACCCGACAACTGCTCAAAAAGCTTGAATAGCGCAGCAATATTGTCCATAGGGGGCGCGGAGGTCATGCAGGTATAGGATAATATCATCTGCGTATGCCGACAGCAGGTGTGTGGTGTTGCCCACCGTAATTCTCATATCAACCAACTCTGCCCTGATCTTCTATGCTAGAGGCTCGAGCGCCATGATAAAGAGGAGCAGCGAAAGCGGGCACCCCTGTCGTGTTCCCCTGCGTATCTGATATTCAGCCCATATGTGCCCACCCCTGCGCTCTCTTGCCGTAGGGACATTGTAAAGGAGGCGGATACACCTAATATATTCCTCCGGCAGTCCAAATCTCTTCAGGGCCCTAAAGATGTATTCCCATTTAATGGAGTCGAACGCCTGGCGCATATCTAGTGAGATACAACCCGTCATATCGGCTCGGGACCTCTGCAAGCAGGTGATGCAGTTTCCTAGTGTTCAATGATGTGCTCCGCGCCGGCAGGAAACCCGCCTGATCTATGTGTATCAGGTTGTGAACTCCTTCTGATGATATCAAGTCCCTCCAAGTTGTCACCACGCCCTTCTGAGAGGGAAACTAAGGGCATCCTTTAAAGATTCTGGTGTTCCGGGGGAATACCATTCTGGGGCAAAATCAAAAAAATATCCAATAGCTCAACTCCTCCTGACTCTATACCAAAGATCCAAGGCAGCTCTCATTACCTTTAGCCGAACCTTCTTAAAAAACTTAGGGGCACCAAATTTATATAGAAAACCCTCTATACTTCAATACATTACCATTTCCCCCCAAAGTTTGCCCTAAGTGGAATCATCTGTTTTTGATTGGAGCATTAGATTATGTTTAAACTGAAAGACAGCACAATACCAATTAAAATCACGTAAAGCCAATCCGCCTTTGTTCAATTTGCGCCTGAGTTTTTCCAAGACATCCTAGCTCCTTTCTGGGCCCAAATGAAACTTGACACACTCCCCTGAGTTTTATCAATACCTTGTTTGTGGAACTCAAAAGGGATTGCATTGCAAGGATAGGTTAGTTAAGGAAGGATAACCATTTTTATCAAATTAAACCGTCCATAGACTGGCACCAGATGTTTTTTCTACCTACTTAATATACAATCAATCTCTTTGGAGACCCTAGACAAATTCAGATGTGAAATTTTCTCTATATCACTCACTAATGTATCTGAACTTGGCACTTGCTTCCCTCCCTCAACCAGTGATATTCCAACACATAACCTCGGTTTTATCAGTGTTGACTAATAACCGGAAACAACGCCAAATTCTACCAGTAATTTCTCTACTCTCGGAACAGAAGTCAAAGGGTCTGCCGTATAAAAAAATAGATCGTCAGCATACAGCATGACTTCGCATCTATAAGGTGAGAACTAAATGGGACAACTAAGGGGTCCAGTCTCAGCTCTTGGGCGAGAGGCTCCATATAGATAAAAAAAAGAAGAGGAGATAAAGGGCACCCTTGCCATGATCCTCCTAGGATATTAAGACTGGAGGACATTATACCATTCAGGAAAATGCTGGCCAAAGCTCCCGCATAGATCACCTTAATTGTGTTAATACATTTT
Source organism: Lissotriton vulgaris (assembly GCF_964263255.1). NCBI lineage: Eukaryota > Metazoa > Chordata > Amphibia > Caudata > Salamandridae > Lissotriton > Lissotriton vulgaris. The sequence continues at coordinate 2,080,768,069 of NC_141687.1, forward strand.
GGGCCGAGCCCATTTGAACTCAAAACCTCCCAAAGGTAGGCCCAGCATACTCGGTCAAATAGCTTGGCGGCATCTAACGCTACTAAGGCCAGAGGGGCAGATCATTCCATGGCAAGGTCTAGCGTGCCAATTAACTGCTTGGTCTGTTCCTGTATATATCTCTTGAGGATAAAGCCCTTCTGATCAGGGTGGAAGAGTTGGGGGTAAGCTTAGCTAATCTCACCGCTAAAATGCTTATGAAGATCTTATAATCCGATAAGAGACCACCCTAGTAGGGTCCTTAGAAGGTTTTAAAATAAGGACTACAGAGGCCTCTTTCCAGGATTTAGGGACCTCGCCCCCCTGGCTATACATGGAGTTAAACAGGGCTTCCAGGAATGGTATCAGCTCATCAATCAAGAAGGCTGTACACTTCATTTGGAAGGGCATCGGTGCCCCCGGCTTTACCATTCCTATCCTAACTTATACTCAAACAAATCTCCTCCTTAGTGATTTGTATCATCGAGAGCCTTCCAGCTTGCATCTGTTAAATTAGAAAGCTGCAACTTCCTCAGCCATCACTTAATGTACTCCAGATCAGGAGAGATTTCTTCCCCATATAGGCTGGAGAAAGGGTCAATAAGCAGTCCTGCATATCCTCCTTCCTCCATGAAGTGTCACCCCTATAATTTACAGAAAATTTTTCGATAAAGTTCCTTGACCTGTCTGTCTGAGCCTTCAAGGCCAGTAGTGCATCAGTTTTTTCCCCATATTCAAAATTCTGCATGGACTTTACATCCCACTTGGCTCTAAATATTTGATCTAGAAAGACTCTATATTTCATCCTTGCGTCCTGAATTTGCTGTTGCATCCTTACCTGGACATCAGGGTGCTGCATTCCGGCTTGGAGCAGGCTGCACTCTAATAGGCCTACTCTGTCCTCTAAAGCTTTTAGAGTTGAACGTTCGTCCCTTTTCGGAGCAGAAGATTGACTTTGCAGTTCCCCTCTGAGGAAGGTCTTAAACATTTCCCATACGATTAAGCATGGGCGAATTTTACGAATTCGCGATCTGCGAATTTGCGGATTTGCGAATTCGCGATCCGCAAAATTCGCGAATTTGTGGATTTTTGTTTTTTTTGCGTGTTCGCGGGGTGTTTTGCGTGTTCGCTGGGTTTTTTGCGTGTTCGCAGGGATTTTTGCGTCTTTGCGAGCTGCTTGCATAGCGAAGTTACCCATGCAGTCGTTTATGGGAGAGGGAGAGAGAGATAGGTAGATAGATAGATAAATAGATAGATAGATAGAAAGAGAGGGAAAGAGAGAGGGAGAGAGAGAATGAGAGAAAGAAAGAGAGGCCGGATCTCTGAAGGGCCAGATTCCTGAGTTGCCCCTACAGACCATACAGCTTTTTATTTTTAGCAAAATGCATATGAAAATTGTGCTGTAAAGGTCTCTTTTAGTTTAACCCCTCCTGACAACTCAAAATGGGTGTATTTGCCATCCTCTCCCTTCTTCCTGTTTTTTATATCTGTAAGTGCTTCCTGATGAGGTTTAATTCCTTGGACAGGTGCCTCGTTGCCTACTTGTAACTATTCTCTGACCCTGCTTCAAGGGTCAGAGCAGGGTCAGAGAATAGTTGCAAGTAGGCAACGAGGCGCCAGGAAGCAATTAGCAGCAGGTGTCCAAGTTGAAGTTAATTTGTTTGTAACCCTTTTGTAAAAGGTTACAAAGAAATTAGGTTCAACTTTTGCACCTGCTGCTGTAACCCTTGCTTGGCTGAAAATTCGTCCCCGCTGATTCGCGGATTTTACCGCAATTTCGCGAGATTTGCGGATCGCGAAATCGCGGAAAATCCGCAAATTCGCCCGTGAAACGGATTTTACGCCCACCCTTACATACGATATCTAGGGAGGCAGAACCAAGGTTGTCCTGAAAGAACAGCCTACATACACGTATTTAACACCCCACTTATCTCAGGATCAGATAAAGTGGCTCTTGATTAGAGTCCATCTGGGTCTCACAAGGCTAGAATATCTGACCAAAGAAAAAATCATAGCTACATGGTCCGAAATATGGACTGGTAATATGTGTATAGATGTTATTTTTTCCGCCATGATTCTGTCAACAAAGAAATAATCCAATCTAGAGTGGTCATGTTTCTTACTATGAAAAGTAAAGCTCTGCCTTGTACCCATCTTTATATCCCCAGACGTCCAACAGGCTCAATTCTAGCGGAATGTTTTTTAGCATTCTCCTGACCAGAGGAGTGTTATCATATCAACCTTTATTGGATCTGTCCTGAACCGGGTCCAGCTGGACATTAAAATCCCCCCTCATTGGGGCTATAACCTCCACTAGGTTCCATTCCAGGTTAGATAAATGAGCGGAATCATCAATGTTAGGCCCATAAAAGACAACACAAACAAATCCTACCCCCCACAATCCATAGTAGCTATTAGCCACCTCCCAGATTTTATCAGACTTAGAAGCCTTGACAGCGCAGCCTGCTCCTCTCCTAAATAAAATCGCAACTCCCCTACAATGTGAAGGCTGTTCCAAAACTAAAAAATGGTCTATCCATCGACACTTGGAGAATACTGTGTTACCGTCTAGGGTGTCTAAGTAGGTCTCCTGTATTAGGCAGATATGGGCACTACTCTCTTCCAGATACTTCATTGCCAACCTCTGCCTGCGTTTACACCTGAGTCCGTTAACATTCCAGGTTAGGATTTTTGACTCATTAATCTCCCACATCCAACCTATCAAAGACAACAATGACCGTGGACTGGCAACGTGAAACACTTTAAAAACTAAGATGATAAAGGGAGAACAGTTTTTTCCCTTTTTATTCTCATTGCTCCCCACCTCATGACCCCCTTAACCTATCTCCCATTCACCCCATGCCCTCTGTGCCCCCCCACACATCCCCGGGGAACCCCCTCAAATGGATTAGGCATAAAGCCTAGTGGTCTCCGAGTCGGCAAAGAAGGAACTGAGTACATCTGAACTTTCCTCACTCCCTTGCCCCCCCCAAACTCACAGCCCTCTATTTGCTGCCCCCCTTCTTAATTTCCTCAATCAGCAAATCAGCTTAATTCACAGAACGATGTATGTACATATGATTCTTCCACATTGTACGGAGGGAAGCTGGAAACTTTAACTGAGCTTTTGCAGCAAGTTTGTTCAGTTCCTCCACCCTTTTCAGCTCTCCCTGCCAGTATGTTAGTATAGGATAGGATAGGATAGGATAGGAATTTATATTGCACACTAAAACCCAAGGGTGCCAAGGCTCTGAGCGGACGGGAAAAGGCAAGGAGAATGAGAGGTTACTGACTAAACTGAGAAAAGCCAGGTCTTCAGCAGTTTTTCTAACACCGGAAGGGGTTCAACCTGGGAGATCGAGATGGGTAGAGTATTCTAAAGTTTGGCCGCCACTAGCGAGAAGGAGCGGCTGCCCCATCTAGCTTTGCAAACTCTAGGGATGTCCAGTTTTCTCTGGGATGAAGATCTCATAGTCCTCCCAGGTGTCTATCATTTAAACATGTTTTTCAGCTGTTGCAAACGTATATTATACATTGCCTTGTGAACCGTACACAAGGTTTTGAAAAAGATACGCTTCCTTATAGGGAGCCAGTGCACAGTATGAAGCCCCTACTTTGATGAATGCCTTTTCGGGATATTAAGAATCAGCCTAGCAGCCGCATTTTGTATGGCTTAAAGCCTGTTCAGGGAGGCCGTACTAGTATTCAGATACAAGGCGTTACAGTTGTCAAGCCGGGCGGTAACCAGTGCAGTGACTGTCAGCCAGTGGAGTGCTGGTAGAATACATAGGAGCACCTTCTGAGAGTTTTTAGAATGTAGGAGCAGGTACTGACAGTGCGACTGACCTGAGCATAAAAAGTCAGGCCGCATCAAAAATAACCCCCAAGTTTTTGACTGTCATGAACAGGAAGGGGAACCCAAGCTGCGTGCTACCAGGCATTTGAGCAAATTGAAGCCTGGGAACTAAAAGCTAGGACCTAATTTATTTCCACATTGATCTTAAGGGAGTTATTTAGCATCCACCTGATAATACTGGCCATGCACTGGTTAAAATTTCCCGGCGACTGTCTGCAAATCATGTGGGATGGAAACAATGATGTGCATGTCGTCAGCGTAGGAGATCACCTGAAACCCAAAAAATCTGACCAGCTTGGCCAGAGGGGCCACATACACATAAAAATGGGTGGGGATCAGGATGAACCCTGGGGAACGCCACAGGTTAGACTGAAAGCTTTAGATCTGAAACCCCCATAGCTAAGAACATTAGTTCTCTCTGTCAGGAAGGAGTAGAGAACCTGCAGGGCTATACCTGAGATTCCCACCTCTTTCAGATGTTAAAACATACGAGTGGGACAGATGGTATCAAAAGCCGCCGACAGATGGAGTATGATCAGCACTGCCACCCCACTCTGATGGATGTGGATGTGGTCAGTGGCAGCAATAAGGGCAGATTCAGTGCTGTAATGCTGTAATTGGCACGGAAACCGTTTTGTGACTGATCCAAGAGCTCATTAGAGTGCAAGTAATTTATCAACTCAATGTTGATGAACTTCTCTAGGATTTTAGCGGGGGCCAGAATAAGGGAGATAGGGCGAAGATTTTTCAGTTCAGAGGGGTCAGCGTTGGGTTTTTTAGGCAGGGGTGTAACAATTGCATCTTTCCAAGCTTCCAGATAGCAGCCAGAACAAAGGATGGTGTTAAACACTTTGCAAAGAAAGTCAGTAATCAGATTGAAAATCATTGTTAGAGTGAGGGGCGTGCAAGGGTCAGAGGGGGAACTGGGCTTGACGCCCATAGGAAAACCCAAATTTTGTTCCACAGTAATCTGGGGAAATGGTGCCAGAGTAGGAGGAGATCTCCCCCTCCCTTTTTCCTGCATGATCTCCATGCCCTCTAAATCTGCCATTTGCATATGGTTGAACTCCCTGAAGATTTTATGGACCTTGTCCCTGAAATAGGTGGCTATTCTATCAGAGAGGTCTTCAGAGGGGAAAAACATCGGTGTCCAAGAAGGTTCGGAGATCTCCTTAATCACCTTGAAGAGCATGCTGGCGGAATTGTCTGCTGCAAGGATCTTATTAGTGAGGAAATGAGCTTTAGCTGAAAGATGGCTTGCCTATATTTCTGAAGCAGAGCTTTCTGCTTGTTTTTCTATCTAATACAAGGGTCTAGCTACCATCTACATTCCTGCCTGCGACATTCCCTTCTGAGTGATCTAAGTTAATTCGAAATCCAGGGTGATGTGGGTGTGACTCTCTTAAAGATGCGTTCCTTAAAAAGAGCGACAATATATAGGGCTTGAGTAATCAATGGTGAAAGCCTTCTGCCGTAAGGGGGAAGGGACTATGCCTCCCGCCCAAGCAGAGGCTAAAGCCGCCTCCAAGTTGGGCGCAGAGATCTTGCTCCGCCCCCTGTATTGAATGTTCCTTGGGAAGATGCTGCCCTCCACAGTAGTGGAGGGATTCTGGCAGACTTTAAACAGAATCAATGAGTGGTCGACCCAGCTAAGTGGCTTAACCTCTTCAATAGTTAGACTGCAATGATTGGTGAAAACAACATCTAAAATATGACCAACATTAAGGGTAGGAGATTGAACAAGTTGCTCACCTCCCAAAGATGACATTAGTTCTAAGAGGTACCATGTGTCAGGGTCCTGCTCTTTCTCAAGGTGGTCATTACAATCTCAGAGAATGGTGGTATGAGAAGTAGTGACAATTGTCTCTAAAATTTGGCACCAAGACTACAAAAACCCGGATCTAGGGCCCGGGGGACGGTACGCTAGTAAACTGGTAAAGGTGTGGTTTTTGGACCGCTAGATCCTAAAGGAGGCAGCTTCCACTGAGGAAGCAAAATCCTTTCCCACCATGGCTAGGGTGCATTTCAGAGAGGCACGAGCCTCCAGGGTGAGACCGCCCCCCCCCTGAACACAGTACGATCACATCTGAGAATTATATACCCGGGGTAGCAGCATCCACCAAGTCCGGGCCCAAGCTCTCATTAGCCCATATCTCTGTGATAAAGAGACAATCCAGATTGTGAGTCCGGATGCTTAATGCTATTTCTGTTTTGTGTTTAGTCATGGACCGGGCATTCAGCAGTGCCCCTTTAATAGTCCTGAATTTATGACCAGGGTAAATATTAGTATTAACGCTGGATTTATCAGTCCCTGTTGCTCTGAGCGTTGTGTAGGGGTGTGGTCCCGATACCAAATCATTGGTAAGTCTGAGGTTACAATGATGGAAGTGGGCTTGACCTCTCAAAGATTGGTCCAGTGTGGGAGGGCAATTTGTAAAATGGAAGTTGGGATTTAACTCCAGGATCTCTGCCCTGGTGTAGGTTCTGACTTATTCACCATATTACCTGGAGAGGACAGGGCAGTATGCATGGCTCCTTGCGCCATCCAGGCGCAGACGGGATTGCCTTTGGCACGCCCCCGGCTTGCCAGCAGTGCGCCCGCTGTGTGCGTCTGCTGCGCACCTGGAGTTGTACTGACATTTAAATGCCCTGACCCGGAAGTGTATGCAGGCTAGGAACAGGTTCCGGTGCATTGGAACTCCCTTCGCGCAATCGAGAAAACCTGTGGCAGACCAGAGAGCCCCTGGGGGAACTGAAGAGTTAAAGTGCTGTCAGGAAAACTCCCCAGTCTAAAATGTAATTGCTGATTACAACCAGGGAGCACGCTAAGGTAAGGAATAATATAGAATTTAAAATAAAACAGATTATGCCCAGGTGTCAACAAGCATAAGCAGGGATTCACCTGGCAGCTTTCCCACATCCCAAAGATCTGACCTAATTGAAAAGGAGTAGGGGCCTGCTGAAAATGATCCTTCTTTTAAAGCAGAGGACAGAAGAACCTCCTTAGTGGTGTAGGTGAGGAGATTAATTAAATTCTCATTTGCCTTTGCCTTCCAGGATTCCTTTTAAATGGACCTCGATATACCAGCTGAATTTCATTTGAGATATCCATATCTGGCCGGAATCGTCAGTTGGTGCAATTCAAGGCCTTAATACGGCAAATCCTGTCCACTCTCCTTCGCTGGATACGGTTTCAGGTCCTAGAGGCAATAGAGGCAATAGGGGTATCTGGAGAAGAGCTTCATTTTAGGCTGGAGACCCAACAACCCATGCCATTAATGCCTGTGGATAGTTAATCCTCGCAGGCAAATTCAGAAACATTGGTGGGCATGCTTCTAGACTTTAAGGAATAAAGGAAGAGCAAATTTGCAATTTTGGAGCAGAACCAGGTTGCTTTGCAGGTCTCTTCAGATGCGCAGAAACTTGAGGAGGTTTCCCTGAGAATAAAGGTTTTAGAACAGGAGGTACCTATGTTAAAGCAAACCATTGATAAATCGTCAGCTGAGGTGACCCGCCAAAATAAGGAAATGAGGGAGGACCTGGAACGCCTCGAGAGCTAGTCGAAGGAACATCCACAAACTCATCAATATTCCTTTTGTTACAGAGTTTGAGTCAAAACCAATATAAGGAGGGGGCAGAATTTCCAGCCCTTGAAGAGGTGTCACCAGACGCCCCCTAGTGCGGAGAGTGAACCTACACACTTCCCAAATGCTGCGGAAGGTCTATTCTGTACAGTCCTCCACACTCTCCATATGCTGCAAAACCAACCCCTGACTAAACCCTATTTGGCTACTCGTGGCTCCTTTTGCAGTCCCCTCTACTTGTGGTGCAAGGTAGAAAACTTCAGTACTATCCACTACGGGGCATAAGGTAACAACTTGTTTACAGGTATTGCCAGTCAAATTACAGAAATTGTTGTTGTATATTGCCCTCTCCCTTAATGGGAAGTTGGGAGGGAGAAAGGGGGGGCACGCACATCGACCACCATTTGTGTGTGTAAAAGGCTGCTTTATTGAAACAGGTGCACATCACACTTTATTAAAACTGGCAAACTGCCTTACAAACTAAAACCTCTCTAAACATTGACTTACCTGGCCCCCTTTACCTTTCCTCCCCCCACCCCTACGATCCCCACATGATAAAAGTCACCCACCCTGCAAAATACAATCCATAACTTCAAATACATTACATAATACACAATTTTATCACCTACATCATAACTCCAAACCTCCCAAGACCTACAGTCCTCAGTCCCCCTCCCCCATTGACGCAGAACACTCCCACCTTCCACAAAACCCCTACTCCCGGCGCACTCCCAACAACCTGGCCAAGACTTCCCTGAGCTCCAACAAATACAAGTCCATCCCTATGCGGGAAAGGTGAACCCCATCGCCTCTGAACAACTCTGGCGCGTCATATTTTATATCCTTATGCCAAATACGCGAGAAACCCAAATGTCTACAAAAATGTACCATCTCCACATGAATCTTTGTCCACAACCTGCGGCTTCACCGCGCCTCTCTATACTCTCCGCGGAACCAGCTCGGTCCAAACCACCGTACACCCCGACCATGTCCTCCGTAACTCCGCCAAATCCCTCCGCATGGCCAGCATCAAAACCAAACCCGTTTCTTGCACCATATCGTTCTCCCCCAAGTGGAGAACCTACACGTCAGGACACCGCCCCCCGACACCAACCCGTTCAGTGTAGATATTAGCTCCATCCACCTCATGCCCCCCCGCCCCGACCAGACAATTTGAAACATTGCAGGATTGAACCCCAGATTCTCCCCAAAATAGCTATCCTGCACTTGTAACTTGGCCCTCTTCACAAAGGAATGGCCTACAGTCCATATCAACATGTCCCGGGCAAGAGGACCCGCTACAGAATCTGAAACGAGAAACAAGTGTCAATACATAGGTTACAAAACCCACCGCGCTTCACAGCCTCTCTTCGCTGCGCCCATACTGCGGGTAACAATTAGAGGACCACCTCCCCAAACGCATGATGGCCCCCCGCCCGCACCCCCATCTGTGCGCCTCCGCCGCCGCCCCAATTCAGAACGAGTGTGTGCCATAATGTCTCCCGTCCACCCCCATTGTGCCCAAGGCCTTCCGCAAAACCGCTAACAACTGGGAACACGTCGCCCCTCCCCCATCTGTCTGCTGAAACACCAGCCCCGCCGCGATGACACACTCCTCCCATCTCCTACCCCATCGCACCGGGCACACAGCCCTCTCCACCGCCTTTCACAACTCCACCCACGTACCGACGCTCCGTTGATCCATCTTAGACTTACGCAACCAAAGGCGCACCTCCTCTCAGCCCCTCACGAATGCCCGCCGACAACCGCACGTGGCGATGCGGAGGCCTCCGACTGGCCAAAACCCTGCCCAACCTCCTACTGAATGTCCGCCCAACGTGCACCACTCTGCATGCCAAATTAAGGTGTCCCCACAGCACCTGAATCTCCAACCCTGTCACCCTGTGCTTTTCCACCATCACCTCCAGCAGCCCCAAAAATCTGCTGCTTCTTTCCCGCTGGTAAACGTGCCTCCATCGACACCGAGTCCAGCTCAATCCCCAAAAATTACAGCACCGTGCTTGGCCCCACTGTCTTCTCCGGAGCCAACGGCACCCCAAGGTCACCATCACCTCCAGCAGCCCCAACATCTGCTGCTTCTTTTCCGCTGGTAAACATGCCTCCATCGAAACCGAGCCCAGCTCAATACCCAAAAATGACAATGCCGTGCCTGGCCCCACTGTCTTCACCGGCGCCAACGGCACCCCAAGGTCCTCCATTATCTCCTGAAACCTATCCAGCCCACCTGGCAGTCCATGGAGTCAGGGGCCCGACCAAGAAAAAGTCATTCAGGTAGTACGTAACTCCTTGGTGACCTGTCCGTTCCGTAAAAAACCATTGCAGGAACGTATTAAAACATTCTAAAACGTGCAGGACATCGAGCAGCCCATCGGCAATGCCTTGTCCACATACCAGCGGCCGTTAAACTGGATCCCCAGTAGGCACCAGTTGTCTGGGTGAACCGGAAGCAGCCGGAAAGCCAACTTGATGTCGCACTTAGCCATCTGCGCGTCAGCACCCGCCGCCACCACTAAGGCCACCGAGGAGTAAGACACGTGGTCTCCTTCTCATCAATGTAGTCATTAACCGAACCACCCTCCGGCCATGACAAGTGCTGACCAAGACGAAACTGCCCTGACTCCTTCTTGGGCATAACCCCTATAGGGGACACCACCAATTCCTCCAACAGCCAGTCCTCAAAAGGCCCCACAATGCGGCCTTCGCTGACCTCCTTCTCTAGTTTGCATTGCACCACATCCGGGTGCTCTCTAGCCGACCACACATTTTTCACGCATCTCCTCCGCCGCGGCCTGCGTAGCCCAAACGAAACCCTCCAGAAACCCGGTCCGCAACCAATCTGCAGCCCCCTCGTCTAGGTAATTATGAAGGGCCGCTATCAACTTGAACACCCTAACCGGCGTACGAGCCCTTTGACACAGGCCCCTTACCACCTCGGATGCTGCCTGACGCCTGTGTGTTTCCTGAGCGCGCGCTCCCGGCCAAGCCTTGCTGACCCCCATGCTGCTGCCTCAGGGGGCCCCAACAGCATACCACGGGGTGGCCATATTTACCGCAACCGGACCACTTGTGTTTGATACGGCAATGTTCCCTGGCGCACGCCCCTTTATTGAAGTCCCAACAGGCTTCCCCGACCCGGACTGGTTTTCAAACCCGGCCCCCACCCCACCCCGGGTGGTGCGGGCCTGAAAAGGCTGGTATATGATAGGCAAGCCACTGGCCGTAAATATGGTCTTGCCTGACCCCGCCAGTCCCATCGTATGTTGCCAGAGATCGCAATCCAACTCACCCCATTTCGCCTCAGGGTCCCACGCGATCCATGCCCAAAAGTCCTCATCGTACTGCACCCACGCTTAGCCGCCCCCGTGATCTGCGCCTTCCAAATGACGTCCATGTATTTAAACAAGGACACCGAATGCTCAAGAAACTTTTCGCAATAAACACTCACAAAAATTAAAAATGCAGCCGTCCAATTTTCTATTGTCAAAGGCCCTCTCTGCCTCTTCTGCAGCTCATACTCTTCCTCCTTTGACCCCTCTTTCGCCCGTACCTCGCGATGCAACAACTTCAACAATTCCACAAACTCCCCCTTCCATATCTTCTCCTTAGTAGACAACATCAAATGCGCCCCCAGCGGTTTCGTCACTCCCATGTACGGGAGCCTCTTAATCTTCAATTCCTTGCTCTCTGGCTTTGCCGTGCCACCTGCCGCATCCTGAACCCCCGCCGTGTCCAGCCCGCCCAAAACTCCTTCCGAAACCGCACCACCAGCCCCTTGCTGCCCCGGCACCGCAGGCCCCCACCACCCTTCTTGTGATCACCCTCCAAGCCTTTCACATCAAGCACCAGCGCGGCCTCGTCCGGCCTCACACCCCGATCCACCACATACTTCCCCTTACGCAACCGATCTCCCCCAAACCCCCCTACCCCCATGGAGACCATAAGGACCGTGCCCCTGCCGTTACCTGGTGCCAAGGAGTCCCTCGCCGCTCTTCCCATCTCCGATCCGCCGCTGTCCTCTCCCAAGAATTTGTCCGGGCCGTTGTTGCACCCAGGCCCCGTGGCACCTCCAAAAAACTACCAACACCATTACTGGACCCCCTGCCGCCCTCTCCATCCCTCAGTTCCCCTTCTTCCAAACTGTCCCAGTCATCAACCAACTGTACCCCACCAAACATATAATGCCAGCCGGCCAGCAGCGCCGACTGCACCCTGTCGGAGGCCCACACCCTCTCATGCAGCCAGCTTAACACACAAGAATCATCCGTGCCGGTGCTCCACGTCCGTCAATGCTCCCCAAGCCGCTGCGGCCCTGTGGGTGGAGGCGCCGGCGTGCCCGCCTGGGGCCTTCTTGAGCCAGCCGCGCTGTGATCCCTCGCTGACTCCAGGCATGCCGCAGGAGGCTCAGCCCTCTCTTCGCCTTGGTGTTGCGGGGCCGCCCCAGCCGTACCAAGTCCGCAGCCCCACACCGGCTGCCCCCCTGCAAAGAAAAGGTACGTCTGGTGTGCTGGGCCCCTCCAGCTGTGCGGCTCCCACTCGACACCCCCTCCCCCCTACCACCACCTACCCCCGCTTCCCACAGCCTTCTCCTCCTCGCTCCAAATTAACCCCCCTGCCCCAGTGCCCCCTTCATCCGAGGGAACCTCCTCCAATGCCCTGTCCACCCCCTGAACCCCCTACCACACCCGCCCCATCCGCTCTGCCTCTCCCCTCCCCCATGACGGGCCTGCCCCCCCACAACACCCCCTGCCCCCAGCCGTGCTCCGTGCCTCCCGCACCCCCTCCTCCCACGCCTCAAAAACATCCAGACCATCCCACTCTCTCTCACTCTTCCCAGACTCCAATAACAAAGGGGAAACCCCTCCCGCCTGTTTCAGCCCCCTTCCTACCTCCAGACCCCTCGTGTCTCTACCTCCTGACCCGCCTCTTCCTGCTCGCCTATGGCCATAATTGGGTTGTGAGGCACTGGAATTACACAAATGGGGGTACTGCTTTTGTCTACCTCGAGACATGAGGTCTTGGAACTGTTGGCCCCAACATGAGCTCTGTGCTGCACTAACAAAGGGTTCTAAGGGCAATTAGTCATGTTAGGCTTTACAAATATCACTGCTTGTACTGATGGGCACCTTCATGGGAAAGCTCAAGCAGACAAAAAAGCCCCCAAACAAGTAGACTTGTGGATACAACTGTGAGCAGACCTACGCTCCTAGGTGACCTATAACTTGCATATTTGGTGGTTCTTTTCGCACATCTCAACTGTTGGCTGGTGGAACTTGCACTGCATAGCACTAGTGTCATAGCCTTCCATAGGCTTAGTGATATGTCAGTGATAACATTCACCTCAGCACCTTATCCCATAGCATCTTAACTCTGCCTGCCTTGCTAGGGGAGGTTCAACCAATAAGTTCCCACCGTTTTTTATTTTTTTTTAGAAAGAAGAACTGTGTGGCTGACCATGGTCCAGCACCTCAGTTTCAAAGTAAGTCCGATATTTTTTGTTTGTGCACAACCACGTCCTGAGCTTGCCACACCAAAACTCCACTGTAGAAACAGATATACAGATTTTTTGAAACAAGGACCGTGCACTAAAGATAAGTCCAGAGAGCTTTAAGTTCAAGACGTCCTTTTTATTTATTAAAAATTCTTAAAAAGCCTCAGCCAACGCGTTTCGTTCCTTGCGGAACTTCTTCAGGGCTGAAAAGAGTTTAAAAATAGACAGATGTACAATTACATGATCCCAACTCATTAAGTAACCAGATCAGAGAGTATTCAAAACTGGTTTCTAAGTTCACGCATCAAGTAAGCAGTAGAGTTGCTCTTGATATTTCCTCTCTAGTATATTGATGGGGAGCAAGGAGAGATTTTCTATCAGTAGTCTAGAGAAATTCTATCAATAGTCTAGAATGCAGAGAAAAGAATAGAGAAAATAGCTAGAGACTGACTGTGAAAAAAAGAAAACAGTAGTGAAAAAATAAAAAGTAAAAAGAAAAGAAAAGCAAGGAAGAAAAAGGACAAAAAAACGCAAATCAATCAGCCATGTGTCTAACTTTCAAACCAAGCACTGAGATCGATGGTGGGGCAATCTCACCTCAAAAAAGTAGTATCTGAAAAGTCCAAAAGTGAAAAAATATATGGAGTATACAGGTCCACCCCTCATTCACAAGGCGCGACGTATGGTCTGTATAAGAAGATAAGGTAAAATACTGTTTAATTAACAAGGTTAACCCAAACTGAACCAAAAGTGAATTTGTTATCTGTAGAAAAACACATGTCAGCGATGCACAGGATAGGGACAAAACAAATTTAAATTATATAATAAAAAAGTGGGAAATTTGTATTTTAAGCTGGGTCACAGATTCACTCGTATTATAGATAGTCAAACCAATAGAGACAGAAAGGGTCCTATACTTGACAGAAATGCTGGACAGCAGTAACCAGCCCAACACAATAAGAAAAAGACAAAGGGCACAAATACTGCAGGGCCTATATGTAATACGGTTAAACAAAACCACCATTAAGCAGTTGTTATACCAAACAGGCATGAGAGAAAATATTATCTCACATAGGCGACTTTCTTCGCATTCGCTGAAGTCATGTGAATAACCAACCCGAATAATGGTATTTTAAATATCTTGGTCATCTCACATGCGTGGAGCTGTCTTGAGGATTCGCATAAGATTAGGGATTACCTCTGTAGTATATTGGCGACCCTCTTCAGAAATGCCTTATGTCAAAGGAAATCGCTCCAAACACGCCTGTTTACAAGCAGGGAAGGAATTGAAAAAGTAAGAAACAATACCTATAGAAAACACAAGGAAGAAGGGGGTACGAAAGGAAGAGGGGGAGGGGAGGGAGGGTTACCCGCGGGAAAAGACCAAATAGTGGCCCTTATTTAAACACATCCCCGGGGGCAGATGTGATCCAAATCATCATTGAGAAATCACGCACTTAGTAGGTATGATTCAACCCTCACCACTCACCTATATTTATTGAAGATGTAATTGGAATAGGGACAAAGTCTGGGTCACCGTCAAGAAAGGGTCATCCAGCTGGTTAAAACGACAAAAACGTGCAGCAGTAAGTAGAATGTTAAAGAATTACTGCCCAAAGCCACAGATAAGAAAATCCAACCTGTGGACTTCGCTTACTTTGAAAGCAACTGGCAGGGCATATATAATCGCCAGTATGTGTTCAGACATGTGTCCTCCCCAAAAAGAGAAGAGGAGAGTATATGAATATGCATGTACTAATAATTAAAGAAGTGTGCTTCTAACAAAAGAGATATAATTAGAAAATAACGACATTACGGGATCAATGCATCACAAAGGTCACCGGGGGGAGGGAATTGGCAAACAGTATCAGATGTATTGCCAATCCGACGGGCCGTCACACCATGTCTCCAAAAAAGGGGGGTGGGGGATTGACAGTAATATATCATTGTATGACCAGCCCGAGAGGCAGTCACATCTTTTCCCCATATGAGGCAGGAATATCTAAAGAGCAGACACCCCGCAGAAACACCTTTCCTGTATAGTTACAAGAAGAACTAGAGTTAATGCAAAATACAAAGCTGTGGATCCTCGAATGCCCCATATTACAATATTTGCATGAGAAAAAAGAATCATCACGCGCTTAACAGTTTGAAAGCTAGTGCCTGCAACTAGTTAGTTGGCACCTATTTAACCCCCCAAGAGCCTATAAGCTCGACCCGATTACCTTGAATGTCGGGCACACCGCCGCAATACCGCCAAAGTTGAAACACCCGCCATGTTGAAAACGCAGATTAAAAAAGACGTGGAAATCCCATGATGCAACACCGTGCTTACGCTCTAGTGCTTACACCGTATCCGGTGTAAGCACTAGAGTGTGGACACAGTGTTTGTGTCACAATACGGGCGCCATTTTGTAAGTTGTAAACACAAACCAAATACAACTCTCCTATCCTCTGTCTAAAACCATGGTAAATATATCTGCAGCACGCTCCATATTAGAGTGTGGTGCAGAAGTATCTAGCAATAGGTGATAACCCGTTTGCTACAACGGAAAGACAACTTCTTTATCTCATGGTGCCGGCCGATACATCATAAATCAATAGAAAAATGCGCTGTGCCGGAATATAGCACACAAGGAGCTGCCAATTTCTCAAATACCTTATTACTGCATGCGAGGTCGCGCACCGGCCATAGTAAGTGCGTGTTACAAAAAACACGCTAAGAATTGTAAATAGAGAGACCGGACCACACAGTTACCGGCAATCCCCAAAATGGAAAATAATGAGTGGCCAAAGGGAGTTACCAATTTCTCAAATACCTTATTACTGCATACGAGGTCGCGCACCGGTATAGTAAACGCGTATTACAAAAAAAACACGCTAGGAATTGTAAATAAAGAGACCGGACCACATAATTACCGGCAATCCCCAAAGTGGAAAATAATGAGTGGCCAAAGGGTAAAAAGAGAAATAATAAACAAAAAGAGGATGAAATATGCCCCTAATGCAGCGACAAGAATATTACACAAAATGAACAGCCAAGACAAAGAACAATTTAAGAACCGGGTGATGTGTAATACCAGAAGTAAAACAAGAATAAACAGAGGAGAAAAGAGGGAAGAAAAAAATGTGAAAGAGAAAGTGACATTTATGTCTTGATAAACCATCACATACAATGCCGCCCCCCAGCTGGCGTTGTACAGTACCAAGGCAAAAAATACAAGTGACATACAACAGCATATAAAAAACACAGATAAGGCTTTTGTATAGTATACATTCTGTTCTGGTCCTGAAAGTACAAGTCAACAAAATATACCAAATAAAAGAGGGGAAAACACTGAATTAGAAATCAAGAATGAGACATAATAACTCGATATACACATTAGACATCTGCTTAGGAAGTTTTCCAGTCAGAATTCCAATTAATGGTTAGCTCATAAGGGAATGAAGACTTCATATGACTTTAAAAGTTAGACCTGAGCACAATGGGACAGGCAAGATGCTACTGCATACCAACATTGGGTCAGAGAAAGTAATGCATTTCTCCGTCAGTGTTGTGTCCCATATTAATTGCCCTCAGATTACATATCCATTGTGATTCTTTTTGTTGTAGTAATAGAGCCCTATTACCGCCCCTCACTGGCACTGGTGCATGGTCAATAGCATAAAACCAGAAAGAGGAATCATCAGGATGTTCTGTCACATAATGATTAGTGATTGGGTATCGTGTCTTTCGTTCTGATTGCTCGCCGATGTTCTTGTATTCTTATTTTGAGACTCCGAATGGTTCTCCCCACATAAATAATTCCACATTTGCACCCCAGGATTTAAACCACATGTGTAGTGTTACAGTTTATAAAATGGTCAATAGTATACCTCTTGATTGCGTTGTAGCTAAACTCCAAGGTTTTACTTTTGCCATAAGGGCATACATTACACATCCCACAGGTAAAGAAGCCTTTTGGTTTAGGGGGTGACCATGTATGTGTTACTTTGGGTGTAGTCACGTAGCTAGGGCTTAGAAAGTTCTTTAAGGACCTGCCCTTCCTGTAAGAGATGGATGGTCTGTTTTCAATTGATTCCTTTACACATCAAGAGGTGACAATGCTTACGGAAAATATTGAAGATATCACCACTGTGAGCGGTGTATTGGGTTATGAACCTTGCTTTGGGGTTACATTCATATCTAGGAGGTTTTATAGCCAGTGTTTCTTCCCTCGTTAGGTTGTTAACCCTGTGCTCAGCTCTTGTCAGTACTGCTTGTCCATATCCCCGTTTAGAGAATCTAACAATAGTATCCTTGACATGGGTGGTGAAATTATAGCCCTCACGCAGTTGCGTCTGATTCTCACCGTAGGGGATGCTATTTATCACCGAACGTGGATGGGCAATTGTTGCATGCAATACTGCGTTGCATGCAGTGTCTTTTCTGAAAAGGGTACTTTGTATCTGACCCATGCTGGTGTAAAACTTAATATCTTGAAAGTTGATACATTCCCTATGATGTGTCATAGTGAATTTCACATCATAGGTATTTGCATTATGGAAGAAATATATTCCTCCAGAGACTCCAGAGACTCAACCGATCCGGACCACAGGCATATCACGTCGTCAATGTACCTCCCCCAGTACACAATGTTGTTGGTCCAGGGGGAGGCACTTCTGCCCCAAGCATGCCACCTCTCAAACCACCCCATGAAGAGTAAGGCGTACAAGGGAGCAAACTTGGAGCCCATCGCGGTTCCACGTATTTGGTGGAACCAGCGGTTGTCGAAAAGAAAAAAGTTGCTAGTTAAGATGATCTTAATCATTGAGATTATCATCTCATTGTAGTCAAAACACCCTGCATCGTCTTTATCCAAAGAAGAACGTATTGCCCTTATGCCATATTCCATGTCAATGCGAGTATACAAACTCTCTACATCGAGAGTGACAAACCTCAAGTCGTCCGACCACTCAAAGTCTTTAAACTTGGTTCAAATGTCTTTGCTGTCCTTGACAAATGATGGTAAATTGGGGACATATTTTTGAAGTTTCAAATCCACAAATTGGGACAGTTTTTCCGTGGGAGACCCCACCCCCGAGATGATGGGTCTACCGGGGGGGAATCTTCCACCTTTGTGCACCTTCGGTAGCACGTAAATACAGGGGAAGGACGGACAGTCAACCCATATGTACTGGCACTCATCATCAGTCAGTAAACCAATTTCTTTCCATTCATTCAGTTTTGCATTTATTAAGCGGGTACTATTTGGTATGGGATTGGTCGACACTTCTCGATAGTAGGAGGTATTGTCAAGCTGTCTGGCTATCTCCTGCATATAGTCACAGTGATTCATAATGACAATATTTCCGCCCTTGTCTGCCTCTCTAATTACAATACTTTGGTCATTAATAAGTCGTTTGAGAGTCAGTTTTTCTGCAGCAGTGATGTAGGCCGCTCTAGAAGTGAACCTATTGGGAAGTTCTAAAACATGCAGTTCCTGGGTGACTTTGTCATGGAAGATATCGATATTCAGATGGTAAGAATGAGTAGGGACAAATTTCGATTTAGGACGAAGGCCCGTGTCAACATTTGTATCCTGTGCAATATTCATGTCCTTAAGTAATGTCGGCATATCCAGATCTTCATTATCATTGAGGGTCAATAGACAATGTACACCCCGTACCTCCCCAATAGTATGTGTCCCAATATGCTGGTTCCCAGGTGTCCCCACTGGTTCCGGTGGCCTGTTGGCGAAATAATCCTTCAATTTCAAAACCCTGGTAAATTTAAAAAGGTCTACATGGGTGTTGGCAAAGTCCCCTTCCTGGACAGGGCAAAAATTAAGACCTTTACTCAAAACCTTCAATTCATCAGTATCCAGTATTTTATTAGAAATATTAACAACCTTAAGATCAGTGTTAGAAGTTTGACATGACATGGTATCAACATTATCATCGGCCCCCAATCATTATTTCTTGGGTTTCGTCCCCACATTCTGGTTGTTCGTACCTACTCCTTTTGTATCTGCCTTTTGACCTCCCGCCCCGCCTTGTATTTTGTATTTCTCTCTTTTACTGTAGGCTGTTGCTGATTCGCAATTTGGCCAATTCTCTCTGAAAGGAAGAGGCCCCTTCTTCTAAAGGGACATCTGGTAATGTAATGTTGGAGGCAAAACTGCTCTGTGAGGATACAGACATTTTACTGGTAGAGCCTAATTCCTCACTAGTCCCTCTGCTATCCCTCAATCTTTTCTTATTCAAATCATCTGACCCTTGTACAAAATCATATTTCTTTGCAAAGGTATAAACCCTGCCGTCCTTGTAATCCTTGTCGTCACTTTTTATTTTACTAAATTTTTTATTTATGAAGTATATTTGATGGTTGTCCATAACCTCTTTCAGAATAGCATCGTTTTTATCTATCAGATCTTTCTGGGGTATCTCACCAATCTCTTTCTTGTGGCTCTCAATTTTTGCCTGCAGTTTCTCCCCTTTTTCGGCAGTATGCCTCACTAGGATTTGCGTCATAATGGTCGATGCTCCCTTCAGATTGCATTCCCATTCTTTTAATAAATCGCTACTTAAGTCCTTGAATGTGGGAAAGATCAGGATTCTTAATCCACGTGGTATCTTGCCATTTTTCATGTACTGGTCTAATGTGTTTTAGTGTAACTGTCTTTCTTGCCATTTTAAGGAAATGTTTGTCTGTATTTTTGTAGTATGTATTAAGTATTTATGTTGGTTATTGTGTGTACTGAATCTGTCTATTTTTAAACTCTTGTCAGCCCTGAAGAAGTTCCGCAAGGAACGAAACGCGTTGGTTGAGGCTTTTTAAGAATTTTGTATTAAAAGTTTTGCAAATGCTTCTATTTACAGAATCAATCATGTGAAATCTCTCCTCCCAGTAGCTACAGCCAACAACGATGGCGCGACCGCGCTGCGGTTGATGTGTTACTGCCTAGCCACATAGCTCTGCTGAGCTGCTTAGTAATTGCTGAATAGTAAACTTCTAAACGTGCACTTTGATAAACTTCACATTTTAAATTATTTTAATCCTCTTTTAACTTCAGTAAGCGCGACCGCGGTGCCCGTATGTAAGAGAGGGCCCACTCTGGGAAAGACACAGGCCCCTGAAAGAAAGGATACTACCCTAACAGGGAAAATGACTATCTGGAAAATATTTTGCACCGGGCACAGGGCCGGATAATACTGACAAAGCAAATAATCTTTAGACCACCAAACTAATATATACAGACAATACAACTAATATAGAAAAATATATTTTGTTTTTATTTTTCTTCTTATTTATTTATTTTCAAAGTATTTCAAGATAGAAAAACATGTATAAATATACTTGAAACATATAACTTATTCTTTTCATGAAATTTGAACTTTAAACATGATTATACATCTCTAAACCACAGATTATTGCATGAAACATGATTATGCATTTTTGAACCACAGATTGTTATATATTATGGTATAACCTGAGAAACATCTGTGTCTGCAGTTGATATAAACAGAGCAGTCAAGATCAATCTATAACAAGCTACCTACTCTCTGTTGGGCTAGACACAAAAAAGAAAGAAAGAAATAATATTTTTTGCCAATTATAGAAATATTGATTATGGTTGTTGGCTACCAACGCATTTCAGCAAAGCCTTCTTCAGGGTTTTCATACCAGTGGTTACTAGAATGAGAAAAAAGTTTCAACTTGTATTTAAATTCAGCTGTGGTCTAGTGCTTACGTGCATATTACAACAATAACATGCGTGTACAATTGTACACCTTCCAGCTCATCCCCTAGATGCATAGTCTATGAGCACTGAATCCGACCCCTGTTGTGCATCACAACAAATAACACTGTACAGTCAATGTGAAAACATAATAATAATAACACACAAACTCCAATTGCACCCACATTGTGATGTTTATCCATGCATTACAAAATTATAAACAATTTTTCCAATCATATTAAAACTATATAGTTGGCCAAAATATTGAAAAAACAGATGAACAGAACATTGACTTCCATTGTAATAAAGAACTGACCCAATGTTATATAATCCTTATGAAATTTTCAGTAGAGATTTTTTCTAGCACTACTCTCTTTGTTGATTTTCTAAATTTAAGGATTAAAGGACACAAGTTTATACACTTAGCACATTTATCTTTAAGAGGGGACCACAAAAATCTAGCCATGTATAATTTGTTACACTAATTTCTATATGATTTACCTCCTTCCTATTTGTTAGTTGTAATTTGAACAAAAGAGAGTGCCCGCCAGGACAGGTCAGCGTTCTAGTTGTTTCTTGCCTAATTCATCTGGAAGCAGATGAGGCTGTAATCATATCATACGCCGACGACACCCAGCTGTTGTTTACGTGCAAAAAGGATGAGGCGTTCAATGGGGAGAAAATTAATAAATGCCTGAGAGACGTTTTCGCTTGGTTCCAATTGAACCATCTAAAATGCAATTCAGAGAAATCTGAAATCATCTTCTTTGGCACCCCCCCCCCCCCGCCTTCCCCCCTGGACGCCTGGAAACAATGGTGGCCCCCCTGATATGTCTCCTCCCCAAACACCAGTTAAGACGGTAAATAACTTAGGGGTAAAGTTGGATGAGACATTATCCATGAAGTCACAAGTACAGTCAGTCGTAGGCACCTTCTTTGGCCTCCTGAAGATGCTTCGCAGGTTTCAGTTCCTGCTATCTATTTCCAATAGGAAGACAGTTGTACAAGCCCTTTTAGGCTCGATTATGCCAACAGCCTTTATTTGGGCCTTCCGGAGTTTCTGCTCAACAGATTGCAAGTCGTGCAGAACGCGGCAGCAAGGGCAGTCCTCATCCTTGGGCCTAGAGACCAGAACTCTCATCATTTGAAGACACTGCACTGGCTGCCAGTCCGCTGCAGAATACTTTTCAACGCCCTAGTTCTGGCCTTCAAAGCCCTGCATGGTATAGGGGCACTTTACACACGTAAAAGAATTTCATTCTATACCCCCGGCATATCTCTTAGGTCTGTCTTTCAACATCTGGTGGTAACTCCTAAATGTGCTAAATCCTGTTGTGGGGGTCGCTCCTTTCAGGTTCTGGTGGCCAGGTCTTGGAATAGGCTCATTTTACCGCTTAGGCAAACAACTAATATTCTGGCTTTTAGAAAGCAACTGAAAACCTGGCTGTTCCAACAAGCAGGCTGACCACCTCACTCGTAGGGCCCTCTTTCTTTCACGGACTGTGTCTCTGCATCTTTCTATGTCTCAGAGCCGGGACACTCTTTCAGTATCTGTGTGCTCTATAAATCTGCCTTAACATAACATAACATAACATAACATAACATAACATAAAGCAGGCAATGGCACGACCACGCTGCGGGTGACGTGTTACTGGCCTAGCCACATAGCTCTGCCGAGCAGCTTTTTAATTGCTGAATGTTAAACTTCTAAACTTGCACTTTGCACTTTGATAAATTCCACATTTTAAATTGTTTTAATCCTCTTTTAACTTCTGTATACATGACCGTGCTGCCCGTATGTAAGAGCAGGCCTGCCAGGACAGGTCAGCGCTCTAGCTGTTTCTTGCTTAATTCCATAAAGCACGCGATGGAGTGACCACGCTGCCGGTGACGTGTTACTGCCCTAGCCACATAGCTCTGCTGTGCTGCTTAGTAATTGCTGAATGGTAAATTTCTAAACTTGCACTTTGAACTTTGATAAACTCCACATTTTAAATTGTTTTAATCCTCTTTTAACTTCTGAATGCACAAACGTGCTGCCCATATGTAAGAGCGGGCCCGCCAGGACAGGTAAGTGCTCTAGTTGTTTCTTGCCTAATTCCATAAAGCATGCAATGGCGCAACTGTGCTGCGGGTGACTTATTACTGCCCTAGCCACTAAGCTCTGCTGAGCTGCTTAGTAATTGCTGAATGGAAAAGTTCTAAACTTGCACTTTGCACCTTGATAAACAACACATTTTAAATTGTTTAATCATCCTTTAACTTCTGTATGCACGACTGCGGTGCCCGTATGTAAGAGCAGGTCCACCAGGACAGGTCAGCGCTTTAGTTGTGTCTTGCCTAATTCTATTAAGCACTCAATAGAGCGATAGCGCGATAGCACTGCCGGCGCGGTGAAGGTGCGCTAAATGCAAGCCCGTCTACGCCCATCCGCGCCCGGAGCACGCCCAGCGCCAAGACCCCTGCCCGTTTCCCCCCCAAAGCTACACAATAGATCAACTACTCAGTCTTAACACCGGTAGGTGTCACAACCTGACCAATGATAGAGTATGGAAACAATGGACCTATGAAACATAATTTGTGTGGTTTTATAGCTATGTATTTACGTAGCAAAAACACATTTGGTAATGACAACACGTGTACAGCCCCACCACCTCAAATAAGGGGGAGTCTTGATAGCGCCAAAGGGATAGGTGCCTCTCTAGTATCACCAACTTACAGAGGCACTAGCACAGCGATTATCCATACAGGTGGCAGCACCTTGCAATGCTCTACTGCAAATCCAATTTGGTGTATTGTGCTGAAAACTAGATCAGTGATAAAGCATAGATATAAATTTGATTGTCTGATGCAGCTTTCAAATCCAGATCTTGTTTTTCTAACAGAGACCTGGGCGAACAATACATCAGAACTTGATTGGAATGTTGCAATACCTGCAGGTTATCAAGTAGCCTGCGCAGACAAAGAGGGAAAAAAGGGGGGGGGGGTATAGCTATAATTTATCGGTCCCATTTTAATGTTAGGATTGACCCCACTCGACAACGGAAGCAGAGACTGTGATTTGTAACATTAAATGTAACAACTCCCTGTCCTTCCAGGGTCTACTTCTCTACCAGCCGCCAGGTGCTAGGTCCACTTTTACCCATTCGCTCAAGACTTTCTTAGAATCATGTTTAGAATGTCCTACTTTTACAATTCTAGGGGATTTCAATTTCCACCTAGAAGCAAATAACAGTGAAGATGCTGTAATATTAGTGGACAATCTTGCAGGTTATGGTCTAACCCAGATTGTGTCAATAAGGCAGGACATACCCTCAATGGCATATTTACTTATAATCCTAATATTGAGCTGTTTAACACGCTGCCCTTGTCGTGGACTGATCATAAAGCAATATATTTTAATGTACTAATCCCTATAACTAGCCCCCATCGTAACAGATTACCCCTGGTCAAATCTCAACCTTGGAATAGAATTTAAAATAGGGAACTGGAAGCAGTCCTTGCGAGGAATCCCCCTAATGATGTCTCTGATCTCAATTGGACAGCTAGAAACTTTGATGACTGGATTAGGTCATCAGTGGATCTGCTAGTTCCTGAAGTAACTAACAATTTTGAAAGAAATCAAGCATCTGCAACTTGGTATAACGCAGATCTTAGACTTATCAAATCCAAATGTAGACGTTTTGAACGACTCTGGAGGACAGATTATAGTGAGGAACTTAAAAGGTCCTATAATCTAGACCTGGGGACAAGGCAGCTATAAAAAAACGCTAAAACTGTATTTTTTACATCAAAAATAGAGGTGGTGGGGATAAAAACCCCTTGAAGGAGCTCTTTAAAACTGTGACGGTCCTCTCCAAGCGACAGCAGGATAGCCAATTTACACCTGACCAAAATTTCGTTGACAAGATTGCTACCTTTTTTCAAACTAAACTAAAGACAGTCTATAACGAACTTCACAAGGCGCTACCTAATTCTATTGAAAACAATTAAGGTACTCTGGAGGATATTCCAACTCATAGTAGCATGTCATGGTTCTCTACTTTAACAATAGAGAAAGTAAATGATCTGTTACCACTGACCAAGTCTGCTTCTCCTACTGATCCATGTCCCCCTTCTATCTTGCACTTGGTCTCTGAAAAAATGAGTGCTCATTTGACCCCTCTTTTAAATGAGGTTACTAGTTCCAGGACCTTCCCGCAGTCATGGAAAAATGCATGTATTAAGCCTATCCCGAAGAAAGCTACATTGTATCCTACTGAGGTGAAACACTATCGCCCAATAACGAGTTTACCAATACCGGCTAACATTTTAGAAAAATCTATTAACATGGAACTCACCGACTACCTAGATTGTAACAACATCCTAGATTCCCCACAACATGGCTTTAGACCTCGCCATTCCACCGTGTCTTCCCTGATTATGGCCACAGAGGAGTTCCTTAGACAGATGGATGGTGGGGGGAGAGCCATCCTCATCCTGATTGGCCTGTCAGCAGAATTTGATACCGTTAACCATGCGGTACTGATGAGGCAGCTGTAGGCAATAGGTATCAAAGAGAAAGATCTAACCTTACTATCACCTTTTATGGCATCCAGGGACCAGATGATCTACTGGGATAATCTGAAATCAGGAAACTTCTGTCTCCTGTGTGGAGTTCTACAAGGGTCAGCTCTGTCACCAACGTTATTCAATATATATGTCACCCCTTTGGCTAGATTAATCAAAGATCACGGTCTTACGCTAATTTCATATGCGGATGATACCCATATAGTAGTATCTGTCACGCAGAGGGTGGATGCCACAGCCGCCAGCTTTTGTAATTGTCTAAACTCCATAATGGCCTGGATGAATTCAAACTTTCTCAAGCTTAATACTGAAAAGACTGTGGTCATTGAGTTTGGGCAGGGTCCCTCTGTATGGAGCCAACTGCCCCATTCCTGCTATTAAGGAAAGGAATCTCTGATTTATATTTGACAATGTATTAAAGTTTGCAAAACAAATCAATAATGTAACCTCCTCCTGTTTCTTTACATGGAAAAGTTTGCGAAAAGATTTGCAGTTAATTCCATTTAACCTCAGAAAAATTGTAATAGGAGCTCTTTTCCTCTCAAAAATTGACTATGGTGATACGTTATTCCTGGGAATTAGCAAAGGCCAGACTGCCAAACTGCAGTCTTTGCAGAACACGGCAGCACGAGTACTACTTGATATTCCCAAACACCATCCCACGTCCGCCAGTATAAGCTAGCTTCACTGGCTTCCAGTCCTAAATCAAGTAGAAATCAAAGCTCTCTGTCTCGTGCATAAGGCCATGGACATTCAGAAACTATTCTCCTGGTACTCCCAGCAACGGAATCTTAGGTCAGCCAACACAGGGCTAGTACAGGTTCCTAAAATAATAAAAGCCAGGTGGGCAGGCAAAAGCCTCTCCCACCGAGCAGCCAAACTATGGAACACGCTACCTACTACCATTAGACTACAGACTAATATGCCTCTTTTTAGGAAATTGGTCAAGACCTGGCTTTTCCCTCAGCACTAACCTCGGCGAGCCTGTCCAACTGCAACAAGTCACTCCTAGCACCAAGACGCCTCGGCAATCGAGCGCTTCATAAGTCAGTCAGTCAGCCAGTCAGTTACAAATGCCTGAAGCTATGCTGGAATCACTGTTGTAGGCGGAATTGACTGAGGTCAAAATGGCCATTAGCTAGCACATTGGAAACAGTTGCTGAAGGGAGATCCATTCAATCTGACATTCTCATTCCAGACAAGGCTAGATAACACTAACAGCATAGTTGATGCTGTGGAAGACCAGTCAGAAGAAAAAAAAAAGTTGACTGAAGCAGGGACTCAAATTTACAAAGAAAAGTGACAGATTTATAGGATCAAAGACTCAGGGACAACATCAGGTACTTAAGTGTTGTGGAAGAAGTGGAAAAAGAAAACATGCTGTTCTGTTTGTAACTATTCATTCCAGAACTAATTTTATTTCCTTTTGAGCCTCCTTTAGAATTTCAAATGGTGCACCGCATTAGATCCAGATGTCACAGGGACCAGGACATGCCCAAGCTGATTACAGCATGCTTATTCAGACATCAACAGGTGAGGTGGGCAATTGAAGCAGCAAAGAAGAAGGATGACCCATTTTTTGTACCAGTACCATAAGGTATGTCTCAGCTGACTTTGCTTAGGAAACCACTCTGAAGGTCAGATAATTTATTGCTCGTCAGCCCCAACTGAGGAAGTGGGACATTAGACATAGTTTACTGGAACCTGCAACTATGCTGCCCACTTTGGATGGAAATCTTAAAGAGTTCTAAGATTTAGGATTCTAAGACATGGCCTTGTCATCTGCTCATTTCTCAAAAAGACATGACACAGCTCCCTCTGAGAATAAACACCTATTGGACATCAGGCACTGGGAATAAATAGGCCCATTGACAGCACAACAGACTGATGTATAGGAAGGCTCAAATTCATATCTTCCTAGAAAAGTAGTTCGTGGACTATAGGCTACCACTATTCCTGCTATGGCCCTCTCAATTGTGTACTCCGTGCATAGCAAGCCCAGAATATTGATGCATATAAATCTGGAGGATAGCTATTTAATCCAAATTATCAAAAGGTAAGGAAGCGTAGATTTTCTAGACCTAACTCCAATTATATGTATCTTGGTGATATCAATATCTTCCCAGTAAGTGGATGTGGAATTAGGAACAGCAAATCATACTTCCTCAATATGTACTTACCTATTGATATTTTGTGACTCAATAATTTGTCCATGATATTCTTGTATTTCAATATATTTGGGCTTTAATATTAAGTAGTACAACACTTTTCAGCTCTCTGACTTTCCATTTACTGAAGAACTCTGTCCAACTCCCAGGATGCATATAATAAAAAATGACTGGTGATATCTTTGACACATCAGATATGTTAACTGGTACGTTAAGGACTCGGCTATACCTTAGCTCTGGGGTACACAATTTGGTATTCCTTGGTGTTATGAACTCAAGTACGTTGCTTTTTTAGGTCTTTTATGAACTTTTTTATAATTAATAACTTATTTGTATATAGTATTGTTGTATATGATGTGATATTCATGTCTTTTATATGGTTTTTAACCGATAATAAAAGCTTTTTGACTGACTGACATTCCTTGGTGTCTATTGGACAACATGCTGTATATCAAGTGGGCCTTTTGTACCGGTGGAGGGCAAGGCAGGATTGTGTGAGAACTCTGAGCTATAGTACTGGGAAACCTGTCAGGGGCTATGTAGTCAGAGTGTGCATGCTTGTAACATGACAGGCTTTGCCTTAGGGCTTGCTGCATAAACTAAGAGGACTGTAGGAAACCTGTTTCCACAAATACTTCTAGCATAAATACTTAACATGTGGTCTGATTACTGCAGTCACTATTCACAAACTGCACTTTTTAAATTTTTTTGTAGTACTACAGTAGTACTGTACTACAAAACTAACTACATAGTGCTAATTACAAACTACACTCTTGTAGTAACTCGCACTTTTGGAGTACTTTACACTTGTAACTTACACTATTGTATTAATTTATACTGTTGTAGCAACTTACATGTATAACTTACCCTTTTGTGCTAACGTACATGTGTAAGTTATACTTTTGTAGTTTCTTAAACTTTTGTAGTGAGGTCAGCACTACTCATGGTCAACCACTGGTACTGCACGACTCTCCCATAAAAATAATGAAGGTAGGGATTTTAAATAAAACCCAATAGGGCATAATATTGCATTAATTTAGATTATTTTAAATATTTAAGAAGAACATACATTTGTTTAAAATATATTAAAATAGTTCATGTTGATCATAAAATAATAACCTATTTCTAATTTAAATCACAATGTAAAATTATATTTTATTAAACATTATTACATTAATGTTATACGTCACCTTAATAATCACTAATGAACACAAGCAAAATATTTTTCTTTCTTCTGGTGGGAATTTAGTTTTTAATGTAAACTTCAGAAAAAGAACTTTAATTTATTTTAATATATTTCTATTAATTCAAGTTTTAACTCAAAACGAATTCAATAGTGCTGTAGCATGTCTTCCATTGTATTCTACATTTAAAGTAAATATATAATTTATATTTAACCTAAAAATATTAGTAGCATTTATTTTTTAGTTAAATAATTTAAAAATATTTTCCATATACTTTACCATGTAAAGTTCTCCGCACCAACTAAGGATGTTCTCTTTGGAAAAGTAAAGGCAAAAGTAGGCTTCTTGAGGAAATCTTCATCTGTACCCACATAACCAGTAGATTATAGACCTGCTTGTCTTGACACTCATGAATGGTAAATATTCTGAATCAACGACCAAGCTCAGAGTTTTTTTAGCAGATTTGTGGGTATTCCTTACCTACTGAGTGAACATAAAAGGAAGTCCGTGCCCAATTTTGTTACTTCTGGGGACTGTCTCTGCATCTGCTAAATTTTCAGTTGCCATTTGAAAGTGACAAATCTCACCTCAGTGCTACTGTTACAGTATATACTCTGTTGGGTCATTACTTTAGTTACTATTGTAAGTTTCAATGGTTTGCAAATGTGATCTGTCAACTGTTGTAGCCATTCTTTTTTCATGTGCCTTCCCATACCAGGTCCTGTGCAATGGGGTCAGAATACATGGCAACCAAACACAACATTTTTACTGGTTATTAGGTTTTCAGACTTTTGCATTTTAAATCAAGCGAAGCATAACATTATTCCCACCCCCTTATTATCCTAGCAGCCCTTTCACCCAATGAGACCTGCATACTGTAGAACATGATGAGAACAGAGTTAAATCATGTCTCCATTGCTGTACCTACTGCTTAGGATAGCCTGACATCTTTTCCCTCTACTTTCCTGATACTTGCTATTATGACCTGTGAGTGACTCTATTCTAACACATTGATAGTATCAAGTAGGACACATGTTTTCATTATCCCTCTAGAAGCACTGCCACATTTTATGTACATCTTTGGTTTTCTTATTGTTCAAGGTCTTAGTATGATTATTATCCTAGGTCTCGACTGTGCACTTGTGTATTCTTGTTTAACAATTACATGATTAAAAATGGCAACTAAGAGAAGCTGAAAATTCCAAGAGAACAATGATGATACTAAAAGCGCTGCTCATGATTTCAATAATAAAAGGAATAACCTTTTTTTTCAATAAATGCAGATGTAATGATGACTCGCATGAGAAGAGGTATTTATTGGAGAGCAAACAAGTGACTCCCAACTCCCAGTTGTGTCAACTCCAACTGTTACCACCCCACTCCACCATCATCACATTTCAGAAATTGTGGTATCCAGTTAACAAGGTCCAGGTAACCTAGATACCACACCCTCTCTTAATCATAGCAATCTTTATACTTAACAATAACACACTAGATGATAAAAAAGGATGGAATTAATGAGCAAATGTAAGATTGCAGTACAATTGCAAAAGTCCCGTATCCCTTCCTAATACAACTTTTAAAAACAGAGGACATAGCAAAATTAAACTAAACCCTTATAACAGGCGAATAATGATACAATATTGCATAAGTCATTAGCCGCGTGTATTCTTATCACAATACCACACTTGGACATCTGAAACCACACTGTCACATGACCAAATCTTTAAACTTTTCAGGTAGAATCACAGGCCTTCCGACACGAGTAGCCATTCTACTATCACTTGACTTACTCGTATCCACAACTGTCATATGAGTATCATCTTACCCTTCAATAATTCCCCTGTATGTGTAAGTGCTAACTCCCCAGTGCTAGTTTAATCTTCCGCAATGTCCCACTCCCAGGATTGATATGCATTTCCTTTGTAAATCTGTCAAATAAGAACTTTATTGCAACTGGACATCCTGCAAAAATGCCATACCTTTGTCATTCTGCAAAGTAGACTTCTCATAAATGTTTACCACTTGCAATGGCAATGGCGGTGTTAAATACACATCTTTCACACCTTGCTTTCTGTCATATTATGCTTTGGACAACTTTTACATTTTAAATAAACTGCTTTTCTCCACTGAAGGAGACCATTTACAACAAAGTTTCATACTCTTCCAAGCTTTCTTGTCTTCCATAAAGGGCTCTCTCCTTCTTAGAATTCTAAATAGACTAGGCGGAGCTCTCCGCCCCCCGGAGTGTGCAGAGATTTGCCTACTCCACTTTCCGCGGAGAATTCGGAGTAGGCAAATCTCCGCACACTCCATAGCGGAGTTCACCAGCCCCCGCCTCCACCCCTCCTATTAAGAATTAATTAAAAATACATTTGAGGTGAAAGAATAAAGACTTACCTTGACTGCGGCATCCCTGGGCTGCCGTCCTCCCCTTTCTTGACATCTCTGGGTAATCTGCGTGCACACCTGCGCATGCACATTCCTTTCGAGGAATGCGCATGTGCAGGCGCGCGCACATGCACAGATCACCCTGAGACGGCGAGGAAGAGGAGGACGGCAGCCCGGGGACAACGCAGTCAAGGTAAGTTTTTATTCTTTTATCTTTTACCGGACACTAGGTTGAATAATTGCTTGTCATCTTTTTCTTTGCTGTCGCCCCAGGAGTTCGAGATCTTAAGTGCAAAAATCAAGTCGGGCTCGCCAGCTGACCCAGTGGCGGCGATTCACTTTCGCCAGCTTCAACCACTTATCTCCCCTGTAGCCCTCGAATTGGTCAACCTCTCACTGAAATTAGCCTCCGTCCCTAGGGCGTCGAAGCATGCAAAAATCATTCCACTGCTAAAAAAGCCTTCACTCGAACCGGACGACCATGGTAACCATGGTCCATGGTAACCATATCTCAGATTCCTTTCATTTCGAAAGTGGTGGAGGCACACATAAATTCTATCTTGTCTAAATACATCGACATGCATAACATCTTTGACTCTTCCCAACATAGGTTTCGCCCCCACCATAGAACTGAATCAGCTCTTCTTGCTGTCACGGACTCTATCTGAAGCCGGCTGGATGTAGGTGACTCTGCGGCCTTGGCCCTATTGGATCTAAGTGCCGCTTTTGATATGGTGTCCCTTGCAATCCTTCTTGAACGCCTTTGGACGGCTGGAATCAGGGATGATGCCCTGGAGTGGATACACTCCTTCCTGGCTGGGCAGTCGTTCCAAATGTCAGTGTCGCCTTTTCACTCTCAGGAACATGCTCTGTGCAGGGGGGTACCTCAAGGCTCCATTTTGAGCCCGCTTTTATTCAATCTGTATGTGGGACCTTTGGCGGAGGTGGCCAGAGGCAGGGGGTTGTCCTTAGTGTCGTACGCAGACGACACCCAGCTGGTGATCGCTTTTTCTAAAACATGCAGCGCCAATCTGGAGAACTTCAAGGAGGATCTGTGATTATCTCGGACTGAATGAAGGCTAACTGCCTCCAATTAAACACCAGTAAATCCGAGATTTTACTGAATGGTAAGGACCAGGAGCTCTGGTCAGGACGGTGGTGGCCTGATCATCTGAAACCCGCTCCATCACCGAAGGAGACGGTAAAGAACTTGGGTGTCTGGTTCGACACCAGGCTAACATTTGAGAAACAGACAATAGCTGTTGCCGCTGTCTGCTTTGGGCTCCTGAGAGAATTGAGGCCCTTGCTTGGTTTTTTTCCTCCCAAAGTTTGCCAAACCATCTTGCAGGCCTCCATTCTTGCGAGGCTTGATTATGGCAACGCCTTATATCTGGGCGCCAATAAAGCGAGCATTAAACACCTGCAGAGGGTTCAGAACGCGGCAGCACGTATGCTAGTGGCGCTGCCAAGATCTCAATCAGTGGCCCGGGTGCTCTCTAAGCTGCACTGGCTGCCAATTGAAGCTCACATGCAGTTTAAAGTGTTGTGCATCGCGCACAAAATTCTGAGGCATCAAGCCCCTATTGGGCTATCGGGTTTATTGAAACCCTATTTGCCCAGGCGCGCTCTGCGATCCGCCAATCATGGTCTGGTCCGTGTCCCTCGAGTAAGGAAAGCGAGGGCAGGGGGTCACTTGTTTGGCCTTTTGGCCATCAAACTTTGGAATTCCCTCCCAGCGAGAATCCGAGTCATCCCTAATCTTTTGACGTTTCAGAAGTCCCTAAAAACATGGCTGTTGCCCACTATCTGATATTTGACGTTTGTGAGTTTCCCTGTTTTTCCTCTGGTTTCTGGTTGCACTGGGACGCCTCGTCACTGACGCAGCCATGCACATTACAAATCCTGTATGAATAAATAAATAAATGTAATGTATTTTTAATTAATTCTTAATAGAGGGGGTGGAGGAGTGTGACGGAGCGGAGCTCTGCAAAGTCCAGCTCCACCAGCTCCGCCTTGGGTTAGAATAGACTATAATCTGTTGATGTAGTTGTTCTCCTGTATGCCCAAATTGTTCTTCCCTGCTCCTTCTCCCAGTCCTGGACAGCATTGATGGCTGCTTGTGTACTGCCCATTATCACCCTGTTGAAACATTCCATTACACCGTTCCCAGAAGGAAGGTAAACAGGAGTCTTCTACCCATTGATTGCATTCCTAGTTAAGAGCTTTTCAGATTTTTCAGAAGTGAACTGCAGTCCATTGTCACTTAAGAAGGACTTAGAAATGCACTGTATAAAACATATCTTCTCTACAGAGAAAATTACAGCATTGGTATCAATTGCTTATGAATTCTGACCATTTCGGATAGTGGTCAATGACCATAATATCACATCCAGAGATTCTCCACTCATCCATGATAGATCCTAGAAAGTTTATACTCAAATTACCATGAATTCTCTGGACATTTCTGATAACCCAGTAGTGGCCGGTTTATCGACTGTGCCTTATCAGAGATGGCACAAATTTGGCAACTCTTTACAAATCCCTCTGTATCCTCATCAATACCCATCCTCCAACAAGATGACTTCACCCTCCTTTTAAGTTTCACTATGCAGATATATCTTGGTTTATTTCCAGTATTCTCCTTCTCAACACTTTAGGAGGTACCAGCTTACTGCCCCTGAGGATGTAGCCTGCATCACTAAGGGACAATTTGTCTTTGATCTCCCAGAAATTCTTATACACTTCATGCAATTCACTTTTCTCAGTCCTCCCATCAGTAATTAATCGTTTAACCATCACCAAGATGTCATGTTCTGCATAACCAGTCTTCCAATCATCCACTGGTAGTGTCGCTTTATCTTCCTCTATCATGGCCACAGTGTACTCATCCCATTAATTGTTGACATGTTCACACAAAAGCAGGGGAGAACAGCTCAAGTAATCTGCTACGTTGTTCCTTCCCCCAACATCATAAATGAAATTTAACAATCTCAACTTCATCCTCACAATACATGGTGTTGCTCTCACTATACCTTTAGAAGTACTTTTACCAACAGTATATGTTCAGTACAGAGTTTGAACCTGCTTCCCCATATATTCTGCCTAAACCTATCTATGGCCCAAACAGCAGCCAGCATTTCCTTCTCAATTATGGAGAATTTTTCATCTGCAGGAGACAAAGAGCGGGATGTATATGTCACAGTAATTTCCACCCCATGTCCGAAATCTTGGTTTACGCTGCACCTAGCACCTTTCCACTGGCATCCATCATTACTATACTGCATGCACCCCTTTCAAAACCTTGCACAGTGACTGGATTACTTATATTACATGTTATCCTCTCGAAATATGCCTACAATTTGTTACTCTGAGCAAATTATTGCCTCAATTTCAGCAACTATCTTAGACCATGTGTCTTCATGGCAAAAACCTGCATGAACTTTGAATAAAAGTTTGCGAGGCCAAGGCAAGATGTGACATCCTATTTAGAAGTCAAGGCTAGAGCCTTGCTAACTGCCTCGATAATGTCCTTCTGGAGCACAATACCATGTATCCCTACCTTATGGTCAGGTATGTCACAGATCCTAAGGCAAATATGCATTTATTTCAATTTATGGAAAGCCCCTTGCCAACCAAACTCTCTAACATCATTTTCAACCTTGCATCATGCTCCTTACTGTCTCGGTCAATCACCATTATATCATCCTGAAAGCACGTCACTCCCTCGATACCTTTAAATAACCTGTATGTCAAGCATTGAAATACTGCAGGAGTTGACTCAAGGACAAACAGCATACATATGAATCTTTTTCATCTGAAAGGAGTGATGAACAAGATAAATACTTCTGATTCTGATGGATGGGTGCTGCTGGACCTGGTGATAGGCCAAGGTTAAGTCTATTGTCGAAAGCCACTCGACTCCTTTAGACTGTGACAAGAGTTCAGCAATCCTGGGGAGCACAAATGTATAGACCACAATGCTCTTATTCAGTTCTCTGAGGTTCACACGTAATCTTAACTTGCCATTCAGGTTACAAGCAACAACTAAAGGGGACAGCCATTCTGCACTCTTCATAGATTCTATGGTTCCTCTGCTTTCCATTGCAACCAAATATTTCATGACACCGTCCTCACATTCATTAGTATATTCCTTACTTTGTGATATACAGGCATGTTCCATCTTCCAATACAAGCTTGTGAAAGAATCTACTTAGTTTTCAAACTTTACCTGAAAAACTGCTCTGGAATTGTGTCTTGAACCCTTCCTCCATAAGAATCACTGGTTCATCCAGTAGCATAACTTGGTTTCCACTGTTAGGATTGAGGGTAATTCCTAGAGCTCCGTGATCAATCCAGCAAAGAACTGATGGCCCTTTCTCAGCCACATACAGTTTCCCATGAGCAGTCCTCCCTTTGCATTCAGAATTAACCTCCATGGACCCTACCATGAGGATCTTTTCTCCCATAAAGGTGACCGGGTGCACATTTGTAGGACCCTACTTTTTGCCTAAAACTGCCATAAACTTATCTCTCCTCACACAATGCTGTACAATGGTATACAGCAAACCAGAGACTGCTACAATCTGTATTTGCCCACCACCTATGATTATATTACACATGGGTTTCTTCCTGGACGTCTTCAATGCTAAGGTTGCCATCATCACTCATAATTTCATTCACTCCTTGTAATTCCTCTTCATTCCCCAATGCATATTTTATTGAGTCCCTCTTTCCTTTATTTTTATTTTTCCTGCAGACATTGATGGAAAAGCCCATTATACACACAGTATGCACATTTAGGTTTCATAGCCGGACGGGCAGCTCCTATCTCTTGCCATGTGGCCTTTGTTCCCATACCTAAAACACACAGGGCACCTGTATTCTGTATATGGTTTACTGCTGACATTCTTCTTCCCAACAAAATGTTTGCCACTACTCTTCTACTTATCATTCTTGCTATTTAATATCTTACACAAAGACTTCCTCATTGCAATATTTTTCAGTGTGGTTTTACCTCATTTAGTTGACATTTCCCCTATCTTTACAATTGCAACAATTTGTTTAAATTGTGCTTCGCCACACATCCATAACTTTCCTTGAATGCCCTCATTGTTAGAATGCATCACAATTTCATCTCTTATAAGATCATTGTGCAGGGCCCCAAATTTGCATGTAATTGCTAATTTCTTAAGTGAAGCTAGTCTTCTATATGGGTGTTTCACTCCACGGAATTCCGCAGAGTGACGTTAAAAACTCTGTAAAATTCCGCAGAGTTCTACCCACCACTAAATTGCAGCACCAACTGAAAAATGGGGATAAAGCCAGGTGCTTTACCACCATCAGGTGGCTTAAAAAGATCCTGTGGTTACTTCCCTTCTGGGCCCAGAGAACTGTCATACCAGCCATTATTCTGTCCAGGCTGGATTACAGAAATAACAGACTATATCTGGGAGCAGATACGATTGTTTTCAGAAGCCTTGAGGTGGTTAAGGATTCCGCCACCAGACTGCTGTTCCAGCTCCCTAAACACTCCTCCATGTCCTGCCTTTTTCATGATCTCCACTGGCTTATAGTGGACAAGCTCATTGAGTTTAAGGCACTGTCCTATATGTACAAAATCCCCTTGCCCTCAGGCCTCAGTATCTGCAAAACCTTGTCATCTCCTACCATCCTTTCCACACTCTGCGCTCAAGCAATCACTCTCTTTTTACAGTTCCTAGAGTCAACTGAGTCAGGATGGGTGGCTACTCCTACTTGACACGTGGTCCAAGATTGTGGAACACTCTTCTGGAACACATTTGATGATGTTCCTACCCGCTTGCCTTCCGCAGGAAGCTTAAAACTTGGCTATTCCAATCCTCCTCTTCATGCTGATGTTCCTAAAACCTGGATAATTCCAGTACCACTCCTGAAGCGTTTTCGTCTTCCACCTAAGCGCCGGGCATCCTATGGGCAGCTAAGTGCTATATGAGACTGTAATAATAATAATTTATATAATCCTTTATAAACTGTGCGACTACCTTTGTAGTGTATATTTTGGGCTGTAATTGCGGATTAATATACGTGGGCAGCTCGAAACGCAACCTCAGGATAAGAATCCAAGAACACAGGAGAGCAATTTTGAATAAAGATGCCAGATACGTCCATACAAAACATTTTTGGGAAAAACATAGTGGGAAACCAGACTTTTGGTTCCATGGTTTGGAACATGTACAACTGCCCCTAAGAGGAGGTAACCGGGAGGTACTTCTTAGACAGCGAGAGGCAAGATGGATATGTAAATTACAAAGTATAAAGTACGGCATGAACGTGGACAGTGAAATGTACCATTTTTTATGATGATATAATAACTTGTATTGCTCAGAACTAATACTTTGCCAAAAAACTGAGTGAAGAACTGTGTAAAGCTCGGAGCTAATACATTATCAAAACTGTTTAGTACTTACATCCTTGCATCTCTGTCTGTCTGGGGGAATACCAACAATGTAATAAGAATGTGTCAACTGTATGTCTAGATTGTAATTCATTATAGACACATCCTCTTCTCTATACTCTCCCACATAGAGTAAAATTAGGTACCACTGATATAATACTTTGTTCTCCAAGGACACATACTAGTGGAAGTTTCGGATAGAGAATTAATACACCTGTATATGACTTAGAAACCCTCGAGATTGAACGAATCTAACTCGAGACAAAGGCTCATTGGAGGACATTTACCCTCTCCAAGATGGCACCCGCGTAATAAGCGAGCTTTAAATTACATGTATACGCAATCGACCACTTAACACAAAAAAAGAAGGGCCTTGATACCCATGACTATGATATTACTGAGTGTATAATTAGTCATAGCTCGTCACACTAATGGCAATAAGAACTTGAGAGTATGATTAACCGGAGGGCCTTACCCATCTCAAGATGGCGCCCGCCTAACACGCAAGTGGTATACAAGTGCAAACGCGATCTACCACTCAACACAAAAGAGAAGGGCCTTGACATTACTGAGCGACGAATTGGTCGCTTTCTCGGCAAACCAATGGCAACATGAAACCAAGAAATAGGTCCACTAGAGGACAGCTACCCGTTCCAAAATGGCGCCCGTTTAACGCGCGGGCTGAAAATAAGGACAAACGCGACCTACCACATAATACAAATAAAAAAGAATGATATTCACGACTAAGAGACTATTGAGCGACAAATTGGTCACAGTTCGACACACCAATGGCATTATGAAACTAGATGAACTAGGTTAACACTATGATCGATAACATGAGTGATCTCCCTTACCGAGCGATAAAATACACAGAAAGGAGTTTACACTTCTTATTTGAACCATACTGCACTTAATATCCATCCATATGTACATATAACGCTTTATATTACAATCGCTATGCAAACTTGCCTAGTCTAAGATGGCGCCCGAGAAAAAAAGCTTGTCCACTGTTAACGACTACAGGGGCACAAATAGACCGGCCAATGGGCTAGCTCCTATTTGTATATAAGGCGGTCCCAAGAAATGGCGAACTCAGCCTGGAACTGAGGTTCCGTGACGATTTGAACCCGTGTTTTCAATATTGTCGGAAATACATAATATTGGTATCAGCGAACCGCAAATGATCCATTTAGCATATCCTGGTGTTTTCGCCATGCTACGAGCAAGAGCACTCCTGTTATGAACACATTTCTGATCTACCCATGGCATCCATCTTAGATCATGGCGGCCATTTTGTCTCTCTTGCCCTCACATACGCAATAGTCTCTGATCACTTCATTTCGATTAAGGACACGTAGCCTTAGCCGGAGATTCACCTCTATCATGACACGTGCACCTTAAACCAGATCACGCTGTAGCTGCATGACTCGACAAAGGCTGCCTCCTCTGCCCGAGGCCAGTCCTGCTAAACTGGTCTTCGCGTCCATTGTCCTGATCATGATTAGGCGGCCGAAGCCGGTAGCCTTGCCCATTTACAACCCACAAGCATCTCTTATCCCGCTTTCCTATCTTCCACACCTGGCTCCGTTCCTTTCTTTCTGAAACTTTATTAGGGGGAGGTAACGAACTTTACGATGAGGCGGTCCGGGTCCTGAATGCAATATTGACAGGGAATTGTGATGAACTAGTGGGAACCCCTCTTCGTAGATGTTTCGTATCAGATTGTATCAACGGTTCCTGTGTACGCCAAATATTTATTGTTTATGACACAAAGGTTTTGGGAATGTACCAACATGTGAAGAATTTGCCTGAAGGCCAAAAAGTAGTATATAAGGAGCAACCCACTTTGTACAATTTGAACAGGCTCCTAGTTACTGCCCATGTGTGGTTTCTGTGACTTCTGTGTCCCTGCAGTAATAAACCTTTGGTCTTTGACGCCACCATCGAGAAGCCCGTGTTTCTGTTCATTTGTGCACCAAGGCAGGTGGAACTCCGGGGTCTTTGGGTGTTGTTCCCTGACACCTCTGGACGGAACCAAAAAGTCCAGAACTCCAATTGGCGCCCAACGTGGGGCGACGTCATTCGGTACCGGTCCAAAAGCCTGAAGAGTTCGAGAAACTTCGTGTGAAGATTCCCGAGGGAGGCGCCCCACTTCATCGATCCCGGCATATCGCAAAAGTGGCCCGAAGTTCTCTTCCACGAGGGTTCCCGTTCAGGACGGCTGCAGTGGGCCGTTGCCTTGACCGTCGCCCTGTCTTGGACCCGAGGTGCAGTCCTTAGTACGGCGAAACGTGACGGGTTTCTCCTTGGTGACGTCTTCAGTGACTCAGTTAAGTATTTAGTGATAGCTAGCTGGATACTTTGTGAGGATTGTTAAAATCCTTGATTGGTTCTTGGTTTGGTTTGGTTCTTGGTAGGGTTATCACCGGTTGTTCTGGTTACGATAATCTATTTGGTTTAGTTTGGGTATCGATACAACAGTTCGTTTTGGTAGGCCTAAATTCTTGGTTTAAGTGCACATATCTGTTTTGTGTTTTGTTTGTTTTGTGCTCCGGACTGAAAATGGTAAGTCGGAAAATGTTGTCTTGCTTTGGTTGCAACAGTGACTCACGATTGGAGGACTCTTGTCTGGTTCCTCCGATTGGGACTCCCCTATATGATTTATATTGTAAACATGGTGTGGGTCCTATATCTTATAATGAGGTATGGGTCCGTTACACTGCGAAGGATGGTGTCCTTAGTTGGCCGCTGCATGGTAGTTTTGAACCCGAAATTCTTGACAATTTAGAAGCGAAATTGTTTAGGAAGAAAGCCCGGCCGGCAATGTTTGATTCTTTCCGTTACTGGCGAAAAGAATCCAAACAGAGAGAAATGAAAAGGTTGAAGAAAGAACAGAAGGAACAAGAAGAGTTGACTCTAGAGCAAGCGGCTAAACAGTTGCAGGCTAACGAGTGTGAGAAGGCCATAGATGTGGCCATTAGAGAGCATAATTTAGCGATTGACAAGTGCTATCCTGCCTTGCCATCGAAAATGGCTAAGATACTGGAGGATTCCGAAAACGATCCTCTGCTGTCTTATCTGTTACGGTCACCTCCACCGTATGCACAAGGTGCTATGGCTCCACTAGTCCCGAATGTTCAATTGCCGGTTGCTGGACAACCTGGTGTTCCTGCTCCTGTCCCTCAGAATCAAGTTCCCGTACTCCCTGTGATGAATGTGAATGTTCCTACAGCTCCTCCTCTTCCTGAACTGTCAGCTTCCATACCTATATCTGTACCTACTGTTCCACAAACTATTTTTCTCGACACTCCTACTGTTCCGTTATCTAATCCTACCTCTACTGCGTTCTCTACGTCTGCGAGTGTGTTAACTCCACTTTCTGTTCGTCGAAGAATCACTGATTCTGTTACTAATATGCTGTCTCCTCTATATAAAACTTTAATTAAGACTCCTACTCCTGACTCAGTTCAGAGACGTAGTCAGCTTCCAAGTACTGAGGAACGGGGAATTTTAGATTCCACGGCTCTCAGATGGATTTCGAAGAGTAGAAGATATAGTACGAGAGATGTGCTAGATACATTTATGCAGTGGAAGGAACCAACGCAACGGTATGTCTTTGATGAGATGTGCTCGTTATTACGAGAGGAGATAGAAGAAGATGATGTTGAATCAGATTTGGAAGATTTAATTAAAGTTCAGAAAGAGTTTGCTGCAGGAATGATAGTGGGCGATAATATAAAAGAAGCGATGGAACTTATATTAAGTTTTAGGAATGATCCATCTCTTCGTTCACCGAGAGATTTAGAAAAAGGAAAAACGAAGCTGAGTCGCCAATATCCAATGAGGGAAGTCCCTCCGATTTGGCGCGAAGCTATTCAAGCTGATGCAGTTGCTGGTATTGCAGCCGCTCCAGCACAGTTCCGACGAGTGTGGATACACATTCCATGGAAGCGAGCTGAAGTGCTAGCGGTGAAGCAGGCCTTGCCAGATCCACGTAAGAATCCTGCTGGATATTACAAGGAATTAACGCAGACAGTTGAGGCTTGTATAATGAACTTAGCGGACATCGATATGTTATTTGGCAATGTAGTTCCACAACCAATTTGGGCTAAAATTCGTAGAGAGGATCATCAAGCTGCCTTAGGTGGTGATTGGGCAGCTATCACTGCAGCAGATGGTCAACAAATAGGTGGTGCGAAACCTGAACCCCTAATAGCTAATCTACCAGGTAGAATAATTGATCTAATGAAGACTCTGATGCCAGCATTACGTGTTAATTGGGACAAACTGTCCGCATGCAGGCAGAAGAAAGACGAAAGTGTCTCCGACTTCTTCACGAGGTTTGAAGAGACTTTTGTAGATCATAGTGGTCAGGACATGAGCACAGAAGGGGGACAAAGACTGTTTGTCGATAAATTTGTGCATAATTTGTTACCCGAATTATGCAATAAATTAAAAGACTCCGAAAGTGCGTGGGCTGTATCCACAACTGCGCTAATACTTGCGACTGCACAGTACTACGAAAATAGGGATAAAGAGGAAAAGGAGAAATCAGAGAAGAAAACGAAAGATTTAAAAACTAAAGTTCTTTTGCAACAGGCGTATCCGCCTCGCACGAATCAATCTAATACGCAGCAAGGTTCGTACCAAAGGACAGATTATAGTTCATCAAGACCTCAATATCAGTGGAATCAGTGTGCGTACTGTAAGAAAGAGGGTCACTATAAAAATGAATGTCCGATCTTAGCGCAAAATAATGCAGCAGCAGCTCAGAGAGGTCGTGGTGGTTTTGTGCAGAATTCTAGAGGTCGAGGACGAGGTGCTATGCCTCCACAGACGAATGATCGTCCTTCCAATCACTTTGATCAACGAAATGGACAGGCTACTCAGCAGAATAGATCTCAACAATATCTTGTTGAGGACTATTGTGAAGTAGATGAGGGTTTTCAGCAAAATGGGTACTAGGACAGCCATGGACAGAGAGAGGGAGTAGTATCAGTTCCAGTGGATCAGAGTGGGCCTTATGTCGCAGTAGCAACATCAGGTGTAGTCGAACCGTTTCTGTTGGATACTGGTGCTGCAAAAAGTTCTATCATTCATGCGAAACTCCCTGGCGCACCTTTGTCCGGCTCAACAAATGTTTCCGTAGGTTTTTCAGGCGCCCCTGTTTACAACCCGATATCTGGTCCTTTGTCTATTTCTGTTGGACCGTGTCAATTGAAAGCACCCCTGATTTTGACGACAGGTTGTAATGAAAATCTGCTTGGTTTAGACTTGTTAAAACGACTATATGCGACATTGTACTGTTCTCCGGAAGGAGTACAACTCACGTTGGGTAAAAATATCACCTCTCCGATGTACTTGTCAATG
The DNA here is from genome assembly GCF_964263255.1 of Lissotriton vulgaris. NCBI lineage: Eukaryota > Metazoa > Chordata > Amphibia > Caudata > Salamandridae > Lissotriton > Lissotriton vulgaris. Next base: position 2,080,810,872 of record NC_141687.1, read on the forward strand.
GACGCACTCCCGCCAGAGCTGCGCTCACTCCCTGATTCTCTTTGGGCGACTGGTCCTAATGATGTAGGCCTTTTAGAAATTCCACCTTATGTGGTAACTTTGAAAGCAAATGTAAAATTTCCAAGAATTCCCCAATATAAAATATCTAGTGAAGGAGAGCGTGCACTTTTATTGATTGTGCAAGATTTGATTAAGAAAGGTGTGGTTGAAGAAACTAGAGGAAATGTCTGTAACAGTCCTGTATTACCGATTCTGAAGCGAACTGATCCTACAAAACCTCCAGTGTACAGGTTTGTCATAGACCTTAGAGAGGTTAATAAGATTGTGGTTCCGCAGTTTCCTGTGGTTCCGGACATTACTGCCTTGCTAACATTGATTCCTGCTACAGCAACATGGTTCTCAGTTATCGACTTAAAGAATGCCTTTTTCAGCATTCCGATAGCCGAAGAAAGCAGAGATATTTTCGGCTTCTGTTTAGGAGGTCGAAGTTTCAGATTTAAACGCGCTCCACAAGGCTATTGTGAGAGCCCATCTATTTACAGTCAAGCATTAAAAAGCCAGTTAGATTCCTTTGTCCTTCCTCCAGGTTCTGCCCTAGTACAGTACGTAGATGATCTTCTAGTGGCTGCCGATGACAAGAAAACTTGCAAAGCAGCTACGATCTCCTTATTGCATCATTTGTCTAATTTAAATCACAAAGTGTCACCTTCCAAAATGCAATACTGCTGCCAAGAAGTGACCTACCTAGGTCATCTCTTGTCAAAGGAGGGAAGGAAGTTGACCCCAGAAAGAATAAAAGCAATTACGCAGATGAGTGTTCCGCGCACACAGAGAGAAGTACGTGCTTTTCTAGGTATTACCTCTTACTGTAGGCAGTGGATCCCAAATCTTTCTCTTTTAGCGAAACCATTGGTAGCTTTGACTGGGAAAAATGTTCCGAGTCCGGTGCCATGGTCTGATGAATGTCAAGAGAGTTTTTCTGAGTTACAAAAAGCATTGTGTTCAGCTCCTGTATTGGGTACACCTGATTACAGTAAGCCATTTACGCTCTACGTCCACGAGAGAGACGGTTGCGCGTTGAGTGTTTTGACACAGAAGTTTGGTGATAAACAACGCCCATGTGCGTATTTCTCATCAACATTGGATCCAGTAGCTAGAGCATTACCTAGTTGTTTGAGAGCTACGGCGGCAGCTGCGGCTTCCATTCGACAATCTGCTGGTTTGGTGATGAACAACATGCTAGTGGTCATGGTTCCTCATGCAGTGGATACACTCATGAACCGAACGAAGACACAACACCTTAACAGTGCGAGACTATCTGGTTACGAGCTGACATTACTAGCGAGTCATATTCAGATCAAAAGATGTAATGTATTGAATCCAGCAACATTGTTGCCGACTGATCAAGAGTCGAGTGATTCCGAGCCACATGATTGCTGTTTTAAAACGGAGGAAGAGACAAAAGGACGTATCGATTTGAAGGATACTCCGTTATCCGATCCAGATGGTACGCTGTATGTGGACGGGTCATGTTTTAAATTGGAGAATGGTGATGTGACCGCTGCTTATGCAGTAACGACTTTGAAGACGATTGTGGAGACTGCAAGAGTGAGTCAGAATTCTGCCCAAGCTGCAGAATTAATAGCTCTAACGAGAGCGTGTGTTTTAGCCGAGGGAAAGAGAGTGAATGTGTTTACAGATAGTCAGTACGCATTTGGCGTGGCCCATAGTTTTGGCCGTTTGTGGAGAGAAAGAGGTTTCATTACGTCCCATGGGACTAAGATCCAACATGGTCAGCTAGTTAACGACTTGTTGGAATCTCTAACCTTGCCGACTGAAGTTGCGATTTTAAAGTGCAGTGCTCATAAAGCAATCACGGATGATGTTGGTCGCGGGAATGCTTTTGCTGATGAAATTGCTAAACAGACAGCTAGAGACACGATGAGCAGAATGTATGTTGCTACGTCTGCAAGATGGATTGCTGAGTCTGGAATGTGTGAGGATACTATGGAAAGTGTGAAAGAGATTCAGAAAGAAGCAACTGAGGAAGAGAAACGTGTATGGAGAGAAAGTACGGGGAAGTTGGACTCGAATGGATGTTGGATTGATTTGACAGAACAGCAGCGTTGGATGTTGCCTGATGCGTATGTGCTTGCAGTAGTGACGATGGCTCATGGAGTAGCACATATAAGCTCTAAAGGAATCTGTAAGATGTTGGCTCCGGTGTGGAAAAATGAGGGAATCAGTAAGTGTGCAGAGAGAGTGGTGAAAAATTGCATGGTGTGCTTGATGCATAATCCTGGCAAGGGAACTCCAACTCCAGCTGGTCATTTCGCTCCTCCTTCCTGCCCTTTTGAAGTGATTCAGTTAGACTTTATTCACATGGACCGCTGTAATAATTTGAAATATGTCCTAGTGGTGGTCTGTGCATTTTCCAGATGGATAGAAGCGTACCCACTAAAGGACAACACTGCCCTATCAACTGCCAAAATTCTTCTCAAGGAATATTTCCCTAGATACGGAATGCCACGGATTGTATGGTCAGATAACGGAAGTGAGTTTATAGGGAAAGTTATGCAGAGTGTGTGTGTCGGCCTAGGGCTGAAGCAGAAATTCCACAGTGCGAACCATCCCCAGTCTGCTGGTTTAGTGGAGGGTTACAATGGCACCCTCAAGCTGAAAATAGCTAAAATACAAGCATCCACAGGTTTAGCCTGGCCAGACGCACTTCCTTTGGCCTTGTTATCAACGAGAGCAACTGTACATTCTAGAGTAGGGCTTAGTCCGTATGAAATTGTTTTTGGCCGTCCGGCAAATATTTGGGGTGTGCCGAGGCCTAAACAGTTTTGTTCCATAGAATATCCTATGTTGATAGACTACCTTTACGACTTGACTGCTAAAGTAAGTCTTATTCATCAACAGGTTTTCGATGCTTTGCCAAAACCTCCGGAGAGTCCAGGGCATCAGCTGAAACCGGGAGACCTGGTCGTCATCAAGAACTTTGCGAGGACGAAGAACCTTCAGCCGAGATTTGTCGGCCCCTTTCAAATCCTACTTTCAACGAGGACAGCAGTTCGTGTGGCCGGACGCAAACACTGGGTACACGCATCACATGTAAAGCGTGTACCCTTGCCACTTCCGTATGACGACTGGGTGAAGAAGGGAATTGGTTCTTCCGAATTCGAAAGTACACCGAAATTCATCCCTTTCAGCGATGCCGAATTGATCACCGACACTCCAAGTCCTGACTCTCCTTCTGAAAAGACTCCTTTGAACACTGAACGTTTGTCACCTGCATCAGAAAAGACTCTGTCATCTGCGAACCTGAACACTGCAACAGCTACCAGTGAAACGCTTTTTGCTGATCAGACAGTACCTGCGAAACAGAGATATAACTTAAGAAGCCGTAAAATGGACAAATAAAGCAGGCAACTGCATACTGTGACGTTTTAAAAATATTGAACTTTTGCCCTCAGCCAGGAAGTTTGCTATTGTTTTATTGTTTTAAAAATTGCCTTGCCGTCTGGGTAGCCGTAGGGTCGTGGCTGTGTGCCTAGTTGAATCTGCGGGGTCAGACACAAGGTCGATCTTTCTGTTAGTTCTGGGAACTCCCAGGGCTGATAGAGGCATTTTCATCTACGTACACATCATCAGTGGGCGCGAGCGGATTGTAGAAGATGGAGCTTCCTGCGCTACAACGAGAAAAAGTGATTTATGTTCGCAGAAACAGACTTTATAGAATTCTTCATAGCAAATGCTTTTTGATGCAATGTGCCATTACATTCTTGATTATTTTAGCAACATTGGTGGGTGGAATCATCTTTAGTATAAATTTGATTTTTGTGCCAGTTACTACAATACCTCCCCTTGATCCTGCTATTTCTACTGTTTCTTCTATACACTCTTTTCACTTGTTCCCTGAACATGAGCAAGCCCGACGCTCAGAATTCATTAACAACACTTTTGTACAGCTCTTGCACCAACACCAACTAGTAGTTAACACTACAGACTGCTGGGTGTGTGGCTTGATACCCCACACTATGGAGAAAGGTATTCCCTATCTGGTTTTGCCTTTCAGCTACAATGGATCATTTCAGGCCCTTCAAACCATCTTTGCTTATGCCCTTGAAACATACCCTCCACGTCCACCGCGTTCCACTAAGTATAACTCTGCCAACAAAGCCTTAGTCCAGGGAATTATTGACATGGTCAAGGACGTCAATAATACTCCATCATACCCTAGAGACGAATTAAGAGTATATTTAAGTTGGAATACTTCAGAGTATCGCCTTAGTTTAGGAGAAAGCAAGCGTAAAAGCTCAACTCCAATCTGGGTCGTACCTCACCGAGGTCAGGTCTGTTTGCAAGGTAATGGGAGAAATCCGAGAGCTCAGCTAGGGAGGAGTGAGTGCGTAGAGACTTATGTGTTTCCGGCTAACTCTTCCCCTGCCTTTCTCACTGCTAGGGGTACCTACTTCATTTGTCGAGACAGAGCTTATACATGGTTGCCTGCCGACTTTTCAGGATCATGTTATATTGCTCGATTGTTGCCTCCGACATACACTGCTTCATCTGATTACCACAGAACCAGAGTAGCGAGAGGTGTCTTCAGCAAGGAAGATACCGCTGGTCAGGAAGCTGGAGACTTCTTCAAAGGCTTCCTTCCGTTTTGGGGGCCTATGGCCAATAGTAGAAACATACGTCAGCTAACACGGGTAGTTGAATCTACTATTACCGAAACTGCTGGTGCCCTTAGCAATCTGACAGCTGAGCTTCAGGCGGATAGACTCATGACGTTGCAGAACCGTATGGTTCTAGACGTTATACTTGCAGATCGAGGTGGGGTATGCAGAATGATCCAATCGAGCTGCTGTGTCTTTATTCCTAATAATGCTCCAACAGTCTATGAGGCGATCTCTAAGCTACACAAGATTTCCGACTCTATACATGTAGATAAGGGAAATTGGTCCTTTATGGAGTGGTTTTGGACTCTGATCTCAGCGTGGGGATGGAAGGTTTTAATGGTCATTGGTGTCATCTTAGTATTCCTCTTCTCATGCTGCCTGATTATCCAGTGTGGTCCTGCTCTGTGTAGTCTCTGTGCTGCAACTTGTCTCAGAAAACCACCTGCGTATGGAGAAAAGGCACGAGAAAGGATGATGATACAACAGCATGTCACTGACCTGATGAGCATAGAATTGGATTCTGACATAGACTGAGTAATTGCCTATGTAAGGGCAAAAGGAGGGTCTGAGGTTCCGTGACGATTTGAACCCGTGTTTTCAATATTGTCGGAAATACATAATATTGGTATCAGCGAACCGCAAATGATCCATTTAGCATATCCTGGTGTTTTCGCCATGCTACGAGCAAGAGCACTCCTGTTATGAACACATTTCTGATCTACCCATGGCATCCATGTTAGATCATGGCGGCCATTTTGTCTCTCTTGCCCTCACATACGCAATAGCCTCTGATCACTTCATTTCGATTAAGGACACGTAGCCTTAGCCGGAGATTCACCTCTATCATGACACGTGCACCTTAAACCAGATCATGCTGTAGCTGCATGACTCGACAAAGGCTGCCTCCTCTGCCCGAGGCCAGTCCTGCTAAACTGGTCTTCGCGTCCATTGTCCTGATCATGATTAGGCGGCCGAAGCCGGTAGCCTTGCCCATTTACAACCCACAAGCATCTCTTATCCCGCTTTCCTATCTTCCACACCTGGCTCCGTTCCTTTCTTTCTGAAACTTTATTAGGGGGAGGTAACGAACTTTACGATGAGGCGGTCCGGGTCCTGAATGCAATATTGACAGGGAATTGTGATGAACTAGTGGGAACCCCTCTTCGTAGATGTTTCGTATCAGATTGTATCAACGGTTCCTGTGTATGCCAAATATTTATTGTTTATGACACAAAGGTTTTGGGAATGTACCAACATGTGAAGAATTCGCCTGAAGGCCAAAAAGTAGTATATAAGGAGCAACCCACTTTGTACAATTTGAACAGGCTCCTAGTTACTGCCCATGTGTGGTTTCTGTGACTTCTGTGTCCCTGCAGTAATAAACCTTTGGTCTTTGACGCCACCATCGAGAAGCCCGTGTTTCTGTTCATTTGTGCACCAAGGCAGGTGGAACTCCGGGGTCTTTGGGTGTTGTTCCCTGACACCTCTGGACGGAACCAAAAAGTCCAGAACTCCAGAACCAGCCATGCCGAGACGCCGAAACTGACGAATGCCATTACAGGTAAGAGACTGGGGTAGGAAGGTAGCAAATAGATATACTGGGTTCTTAAGAGCTAGGATTCCAGGGATAGGTGAGAAGTAGCAGTGATAACACACACTTGCTACACAACTAAGTAATCTTTTATTACTACTGTGGAAACTTCAAAGTTTCCCTTCTTTACTCTAAGAGTATTAAATTAGCCTAACTATCCAAACGGAAGGACAATTCTGTAAATCCTAGGAGAAGTGTGCCCTTTTAAATTTGCTATGTTGGTTAGAATAAATAAACGTTTTTCTAGCCCTCTAACATGGATTCCTTTTAGGAGCATGGGTTGAGATATACTACTATTCTGGGACACACTGTTACTTGGGTAAGATGACCTCTGGCAAAAATCATTTGTAATATCATGACAGGGTAAAAAACTGCACGGATAAAGTGATAAACTAATACAGCGATAGGGCACTGAGGTATATGTACATACTATGTGCATTTGATTCCATATCCCCATCGCAATGATGGTCTCACCACTTGTGAAGTTGGGCGACCATGACTATGGAATATCGGGCAGGGTAGACTACATAACACATAATGTAAGCATGTAGCAGTCTGTCGATCTAGGAACACATGAGAGACTCGGTGTCGAATTCTAAACTGATTTACTTCTTCTTACCATCTAGCGCTTTGCCCACCTAATACAAACAAGACCAGGGACGGGTACTTTTTGGAGTACCGGAACTACTTTTTTGGACAAGACCTACAAAGTCCACGATAACAAGAAGAGACAAGGGAAGAGAGGTACTCCGGAAGAGTTTTAGGGTATGCACAACAGAAAAAAGACACCTTAGGAAAACCATAATAAAATGTAGATTGGATATAAAATATTGTCTCTTTTACTGACTAGAACCAGTTTGGAATAAGGAAACGACCGACATATACCACTGTGACTATAGAGGGATCTTACGAAACAATTTAACGAAATATTTGCAGCGGTAAGAATCATAGCCTTGATAGCATACTCTTTCTTGCTAAAGAATTTGTGTCTCATAATATTATTGTCCTTTCTCTTTGAGGAAATATAAATTTTTGGTCAAGTTGTGTTCCCTATCGTGTACCCCACCGTCTCCATGTACCAGCTTAAAGTGCATGTAACTTCCCTCCTGTGCCAGCTATGAAGACGCAAATACATTTGCGTCCAACGTTAACATGTCCTCTTTTAGACCCACCCTGAATGGGTTGAATATTCAGTTCCTAAGTATGCCATGCCAACGTCTTTTTGTGGTGTACTTTACACGTTTTTCAGCTCTGGCTAAGTAGGCCCTGACTTCTGCCATCGAGCCTTTTTTCCTGCTTTCCGACTCTGAAAGCCTCAGCCCAGGCTGCCTCTGAACCTGTGAACTCTGCCTTACTTCCAGCGCGGCTCACCGCGCTTAGCTCAGCCTGCTGCCTGCCAAGACTGACTTCAACCTTCAAATTATCTGGTCCGCTCCTCGAAAAAGCATTCCTGCCTACTAGTTTAAGTAAACATCCCCCAGCTGCAGAGCGAAAGGGCCCGGCCACACTGTCTCTATGCAAGTAATTCATAGCTTCTGTTACCATGCTACCATGGAAGGCACATGCCCCCACGCTTCTCATGCAGACACTTAGGCGCTTATACACGCACTCTCAGCCAGTATAGAATAGCTTCTGCCCCAGAGACCTTTCCGCCCAGATAACTCAGTTCCTAAAACATCAGATATCAGATATGATAGAAACACAAGTTGATCTGACATGCCAGACTTCTGTCTCTTTCCGTCAGTGTAAATGTCAAGTCCCCAGCACCCTCCAGCTTCACGTCAATCACACGTCATGCAGCTGCGCGCGCATCCAGGCCTCAGATTTCTGCTGACATTGCAAGATTCTGCTTATTGTTGCCACCCACTTATGACACCTACCTGTGACGTTTCTAGCACACACCTCTATGTTCACGCCTAGTTCACGCCTCCTATTACGTACCAGTATCACGTGTGAGTTTTATCTTGTTTCTCTCAGCTGTTACGCCTACTGTATTGGTTTCTATAATGTAATTTAAGTATATAAGCTATGTATTGTCAATAAAATGTTGCTCTATCCCTTCTTACACCCCTGTGGTGGTAAGAATCCAATATCCAGTCATGACCATTCCTTTTTAAGGAATAAAACCCCTAAGAACTCTAACACCACGGACTCTGCCTTTTTCTTTCCGATTGAGTTATTATTGATTAAGTACTTACCTGCATAGAAATTAAGACGGTAAATTAAATATTTACGACACCTTCCGTACCCCTTTGACAATAAATCACATCTCACTAGATATAATGGAGAGGAGGATGGTCTATTTTGAAAGTGGGCAGGCCTGTTTATGCAAATATTAGAAAAGAGAGAAAATATGATGTAGAGTGCTTAATTGTGTCATGCTTATATACATATATTACTAATCTTTCTTACTATATGGTATAACAGGACTAAAAAACTAGCAAACTGTACTCTTGGTTTATTCTATCCTACCTATGAGGCAAAAACAAGAAAACTACATAGATGTTACCTATTCATGACTATGCAATGATGATGGTAGATTTAAATGTGATTGTATTATTGTACAGTGAGAAATATGCTTTCTTCTACTGACAGCGGTTTACTCATCTCCCCGATCGGGGATGCTTAAAATTAGAAGTAGGACCTCAGCAGACAGATATACATATTACATTTAGGATGTTTTGAACCTTTCTTTCCGGTCTTCCACGTAAACCCCCCCCCCCCTTCCGTGGTAGCAACCGCTTAGAAAAGGATGTTTTTAAAGTTTTAAATTTAACAAATATTCGCTGTTCATTCTTTCCCTAGCAATAGGCTACTGTGTTTTTTCTTTGTTTTCCCCGGTTCCTAGGGAACCATATACCCTAAATGAGTCACCATTGATGTAATGTCAAAAGGGAAAATATGTACACACTTGGCTATGCAGGCAATTGATGGGAATATTTTGTCTTTTATTGTTTTTTCAGCCCTGAAGAAACTCCTTGGTAGGGAGTGAAACGCGTTGGCTGATCTCGCTACATGTTTTATTGACGTGCTTTTTTCTGAAAAAAGATAAATAAAGAACATTTTTCTATTTATTCTTTTCGGACTCTCATTTTGGTGCGCCCCCATAAGTACTTAAAATTGCCTAACTGATCTGGAGAGCACAGCGACGCCAAACAGCAGCTGGTGTCGGGGTTGGCTGCACAATATTTAACTGACGTGATCATAGACACCATCGGCACTGGAGTTTAGGTGCGGCATTTTTAAGGTCCGCTGCTGCTTTTTCGTACAAATAATAATAATTTAATGCATGATTCAGCTGCTTGAAGTGACGGCACATCTGAAACAGCTGACAGATCTTTGGTTACATGACTGAATTGTCTGCTTAGGTTTACAGAAATTCAAACATTTCCCTGGGCAGGACAAACTGGTGTAAGTGGAGAAGAGGGCAAAAGTGGAGCTGGAGACTAACTAAAATAGAGTGTACTTTGCGGCAGCTGCTTGGGACCAGGGCAGTCTAGACAAGCTTAGGTTTTCAAATTGTACGTGTCGGCATAATTAATTCATGTGGGCTTTCGAATTCAGTTTTTATTGTTTTCAGCAGCTACCCTTCTTTGCTTTTAGGTATTTTCAGAGGAAAAGTCATATCCGATTTGCAAGTTGGTTAAGCATCATCTGCATGCCGATATGTTTTTTTTTAACAGGAGATTCAGTGCATCGTTGGTGTCAAATGAATCAGAGGATACTATTGAAGGCCTGTGCCAAATAGAGAGCTGTTGTGTTCTGCGAGACATGTTCTAGTGTCTCGACAGGCATAGAGTTAGTAGCCACACCCTATGCAAGTGGGCACACTTGCACCCGCACATGCATTCCTCACAGGTGTCACGAGTGAAGTGAGCCTGTCAATAAAAGGGCCCAGGTGCACGTGCTAATGGCCAGTTAACTAACCATCACCACTTTGTCAGTCCTTCCATAGTATATGGGCCTGGAGCCCACAACACCACAATAGTGACGAGGTGGGTCTGACCCCGTGTGCCTGCCGATAGGTGCGGCATCGTCCCTCAGGGGGAGGGAATGAGCCTGAACTGTGACACCGCTGCCTCCTAGACCCTGGAGGATCAGTGCAGCCTGCCGGAAGGCTTCCACAGGTATATAGCCAGCACGACAACCGAGGCCTTGCCGGGGCGGATGAAGGTCACCCGGTGCACATACAGACACCGCAGACGCTGACATTTTGCCATCGCTGCAGCCCTGGTACCAGACAATCTAGCTGTGATAGGTCAGTGAGGGGAACAGAAAAGGCACAAAAGGAAGCCCCACAGCTGGCGCCGCGCCGGAGGCAGCTGAGCTTCTGACCCGCAAAGCACACAGCCCTGAGGCATCAATGGTCTGCCCCGCCTGCCGGTTCTGCACCAGAAAAGAAAAGGGAGCATCCCGGTGCCCCCTCGAGGTGAGGCAAAGCCCCTGCTCCAGCTTAGCACAGCTGCAACTCTTCCTAGAAGTCCACTGGCAGCCACCTGCACGCGTGTATCCCCCCGATCCTACGCCGTCAAGACACTGACAAAAGATACCTGCTCGAGTGAGGAAACTGCTGCCACGGTGAAGATGCCAAAGCGCCAACAGCTCCCCGTGCTACATGTCACGTCAGCTATAGAGCCGGGAAGCCCATACCGGTAATCACAGCCCGGTACTGCCTTGCGGGTCACCCCATCACTGAGAACAAAAAAGAGAGACAGTTCGCAGCAGAGTGCATTGGTGCTGCCACAGACTGAACTCTGGAAAGCGCAGAGCTAAGGCGATACCTGCCATTTGACCAGCCCCGCACCTGAATTCTGGCAGCGGGCATCAGAGCTACGCTGCACCACAACAGCGCTTAACAGCCCCATTCTCACTGCGTTCAAGAGAAGGAGCTGCAGGCACACAAAAGGGTTGTACCCAGGATTGCTTCCTGCATCCGGAGCGTGGTGAGCAAACGAAGAATGGCACACCAACCAGCAATCACCTCCACACTCTCTCCAGGGCGCAGATCCAACACAACGCGGTGCTGTGGCCTAGCGGGAGTGGGAAGCCTTTGTTTCACGTCCTTCCTGCCACTATAGGCCATAGTCCCAGCACGCACGAGGCAGCTGCAGCGCCCCTAGCGGCAGCTTATAGTATCGCACCACAGCCCAGAGGAAAGGAAGGGTTTTCATCCAGTCGCACCGGCAGGACCAGCTCCAGTCCCCACGGTTAATCCCGGTGACTCCAGAGAGATATAGCCAAAGCACCTGCAGCGCCACCTAGCGGTTGAATCATGGCACCCCGCCAAAGCAGCACTGGGATAAGCATTTCCCCATGAGGCAGCCATCAAGACGCTCCTGCGGACAGTGTTTGTGCAGCTGAGGTGCAACAATTATATATAAAAGGGAAACTGGTGTCGTGTTCTAATCTAGGACTCCGATCAATACTGTGACCTTATGCCCCTATACGGCTATAATCCATTCATCCTCTATATTGGCATAAACGATCAGAGCCATATTTTCAGCCATATTTCTGAAACTCGCCTCTGCAGCTCATTACAGTAGATGACACAGCAGAAGCCACTGTCTTAGATTCCTAGATTACACTCCGAGTTCTTCAACAAGATAAAACCCAGCAACCTGGGAAAGCCCCGCTTGCTATGTTTTGATTAGTAATAGAACTCTAATGAGCACTGAAAGGACAATCACTTCCTAGTGACATCTTTATTGACGTCTTATGTCCAAAAACTTACGTCAAGGCACCTTTCAGGTATAAATATTAACAACGTTGCCTTAAGCAAATGCGACGACGATAACAATGGTGTGGTGAATACAGGAGCAGAACAGCTGTCCCTTGCAGAGCCCAGCAGATGCAAGCAGCCCACGGACGCTGCCCCTCCTCCTCCTTGACGCGCTGAGAGAGACGCTGTCTTTTCTCTTGCCGAGAAAATCCAGCTCTGGCGTTTCCAGCCTACTCTTGCGAGTGACTGGGATATCGAGTCCTGAAAGGAGATACAAGACCTCCAACATTCTATTCCAGAGGTATGGTGTTGACTAAACCCTTAGAGAGAATTCTTGAAGCAAACCTTGGCAAAACCAACTTAAACTAAACTGCTACTTACCTACTCCCTCCCAAGTATTAGGCTTGGGTCAGGTACACTGGGGTAGGCATAGTTAGAAGCACCAGTTGAGTACGTTAGCCTAATGTATATATGAATGTATATATTTTATTCATTTTAACCATTGTATGGCTAAGAAACCATATCAATGCTTTTACAGTATTATTTCGCAATCCTCCTTTTACTGTATGCACTTTTTATAATAACAAGTCTTGCAATTGTGGCAGTTCATTTCTCTTGCATGAGAAGAAAGACTGTTCAATAAATAATACCTTTTATTGAAAACGCCCGTCTCTCTATTCTCTGCATCTTGGTGAAGTAATCTGCACAACTGACTGGGTAAAATAACTGTCTATTGTTTCACACGACTCTAGAGATTGACTCTTATTCTAAGGAGCAAAGTTGTCATGTTTATGCGGTTGTTGGAAAACTGAATCCCTTCTTGTCTGTGCCAGGGAAGCTGATCACTTTCTATTCAGTCAAGAAAGTTTCCAGTGACCTCTGAGCTAGTTGGTACAAACCCAATTAAGTTTAGCATAGTCAGTAGAGACCTGGAAGACCGCACTTCTACGTTTAAACTGCTGTTTATGTTATTCCAATGCCAGGGCCTATAGGCAAAATAGGAACTACACTACACTGGAACCATACAAGCCAAGTGTGGCCATGTACCAGATAATGATGATAATCAACAGCCAAAGAGCGCCAGAAGGACAGACACTCATGCTGTGCTGAGCGAACCATAGCCTGATATAAACGCCAGAGCTGACCCTGGCAGTACAGGCCAGTCTGAGTCCAGCTACACACAAGGTAGTGGAATCACCAGCCAGCAAACCCACAGAAACACAGGGCATCAGAGACCGTGCATCCCCCAGCAGCTGAACACTGTAAGTGCAAGAGATTGCCCCCTCTGCAAAGCACAGCAAGAAGTGCCACCGGCTAACGAAGGACCGCTTCCCATGCGCTACCGCCCCTCAGTTACGGCTGGAAAAGGGGGAGGAATCCAGAACCCCATAAGAATCCACAGGACGCCCATTGATTCCACACCAAATCCCGTGCCCAGCACAGAACACCCAAGGACGTTGCCAAGGAGCCCAGAGCTGCCCCAGCTCAGGGAAGCCTCAAGCAACCAAGGGCGTTCATACCGTCAGTGGTGAACAGGCACCCAGAAGCACGTCAACACGAGCAAATGCCCAGGAGGAAAAGAGGCGCCTCTGAAGAATAGAAGCAATGCTGAACACAGAAGGGAGATCCTCTACATCTCCACCATGCCAGCGAAGCCCCGCAGAGGGCAGAAGACAACACAGTGTCCTCCCTCACACTGCCACAAGCAGGAGTCATCAGTGACCCAAGGCTGATGAGAGGAGAGTGGTACACCACAAGTACCCACCACCACCACAGATCACCACTTCCCGTGAAAGCCATTTCCAGGAGAGGGAACACCCGGAGTAGAAGCTTCAAGATGCTGCCTGAGGAAGGAGCGCTTGAGACGAGTGGCTGCTCGCCACGCAGCAGAGAAGAGTGACAGAAGTTTCACCTGCATGGTCAGGAGAACATTGAAGTTAATAGGCCCAGTTGGCCTTCATGAACATGGTGCATGTCATTGCACCCGGAGAAGAAGCGGAAGAAGAGTGGAAATCCTGTCACCCAGATGAGCTGGACAAACACAGGTGTGTCAAAGACAACAAGAGGACAAGCACAAGGACTCGTACCACCACATGACAAGAACACCTACAAAGACACCAGACAGCCACCAAGGTGGACCGACGGACCTGACGACAGCACCAAGAGAGAACCAGCTGCAGAAAGCACAAACCACATTTCTCCCATCACGTCACAGTGAAGCCGTCCAGCCCTGACTGTCGGCAGTTGGAGTCAAATGGCATCACTGCCCCTGACCGTAAATGCCAGAGGTGCGAGAGAAGACTCAAAAGAGGCTAGGACCTCCTCTCCTTGTTAATCATCGCCACCTGTCGTCCAGGCACAATGGTAGCTACATAATCAGTGCCATGTGCATGACACCGTACTCAGTAAGAAATGTGGAAGTGTGACCGGAGGGTCTGCACCAAGAATTGGACAAACAGCTTAATTCAGAAGGGGAAGTCATGAGTGGCAGGGCCGGACAATGAAGAAAACCCAAGCTACAACAGGAGTGAGTCCTGACACAGCGACATCAGGGGAAGAGGGGGACAACTCGAAAAGGAACTGGTAACCGCACAGCCGGAGTCTGAGGGTAAGCTGCACCACCTGCATGAACCGAGTCTCATGCCTCATGTTTCTCAGTGTGTTAATCACCCCTCCGCCATCAAAGTCCCAACAGCCCAAGAGGTCCAAGTACATTTATGCAAGTGCCTCCCCAAAGAACATGGAGGTGCCTGGCCACTCCCTGCTTCAGGTGATCGACTCCAGACTAGACCACCAGTAGCATTTAATTTACCTGTCCAGGGTATATGAGATACCACTTTACAAGGGACTGACAGGTTAATTAAATAGGCCAAACAGGTGTAGACCCATCTTACCATGTTTATCATAGAGAGCACACACACTTTACACTGGACAGCAGTGCTAAAGTGCCCAAAGTCCTAAAACCACCAACACCATGTCAGAAACAAATGCTAGGAGAAAGGCAAAAGGTTAGGGAAGACCCTGCAAAAAGGGCCAAGTCCAACAATTTGTGAAGTCATATTTTTAATAAATAATATTATTGAGAAAAGGCTACTTTTAGAAAGTTACTTTTTCCGTGCCTAAAGCCTCGGTTTCCTTTTTACACAGGGTGCCCTCAGGGTGCAAAGGGTGTGTGTATCCACTTTGTGTGCCCATAAGGCACTTTGATATTACAGTAGGGGCTAAAGGGGCTATTGCGGTCCCTCTGTAATGTAATAGTGCTGGCACACTTGTTATGCCAGTGCTATTTTAAGAGGGCCTTCCCTCATGTTTTGCACTACATCTTCCACAGAGCCGCCACTGCCATCGTCTCCAAACTACGTAGCACCATCATCTGCTCTATTGAGACTGCCACCTTCCCCGACAACTGGAAACATGCAGAGATCAACCCCCTGCTGAAGAAATGGTCCCCCAACAGAACTCAAGAATTTCGGTCCCATCTCCCTGTGGCCCAACCTGTCAAAGCCCAGCTCACCTGAGTTTCTGTTAAGTTCTGATGGAGGTTGAAGACAGTCCGACCCCACCCTGAAACTGCTTGTTCCAGCACACTAGTTTTAAAACAGTGCACTAAGAACCAGAAGCTCAAGGGAAGGGGGGAAGTGGATAAAATAAAAAAAGAGAGACAACACCGTTTTTGCGTTTCCACTAGAGAAGAGCTGCTAAAATCTGCTGCTCTCTATGACTTCTGTAGAAACTGGTGCCTAATGAAACATAAACAAAGAACAGATAAGTGCAACCTATCCCTAAATGTGTTCCTGACTAAACCTTAATCTTATTAGAAATTCTCTTCTAAAATTACCTCTTGGATCCTGGTCTCAAGCTTCCAGGTTTGGAATGTGTTACTGCTCTGGGATGTGCTTTCTATTACTGTAAAACTTCTGTAAAATCAAATGAATATCATTATCAGAATTACCAACATCTAACATTCACCTTAATATAACTAAAGCCTAAATTCTTAATAGCAAACTCACTTTTCACACATTTACAGACTTTTTATAAAACAAATACTGTACTTTTACATCAAAATACAGCAGGTAATTTGTGCTTGATTTACTGTTTGCCTTGCTGTCAATGGTTTCCTCTGTTCGATTCTTAAAAAAGTTCCATGTAAAACAATGTTTATTTCCCAAAGTTCCACAAAGTATTCTTGTAGCAAAGGGTTTGAACCACAAAGTTCGTGGGAGATATCTTGTTCCAAATTGTCTTTACATGAATCCAGAAATCGTCGATAAAGTTCTTTCAGGTAATAAAAGGTTTTGCACTTACTTGTTGCTGAAAAGGGATACTGATCAGTCTAACCTTGACCTCTTTCTCTTTTGCAGGTCGATTGCAGTGGACAGAAGAGGGCTGAGGCAAGAAGTAGCCGGAAACCAGAAGAAGAAGGAGCCAGAAGCCGCGCCCGTTGAAGTCAATGAAGGTCTGGAGAGAGCAAGAGTGCCAGCGCCGAAGGATCTGTTCTCAGGTAAGTGGGGGGTAGACAAGCACAAGCACTGGGTGAGGCTCAAGGGCTGCCTTTTATAGACAGGGCTGGGTGTGGTTCGAAGAGCTGGGTGTGGTTCGAAGAAGTGGGTGTGGTTCTCACAAGCAGGTGTGCAGAGCTTCAGTTATTATGCTAATGAGTTGAAGTAACACATGGCCTAGGGAGGAGTGTTCTAAATAAGCCTTGGTAAAAGCAAGGTCAAATGTTTTCTAAATAAGCCTTGGTAAAAGCAAGGTCCAATGTGCAAACAAGACAGCAATGTCCAAACTTGTGAATACATTGAGCAACATACACAGAAGTCTTAGGGAGGGGCTGAGATAACAAGAAAGGCATTCAGTAGTATGTTTAAAGAGAGCTATTACAGAGACCACTAGTGCAATGAGAGGGGACATGCTCTTTGCTGTGCACAAACCCTAATACTACCCAGCCAAGGTCAATGAAAAGGCCATCAAAGCACAACTCTCCGAGTTCATCGAAGCCAACCACATCCTGGACTCCTCTCAATCCAGCTTACAAAACAACCACAGCACCTAGACTGCCCTACTTACTGCCACCTATGACATCCATACCCTCCTCGACCAGGGAGAAATAGCAGCCCTCATCCTCCTGGGTTATTGGCCGCCTTTGACACTGTCTCCCACCACACCCTAAGCGTGAGACTACATGATGCCAGCATCCATGACAAAGCCTCAGACTGAATCTGTTCATTCCTCACCAGTAGAACACAGACTACCACCGTTCCTCTGAGAAACCACGGAGATCGGCTATGGAGTCCCCAGGTCTCATCCCTGAGCCCCATCCTCTTCAAAATCTACATGGCCTTGCTTGCTGCCACAGTTAGGATGGTATAGAAAAGAAGGGTTAACCCAATGAAGTCGCTGGGACCTGGGTGACTAGCGTTAAGAATAAGGGGGTCCCAGTGAGAAGGAGGAACATACTATTTGGAAGCCATTTAAATAAATCAGGTCAACAAAAAATGCATCTATAATGTTTAATTCACATTATAGGCAGAAAGGCAGTAATAAGCAATTACAAGAATTACAAAATTGTAGTTGTATATGTGCCCCTGGGGGGGGAAAGGGGAGACGTGAAATTGTGAGGGTAAAGTGGGAGGGAATTTGTGACAGTAAAAACACGGTATTGATCAAACAATAGTATAGGTTCAATGTCAAATATTCAGTGAAACAAATAACGAATCAGTACAGAGATTTCACAATACACATGCCCCAATGTCCATATTATACAAGCATTGTGGGTTGGAGGGGGCTGTGTTTGAAGACAAGGATGTATGTCGACGTTTCGACCCTATCGGAGCAGGAATAGTTGGACTCCTTGCAAATGGGTCTTCATCAGGACGGAGACAGGTGGGGCAGACAACCTATTATTAGAAAATCGAGTTAAATATAATATTTAATAATGAATAAATCTCTAGTATGTTGTGGGTAGACACATTATATACAAAAAAGCGTACCTGAATTAATCAGTCTAGGAGGTTAGAATTTCAAGAGAGAGAGTCGATGAGGAGTATTGTATCCTGAGAGAAATTATTAATGTGCCCATTAAAATTATAAAAATATAATCAGGTTGATTGTATCTTTTTTATAAAGGGTAAAGAGATTGTCGTAATACTTACTTAAAGTCAGCTTTTCATCGAAAAAGATCCGGGTACTGGATAGGGAGAGCCACTCACCCGAATCTATACAAAAGGGGAACAGCATTTACAATTGGGCCAAGTCGAGATGGAGAGGGTCAGAATTGAAATTCAGGGGCGGCAACGCTTACCGAGTGGTGTAAGGCTTCTCGCTAAACCCACGGCTAGAAGGATAATGTCCGATTCAATCGGGAACGGTATCCTGTAGTGGGGAGAGAGTAACGGGGCGCCATTATAGTTTAGATAGCGGAATGACAGAGTCATTAAAATGATAGTTGGAGGAGCCAGTAACTAGCAAGGCTTACCGGTCACAAACGTTATGGCGTTTCTCTCGGGAACCTCGAGGCAAACGGGGAACTTCCTGATGCCGTAGTTGACATGGCAACAGGGGGTCACGTGGGATGGGGAAATGGAAGAAAGACTTCGAGGAGCCATTCGTAACCAGGGAGATCAGATTGTTTAGAGTGACAATTAGACAAAAGACGCACAATGTCGAAGGAATTGTTTACCAGAGTATAAAAACCCCGTAGGTGGACAATATTTTCAACCGTCATGTTGAAATACGGATTGGGAGTGAGATAAAAAATTCACATTGTGGCTTAGACTAGTCCGACCACTGGTGAAGTGGAAAACCTAACTATCAGGCGATGATAAAGGCAGATATCCTAAGCATAGGGCATTTACAGTAAGAATAGGGCATTTACAGTAAGAATAAAATTAGTAAAAGTGCGTACCTATCACATGACGGTAAAGGCAGTTTCCATTAGTGCCAATTAGGTAATTGTTGTATAATCACGATATACGTTCATATAGAGTAAATTGATTGGCCAGTTTATCATAGGGCAGTCAATTAGTATTAGAACGAGAAATGTACTGCGTACCTGTCACATGACGGTATAGGCAGTGTCCATCTATCTCACGCATATAATTATACTACCATGGTCGAAAAGAAGAAATCACATCATATGATCAATATAAACAGTTGGTTAACATAATTAGAAAGCTGGTTAACATCATTATGGTAGAGTAGCGAGCTGTGAGAAGGAGCTATCTCGTTCATTTAGACCAGTGTCAATGGAATCGAAAAAGAACATCCACTTAAGTTCCCTGATGTTTAGTATATTCGAGATATTACCTCCCCTTGGGCCTAAGTTAGCTTTCTCAATCACAACCCATTTTAGGCTGTCAGGTGGATGTTTTGCTGATCTGAAATGGTCTACTAGTGGGGCACCTGCCACTTCACACCTGATTCTACTCATGTGTTGTAGGACACGTTGTTTGATTTTTTGTTGAGTTTGGCCAATATAAATGAGATTGTAAGGGCAGACAATCGCATATATCACAACTGAAGTGTTGCAATTAGTTAAAGACTTCAATTGGATTTTGTTCTGGTTATGTTGGAATTCCTTAGTCTGTATAGAGCTACTACAGGCTTTACATTGTCCGCATTTAAAGTGGCCAGTGACCGGCTGGAGATTCCAAAGTGACCTGATGGTTGGGATTTCCCTGGTCGGAAGGAGAGAGTGCACTACATAGTCCTTAACACTTTTGGATTTCCTGAAGGCATGTAGAGGGGTGCCTGGATGTTGGATATCATCTGCAACCAGTTGCCAATGGTGATTGACAATCTTCTTGATTTGATTGCTCTTGGTAGAGAAGGTTGTAACGCAGACAATGCGATCCTCTTGGGTGCAGGTTGAGTCTTTTGTCTTCAAGAGTTCCTCACGCGGATAAAACCAGGCTCTTTTGCGGGCTTTGGTAATCAGTCTTTTGGGGTAGTCGCGAGCTTGCAAACGGTCCGACAGGTCTTCCGATTGTTGGAAGTAGTGTTCCTTTGTGGAGCAATTTCTACGAACACGTAAGAATTGACCAAATGGGAGATTGTCTCTTAGGGCACGCGGGTGGTGACTATTATATTGAAGTAGGGAATTCCTCTCCGATGATTTTCTGTAGAGTGTAGTTAAAAGTTGGCCTTGATAGTGGTAAATGGTGATATCCAGGAAATCAATACTTTGGTTGTCGGATGTGATGGTAAATTGTAAATGGGGTGATTGTTGGTTCAGCCAGCTATGGAACTCAGTAAGCGTGTTGGAATCACCATTCCAAATTATTAGAATGTCGTCTATGTAACAAACCCAAATATTTAAGTGATCTCGGAAGGGGTTGTGAATATTAAGTATGTTGTTGTCTTCAAAGGCTGCCATATATAGAATGGCTACATCCGGGGCAAAGGGAGCCCCCATTGCCACACCTTGGGTCTGTAAAAAGAAATCATTTTCAAATGTGAAAAAATTCTTTGTCATCGCAATCCGAAGTAATGATATGATGAATTCAGATGGTACTTTCATGGGTGCTGGTCTAGAATCCAAATATCGCGTGACGACTGCCAGTGCTTCCTCTTGCGGGATACAGGTATAAAGAGAAACCACATCACAGGTAACCATCAATTGCGTCACAGGATCAAAAGGTGAGTTTTCAACTAAGTTAATAGTTTGTAAGGTGTCTCTCAGATAAGTTTGGGTGGCCTCTGCCAGAGGTTTCAGGAAGAAATCAATATATCTTCCGAGTGGTTCTAACATGGAGCCACAGCCCGAGACAATCGGGCGTCCGGGTGGATCAATCATATCTTTATGAATTTTAGGTAGAGTATATATCGTGGCCAAACGTGGATGTTTTTGGTTAAGGTAGTCAAATTCATTTTTAGAGAGAAACCCAAGATCCAGTCCCAGTTGGGTTATTTCCAAGATCTCACTTGCTATAGCTTGAGAGGGATCAGAACGTAGTTTTTGGTAGCTGATCCCATCTGTTAATTGGCGTTGGATTTTGGATTCATACTTCTTGACGTCCTGAATAACAATAGCACCGCCCTTATCAGCAGGTTTAATCACAACCTTGGTGTTCTTGGCCAATGATTGGAGGGCATCTTTTTCAGTTTTGCTGGTGTTGTACCTCGTGTAGGTATGGTTGAGTAAAGTTGAGTTCATATCTCTCCATACAACTGCCTCGTATGCCAAGATTTTATTAGTCATGGTGCAGGAGGGTGGGACGAACGTGGAAGGAATCCTAAGACCCGTGTAGGAAGGATTCCTGTATGGGCCAGCATTTCTGAAAAAGTATTTGAGTCTGACTTTCCTGAAAAATTTGAACAGTTCAGTACGGACTGTGAAAGGATCAGGTCTATTGGTGGGGACATATGATAGTCCTTTGCTCAATGCACGTAGTTCATGTTCATTTAGAGTATAGTGTGAGATATTCACCACAGGATTGATGGTGGATGTGTGCCTTACCAACGGTAGGTTTTGTTCCATGTGGTTCTCTCTCCATGCTGTTCCTGTTGGAAATGTACCTGTTTCGAGGCTTGGCCTCGTCCGGTGTCCCAGTTGGCGTTGTTCTGGTTCTGTCCACGTGTTTGGCCTCGGTTGGAATAGTTCCCTCTGCCTCTCGGGGGGCGCCATGGTGCGGGTCGTTGTCCTAAAAAAGGTGTGTATTGTGGTGACTGATAACCGTAGTCCGGGTAGTTATATGGACGACTGGGACCAGCAAATTCCTGTTCGCCTTCTGAACTGTAGGAAGAGTCGGAGAAGGTGTTGTAATTCCTTCTACCACGAAAGCTTCCTCGGCCTCTGTTGGTGAATCTCCCTTGTTGATCTTGTTTATAATAATCGTCTTGGAGGTAAGGGTAAGTTTTCTTGTTGTCATATAGTCTGATATCTCTAGCGAGTTTCTCTAGTTTCCGATTTTGGGTGGTGAGATCAAAATCTTTCAAAGTGGCTTCCAGATTGTTAAGGGTGTCTTTAGCCCCTGCTAGGTTAGTATCCGCAGCAATCTCAGCTCTAAGTGACTTCATTTCGCTAGTCAATATTTGGATCTGTTGGGCAGCTGTTTCTATCCCAAGCACCATCCAATGGCGAGAACAGTTATTCGATATATGACTAAACCCCCACCTGAATTTAGGAACCTCGACAAAGATAGCTGGTTCAATCTTTATCTGTAGGCCAATCGGGATGATGTTCTCCTTTAGATATTTCGTGAGTAGGTGTCCGTGCCAGCGGGTGCGGATCAACTTCTTTTCAAGGCGTTCTAGCCGTTGAATTTTATCTTTTAGACTGAAGTCTATAGTGAGTATGTCCGTGGTCAGAAAATTATGGTCAGGATTCTCGAGAACTTTGTCAATGTAATCTTCAGAGTAGGACAATAGTTCACGTTCAACCATAGTTATGTGAATACCCTAGAGTGTAGAATTGAATTCTAAATGAAGAAACCTCGCAGACAACGTCTGCACGAAGTATGGTATAGAAAAGAAGGGTTAACCCAATGAAGTCGCTGGGACCTGGGTGACTAGCGTTAAGAATAAGGGGGTCCCAGTGAGAAGGAGGAACATACTATTTGGAAGCCATTTAAATAAATCAGGTCAACAAAAAATGCATCTATAATGTTTAATTCACATTATAGGCAGAAAGGCAGTAATAAGCAATTACAAGAATTACAAAATTGTAGTTGTATATGTGCCCCTGGGGGGGGGGAAAGGGGAGACGTGAAATTGTGAGGGTAAAGTGGGAGGGAATTCGTGACAGTAAAAACACGGTATTGATGAAACAATAGTATAGGTTCAATGTCAAATATTCAGTGAAACAAATAACGAATCAGTACAGAGATTTCACAATACACATGCCCCAATGTCCATATTATACAAGCATTGTGGGTTGGAGGGGGCTGTGTTTGAAGACAAGGACGTATGTCGACGTTTCGACCCTATCGGAGCAGGAATAGTTGGACTCCTTGCAAATGGGTCTTCATCAGGACGGGGACGGGTGGGGCAGACAACCTATTATTAGAAAATCGAGTTAAATATAATATTTAATAATGAATAAATCTCTAGTATGTTGTGGGTAGACACATTATATACAAAAAAGCGTACCTGAATTAATCAGTCTAGGAGGTTAGAATTTCAGGAGAGAGAGTCGATGAGGAGTATTGTATCCTGAGAGAAATTATTAATGTGCCCATTAAAATTATAAAAATATAATCAGGTTGATTGTATCTTTTTTATAAAGGGTAAAGAGATTGTCGTAAGACTTACTTAAAGTCAGCTTTTCATCGAAAAAGATCCGGGTACTGGATAGGGAGAGCCACTCACCCGAATCTATACAAAAGGGGAACAGCATTTACAATTGGGCCAAGTCGAGATGGAGAGGGTCAGAATTGAAATTCAGGGGCGGCAACGCTTACCGAGTGGTGTAAGGCTTCTCGCTAAACCCACGGCTAGAAGGATAATGTCCGATTCAATCGGGAACGGTATCCTGTAGTGGGGAGAGAGTAACGGGGCGCCATTATAGTTTAGATAGCGGAATGACAGAGTCATTAAAATGATAGTTGGAGGAGCCAGTAACTAGCAAGGCTTACCGGTCACGAACGTTATGGCGTTTCTCTCGGGAACCTCGAGGCAAATGGGGAACTTCCTGATGCCGTAGTTGATATGGCAACAGGGGGTCACGTGGGATGGGGAAATGGAAGAAAGACTTCGAGGAGCCATTCGTAACCAGGGAGATCAGATTGTTTAGAGTGACAATTAGACAAAAGACGCACAATGTCGAAGGAATTGTTTACCAGAGTATAAAAACCCCGTAGGTGGACAATATTTTCAACCGTCATGTTGAAATACGGATTGGGAGTGAGATAAAAAATTCACATTGTGGCTTAGACTAGTCCGACCACTGGTGAAGTGGAAAACCTAACTATCAGGCGATGATAAAGGCAGATATCCTAAGCATAGGGCATTTACAGTAAGAATAGGGCATTTACAGTAAGAATAAAATTAGTAAAACTGCGTACCTATCACATGACGGTAAAGGCAGTTTCCATTAGTGCCAATTAGGTAATTGTTGTATAATCACGATATACGTTCATATAGAGTAAATTGATCGGCCAGTTTATCATAGGGCAGTCAATTAGTATTAGAACGAGAAATGTACTGCGTACCTGTCACATGACGGTATAGGCAGTGTCCATCTATCTCACGCATATAATTATACTACCATGGTCGAAAAGAAGAAATCACATCATATGATCAATATAAACAGTTGGTTAACATAATTAGAAAGCTGGTTAACATCATTATGGTAGAGTAGCGAGCTGTGAGAAGGAGCTATCTCGTTCATTTAGACCAGTGTCAATGGAATCGAAAAAGAACATCCACTTAAGTTCCCTGATGTTTAGGATATTCGAGATATTACCTCCCCTTGGGCCTAAGTTAGCTTTCTCAATCACAAGCTATTTTAGGCTGTCAGGTGGATGTTTTGCTGATCTGAAATGGTCTACTAGTGGGGCACCTGCCACTTCACACCTGATTCTACTCATGTGTTGTAGGACACGTTGTTTGATTTTTTGTTGAGTTTGGCCAATATAAATGAGATTGCAAGGGCAGACAATCGCATATATCACAACTGAAGTGTTGCAATTAGTTAAAGACTTCAATTGGATTTTGTTCTGGTTATGTTGGAATTCCTTAGTCTGTATAGAGCTACTACAGGCTTTACATTGTCCGCATTTAAAGTGGCCAGTGACCGGCTGGAGATTCCAAAGTGACCTGATGGTTGGGATTTCCCTGGTCGGAAGGAGAGAGTGCACTACATAGTCCTTAACACTTTTGGATTTCCTGAAGGCATGTAGAGGGGTGCCTGGATGTTAGATATCATCTGCAACCAGTTGCCAATGGTGATTGACAATCTTCTTGATTTGATTGCTCTTGGTAAAGAAGGTTGTAACGCAGACAATGCGATCCTCTTGGGTTCAGGTTGAGTCTTTTGTCTTCAAGAGTTCCTCACGCGGATAAAACCAGGCTCTTTTGCGGGCTTTGGTAATCAGTCTTTTGGGGTAGCCGCGAGCTTGCAAACGGTCCGACAGGTCTTCCGATTGTTGGAAGTAGTGTTCCTTTGTGGAGCAATTTCTACGAACACGTAAGAATTGACCAAATGGGAGATTGTCTCTTAGGGCACGCGGGTGGTGACTATTATATTGAAGTAGGGAATTCCTCTCCGATGATTTTCTGTAGAGTGTAGTTAAAAGTTGGCCATGATAGTGGTAAATGGTGATATCCAGGAAATCAATACTTTGGTTGTCGGATGTGATGGTAAATTGTAAATGGGGTGATTGTTGGTTCAGCCAGCTATGGAACTCAGTAAGCGTGTTGGAATCACCATTCCAAATTATTAGAATGTCGTCTATGTAACGAACCCAAATATTTAAGTGATCTCGGAAGGGGTTGTGAATATTAAGTATGTTGTTGTCTTCAAAGGCTGCCATATATAGAATGGCTACATCCGGGGCAAAGGGAGCCCCCATTGCCACACCTAGGGTCTGTAAAAAGAAATAATTTTTAAATGTGAAAAAATTCTTTGTCATCGCAATCCGAAGTAATGATATGATGAATTCAGATGGTACTTTCATGGGTGCTGGTCTAGAATCCAAATATCTCATGACGACTGCCAGTGCTTCCTCTTGCGGGATACAGGTATAAAGAGAAACCACATCATAGGTAACCATCAATTGCGTCACAGGATCAAAAGGTGAGTTTTCAACTAAATTAATAGTTTGTAAGGTGTCTCTCAGATACGTTTGGGTGGCCTCTGCCAGAGGTTTCAGGAAGAAATCAATATATATCTTCCGAGTGGTTCTAACATGGAGCCACAGCCCGAGACAATCGGGCGTCCGGGTGGATCAATCATATCTTTATGAATTTTAGGTAGAGTATATATCGTGGCCAAACGTGGATGTTTTTGGTTAATGTAGTCAAATTCATTTTTAGAGAGAAACCCAAGATCCAGTCCCAGTTGGGTTATTTCCAAGATCTCACTTACTATAGCTTGAGAGGGATCAGAACTTAGTTTTTGGTAGCTGATCCCATCTGTTAATTGGCGTTGGATTTCGGATTCATACTTCTTGACGTCCTGAATAACAATAGCACCGCCCTTATCAGCAGGTTTAATCACAACCTCGGTGTTCTTAGCCAATGATTGGAGGGCATCTTTTTCAGTTTTGCTGGTGTTGTACCTCGTGTAGGTATGGTTGAGTAAAGTTGAGTTCACAATTCTCCATACAACAACCTCGTATGCCAAGATTTTATTAGTCATGGTGCAGGAGGGTGGGACGAACGTGGAAGGAATCCTAAGACCCGTGTAGGAAGGATTCCTGTATGGGCCAGCATTTCTGAAAAAGTATTTGAGTCTGACTTTCCTGAAAAATTTGAACAGTTCAGTACGGACTGTGAAAGGATCAGGTCTATTGGTGGGGACATATGATAGTCCTTTGCTCAATGCACGTAGTTCATGTTCATTTAGAGTACAGTGTGAGATATTCACCACGGGATTGATGGTGGATGTGTGCCTTACCAACGGTAGGTTTTGTTCCGTGTGGTTCTCTCTCCATGCTGTTCCTGTTGGAAATGTACCTGTTTCGAGGCTTGGCCTCGTCCGGTGTCCCAGTTGGTGTTGTTCTGGTTCTGTCCACGTGTTTGGCCTCGGTTGGAATAGTTCCCTCTGCCTCTCGGAGGGCGCCATGGTGCGGGTTGTTGTCCTAAAAAAGGTGTGTATTGTGGTGACTGATAACCGTAGTCCGGGTAGTTATATGGACGACTGGGACCAGCAAATTCCTGTTCGCCTTCTGAACTGTAGGAAGAGTCGGAGAAGGTGTTGTAATTCCTTCTACCACGAAACCTTCCTCAGCCTCTGTTGGTGAATCTCATTTGTTGATCTTGTTTATAATAATCGTCTTGGAGGTAAGGGTATGTTTTCTTTTTGTCATATAGTCTGATATCTCTAGCGAGTTTCTCTAGTTTCCGATTTTGGGTGGTGAGATCAAAATCTTTCAAAGTGGCTTCCAGATTGTTAAGGGTTTCTTTAGCCCCTGCTAGGTTAGTATCCGCAGCAATCTCAGCTCTAAGTGACTTAATTTCGCTAGTCAGTATTTGGATCTGTTGGGCAGCCGTTTCTATCCCAAGCACCATCCAATGGCGAGAACAGTTATTCGATATATGACTAAACCCTTCCCTGAATTTAGGAACCTCGACAAAGATAGCTGGTTCAATCTTTATCTGTAGGCCAATCGGGATGATGTTCTCCTTTAGATATTTCGTGAGTAGGTGTCCGTGCCAGCGGGTGCGAATCAACTTCTTTTCAAGGCGGTCTAGCCGTTGAATTTTATCTTTTAGACAGAAGTCTATAGTGAGTATGTCCGTGGTCAGAAAATTATGGTCAGGATTCTCGAGAACTTTGTCAATGTAATCTTCAGAGTAGGACAATAGTTCACGTTCAACCATATTTATGTGAATACCCTAGAGTGTAGAATTAAATTCTAAATGAAGAAACCTCGCAGACAACGTCTGCACGAAGTATGGTATAGAAAAGAAGGGTTTACCCAATGAAGTCGCTGGGACCTGGGTGACTAGCGTTAAGAATAAGGGGGTCCCAGTGAGAAGGAGGAACATACTATTTGGAAGCCATTTAAATAAATCAGGTCAACAAAAAATGCATCTATAATGTTTAATTCACATTATAGGCAGAAAGGCAGTAATAAGCAATTACAAGAATTACAAAATTGTAGTTGTATATGTGCCCCTGGGGGGGGAAAGGGGAGACGTGAAATTGTGAGGGTAAAGTGGGAGGGAATTTGTGACAGTAAAAACACGGTATTGATCAAACAATAGTATAGGTTCAATGTCAAATATTCAGTGAAACAAATAACGAATCTGTACAGAGATTTCACACTAGACATGCCCCAATGTCCATATTATACAAGCATTGTGGGTTGGAGGGGGCTGTGTTTGAAGACAAGGACGTATGTCGACGTTTCGACCCTATCGGAGCAGGAATAGTTGGACTCCTTGCAAATGGGTCTTCATCAGGATGGGGACGGGTGGGGCAGACAACCTATTATTAGAAAATCGAGTTAAATATAATATTTAATAATGAATAAATCTCTAGTATGTTGTGGGTAGACACATTATATACAAAAAAGCGTACCTGAATTAATCAGTCTAGGAGGTTAGAATTTCAGGAGAGAGAGTTGATGAGGAGTATTGTATCCTGAGAGAAATTATTAATGTGCCCATTAAAATTATTAAAATATAATCAGGTTGATTGTATCTTTTTTATAAAGGCTAAAGAGATTGTCGTAAGACTTACTTAAAGTCAGCTTTTCATCGAAAAAGATCCGGGTACTTGATAGGGAGAGCCACTCACCCGAATCTATACAAAAGGGGAACAGCATTTACAATTGGGCCAAGTCGAGATGGAGAGGGTCAGAATTGAAATTCAGGGGCGGCAACGCTTACCGAGTGGTGTAAGGCTTCTCGCTAAACCCACGGCTAGAAGGATAATGTCCGATTCAATCGGGAACGGTATCCTGTAGTGGGGAGAGAGTAACGGGGCGCCATTATAGTTTAGATAGCGGAATGACAGAGTCATTAAAATGATAGTTGGAGGATCCAGTAACTAGCAAGGCTTACCGGTCACGAATGTTATGGCGTTTCTCTCGGGAACCTCGAGGCAAACGGGGAACTTCCTGATGCCGTAGTTGACATGGCAACAGGGGGTCACGTGGGATGGGGAAATGGAAGAAAGACTTTGAGGAGCCATTCGTAACCAGGGAGATCAGATTGTTTAGAGTGACAATTAGACAAAAGACGCACAATGTCGAAGGAATTGTTTACCAGAGTATAAAAACCCCGTAGGTGGACAATATTTTCAACCGTTATGTTGAAATACGGATTGGGAGTGAGATAAAAAATTCACATTGTGGCTTAGACTAGTCCGACCACTGGTGAAGTGGAAAACCTAACTATCAGGCGATGATAAAGGCAGATATCCTAAGCATAGGGCATTTACAGTAAGAATAGGGCATTTACAGTAAGAATAACATTAGTAAAACTGCGTACCTATCACATGACGGTAAAGGCAGTTTCTATTAGTGCCAATTAGGTAATTGTTGTATAATCACGATATACGTTCATATAGAGTAAATTGATCGGCCAGTTTATCATAGGGCAGTCAATTAGTATTAGAACGAGAAATGTACTGCGTACCTGTCACATGACGGTATAGGCAGTGTCCATCTATCTCACGCATATAATTATACTACCATGGTCGAAAAGAAGAAATCACATCATATGATCAATATAAACAGTTGGTTAACATAATTAGAAAGCTGGTTAACATCATTATGGTAGAGTAGCGAGCTGTGAGAAGGAGCTATCTCGTTCATTTAGACCAGTGTCAATGGAATCGAAAAAGAACATCCACTTAAGTTCCCTGATGTTTAGTATATTCGAGATATTACCTCCCCTTGGGCCTAAGTTAGCTTTCTCAATCACAAGCTATTTTAGGCTGTCAGGTGGATGTTTTGCTGATCTGAAATGGTCTACTAGTGGGGCACCTGCCACTTCACACCTGATTCTACTCATGTGTTGTAGGACACGTTGTTTGATTTTTTGTTGAGTTTGGCCAATATAAATGAGATTGCAAGGGCAGACAATCGCATATATCACAACTGAAGTGTTGCAATTAGTTAAAGACTTCAATTGGATTTTGTTCTGGTTATGTTGGAATTCCTTAGTCTGTATAGAGCTACTACAGGCTTTACATTGTCCGCATTTAAAGTGGCCAGTGACCGGCTGGAGATTCCAAAGTGACCTGATGGTTGGGATTTCCCTGGTCGGAAGGAGAGAGTGCACTACATAGTCCTTAACACTTTTGGATTTCCTGAAGGCATGTAGAGGGGTGCCTGGATGTTGGATATCATCTGCAACCAGTTGCCAATGGTGATTGACAATCTTCTTGATTTGATTGCTCTTGGTAGAGAAGGTTGTAACGCAGACAATGCGATCCTCTTGGGTGCAGGTTGAGTCTTTTGTCTTCAAGAGTTCCTCACGCGGATAAAACCAGGCTCTTTTGCGGGCTTTGGTAATCAGTCTTTTGGGGTAGCCGCGAGCTTGCAAACGGTCCGACAGGTCTTCCGATTGTTGGAAGTAGTGTTCCTTTGTGGAGCAATTTCTACGAACACGTAAGAATTGACCAAATGGGAGATTGTCTCTTAGGGCACGCGGGTGGTGACTATTATATTGAAGTAGGGAATTCCTCTCCGATGATTTTCTGTAGAGTGTAGTTAAAAGTTGGCCTTGATAGTGGTAAATGGTGATATCCAGGAAATCAATACTTTGGTTGTCGGATGTGATGGTAAATTGTAAATGGGGTGATTGTTGGTTCAGCCAGCTATGGAACTCAGTAAGCGTGTTGGAATCACCATTCCAAATTATTAGAATGTCGTCTATGTAACGAACCCAAATATTTAAGTGATCTCGGAAGGGGTTGTGAATATTAAGTATGTTGTTGTCTTCAAAGGCTGCCATATATAGAATGGCTACATCCGGGGCAAAGGGAGCCCCCATTGCCACACCTTGGGTCTGTAAAAAGAAATCATTTTTAAATGTGAAAAAATTATTTGTCATCGCAATCCGAAGTAATGATATGATGAATTCAGATGGTACTTTCATGGGTGCTGGTCTAGAATCCAAATATCTCGTGACGACTGCCAGTGCTTCCTCTTGCGGGATACAGGTATAAAGAGAAACCACATCACAGGTAACCATCAATTGCGTCACAGGATCAAAAGGTGAGTTTTGAACTAAGTTAATAGTTTGTAAGGTGTCTCTCAGATAAGTTTGGGTGGCCTCTGCCAGAGGTTTCAGGAAGAAATCAATATATCTTCCGAGTGGTTCTAACATGGAGCCACAGCCCGAGACAATCGGGCGTCCGGGTGGATCAATCATATCTTTATGAATTTTAGGTAGAGTATATATCGTGGCCAAACGTGGATGTTTTTGGTTAAGGTAGTCAAATTCATTTTTAGAGAGAAACCCAAGATCCAGTCCCAGTTGGGTTATTTCCAAGATCTCACTTGCTATAGCTTGAGAGGGATCAGAACGTAGTTTTTGGTAGCTGATCCCATCTGTTAATTGGCGTTGGATTTCGGATTCATACTTCTTGACGTCCTGAATAACAATAGCACCGCCCTTATCAGCAGGTTTAATCACAACCTCGGTGTTCTTAGCCAATGATTGGAGGGCATCTTTTTCAGTTTTGCTGGTGTTGTACCTCGTGTAGGTATGGTTGAGTAAAGTTGAGTTCACATCTCTCCATACAACTGCCTCGTATGCCAAGATTTTATTAGTCATGGTGCAGGAGGGTGGGACGAACGTGGAAGGAATCCTAAGACCCGTGTAGGAAGGATTCCTGTATGGGCCAGCATTTCTGAAAAAGTATTTGAGTCTGACTTTCCTGAAAAATTTGAACAGTTCAGTACGGACTGTGAAAGGATCAGGTCTATTGGTGGGGACATATGATAGTCCTTTGCTCAATGCACGTAGTTCATGTTCATTTAGAGTCTAGTGTGTGATATTCACCACGGGATTGATGGTGGATGTGTGCCTTACCAACGGTAGGTTTTGTTCCGTGTGGTTCTCTCTCCATGCTGTTCCTGTTGGAAATGTACCTGTTTCGAGGCTTGGCCTCGTCCGGTGTCCCAGTTGGTGTTGTTCTGGTTCTGTCCACGTGTTTGGCCTCGGTTGGAATAGTTCCCTCTGCCTCTCGGGGGGCGCCATGGTGCGGGTCGTTGTCCTAAAAAAGGTGTGTATTGTGGTGACTGATAACCGTAGTCCGGGTAGTTATATGGACGACTGGGACCAGCAAATTCCTGTTCGCCTTCTGAACTGTAGGAAGAGTCGGAGAAGGTGTTGTAATTCCTTCTACCACGAAAGCTTCCTCGGCCTCTGTTGGTGAATCTCCCTTGTTCATCTTGTTTATAATAATCGTCTTGGAGGTAAGGGTAAGTTTTCTTTTTGTCATATAGTCTGATATCTCTAGCGAGTTTCTCTAGTTTCCGATTTTGGGTGGTGAGATCAAAATCTTTCAAAGTGGCTTCCAGATTGTTAAGGGTTTCTTTAGCCCCTGCTAGGTTAGTATCCGCAGCAATCTCAGCTCTAAGTGACTTAATTTCGCTAGTCAGTATTTGGATCTGTTGGGCAGCCGTTTCTATCCCAAGCACCATCCAATGGCGAGAACAGTTATTCGATATATGACTAAACCCTTCCCTGAATTTAGGAACCTCAACAAAGATAGCTGGTTCAATCTTTATCTGTAGGCCAATCGGGATGATGTTCTCCTTTAGATATTACGTGAGTAGGTGTCCGTGCCAGCGGGTGCGGATCAACTTCTTTTCAAGGCGTTCTAGCCGTTGAATTTGATCTTTTAGACTGAAGTCTATAGTGAGTATGTCCGTGGTCAGAAAATTATGGTCAGGATTCTCGAGAACTTTGTCAATGTAATCTTCAGAGTAGGACAATAGTTCACGTTCAACCATATTTATGTGAATACCCTAGAGTGTAGAATTAAATTCTAAATGAAGAAACCTCGCAGACAACGTCTGCACGAAGTATGGTATAGAAAAGAAGGGTTAACCCAATGAAGTCGCTGGGACCTGGGTGACTAGCGTTAAGAATAAGGGGGTCCCAGTGAGAAGGAGGAACATACTATTTGGAAGCCATTTAAATAAATCAGGTCAACAAAAAATGCATCTATAATGTTTAATTCACATTATAGGCAGAAAGGCAGTAATAAGCAATTACAAGAATTACAAAATTGTAGTTGTATATGTGCCCCTGGGGGGGGAAAGGGGAGACGTGAAATTGTGAGGGTAAAGTGGGAGGGAATTTGTGACAGTAAAAACACGGTATTGATCAAACAATAGTATAGGTTCAATGTCAAATATTCAGTGAAACAAATAACGAATCAGTACAGAGATTTCACAATACACATGCCCCAATGTCCATATTATACAAGCATTGTGGGTTGGAGGGGGCTGTGTTTGAAGACAAGGACGTATGTCGACGTTTCAACCCTATCGGAGCAGGAATAGTTGGACTCCTTGCAAATGGGTCTTCATCAGGACGGGGACGGGTGGGGCAGACAACCCATTATTAGAAAATCGAGTTAAATATAATATTTAATAATGAATAAATCTCTAGTATGTTGTGGGTAGACACATTATATACAAAAAAGCGTACCTGAATTAATCAGTCTAGGAGGTTAGAATTTCAGGAGAGAGAGTCGATGAGGAGTATTGTATCCTGAGAGAAATTATTAATGTGCCCATTAAAATTATAAAAATATAATCAGGTTGATTGTATCTTTTTTATAAAGGGTAAAGAGATTGTCGTAAGACTTACTTAAAGTCAGCTTTTCATCGAAAAAGATCCGGGTACTGGATAGGGAGAGCCACTCACCCGAATCTATACAAAAGGGGAACAGCATTTACAATTGGGCCAAGTCGAGATGGAGAGGGTCAGAATTGAAATTCAGGGGCGGCAACGCTTACCGAGTGGTGTAAGGCTTCTCGCTAAACCCACGGCTAGAAGGATAATGTCCGATTCAATCGGGAACGGTATCCTGTAGTGGGGAGAGAGTAACGGGGCGCCATTATAGTTTAGATAGCGGAATGACAGAGTCATTAAAATGATAGTTGGAGGAGCCAGTAACTAGCAAGGCTTACCGGTCACAAACGTTATGGCGTTTCTCTCGGGAACCTCGAGGCAAACGGGGAACTTCCTGATGCCGTAGTTGACATGGCAACAGGGGGTCACGTGGGATGGGGAAATGGAAGAAAGACTTCGTGGAGCCATTCGTAACCAGGGAGATCAGATTGTTTAGAGTGACAATTAGACAAAAGACGCACAATGTCGAAGGAATTGTTTACCAGAGTATAAAAACCCCGTAGGTGGACAATATTTTCAACCGTCATGTTGAAATACGGATTGGGAGTGAGATAAAAAATTCACATTGTGGCTTAGACTAGTCCGAATCGGACATTATCCTTCTAGCCGTGGGTTTAGCGAGAAGCCTTACACCACTCGGTAAGCGTTGCCGCCCCTGAATTTCAATTCTGACCCTCTCCATCTCGACTTGGCCCAATTGTAAATGCTGTTCCCCTTTTGTATAGATTCGTGTGAGTGGCTCTCCCTATCCAGTACTCGGATCTTTTTCGATGAAAAGCTGACTTTAAGTAAGTCTTACGACAATCTCTTTACCCTTTATAAAAAAGATACAATCAACCTGATTATATTTTTATAATTTTAATGGGCACATTAATAATTTCTCTCAGGATACAATACTCCTCATCGACTCTCTCTCCTAAAATTCTAACCTCCTAGACTGATTAATTCAGGTACGCTTTTTTGTATATAATGTGTCTACCCACAACATACTAGAGATTTATTCATTATTAAATATTATATTTAACTCGATTTTCTAATAATAGGTTGTCTGCCCCACCCGTCCCCGTCCTGATGAAGACCCATTTGCAAGGAGTCCAACTATTCCTGCTCCGGTAGGGTCGAAACGTCGACATACGTCCTTGTCTTCAAACACAGCCCCCTCCAACCCACAATGCTTGTATAATATGGACATTGGGGCATGTGTATTTGAAATCTCTGTACTGATTCGTTATTTGTTTCACTGAATATTTGACATTGAACCTATACTATTGTTTGATCAATACCGTGTTTTTACTGTCACGAATTCCCTCCCACTTTACCCTCACAATTTCACGTCTCCCCTTTCCCCCCCCCAGGGGCACATATACAACTACAATTTTGTAATTCTTGTAATTGCTTATTACTGCCTTTCTGCCTATAAAGTGAATTAAACATTATAGATGCATTTTTTGTTGACCTGATTTATTTGAATGGCTTCCAAATAGTATGTTCCTCCTTCTCACTGGGACCCCCTTATTCTTAACGCTAGTCACCCAGGTCCAAGCGACTTCATTGGGTTAACCCTTCTTTTCTATACCAAACTTCGTGCAGACGTTGTCTGCGAGGTTTCTTCATTTAGAATTCAATTCTACACTCTAGGGTATTCACATAACTATGGTTGAACATGAACTATTGTCCTACTCTGAAGATTACATTGACAAAGTTCTCGAGAATCCTGACCATAATTTTCTGACCACGGACATACTCACTATAGACTTCAGTCTAAAAGATAAAATTCAACGGCTAGAACGCCTTGAAAAGAAGTTGATCCGCACCCGCTGGCACGGACACCTACTCACGAAATATCTAAAGGAGAACATCATCCCGATTGGCCTACAGATAAAGATTGAACCAGCTATCTTTGTCGAGGTTCCTAAATTCAGGGAAGGGTTTAGTCATATATCGAATAACTGTTCTCGCCATTGGATGGTGCTTGGGATAGAAACAGCTGCCCAACAGATCCAAATACTGACTAGCGAAATTAAGTCACTTAGAGCTGAGATTGCTGCGGATACTAACCTAGCAGGGGCTAAAGAAACCCTTAACAATCTGGAAGCCACTTTGAAAGATTTTGATCTCACCACCCAAAATCGGAAACTAGAGAAACTCGCTAGAGATATCAGACTATATGACAAAAAGAAAACTTACCCTTACCTCCAAGACGATTATTATA
Organism: Lissotriton vulgaris; assembly: GCF_964263255.1. Taxonomy (NCBI): domain Eukaryota; kingdom Metazoa; phylum Chordata; class Amphibia; order Caudata; family Salamandridae; genus Lissotriton; species Lissotriton vulgaris. The sequence continues at coordinate 2,080,846,568 of NC_141687.1, forward strand.
AACAAGATCAACAAGGGAGATTCACCAACAGAGGCCGAGGAAGCTTTCGTGGTAGAAGGAATTACAACACCTTCTCCGACTCTTCCTACAGTTCAGAAGGCGAACAGGAATTTGCTGGTCCCAGTCGTCCATATAACTACCCGGACTACGGTTATCAGTCACCACAATACACACCTTTTTTAGGACAACGACCCGCACCATGGCGCCCCCGAGAGGCAGAGGGAACTATTCCAACCGAGGCCAAACACGTGGACAGAACCAGAACAACACCAACTGGGACACCGGACGAGGCCAAGCCTCGAAACAGGTACATTTCCAACAGGAACAGCATGGAGAGAGAACCACACGGAACAAAACCTACCGTTGGTAAGGCACACATCCACCATCAATCCCGTGGTGAATATCTCACACTATACTCTAAATGAACATGAACTACGTGCATTGAGCAAAGGACTATCATATGTCCCCACCAATAGACCTGATCCTTTCACAGTCCGTACTGAACTGTTCAAATTTTTCAGGAAAGTCAGACTCAAATACTTTTTCAGAAATGCAGGCCCATACAGGAATCCTTCCTACACGGGTCTTAGGATTCCTTCCACGTTCGTCCCACCCTCCTGCACCATGACTAATAAAATCTTGGCATACGAGGCAGTTGTATGGAGAGATGTGAACTCAACTTTACTCAACCATACCTACACGAGGTACAACACCAGCAAAACTGAAAAAGATGCCCTCCAATCATTGGCTAAGAACACCGAGGTTGTGATTAAACCTGCTGATAAGGGCGGTGCTATTGTTATTCAGGACGTCAAGAAGTATGAATCCGAAATCCAACGCCAATTAACAGATGGGATCAGCTACCAAAAACTACGTTCTGATCCCTCTCAAGCTATAGCAAGTGAGATCTTGGAAATAACCCAACTGGGACTGGATCTTGGGTTTCTCTCTAAAAATGAATTTGACTACCTTAACCAAAAACATCCACGTTTGGCCACGATATATACTCTACCTAAAATTTATAAAGATATGATTGATCCACCCGGACGCCCGATTGTCTCGGGCTGTGGCTCCATGTTAGAACCACTCGGAAGATATATTGATTTCTTCCTGAAACCTCTGGCAGAGGCCACCCAAACTTATCTGAGAGACACCTTACAAACTATTAACTTAGTTGAAAACTCACCTTTTGATCCTATGACGCAATTGATGGTTACCTGTGATGTGGTTTCTCTTTATACCTGTATCCCGCAAGAGGAAGCACTGGCAGTCGTCACAAGATATTTGGATTCTAGACCAGCACCCATGAAAGTACCATCTGAATTCATCATATCATTACTTCGGATTGCGATGACAAAGAATTTTTTCACATTTAAAAATGATTTCTTTTTACAGACCCAAGGTGTGGCAATGGGGGATCCCTTTGCCCCGGATGTAGCCATTCTATATATGGCAGCCTTTGAAGACAACAACATACTTAATATTCACAACCCCTTCCGAGATCACTTAAATATTTGGGTTCGTTACATAGACGAAATTCTAATAATTTGGAATGGTGATTCCAACACGCTTACTGAGTTCCATAGCTGGCTGAACCAACAATCACCCCATTTACAATTTACCATCACATCCGACAACCAAAGTATTGATTTCCTGGATATCACCATTTACCACTATCAAGGCCAACTTTTAACTACACTCTACAGAAAATCATCGGAGAGGAATTCCCTACTTCAATATAATAGTCACCACCCGCGTGCCCTAAGAGACAATCTCCCATTTGGTCAATTCTTACGTGTTCGTAGAAATTGCTCCACAAAGGAACACTACTTCCAACAATCAGAAGACCTGTCGGACCGTTTGCAAGCTCGCGGCTACCCCAAAAGACTGATTACCAAAGCCCGCAAAAGAGCCTGGTTTTATCCGCGTGAGGAACTCTTGAAGACAAAAGACTCAACCTGCACCCAAGAGGATCGCATTGTCTGCGTTACAACCTTCTCTACCAAGAGCAATCAAATCAAGAAGATTGTCAATCACCATTGGCAACTGGTTGCAGATGATATCCAACATCCAGGCACCCCTCTACATGCCTTCAGGAAATCCAAAAGTGTTAAGGACTATGTAGTGCACTCTCTCCTTCCGACCAGGGAAATCCCAACCATCAGGTCACTTTGAAATCTCCAGCCGGTCACTGTCCACTTTGAATGCGGACAATGTAAAGCCTGTAGTAGCTCCATACAGACTAAGGAATTCCAACATAACCAGAACAAAATCCAATTGAAGTTTTTAACTAATTGCAACACTTCAGTTGTGATATATGCGATTGTCTGCCCTTGCAATTTCATTTATATTGGCCAAACTCAACAAAAAATCAAACAACGTGTCCTACAACACATGAGTAGAATCAGGTGTGAAGTGGCAGGTGCCCCACTAGTAGACCATTTCAGATCAGCAAAACATCCACCTGACAGCCTAAAATGGGTTGTGATTGAGAAAGCTAACTTAGGCCCAAGGGGAGGTAATATCTCGAATATACTAAACATCAGGGAACTTAAGTGGATGTTCGTTTTCGATTCCATTGACACTGGTCTAAATGAACGAGATAGCTCCTTCTCACAGCTCGCTACTCTACCATAATGATGTTAACCAGCTTTCTAATTATGTTAACCAACTGTTTATATTGATCATATGATGTGATTTCTTCTTTTCGACCATGGTAGTATAATTATATGCGTGAGATAGATGGACACTGCCTATACCGTCATGTGACAGGTACGCAGTACATTTCTCGTTCTAATACTAATTGACTGCCCTATGATAAACTGGCTGATCAATTTACTCTATATGAACGTATATCGTGATTATACAACAATTACCTAATTGGCACTAATGGAAACTGCCTTTACCGTCATGTGATAGGTACGCAGTTTTACTAATTTTATTCTTACTGTAAATGCCCTATTCTTACTGTAAATGCCCTATGCTTAGGATATCTGCCTTTATCATCACCTGATAGTTAGGTTTTCCACTTCACCAGTGGTCGGACTAGTCTAAGCCACAATGTGAATTTTTTATCTCACTCCCAATCCGTATTTCAACATGACGGTTGAAAATATTGTCCACCTACGGGGTTTTTATACTCTGGTAAACAATTCCTTCGACATTGTGCGTCTTTTGTCTAATTGTCACTCTAAACAATCTGATCTCCCTGGTTACGAATGGCTCCTCGAAGTCTTTCTTCCATTTCCCCATCCCACGTGACCCCCTGTTGCCATGTCAACTACGGCATCAGGAAGTTCCCCGTTTGCCTCGAGGTTCCCGAGAGAAACGCCATAACGTTCGTGACCGGTAAGCCTTGCTAGTTACTGGCTCCTCCAACTATCATTTTAATGACTCTGTCATTCCGCTATCTAAACTATAATGGTGCCCGTTACTCTCTCCCTACTACAGGATACCGTTCCCATTTGAATCGGACATTATCCTTCTAGCCGTGGGTTTAGCGAGAAGCCTTACACCACTCGGTAAGCGTTGCCGCCCCTGAATTTCAATTCTGACCCTCTCCATCTCGACTTGGCCCAATTGTAAATGCTGTTCCCCTTTTGTATAGATTCGGGTGAGTGGCTCTCCCTATCCAGTACCCGGATCTTTTTCGATGAAAAGCTGACTTTAAGTAAGTCTTACGACAATCTCTTTACCCTTTATAAAAAAGATACAATCAACCTGATTATATTTTTATAATTTTAATGGGCACATTAATAATTTCTCTCAGGATACAATACTCCTCATCGACTCTCTCTCCTGAAATTCTAACCTCCTAGACTGATTAATTCAGGTACGCTTTTTTGTATATAATGTGTCTACCCACAACATACTAGAGATTTATTCATTATTAAATATTATATTTCACTCGATTTTCTAATAATAGGTTGTCTGCCCCACCCGTCCCCGTCCTGATGAAGACCCATTTCCAAGGAGTCCAACTATTCCTGCTCCGATAGGGTCGAAACGTCGACATACGTCCTTGTCTTCAAACACAGCCCCCTCCAACCCACAATGCTTGTATAATATGGACATTGGGGCATGTGTATTGTGAAATCTCTGTACTGATTCGTTATTTGTTTCACTGAATATTTGACATTGAACCTATACTATTGTTTGATCAATACCGTGTTTTTACTGTCACGAATTCCCTCCCACTTTACCCTCACAATTTCACGTCTCCCCTTTCCCCCCCCCCCAGGGGCACATATACAACTACAATTTTGTAATTCTTGTAATTGCTTATTACTGCCTTTCTGCCTATAATGTGAATTAAACATTATAGATGCATTTTTTGTTGACCTGATTTATTTAAATGGCTTCCAAATAGTATGTTCCTCCTTCTCACTGGGACCCCCTTATTCTTAACGCTAGTCACCCAGGTCCCAGCGACTTCATTGGGTTAACCCCTCTTTTCTATACCATACTTCGTGCAGACGTTGTCTGCGAGGTTTCCTCATTTAGAATTCAATTCTACACTCCAGGGTATTCACATAACTATGGTTGAACGTGAACTATTGTCCTACTCTGAAGATTACATTGACAAAGTTCTCGAGAATCCTGACCATAATTTTCTGACCACGGACATACTCACTATAGACTTCAGTCTAAAAGATAAAATTCAACGGCTAGAACGCCTTGAAAAGAAGTTGATCCGCACCCGCTGGCACGGACACCTACGCACAAAATATCTAAAGGAGAACATCATCCCGATTGGCCTACAGATAAAGATTGAACCAGCTATCTTTGTCGAGGTTCCTAAATTCAGGGAAGGGTTTAGTCATATATCGAATAACTGTTCTCGCCATTGGATGGTGCTTGGGATAGAAACAGCTGCCCAACAGATCCAAATACTGACTAGCGAAATTAAGTCACTTAGAGCTGAGATTGCTGCGGATACTAACCTAGCAGGGGCTAAAGAAACCCTTAACAATCTGGAAGCCACTTTGAAAGATTTTGATCTCACCACCCAAAATCGGAAACTAGAGAAACTCGCTAGAGATATCAGACTATATGACAAAAAGAAAACTTACCCTTACCTCCAAGACGTTTATTATAAACAAGATCAACAAGGGAGATTCACCAACAGAGGCCGAGGAAGCTTTCGTGGTAGAAGGAATTACAACACCTTCTCCGACTCTTCCTACAGTTCAGAAGGCGAACAGGAATTTGCTGGTCCCAGTCGTCCATATAACTACCCGGACTACGGTTATCAGTCACCACAATACACACCTTTTTTAGGACAACGACCCGCACCATGGCGCCCCCCGAGAGGCAGAGGGAACTATTCCAACTGAGGCCAAACACGTGGACAGAACCAGAACAACACCAACTGGGACACCGGACGAGGCCAAGCCTCGAAACAGGTACATTTCCAACAGGAACAGCATGGAGAGAGAACCACACTGAACAAAACCTACCGTTGGTAAGGCACACATCCACCATCAATCCCGTGGTGAATATCTCACACTATACTCTAAATGAACATGAACTACGTGCATTGAGCAAAGGACTATCATATGTCCCCACCAATAGACCTGATCCTTTCACAGTCCGTACTGAACTGTTCAAATTTTTCAGGAAAGTCAGACTCAAATACTTTTTCAGAAATGCTGGCCCATACAGGAATCCTTCCTACACGGGTCTTAGGATTCCTTCCACGTTCGTCCCACCCTCCTGCACCATGACTAATAAAATCTTGGCATACGAGGCAGTTGTATGGAGAGATGTGAACTCAACTTTACTCAACCATACCTACACGAGGTACAACACCAGCAAAACTGAAAAAGATGCCCTCCAATCATTGGCTAAGAACACCGAGGTTGTGATTAAACCTGCTGATAAGGGCGGTGCTATTGTTATTCAGGACGTCAAGAAGTATGAATCCGAAATCCAACGCCAATTAACAGATGGGATCAGCTACCAAAAACTACGTTCTGATCCCTCTCAAGCTATAGCAAGTGAGATCTTTGAAATAACCCAACTGGGACTGGATCTTGGGTTTCTCTCTAAAAATGAATTTGACTACCTTAACCAAAAACATCCACGTTTGGCCACGATATATACTCTACCTAAAATTCATAAAGATATGATTGATCTACCCGGACGCCCGATTGTCTCGGGCTGTGGCTCCATGTTAGAACCACTCGAAAGATATATTGATTTCTTCCTGAAACCTCTGGCAGAGGCCACCCAAACTTATCTGAGAGACACCTTACAAACTATTAACTTAGTTGAAAACTCACCTTTTGATCCTGTGACGCAATTGATGGTTACCTGTGATGTGGTTTCTCTTTATACCTGTATCCCGCAAGAGGAAGCACTGGCAGTCGTCACGAGATATTTGGATTCTAGACCAGCACCCATGAAATTACCATCTGAATTCATCATATAATTACTTCGGATTGCGATGACAAAGAATTTTTTCACATTTAAAAATGATTTCTTTTTACAGACCCGAGGTGTGGCAATGGGGGCTCCCTTTGCCCCGGATGTAGCCATTCTATATATGGCAGCCTTTGAAGACAACAACATACTTAATATTCACAACCCCTTCCGAGATCACTTAAATATTTGGGTTCGTTACATAGACGACATTCTAATAATTTGGAATGGTGATTCCAACACGCTTACTGAGTTCCATAGCTGGCTGAACCAACAATCAGCCCATTTACAATTTACCATCACATCCGACAACCAAATTATTGATTTCCTGGATATCACCATTTACCACTATCAAGGCCAACTTTTAACTACACTCTACAGAAAATCATCGGAGAGGAATTCCCTACTTCAATATAATAGTCACCACCCGCGTGCCCTAAGAGACAATCTCCCATTTGGTCAATTCTTACGTGTTCGTAGAAATTGCTCCACAAAGGAACACTACTTCCAACAATCGGAAGACCTGTCGGACCGTTTACAAGCTCGCGGCTACCCCAAAAGACTGATTACCAAAGCCCGCAAAAGAGCCTGGTTTTATCCGCGTGAGGAACTCTTGAAGACAAAAGACTCAACCTGCACCCAAGAGGATCGCATTGTCTGCGTTACAACCTTCTCTACCAAGAGCAATCAAATCAAGAAGATTGTCAATCACCATTGGCAACTGGTTGCAGATGATATCCAACATCCAGGCACCCCTCTACATGCCTTCAGGAAATCCAAAAGTGTTAAGGACTATGTAGTGCACTCTCTCCTTCCGACCAGGGAAATCCCAACCATCAGGTCACTTTGGAATCTCCAGCCGGTCACTGGCCACTTTAAATGCGGACAATGTAAAGCCTGTAGTAGCTCTATACAGACTAAGGAATTCCAACATAACCAGAACAAAATCCAATTGAAGTCTTTAACTAATTGCAACACTTCAATTGTGATATATGTGATTGTCTGCCCTTGCAATCTCATTTATATTGGCCAAACTCAACAAAAAATCAAACAACGTGTCCTACAACACATGAGTAGAATCAGGTGTGAAGTGGCAGGTGCCCCACTAGTAGACCATTTCAGATCAGCAAAACATCCACCTGACAGCCTAAAATGGGTTGTGATTGAGAAAGCTAACTTAGGCCCAAGGGGAGGTAATATCTAGAATATACTAAACATCAGGGAACTTAAGTGGATGTTCTTTTTCGATTCCATTGACACTGGTCTAAATGAACGAGATAGCTCCTTCTCACAGCTCGCTACTCTACCATAATGATGTTAACCAGCTTTCTAATTATGTTAACCAACTGTTTATATTGATCATATGATGTGATTTCTTCTTTTCGACCATGGTAGTATAATTATATGCGTGAGATAGATGGACACTGCCTATACCGTCATGTGACAGGTACGCAGTACATTTCTCGTTCTAATACTAATTGACTGCCCTATGATAAACTGGCTGATCAATTTACTCTATATGAACGTATATCGTGATTATACAACAATTACCTAATTGGCACTAATGGAAACTGCCTTTACCGTCATGTGATAGGTACGCAGTTTTACTAATTTTATTCTTACTGTAAATGCCCTATTCTTACTGTAAATGCCCTATGCTTAGGATATCTGCCTTTATCATCGCCTGATAGTTAGGTTTTCCACTTCACCAGTGGTCGGACTAGTCTAAGCCACAATGTGAATTTTTTATCTCACTCCCAATCCGTATTTCAACATGACGGTTGAAAATATTGTCCACCTACGGGGTTTTTATACTCTGGTAAACAATTCCTTCGACATTGTGCGTCTTTTGTCTAATTGTCACTCTAAACAATCTGATCTCCCTGGTTACGAATGGCTCCTCGAAGTCTTTCTTCCATTTCCCCATCCCACGTGACCCCCTGTTGCCATGTCAACTACGGCATCAGGAAGTTCCCCGTTTGCCTCGAGGTTCCCGAGAGAAACGCCATAACGTTCGTGACCGGTAAGCCTTGCTAGTTACTGGCTCCTCCAACTATCATTTTAATGACTCTGTCATTCCGCTATCTAAACTATAATGGTGCCCGTTACTCTCTCCCTACTACAGGATACCGTTCCCGTTTGAATCGGACATTATCCTTCTAGCCGTGGGTTTAGCGAGAAGCCTTACACCACTCGGTAAGCGTTGCCGCCCCTGAATTTCAATTCTGACCCTCTCCATCTCGACTTGGCCCAATTGTAAATGCTGTTCCCCTTTTGTATAGATTCGGGTGAGTGGCTCTCCCTATCCAGTACCCGGATCTTTTTCGATGAAAAGCTGACTTTAAGTAAGTCTTACGACAATCTCTTTACCCTTTATAAAAAAGATACAATCAACCTGATTATATTTTTATAATTTTAATGGGCACATTAATAATTTCTCTCAGGATACAATACTCCTCATCGACTCTCTCTCCTGAAATTCTAACCTCCTAGACTGATTAATTCAGGTACGCTTTTTTGTATATAATGTGTCTACCCACAACATACTAGAGATTTATTCATTATTAAATATTATATTTCACTCGATTTTCTAATAATAGGTTGTCTGCCCCACCCATCCCCGTCCTGATGAAGACCCATTTCCAAGGAGTCCAACTATTCCTGCTCCGATAGGGTCGAAACGTCGACATACGTCCTTGTCTTCAAACACAGCCCCCTCCAACCCACAATGCTTGTATAATATGGACATTGGGGCATGTGTATTGTGAAATCTCTGTACTGATTCGTTATTTGTTTCACTGAATATTTGACATTGAACCTATACTATTGTTTGATCAATACCGTGTTTTTACTGTCACGAATTCCCTCCCACTTTACCCTCACAATTTCACGTCTCCCCTTCCCCCCCCCCCAGGGGCACATATACAACTACAATTTTGTAATTCTTGTAATTGCTTATTACTGCCTTTCTGCCTATAATGTGAATTAAACATTATAGATGCATTTTTTGTTGACCTGATTTATTTAAATGGCTTCCAAATAGTATGTTCCTCCTTCTCACTGGGACCCCCTTATTCTTAACGCTAGTCACCCAGGTCCCAGCGACTTCATTGGGTTAACCCCTCTTTTCTATACCATACTTCGTGCAGACGTTGTCTGCGAGGTTTCTTCATTTAGAATTCAATTCTACACTCTAGGGTATTCACATAACTATGGTTGAACGTGAACTATTGTCCTACTCTGAAGATTACATTGACAAAGTTCTCGAGAATCCTGACCATAATTTTCTGACCACGGACATACTCACTATAGACTTCAGTCTAAAAGATAAAATTCAACGGCTAGAACGCCTTGAAAAGAAGTTGATCCGCACCCGCTGGCACGGACACCTACTCACAAAATATCTAAAGGAGAACATCATCCCGATTGGCCTACAGATAAAGATTGAACCAGCTATCTTTGTCGAGGTTCCTAAATTCAGGGAAGGGTTTAGTCATATATCGAATAACTGTTCTCGCCATTGGATGGTGCTTGGGATAGAAACAGCTGCCCAACAGATCCAAATACTGACTAGCGAAATTAAGTCACTTAGAGCTGAGATTGCTGCGGATACTAACCTAGCAGGGGCAAGAGAAACCCTTAACAATCTGGAAGCCACTTTGAAAGATTTTGATCTCACCACCCAAAATCGGAAACTAGAGAAACTCGCTAGAGATATCAGACTATATGACAAAAAGAAAACTTACCCTTACCTCCAAGACGATTATTATAAACAAGATCAACAAGGGAGATTCACCAACAGAGGCCGAGGAAGCTTTCGTGGTAGAAGGAATTACAACACCTTCTCCGACTCTTCCTACAGTTCAGAAGGCGAACAGGAATTTGCTGGTCCCAGTCGTCCATATAACTACCCGGACTACTGTTATCAGTCACCACAATACACACCTTTTTTAGGACAACGACCCGCACCATGGCGCCCCCCGAGAGGCAGAGGGAACTATTCCAACCGAGGCCAAACACGTGGACAGAACCAGAACAACACCAACTGGGACACCGGACGAGGCCAAGCCTCGAAACAGGTACATTTCCAACAGGAACAGCATGGAGAGAGAACCACACGGAACAAAACCTACCGTTGGTAAGGCACACATCCACCATCAATCCCGTGGTGAATATCTCACACTATACTCTAAATGAACATGAACTACGTGCATTGAGCAAAGGACTATCATATGTCCCCACCAATAGACCTGATCCTTTCACAGTCCGTACTGAACTGTTCAAATTTTCCAGGAAAGTCAGACTCAAATACTTTTTCAGAAATGCTGGCCCATACAGGAATCCTTCCTACACGGGTCTTAGGATTCCTTCCACGTTCGTCCCACCCTCCTGCACCATGACTAATAAAATCTTGGCATACGAGGCAGTTGTATGGAGAGATGTGAACTCAACTTTACTCAACCATACCTACACGAGGTACAACACCAGCAAAACTGAAAAAGATGCCCTCCAATCATTGGCTAAGAACACCGAGGTTGTGATTAATCCTGCTGATAAGGGCGGTGCTATTGCTATTCAGGACGTCAAGAAGTATGAATCCGAAATCCAACGCCAATTAACAGATGGGATCAGCTACCAAAAACTACGTTCTGATCCCTCTCAAGCTATAGCAAGTGAGATCTTGGAAATAACCCAACTGGGACTGGATCTTGGGTTTCTCTCTAAAAATGAATTTGACTACCTTAACCAAAAACATCCACGTTTGGCCACGATATATACTCTACCTAAAATTCATAAAGATATGATTGATCCACCCGGACGCCCGATTGTCTCGGGGTGTGGCTCCATGTTAGAACCACTCCGAAGATATATTGATTTCTTCCTGAAACCTCTGGCAGAGGCCACCCAAACTTATCTGAGAGACACCTTACAAACTATTAACTTAGTTGAAAACTCACCTTTTGATCCTGTGACGCAATTGATGGTTACCTGTGATGTGGTTTCTCTTTATTCCTGTATCCCGCAAGAGGAAGCACTGGCAGTCGTCACGAGATATTTGGATTCTAGACCAGCACCCATGAAAGTACCATCTGAATTCATCATATCATTACTTCGGATTGCGATGAAAAAGAATTTTTTCACATTTAAAAATGATTTCTTTTTACAGACCCAAGGTGTGGCAATGGGGGCTCCCTTTGCCCCGGATGTAGCCATTCTATATATGGCAGCCTTTGAAGACAACAACATACTTAATATTCACAACCCCTTCCGAGATCACTTAAATATTTGGGTTCGTTACATAGACGACATTCTAATAATTTGGAATGGTGATTCCAACACGCTTACTGAGTTCCATAGCTGGCTGAACCAACAATCACCCCATTTACAATTTACCATCACATCCGACAACCAAAGTATTGATTTCCTGGATATCACCATTTACCACTATCAAGGCCAACTTTTAACTACACTCTACAGAAAATCATCGGAGAGGAATTCCCTACTTCAATATAATAGTCACCACCCGCGTGCCCTAAGAGACAATCTCCCATTTGGTCAATTCTTACGTGTTCATAGAAATTGCTCCACAAAGGAACACTACTTCCAACAATCGGAAGACCTGTCGGACCGTTTGCAAGCTCGCGGCTACCCCAAAAGACTGATTACCAAAGCCCGCAAAAGAGCCTGGTTTTATCCGCGTGAGGAACTCTTGAAGACAAAAGACTCAACCTGCACCCAAGAGGATCGCATTGTCTGCGTTACAACCTTCTCTACCAAGAGCAATCAAATCAAGAAGATTGTCAATCACCATTGCAGATGATATCCAACATCCAGGCACCCCTCTACATGCCTTCAGGAAATCCAAAAGTGTTAAGGACTATGTAGTGCACTCTCTCCTTCCGACCAGGGAAATCCCAACCATCTGGTCACTTTGGAATCTCCAGCCGGTCACTGGCCACTTTAAATGCGGACAATGTAAAGCCTGTAGTAGCTCTATACAGACTAAGGAATTCCAACATAACCAGAACAAAATCCAATTGAAGTCTTTAACTAATTGCAACACTTCAGTTGTGATATATGCGATTGTCTGCCCTTGCAATCTCATTTATATTGGCCAAACTCAACAAAAAATCAAACAACGTGTCCTACAACACATGAGTAGAATCAGGTGTGAAGTGGCAGGTGCCCCACTAGTAGACCATTTCAGATCAGCAAAACATCCACGTGACAGCCTAAAATGGGTTGTGATTGAGAAAGCTAACTTAGGCCCAAGGGGAGGTAATATCTCGAATATACTAAACATCAGGGAACTTAAGTGGATGTTCTTTTTCGATTCCATTGACACTGGTCTAAATGAACGAGATAGCTCCTTCTCACAGCTCGCTACTCTACCATAATGATGTTAACCAGCTTTCTAATTATGTTAACCAACTGTTTATATTGATCATATGATGTGATTTCTTCTTTTCGACCATGGTAGTATAATTATATGCGTGAGATAGATGGACACTGCCTATACCGTCATGTGACAGGTACGCAGTACATTTCTCGTTCTAATACTAATTGACTGCCCTATGATAAACTGGCCGATCAATTTACTCTATATGAACGTATATCGTGATTATACAACAATTACCTAATTGGCACTAATGGAAACTGCCTTTACCGTCATGTGATAGGTACGCAGTTTTACTAATGTTATTCTTACTGTAAATGCCCTATTCTTACTGTAAATGCCCTATGCTTAGGATATCTGCCTTTATCATCGCCTGATAGTTAGGTTTTCCACTTCACCAGTGGTCGGACTAGTCTAAGCCACAATGTGAATTTTTTATCTCACTCCCAATCCGTATTTCAACATGACGGTTGAAAATATTGTCCACCTACGGGGTTTTTATACTCTGGTAAACAATTCCTTCGACATTGTGCGTCTTTTGTCTAATTGTCACTCTAAACAATCTGATCTCCCTGGTTACGAATGGCTCCTCGAAGTCTTTCTTCCATTTCCCCATCCCACGTGACCCCCTGTTGCCATGTCAACTACGGCATCAGGAAGTTCCCCGTTTGCCTCGAGGTTCCCGAGAGAAACGCCATAACGTTCGTGACCGGTAAGCCTTGCTAGTTACTGGCTCTTCCAACTATCATTTTAATGACTCTGTCATTCCGCTATCTAAACTATAATGGCGCCCCGTTACTCTCTCCCCACTACAGGATACCGTTCCCGATTGAATCGGACATTATCCTTCTAGCCGTGGGTTTAGCGAGAAGCCTTACACCACTCGGTAAGCGTTGCCGCCCCTGAATTTCAATTCTGACCCTCTCCATCTCGACTTGGCCCAATTGTAAATGCTGTTCCCCTTTTGTATAGATTCGGGTGAGTGGCTCTCCCTATCCAGTACCCGGATCTTTTTCGATGAAAAGCTGACTTTAAGTAAGTCTTACGACAATCTCTTTACCCTTTATAAAAAAGATACAATCAACCTGATTATATTTTTATAATTTTAATGGGCACATTAATAATTTCTCTCAGGATACAATACTCCTCATCGACTCTCTCTCCTGAAATTCTAACCTCCTAGACTGATTAATTCAGGTACGCTTTTTTGTATATAATGTGTCTACCCACAACATACTAGAGATTTATTCATTATTAAATATTATATTTAACTCGATTTTCTAATAATAGGTTGTCTGCCCCACCCGTCCCCGTCCTGATGAAGACCCATTTGCAAGGAGTCCAACTATTCCTGCTCCGATAGGGTCGAAACGTCGACATACGTCCTTGTCTTCAAACACAGCCCCCTCCAACCCACAATGCTTGTATCATATGGACATTGGGGCATGTGTATTGTGAAATCTCTGTACTGATTCGTTATTTGTTTCACTGAATATTTGACATTGAACCTATACTATTGTTTGATCAATACCGTGTTTTTACTGTCACGAATTCCCTCCCACTTTACCCTCACAATTTCACGTCTCCCCTTTCCCCCCCCAGGGGCACATATACAACTACAATTTTGTAATTCTTGTAATTGCTTATTACTGCCTTTCTGCCTATAATGTGAATTAAACATTATAGATGCATTTTTTGTTGACCTGATTTATTTAAATGGCTTCCAAATAGTATGTTCCTCCTTCTCACTGGGACCCCCTTATTCTTAACGCTAGTCACCCAGGTCCCAGCGACTTCATTGGGTTAACCCTTCTTTTCTATACCATACTTCGTGCAGACGTTGTCTGCGAGGTTTCTTCATTTAGAATTCAATTCTACACTCTAGGGTATTCACATAACTATGGTTGAACGTGAACTATTGTCCTACTCTGAAGATTACATTGACAAAGTTCTCGAGAATCCTGACCATAATTTTCTGACCACGGACATACTCACTATAGACTTCAGTCTAAAAGATAAAATTCAACGGCTAGAACGCCTTGAAAAGAAGTTGATCCGCACCCGCTGGCACGGACACCTACTCACAAAATATCTAAAGGAGAACATCATCCCGATTGGCCTACAGATAAAGATTGAACCAGCTATCTTTGTCGAGGTTCCTAAATTCAGGGAAGGGTTTAGTCATATATCGAATAACTGTTCTCGCCATTGGATGGTGCTTGGAATAGAAACAGCTGCCCAACAGATCCAAATACTGACTAGCGAAATTAAGTCACTTAGAGCTGAGATTGCTGCGGATACTAACCTAGCAGGGGCTAGAGAAACCCTTAACAATCTGGAAGCCACTTTGAAAGATTTTGATCTCACCACCCAAAATCGGAAACTAGAGAAACTCGCTAGAGATATCAGACTATATGACAAAAAGAAAACTTACCCTTACCTCCAAGACGATTATTATAAACAAGATCAACAAGGGAGTTTCACCAACAGAGGCCGAGGAAGCTTTCATGGTAGAAGGAATCACAACACCTTCTCCGACTCTTCCTACAGTTCAGAAGGCGAACAGGAATTTGCTGGTCCCAGTCGTCCATATAACTACCCGGACTACGGTTATCAGTCACCACAATACACACCTTTTTTAGGACAACGACCCGCACCATGGCGCCCCCGAGAGGCAGAGGGAACTATTCCAACCGAGGCCAAACACGTGGACAGAACCAGAACAACACCAACTGGGACACCGGACGAGGCCAAGCCTCAAAACAGGTACATTTCCAACAGGAACAGCATGGAGAGAGAACCACACGGAACAAAACCTACCGTTGGTAAGGCACACATCCACCATCAATCCCGTGGTGAATATCTCACACTATACTCTAAATGAGCATGAACTACGTGCATTGAGCAAAGGACTATCATATGTCCCCACCAATAGACCTGATCCTTTCACAGTCCGTACTGAACTGTTCAAATTTTTCAGGAAAGTCAGACTCAAATACTTTTTCAGAAATGCTGGCCCATAAGCATGAGCGAATTTTGCGGATCTCGCGTTCGCGAATTTTGCGGATTTGCGGATTCGCAATCCGCAAAATCCGCGAATTCCTGCGAATTTGCGGATTTTTTTTTTTTGTGTTCGCCCGTGTTTCTGCCAGTTCGCGAGGGTTTTTACAATTTCGCAATTTGCGAACTTACCTGTCGGGTCGCAAGTTTTGCGAACTTGTTGTTTCTACGTGTCCAGCCTGTTTGGGACACTCTTCTTCATCACTGCCACTCTCTGTCACCACTGCCACTCTCTGACTACTCGTGCCACCCTCTGGCCCACCCATGCCACCCTCTGTTTCATCACCACACCCTCTGGTTGTCCAGTGTACATTATTTTCGGCAAAGCAAAGCACACCTTCCCTGCCTCAAGTGACCTGAATTAATTTGGGGCTGATTAATGTGTCACAGAATATTTTTTTAGCTGGCACCTGCTTCCTTAGTGCGCCCTGATTAGTGATCTTTTGCACTTGCTAAGTGCTTTCATTGTTGCAAAATTAGTTACAACACCTGCCCTGCCCCAACTGACAATAATGAATTAGGGGCTGATTAATGGATTTTAACTTCCAGCCTGGCTCCTGCTTGTCTCCCTTAGCTGTAATTCAGGACCTTTGTGGCATATGTGTAACTATTCTGAGGTTCAGAGCAGGGTCACATAATAGTTTCAACTGGCAACTGAACTCTGGAGGGGCCCCTCAGGAAGCACTACAGAAAATGGCTACTAATGATGAGCCTGAACTTTTGAACCTGGTAAGTAGTTACTTTCAGTTTTGCTAAGATCGTATTTCTGCAATTTTGCACTTATTCGCGGGGCGCGAACTCACGCGAACAGTGCGAGCAGTGCGAGCAAAATCCGCTGCTCGCGGATTTGCGGATTTTGCGGGAGATTCGCGAATCTCGCGGATTGCGGATTTCCCGAAAATCCGCAAAATCCGCGAGCGGAACGGATTTTCCGCCCATGCCTAGCCCATACAGGAATCCTTCCTACACGGGTCTCAGGATTCCTTCCACGTTCGTCCCACCCTCCTGCACCATGACTAATAAAATCTTGGCATACGAGGCAGTTGTATGGAGAGATGTGAACTCAACTTTACTCAACCATACCTACACGAGGTACAACACCAGCAAAACTGAAAAAGATGCCCTCCAATCATTGGCTAAGAACACCGAGGTTGTGATTAATCCTGCTGATAAGGGCGGTGCTATTGTTATTCAGGACGTCAAGAAGTATGAATCCGAAATCCAACGCCAATTAACAGATGGGATCAGCTACCAAAAACTACGTTCTGATCCCTCTCAAGCTTTAGCAAGTGAGATCTTGGAAATAACCCAACTGGGACTGGATCTTGGGTTTCTCTCTAAAAATGAATTTGACTACCTTAACCAAAAACATCCACGTTTGGCCACAATATATACTCTACCTAAAATTCATAAAGATATGATTGATCCACCCGGACGCCCGATTGTCTCGGGCTGTGGCTCCATGTTAGAACCACTCCGAAGATATATTGATTTCTTCCTGAAACCTCTGGCAGAGGCCACCCAAACTTATCTGAGAGACACCTTACAAACTACTAACTTAGTTGAAAACTCACCTTTTGATCCTGTGACGCAATTGATGGTTACCTGTGATGTGGTTTCTCTTTATTCCTGTATCCCGCAAGAGGAAGCACTGGCAGTCGTCACGAGATATTTGGATTCTAGACCAGCACCCATGAAAGTACCATCTGAATTCATCATATCATTACTTCGGATTGCGATGACAAAGAATTTTTTCACATTTAAAAATGATTTCTTTTTACAGACCCAAGGTGTGGCAATGGGGGCTCCCTTTGCCCCGGATGTAGCCATTCTATATATGGCAGCCTTTGAAGACAAAAACATACTTAATATTCACAACCCCTTCCGAGATCACTTAAATATTTGGGTTCGTTACATAGACGACATTTTATTAATTTGGAATGGTGATTCCAACACGCTTACTGAGTTCCATAGCTGGCTGAACCAACAATCACCCCATTTACAATTTACCATCACATCCGACAACCAAAGTATTGATTTCCTGGATATCACCATTTACCACTATCAAGGCCAACTTTTAACTACACTCTACAGAAAATCATCGGAGAGGAATTCCCTACTTCAATATAATAGTCACCACCCGCGTGCCCTAAGAGACAATCTCCCATTTGGTCAATTCTTATGTGTTCGTAGAAATTGCTCCACAAAGGAACACTACTTCCAACAATCGGAAGACCTGTCGGACCGTTTGCAAGCTCGCGGCTACCCCAAAAGACTGATTACCAAAGCCCGCAAAAGAGCCTGGTTTTATCCGCGTGAGGAACTCTTGAAGACAAAAGACTCAACCTGCAACCAAGAGGATCGCATTGTCTGCGTTACAACCTTCTCTACCAAGAGCAATCAAATCAAGAAGATTGTCAATCACCATTGGCAACTGGTTGCAGATGATATCCAACATCCAGGCACCCCTCTACATGCCTTCAGGAAATCCAAAAGTGTTAAGGACTATGTAGTGCACTCTCTCCTTCCGACCAGGGAAATCCCAACCATCAGGTCACTTTGGAATCTCCAGCCGGTCACTGGCCACTTTAAATGCGGACAATGTAAAGCCTGTAGTAGCTCTATACAGACTAAGGAATTCCAACATAACCAGAACAAAATCCAATTGAAGTCTTTAACTAATTGCAACACTTCAGTTGTGATATATGCGATTGTCTGCCCTTGCAATCTCATTTATATTGGCCAAACTCAACAAAAAATCAAACAACGTGTCCTACAACACATGAGTAGAATCAGGTGTGAAGTGGCAGGTGCCCCACTAGTAGACCATTTCAGATCAGCAAAACATCCACCTGACAGCCTAAAATGGGTTGTGATTGAGAAAGCTAACTTAGGCCCAAGGGGAGGTAATATCTCGAATATACTAAACATCAGGGAACTTAAGTGGATGTTCTTTTTCGATTCCATTGACACTGGTCTAAATGAACGAGATAGCTCCTTCTCACAGCTCGCTACTCTACCATAATGATGTTAACCAGCTTTCTAATTATGTTAACCAACTGTTTATATTGATCATATGATGTGATTTCTTCTTTTCGACCATGGTAGTATAATTATATGCGTGAGATAGATGGACACTGCCTATACCGTCATGTGACAGGTACGCAGTACATTTCTCGTTCTAATACTAATTGACTGCCCTATGATAAACTGGCTGATCAATTTACTCTATATGAACGTATATCGTGATTATACAACAATTACCTAATTGGCACTAATGGAAACTGCCTTTACCGTCAAGTGATAGGTACGCAGTTTTACTAATGTTATTCTTACTGTAAATGCCCTATTCTTACTGTAAATGCCCTATGGTTAGGATATCTGCCTTTATCATCGCCTGATAGTTACGTTTTCCACTTCACCAGTGGTCGGACTAGTCTAAGCCACAATGTGAATTTTTTATCTCACTCCCAATCCGTATTTCAACATGACGGTTGAAAATATTGTCCACCTACGGGGTTTTTATACTCTGGTAAACAATTCCTTCAACATTGTGCGTCTTTTGTCTAATTGTCACTCTAAACAATCTGATCTCCCTGGTTACGAATGGCTCCTCGAAGTCTTTCTTCCATTTCCCCATCCCACGTGACCCCCTGTTGCCATGTCAACTACGGCATCAGGAAGTTCCCCGTTTGCCTCGAGGTTCCCGAGAGAAACGCCATAACGTTTGTGACCAGTAAGCCTTGCTAGTTACTGGCTCCTCCAACTATCATTTTAATGACTCTGTCATTCCGCTATCTAAACTATAATGGCGCACCGTTACTCTCTCCCCACTACAGGATACCGTTCCCGATTGAATTGGACATTATCCTTCTAGCCGTGGGTTTAGCGAGAAGCCTTACACCACTCGGTAAGCGTTGCCGCCCCTGAATTTCAATTCTGACCCTCTCCATCTCGACTTGGCCCAATTGTAAATGATGTTCCCCTTTTGTATAGATTCGGGTGAGTGGCTCTCCCTATCCAGTACCCGGATCTTTTTCGATGAAAAGCTGACTTTAAGTAAGTCTTACGACAATCTCTTTACCCTTTATAAAAAAGATACAATCAACCTGATTATATTTTTATAATTTTAATGGGCACATTAATAATTTCTCTCAGGATACAATACTCCTCATCGACTCTCTCTCCTGAAATTCTAACCTCCTAGACTGATTAATTCAGGTACGCTTTTTTGTATATAATGTGTCTACCCACAACATACTAGAGATTTATTCATTATTAAATATTATATTTAACTCGATTTTCTAATAATAGGTTGTCTGCCCCACCCGTTCCCGTCCTGATGAAGACCCATTTGCAAGGATTCCAACTATTCCTGCTCCGATAGGGTCGAAACGTCGACATACGTCCTTGTCTTCAAACACAGCCCTCTCCAACCCACAATGCTTGTATAATATGGGCATTGGGGCATGTGTATTGTGAAATCTCTGTACTGATTCGTTATTTGTTTCACTTAATATTTGACATTGAACCTATACTATTGTTTGATCAATACCGTGTTTTTACTGTCACGAATTCCCTCCCACTTTACCCTCACAATTTCACGTCTCCCCTTTCCCCCCCAGGGGCACATATACAACTACAATTTTGTAATTATTGTAATTGCTTATTACTGCCTTTCTGCCTATAATGTGAATTAAACATTATAGATGCATTTTTTGTTGACCTGATTTATTTAAATGGCTTCCAAATAGTATGTTCCTCCTTCTCACTGGGACCCCCTTATTCTTAACGCCACAGTTAGGAAGCACAGACTCAAATTCATCTCCTACGCCGACGACACCAAGCTGATCCACTTCCTTACCAACGAGCCCAAAGTTGCCAGTTCCAGAAGCATCTGAAAATATCTGCATAACCCACTCTGCTTCCTCCCACCGTCCCTGTAATTACATGGTTGCATCTGGTCAAATAAGCTGTCCACATGTTTAAATCTGCCTTAACCCTCGCAAACAGACACATCCTGCGGTGTGAAAGCACAACTATCCTGCCAATGAGAGACCCAAACATCTGCAGAAAGTCTATCTTACAGTCAAAGTTTAAGTGGCCCAGTAACAATTGCATCTCTCACAACCGTAGTTTACTTTTTACCAGCATCTGCTAAAGTAATTACATCTTCATGTTATTTTACTCCAGCAACCGTACCTCCATCACAACCGAATCAATCTCTGTTCAGAAAAAAGTTAACACTGTCGCCAGGCCAACTGTCGTTTCTGGGGCCTGAGCAACTCCAATAACACCAAAGGTATCCTACAACCTCAGATCTGGACCTCATTTTGTGATATGATTGGATCCGGATAGAAGAAATCATTTAAGGACACTGATAGGTTATTCTATTAGACCCTCCTCAAATCGATTAGTGGCATGTTTCATCATTGGGGCTTACCCTGGTCCCCATAAACTAGGGTGGGCTCAGCCACATTCCAGGGAGCACTTGTGATATTTTCTGCCATGCTCTTTGGGGGTCCTGCTGTGGGTCATCCAGGTATCCCTTCATTACAGAGTGCCTGTAGAATATTAAAACAAAGTGTGGTGTTTATTGAAAGCTATGTCCTTACACCCTATATATGGTTGACATCCTTCAGCCCTATAGATGGGTCCTCTTACAGTATTGGGTTTTCTTCAAGACTAAATCTTTTTCCCTGTATACCCAGTAGGTCAAGTTCAAGTTATAAGTCCTATTCATAATGGTCAAGACATACAATATCTGTAATACATATAATGTATGGAGGTTTACTTAACCTCTCTTAACCTCTTCGTGTAGGGTATTTTCATGTCCTGTTATATATGCCCTCTTTTTACATACAGTGTGCCATCCACACGACGATAACGGTTCTACCAGGTGACCGTTTTTACTAGTAGTTTGCTCCTGTCTCTTCGACGCCAGGCTCTTAGTAATTTTATCATAATCCCTATACCTGACATACATAAGCATATCCTCAGGCACTGTATAATTATTCTGTATAAGGGTCATTACTTTTTTCATCTTTGATCAACAGCCTGCTGTGCATGATCGCATTTGTCTGGAAAAGCAATTATGATTGTTTTCAAAACATTTATGATTGTTTTCAAAATATATTGATTCTAGAAGAAACCTTTGAGTGACCAGTCTAGTAGATAAGACCCTTATTCCCCACTACAAATCAGAGGAGAATTCCTTCCACACTGACACAGGGCCCCGCATGTTTAATCTTCGACATGCAGCTGTCTGACATCCCTTGTGAGTGTCATCTTCGAAGCAGAGACGGGGTCCTTCATTCTCTACCATCAGGTGAGAGGGTGGTACTTAGCTACATATATACATGTACATATCTATGAGTAAATGCATGCTACACCTACATATCTAGGCTAGGTATATTTCGGCAAAAGACTTAGGGTTTCAGGACTGGTCAGGTTATCTCTCGTTGCCCCTCCAAATTACGCTCGTCAGGCAGGTTCAGGCATAGGAAATGTGTTAGGAAGCCTCGCCGATGTATTTCCTGGCAAGGAGTTTCTTTCTGGATCCGTAGTTTGCTTCCCTCTTCCCGGCGGAATTACAAGATGGCCGCCAGCAGTAATCCTGCAGGCTGCAGGACTACTATTTTGCCTGCATTTCCTAACAGCTGTGCTCGCACTCGAAGGCGCGGGTTCCTACGCACTTCAACTGACTAATTGGAAGAAACGGTTGCGTTTCCAGTTCACGGTCGTTTTGCCGTTTCCAGAGAAGATTATTCTTTTGGCGATATTTGTTTGGAGTCTACGGTTCATAGTAGGTAAACTGTGACGATAAGGTGAGCCCCTAGCGGTTTCATTTCGCAACGGGATTCAGTTATTTTAGTGACTCTGAAGCGCATTATATATGTGGAAATGTTTCAGATAGAATAATGCGCACTATCCAGAAAGACTTGGTTTAGAACTTGGCACAGAACTATTGTAGAAGTTTCCAGTCCGCCTTATTTTCAGTTCAGACTCCAGTAGCTGCAGGTTGCCATTTTCCAGAGGAGAATATTTCATTGTTGTTTTGGGACTCCCAACGAAACTTCAAAGACATGTAGCAAAGACTGCTAGAACAAAGACTCAAAGAGGGATTTGAGTTTTTAAGGCATAATAGTTACAACAAGTACAAGGTTACATGTAGGTATAATTATGTATATATATATATATAGATATATATATATATTACCTACTGGCGGTCGCCAGTAGGTAGTTATAGTTAGGATTATTTTCATTACAAAATCTCAACATTCTATTGTGAATAACTTTGGCGCCGGTTGAGGAATCTGCCTGAAAATTTCCTCAAATTTGTCTTGCGGCGCCCCGGTCCTTCCCTGAAAGTTTGGGGTGGATTTGTCAAGCGGGGAGAGATAAAAGGGGGTCCCAAAACGTGTTTTCCCCATGTTAATTTCCATAGGGCGGTCGACCTGACTTTTAGCCCGAACGGCTGAATGGATTTCCACCAAACTTGGCAAAATTGTAGGGACTGGTAGCCCGATGTGCCTTTGCTATGTCTCAAGATATGTACTCCAGTGGATTTTGAGTAATTTAGGTTCAAAAAAATATATATATCTTTAAGCGCTCCCCGGTACGCGCACCAGGGCGCTAACCAGCGCCCTACGCGAGTTCGCGCGCGGAAAGCTGATTGGCTCTCGGGTGTTTGTCAACATTCCAAACAGTCTGGAGCGGCCGCCATCTTGTGTCTCGGTAGGATCGAGACACAAGAGGTGGCAAAAACAAAGGGGGAAATGACCATAAGAGGGCAGAGTAGACCCCACCTGACCTCCTAGTTTGATGTGGGGGGAGCGCCCGGTACGCGCACCGCGGAGCGTACCGGGGAGCGTTCCATGGGGAAAAAAGAATGATAGAGTTTTTTTTTTAAATGTAGCCTTTTTTTATAATTTGGAGGTAGTTCTAAAAAGAACTGTTTTTTTCTTCTTTTTGTTGTTTTATATTTTTTTAATGTTTTTTGAACATTTTGTACTTTTTTTGGCTTTAATTAACTATTTTATATTTTTTTTGTTATTTTTATGGGGAGAAACAAAAAACAGGGAATTGAAAATGGCTCAACTGGAGTAAAAAAAATCAGGAAAAAATTAGGTTTTTTTGGGGCAATTGTGGTTGTCACCAGCAAGGAGGATGAGCTTTATGCTCTGCTCACCATAGGAGATGGTTTTACCACACAAAATACATGTGATCCTGAATTCACCAAACCGTGGTTGTATGCAAGGGATCGTCTCCCTTGTCTCTGGTCCCGATGGAGTGGGTTGCTTTCTTTTGGAGGTGCTGGTTGAAGATTGGGGAGGGTTACTGGCCAGTTCTCTCACCTCTGCGGCAGCATAGTGGATGCTTGCGCTGCATCTGCCGAATCATGGTGTTATTACCAAATGAATATTTTTTTTAGCGTTCCCCCTTGAAAGTTCAATGCCACAGATTTGGCAAGTCACCTTTGGCGCATTGACTTTCTTCTTGCCCTCTGGGATAGAAAAAAACTCCCATACAATATGCTGCCTTGGCTTGTATGGGGTATTGCCTTCTGGCAGCCACCTTCTCCCCTCCTCCTCCTCCTCCTCCTCCTCCTCTTCTTCTTGACCACCAATGTAATGTTGTGGTGGTCCTCTTGGTGGTGGTGGTGCAGATGCTCCAGCTGCTGCTGCTACTGTAGCCATTTTAAAGTACAAATGTATTTCTCTTATATCTCCAAACAGGTCTTCCTCAGTCAAAGGACAAAGTCAGAATAAGGAAAAAGGGTGGGGGCTTTCATCATTTGGAAAAAAAAAATATCCTGAACCAATGAAAAGTGTTATTTTCAGGTCACATGATCCGGGCTTTCATCATATGGAAACCAAAACTATTCTGCACCAATAAAAAGTGTTATTTTTAGGTCACATGACCCGACACGCTTACGCAACGCGCCCCCGGGTGCCCCGGGGCGCGTCGCGTAAGCGCGTCAGATGCTTACGTTGCGCGATCGTATTCGCTCGAGTACTTCCGGGTGCGCTTACGCCGTGCGTATCACGTGGACGCGGCTACGCGATACGTCACAATGTTTTCGTTTGCGGCAATAGCGCTAACGGGACGCTCACCGGTGCGCGACCCGGGGCGCTCAAGAAAACTGCGCGCACCGGGAGCGCACCAGGGCAAAAAAAAAAAGTATTACACAAATATACAATATAGGATTCATTATAAAAAATATTACATTTCATAGTTTTGAGGCCTTATATATAGTTAGGAATTAGCATTTACAAAACCTATGAAATTCACTGAAAAAACCATAGGTTTCACACCAGTTATAGTTAGGAATTAGCATTTAAAAACCTATTAAATTCACTGAAAAAAACCATAGGTTTCATCCCAGTTATAGTTAGCTGGAAATTTTACTGACATAAAACCATAGAAATGCCAACGTTATAGTTAGTTGGACTCACTATAACAAGCGCGCCTGCAATGCACTGCTGATGACGTCACATATTACATCACTCATGACATCGTCAGTGACATCACTCATAACATCACTTATGACACCATCCTTGTGACAGAGTGACAGACCTCTTTTTAGTGTAATGTAACCCTTGAAATAGATATTCAAAAATAGAAACTAACATTTTCAAAAAAATGGAGATACCCATACCAGTTACAACAACCAATTCAGTAATTCCACCATCTATATACACATCCACTCAATTACCAACAGTTCTATATAGTCACTCATACATATACTCACTCATCATGTGTAGTGATACATCTATACATCCTGTTATACACCGACAGTCATCCAAAAGTTACTCACACACATACTCACACAAGCAAATAAATTATTGAACATCCATTTATTTGCATATAAAACTATACACACACTACCTCTTTACTTCTAAGGAAACTTACACATACTTACTCTCTTAAACAATCATTTATATAAACATATACTTGTTTAAACAGGAACTCTTATCTCTTACTCTCACATATACTCACTTATATACATCAAAACTCACATACACTAGAATAAAATATGTGTTGTTACTAAAAAACAAAATAGTGAGACAGTCATTCACTTACTAACACACACTTATACACACTCATCCACCCATACAGTCCTGCACATATGCTGTTTTCAAAACACATACCGTCACACAGTCAGTCACCAACCCATGCAGCTACTTATACACAAAGTGGAACACTGATACATATATTTCAATATTTAAAAGTTACTCGCTAATATATGTATTCAATAAACTACACTTAATAAAGCAGTTAACCAATCTTTTTTTAAATAAAAACATCCATTTACACACTTATTTAACCATTTATTCTTCCATCAACCTTTACAAATACAAATATTAAACATATTCATTTTAAAGAAAGACACACATTCACTGGCTGGTGTCATCAGTGATGTTATGAGTGATGTCACTGACGATGTCATGAGTGATGTAATATGTGACGTCATCAGCAGTGCATTGCAGGCGCGCTTATTATAGTGAGTCCAACTAACTATAACGTTGGAATTTGTATGGTTTTATGTTAAAGCATTGGGTGAAGGCTATATACAGGAAACCTGCTAGTTACAGTACAGATATAGGTGTAGAAATAAGAACACTAAAGTTTTCTTAGGTGGTTCAGACTGTGAGAAGGCTTTATGTGGGTCTTTAGTGTGGAAGGAGGTCTCGCTTCACGGAGTGTGTAATGCTTCGATAGCAAATTTATCTTGCTACTTGAAAGGTTCCCCAGCTGCAGTGATTCATCCAGTTTTTGAGTTACTCTCGAACTGGAGTTATTTAATGCTGAATGATCAAGGCTGTTGTGAGATGGTGCCAGGCATCGCATATCTAGTCACAGTAATCCTCAGGATTGTTTGTTGTATGCAAGTAGTATTTCCCCCAGCTCGCTTAGTTAGGGAGGCACCACTGTGGCCTTCATTGAATGTTTCCAGTATAAGGCTTCATTAGCTGAGCAGACAGAAAGCCATGTTGTTTCAACAAAATGTGGCCTTAACTTCAGCTCGAGAGACTTTTGGTCTCCAGGTTGCAAGGTCTTCCGCACAAATAGACCCTGGTCCGTACGAACCTCTGGATCCATTTCAGAGAAATGGTTCATCGTATCTTTAACATGTCTGTTACGAAGGGGATCGGACACTTATTTAAGCATCTTGGGTCAGGGCTATTAACCACCTTTCAGACCATCTTCGGAGTAATTCCAGCTTTCATACACGCCATACTTGGAAGCATTTTTGGAGTGCTTCCTCTGGTCCTGCTATCAATAGCGGGCATCCTGATTTTAATACTATTGATTCACAATGGACGTCTCAATCCCCCAAGAAAGGGAGAGAACACTGCTGGAATGATGGTGTTGTGTAAAGGAAGTGGCCTTTAGTGGCAATCCGGGTTACTTGCAACCACCTACTATCTCTTCCCAAGAATGAAGAGTTGGTCAGACAGTAGAAACTACAAACATATATTTTATTAGCAATACTCTGCAGAGGAATCCATCCTGACCTGCACCCTAAGATGTCTGCCTAGGGACTGGCCCCTCAACAGACTACAAAACATAATGAATCTTCACCACAGCCTCCAACCATGCCCACAGTGTAAAGTTACCGGCCTGGGCCGGACATGAACAAAGAGGGCACAGAAGGATGCACTACCACCTTCCAGATGGGAACATATTAACGGCAACTCAAGGTTGCTTAACGTGGGAGCAGAACTGCACACTCAGATAGGTATGCAAGGGTAGAGGCCTATTCATTAGTAAGTCAAGAAACAGCCTTGAACAGAAGAGAAAATAATAACGAAATGCAGTGTTCTGGTGAGGCAAGCAATACGAGAAATGAGGCCTAGTTCAGGCACCATCTAAGCAGTATAATAGGGATTACAAAATGCAAAATGGAGTCACACTCACTAACTGAAGCCTGCACATTACAGAGATAACTCAGAGGGTTGCATAATGTGAATACAAATGGCATCTATTTAATCACACACTGCTAACCTATTAGAGCATGAAATGAGTCCGTTACAGGAATGGGAATTTCAAACCTAACAGACCCTCCTTTTAGCATGGGTGGCTAAATGCTTTATTGAGCTATCCAGTAGGGTCTTTACAATTCTAAGGGGGGGCAGCTTATCCATAGGTACTCATGTGACAATCATGTGACAATGGAGAAGAAAGTAACACACTTAGTATTGAAATCCAACTAATACTCGAAAATGCCCTTGTCTATGAGCATCATCTCCTGGATATCCTGCATCATCATAGTAGAGACCTTTTTATTACGTCCTGAGAACTTAGGAGTAGGGGTAAGCTTGCTCACACAATAGGTGCAACATGCTGGAAGGCAATTAAAACATAAGATACATGTAAAGATGACAACTGCGATAGCTATTAGGCCAAGTAGTATCTTCTAACCCCATGTTGCCAATAGACCCCAGAGCCACCCTGTGAGGGACCATGAACCATTATCCTGGTGGATGTCTGAAGCAAGTCTGTGTAATTTTTGTATTGCAGAGTATACGGTAGGGGCGCTATCTGGAATGTACACGTATCAGCTGC
Organism: Lissotriton vulgaris; assembly: GCF_964263255.1. Classification (NCBI taxonomy): domain Eukaryota; kingdom Metazoa; phylum Chordata; class Amphibia; order Caudata; family Salamandridae; genus Lissotriton; species Lissotriton vulgaris. Next base: position 2,080,875,021 of record NC_141687.1, read on the forward strand.
TGTCGATGATGTGGCAGGCTCCACCCCTATCAGACAGAATAACATCTAAAACCCTCGATTTTGAAGAGCAACGAGCCTCGTAGCCTGGAGCTTGACTGTAATAGTAGTCAGTGAATCTGCAGTAGTAATAATAACTCCCTCAACTACTCTGGCAAGGCAACAAATATTACTGCTATTGAACATGGGACCTCAAAATGGCAAAATACCCTTCATTAGATTTACCTACCCTCTGTTCCTCCCTTTCAGCTTCCTGCCCCATTCCTACAGAACAACCCCTTTCGTCCCAAGCAGCTACCATCAACAATTGGCTTTCTACAGCGTGCAATAAAGTGGCCCCACTTAGATGCGTCAGAACTAGGCGCGCCCATGTCGCTAATAGATGGTTCAATGCCGAGCTCAAAGGAAAAAAACTTATAGCGCGGCAGGTAGTTCGTGCCTGGAGACGTGCATACTGCCCTACGCTAAAATTCCAGTATATTTCGGCTCCTAATGAATATAAAAAAGCCATTCTTTTTGCTAAGACTGAATAGTTCTCCTCTAAAATCCTCTCTGCTGAAAACCAACCCAAGGAAATCTTTTCCACGGTCCATGAGTTGGCTTTTTTAGACAGAGTTACACCCTCCCAATCCCTCTGTGATTCTCTCAATGATTACTTCATTGAGAAAATCGCCACTATTAAATCTAATATCTCACTGCCCTCCTCTTCCTTTTCTGATTCCCAACCTCCGCCCAACCTGCTTCACCTTGATCAAATACCTCTGTTGACTAGGGTAATCTTCTTGTCCCTGCTTGTCAGGGTCAAGTCAGGATCCCACTCCGACATATGCCCTGCATATGTTCTGAGGGAGATCTTTTCGGCCTGCCCCTTGCTCCCTCTAACCTTCCTCAATGATTCCCTTATGAAGGGCACTGTTCCGGACCCACACAAATCAGCGATAATAATCCCTATCTTAAAGAAACCCGGCGCCGATCCCACTTCCATCCTAAACTACCGCCCCATTTCTCACCTTCCATTTTTAGGCAAAATCCTGGAATGCCACGTTACTAAAGTCCTTAGTGCCTTTGTTGAGGATAGCGGCTTCCTAGCCCCCTGTCAGGCGGGCTTTCATCCATCGCATTCCACTGAAACAGTAGTTTTTTCCGTTCTGGACAAACTCAGAAAGGGGATTTACACCAACTTGCCCCAGGCGCTGGGCCTCCTTGATTTTCCCGCCGCCTTTGACACGGTTGATCATTCCATCCTGAGTCGAGGCGGCCGGCATTAGGGGCCCCGCCCTGGCCTGGTTCTCCTCCTTTTTGAGGGACCGCACGCAGGCCGTCCACCTGGCCGACTTCTCTGTGCCCTCATGCAATGTTCAATGTGGTGTTCCCCAGGGCTCTTCCCTCTCCCCTCTTCTGTTTAACCTATATATTTTCCCTCTTATTTTTGCACTACAGCAGATGGAGGTCACGGTACTTAACTATGCCGATGACCTCCAGCTGATTTTCAATCTTTCCTCTTCCCCCAAGTCCATTCACAATTTTCATTCCGTTATGATTTTCATCAGGGACTGGATAAACTGCAATCACCTAAAGTTAAAACCTGGCAAGACCGAATATACTTACAGGTGGCAGCTCCAGTCCCTGGACCCCCTTATTCTGGCCCCCTTCTCTGGGTACTTCTCCCTCACCTTCTTCCTCAGTCAAAACACTAGGGATAAAACTCAAAACAACCTTACCTTGCACTCCCAGATCAGCTCGGTGGTCTCATCCTGCATCCTGACTCTTCGCACAATCCGCAAGATCTCACGCTTTTTTCTTTCTCTGCCCTTAAACTCATTCTGTTGGCCATAGTCATGTCACGTCTTGACTATGGCAATATTCTGTACACCAGTGTCCCTGCTTATGATCTACCGCGCCATCAACTTGTCCAAAATCAAGCTGCCCGACTTATCTATAACCTCCCCAAATCACATCATGTCACACCCCTACTTAAAGCCCTTCATTGGCTCCCTATCCGGGAACGCGCCTTGTTTAAGATGACTTTTTAGGCCCGGGCAGGAACCGCTCTAGCTTTTATCAACTCCGAAATTAAAGTATACATCCCTAGCAGAGAGCTGCGTTCCTCATCCCAGCCCCTCCTTTCTGTTCCTTGCTTTAGGAAGAAGAAATCAGGGGGCCTGAAGTTCTCCGTCCTTGCTCCCACTTTCTGGAATACTCTCCCATTTACCATCAGGTCCTCTGTTTCCTATTTTGATTTCCGCAAATCCCTGAAGACTTTCCTTTTCTCACAAGCTTTCTCGCCATAACAGCTTCGCCCAACCCTCCTGGGGCCAGTATCCCTGGCGCCAAGAAACCGCCTGGTAGTCGTGCGCTTTACAAGCATTTTAACTTCAACTTCAACTTCATTATGTCAGTAAATTGCTGTAAGGAAGTATCTGTCTGTTCAATATCGTCTGGATTAACAACTCTCTTAGCTCGATGCAGATGGAGATCCCTATGCTGTAGCCTATGATCCTTGTGATAATTAGATGGTGCAATATAAACGGGAGGTAAGAGGAGAGAGACGTGACATTTTCATTAGACTTGAAGAGGTTCATGCAAGCTTCTGGATGCAGGGTACCCTCCTTGCCATTTGCCCAGGTGTATAGTAGACCCCTGGTGTACCACTATATACTCCAACACTGATTCGTAATCAGACTCCATCATTTTCATAGTATCAGCATGATAGTTCATGTGTACCATAGAAAGCAATTGACACCATGCCTCACAGTACCCAAATATTACAGGGACAATGACACCAGCAAATAATTCTTGTGCATAACGGAGGGAAGTTAAGCACACACCCAACAATTTGTGGCATTAGTGGTACTGTGTACCTAATGAAGCATGGGAAGAAATGCATTCTCGTTATAAGTCTGTCTATGTCTCTCTTTATACCGGGCCAATGCAACAAATAGGTGCTCTGGAGAAATCGGGGTAGTCCCTACCAGAGTGTGTGACAGGATGCTGTTCTTCTAAATACCATACCACCACAAATACTGTTAGCGAGACTATGAGAATGACCCCTACCACTACTACCCTACTCCCAGTAGACCAACTAGACCACACAGGACCATTCTGCTGTATTGGAGGGGCAACCAGGTGATGCACCGCCTTCATGACTGCCTGGCCAAATAGGTACAATGAAAGAAATCTTAAAAATTGGAGCCAGAAAAATACAACTGACCAGAGGGGCAGAAGTCAATCAGCGTCCGTTTAGAGCCTCGCCGGTAGGCTTCTATTGTTCATAAACAATGGTGCTAGAAGAACTCCCAGGAGGAAGCTGTGCGATCGCAGCCCTTGCTGAAAAGCAAATCTCTTCTTTCAGGATAGGTCACCCTCCATCCTGGGCAAGTACCCTCAACTATTCTGTCTAGGGCAGGGCACCAGTGTAGTTCACTCTAATCTAATGCAGGCACCTTAGGAACAGCACCTGCGCCCTAAGTCCTTCCCTAGCTCCTGGACTGTTTGGCTGGTGCACCGTCCTTCTTTCGGGCCGCAAGTTGTACTTTGTTATTCCAGGCACTGTTTCATCAACCAAAAGGGGCAGAAACTCAGGGTCAGGTGGGCTTCGAGATACAGATTCTGGTGTATTGGAAACAGGGTTATCCGAGGCGGCCCACATCTCTGAGGGGATTGCCTCAAACAAGGCTGCGCCACTTTCTTCATCTGTCTGCACCCACCTCCATCAGGCATCAGAGAAGGGAATGAAGCATGGCACCCGCTCTCCTTCCTGATCAGCGATGCCTTTGAGGACCCAACAATCCATGGACCCAGTGTTTTCTGCCATCAAGCTTCACTGATGTGCTGGTGGAGAGAAGTACGAAGAGAGGCCCTTTCCACCTCTGCTTCTTGCAGTTTTTCTGTTGAAAGTTCTTGACAAGAACAAAGTCTCCGGGCTGTATCTGATGCCCAATACCCTCTGGTACTTGTTGCAGTGTGGCGTGAATCTGTTGGTTAAGAGAACAAAGATCTTTGGACAACTCATACAGATAATCTACATGCAAGGGGTACTCTATCTCGAAAAAGTGTTTAGGTCTTGGGACGCCCCAGATATTAGCAGGGCATCTAAAAACCAACTCGTACGGGGACAACCCTGTTCTAGAATGCACTGTTGCTCTGTAGATAATAAAGCCACAGGTAACACATCTGGCCATCGCAGTCCTGTGCTTTCTTGGATCTTCGCTAACTTCAGTTTGAGAGTACCATTGTACTTGTCAGCCAGGCCTGATGACTGAAGGTGGTTCGCTGCATGAAAATTCTGCTTAATATGCAAACCTTTGCACACCAATTTAATGACTTTTGAATTGAAGTGACTTCCGTTGTCACTCCAAATCACACGTGGCAATCCCATTGAGTGGGAAGAACTCTTTTAAGAGTGCCTTTGCCGTCCCCATAGATGTATTCTTTTTAGTGGGGTAAGCCTCAATCCATTTACTGAATGCACAAATCACTACTAGCACATACTTCAACTTGTTAACTTGTTCCATTTTGATGAACCCAGCTGTTTGCCCTAAGTTGGCAGGGTATGCCCAGATGTATTTCCGTTGCTCACTTTGCCACTGGATTCAAGCTACCGTGGCTGGTGAAGGGTGTTACCCAGAAACCGGTCCCACAATGCTTGTTTCCTGTTCAGGGAAGACCTGGCTTGGCAGTTTGGACTGGACTGTTCCCATGATGCACAGGGTCAAGACTGGTTTGCCTATAGCTGAGTCTGAAGTGAGGTGGGGAAGTGAGCTAAAGAATGATGATGGATTAAACGCTGATCTGTGACTGCGGATGAGTGTCTGAAACATTTCTGCACTCCGTCCATCATTTCCTTGTGTTTTCATGGTAACAACAGGGAGTACATACGAATTAGGCATCAACCATTGCTGTTTCCCAGACAAGTCAGTACAGCACCCTTCCTTGTCCAAACGACCTGTGCTCTCCTCCCACATTGCTAATTCATCTAGGGTCACCTCACCCTGAATTTCCCTGACATTTTCCAATGTGTTTTCGAACATTCCATTGTCTGGGACCCACCTAGCGAGACATGCCACAAACATATTTTTCATCTTTAATCGTGCAGTCTCCTTAGCTGTCTGGTCTGCAAATACATTTCCCCTCCCAACATCGTCAGTGATGGCTTTGTGAGCGCTGCATTTTATTATTGCTAACTTATCAGGAAGTGTCAATGCGGACAGCAATCTATATATCAATGAGCCGTTCTGGATTCGCAGTCCATGCAAAGTCAAGAACCCTTTTTCGCCCAGAGGTGCCCAAAATTATGAGCCACCCCAAAGGCGTACTGGCTGTTGGTGTAGACATTTAAAGTCAATCCTTCACCCAACTCACAAACCCTAAGGAGGGCAACCAACTGTGCAGCTTGGGCCGTTTGGTAAGGGATACGGGATGCCTCAACTACAGTGTGTAACCTTTTGATTGCATAGACTGCAGTGGTGGTGCCATCTGGTAATTTGAAACAAGAGCCATAAACATATAGTTCCCCTTGGGGGTCAGATAAGGGAACATCAGTCAGGTCTACCCATCATTTTGTTTCTTCCTCAGTCTGAAATAAATAATCATGGACATCTTTGCCCTTTTCTCCCGAAGCGAGGGGTAGTAACGTGGCTGGGTTTAGAGTGGCACATCGTTTGATGGTAATGTGCAGAGCAAACAGAGGTATCTCATATCCAGTCAGACATACACTAGTAAGGTGCTCCATCTTTGTCTTATTTAATTGCATATTCACTGCATGAGGTGCCATTACTGTGAGATCAGTATCAAAGACAAGCCCCGCCGATTGTCTGATAGAAACTGCCACTACCCGGCAGCTCTCAGACAACTCGGGAGAGCCCTGGTGACGTTATCGAGCATGGCAGAGAAAAAGGCGCAGGATCTCTGCTTACCACTGAAACCCTGTGTTAGAACAAAAAGCGTGCAACCACCTGTCTCATGTACGCAGAGCACAAAAGGCTTCTGATAATCAGGAGTACCAAGCACAGGAGCAGAACAAAGCGCAACGTTAAACAGCTCAAAAGCTTACTGGAATACAGATGTCTAAGGCATGGGTTCATGCACATCTTTGGTGGTCAGGTAAAGAAGGGGTTTTGTTAGTAGGAATAGTTTGTGATCCAGTGCCGACAATACAAGGTTATCCCAATGAACGTGCGTACCTCGCGTTGGGTCTTAGGTACAGGCATGTTAGTAATGGCAGATATGCTTTCAGGTGTTAGTCTGCAACCCTCCTTTAACAGTAGGTGTCCTAAATAGGTGACCTCCTGTCGACAATATTGGAATTTTGAAAGTGACACCTTGTGTCCATGGTGTGCCAAATGCAACAATAATTTAACTGTGTCTTCTCTGCAACCATTACCAGGGGGAAGCTCCAAAGAATCCAATTGAGCTTTCAAGCCTTGGCTATAGATACTAGGACTTTCTGTATAGCCTTGTGGAGCACAGCAGAATCTAAAGCTCCGACCGGCTATTGCAAATCCAAACAGATAGCTGCTATCTGTATGAATTGGTATGCTGAAGAAAGCATTCTTAAAATCTATGACAGAAAATAATTTTGCTGACGGGGGAATCATTGTTAAGATCGTAGTAATGTCTGGGACCCCAGGGTACTGGGGAACCACTATTTTATTGACCTCCCTTAGGTCTATCACAAAACGGTAAACATCAGGGTGGGCATCAGAAGAATCCATGGCTGTCTTTTTGAGAATAGGAAGAATAGGTCTTATACACACATTTGCAACTGTCTTCTCAACCACACCAGACCTATTCAAACCTGAATTATTTGTAACAAAGCCTTTTCTCCTGCCCGCAAGATCTTGTTCTGGAGAATGCATGGCAATTTGGCATTGTCCTTTATCTGTATGGAAACTGGTGGGATCTGGAGCAACCCCACGTCCCTGTCCCCTGTAGCCCACGATGTGTTTACCACATTCTTGAACTCCACGGGGAGGGGAGCATCTTTTGCGAAGCAGTGTTTTGCGCAGGCCACCTGTGGTCCAATAGTCATATATACATCATCAGGAGAATATAATATTGTTGAATGTAACCTTTTTAACAAATCCAATCCCAGCAAATTCTCCCCCAATTGGACGTCAATAAAAATGGTGAATCAACCATGAGGGGCCCGATAGTCAAAGCAAAAGGTTTGGAAATGGGGCTAACAACCGGCATACCTGAAAAGCCTACCTACACATTATTTTGGCCAGGAAGAGCTGTCCCCGGTACCAGTGAATGGGAAACAGAGCTATTCATAGCCCCTGTATCAAGTGCAAATTTCTTGGTCGTACCCTGTAAATCCACCGTAACACAGGGTTCGCGCTGATTTACAGGCACCCGAACTGGTCCCTCACACTGTCCCTGGCAGTCCTAGCTATGGAACAAACCTGTCACCTCATCCATGTTATAGTCATCATGATAGTATTGTTGGCCTCGAGGGTCATCAAAATAGTTCGAACAACATAAGGTAGCACGGGGTCAAAACAAGGAGGGGGACTAAGTATAACCCTAAACGGTGACTATAAAGAATTACTAAAGTGTATAGAGTGGAAAGAAACCTGGGACCACCAGTCTCATTACGAGAAAGTTCCCATCAGTCACCACTCGGTTCCGCCCTTCATCATCTGGGATCTTTCACCTTCAGAGACTGGAGATAGGACCCACAGTGGACTGTCAGATGTTGGAAACCTAATCTCAACTGTGGGGTCCAGAATGAGGGGAACCCTTCAGAAGGTGGTGACTAAAAGCAGTGCTAAAATAAGTGAGGTGCAATGTGTAAAAGTGAAACAATAAGAATAAAAATTAGGTAGAGAAGTGAAAAATAATTTTTAATAAGGAATCACTTCACTCCTAAAGTTAAAAAAGAGTGCGTGGTGTTTTAAACAAATAACCACTGTTGGAAAAAGAAGGTTGACATGTTTCTGCAGACTAACAGGATCAATAAAGTATCCAGCTGCTTCTTCAGGACCAAGACGCTACTGCTTAAGAAATTGGAAATAAACAAATATCACCTGAAATCCAGTGATATAATTCTTCTCCTGGCTGTGTAGTTCAATGCCAAGACAGGTTCAATTCACCATTAGTCACACATAAAGGGAAAAACAAAGTACAATTAAAAACAAATAAAGATCTGTGTTGAAAACAAATTTCTTCTAGCACAGCTCCTTTGAAAATAGCAGGAGAATACCAGACAAGTATATATCATGTCCTGCTAGTTACTTGGTCCAAGAACTCAAGGATGCTCACTTACCAAATGGGCAGGAGGAAGAAATCCCACCTCACCTGGCACACAGCGCAGGTAAATTGGGGCACCGCTCTGAAAATAGCGAAGAAAAAACATGAGAGAGAGGAAACTGAGCTGCTCGGGGTGTCAGGGTATTCCAGCAATTCTCGCAGCCCACACACCAGTTACCAAATCAACGAGTACACCGGCATTCATTCATCATATAGTGCCGTGTCCCTATCATTAAATGCTCTTGGTCGTGATGGTCATAGAATACCAGTACCCGGGAAAGAGTACCTGAAGACGAGTAACATAAGAAAGCAGCTAGGCTCCCTACAACCTGTTTTGTTCTGGGTTAGAAGTAAGCCACTGCACTGTAGACATGCACTTTACCCTCTGTAGTGATTCGTTTACATGACTGTTATTGACTTTTAAAAAAGATGAGGTATTATCGGAAACTATATTTTGCATTGTGACCATTGGCGTTATGTTAGAGCTTCCAAGTGAGAATTAGCATTTCTGATCCTTATTGACATTTGTATAAAAGCTATAACTGCATTACAGACTTTATCATGCTCCAAACTACAAATGTAGTTAAAGGCAGGCTTACAGAAATACAATCTGTTAGTTAAAAATAAAGGTCTGAAAACAGATTTCCTGATATACTGAGAAAAACTACTAAAAAGTATAAAGTGTAATGTAGTCTGTGGGGTCTTTCCATCGCAGGGGCAATTTGGAAGGTTATGACTCTACTTTCCCTTTCTACGATATGCAATCTGATAATGTAAGGTGCTCATCCTCAATCTTGTTAGATAACATATTTGTTGCAAATTTCTTACCGAGATGAGATATGGTTGGATACCTACCAAGAGCAGGCCTTCACTGTATGATCTACTCCTGCGTTTTCTTGTCAGTTCCCTAGAATTTGCTAGCCTTATCATTAACTCCCCTTTACTATAATCCTTAATGGACTGTGGTTCATTCAAGTTGATGTCCACCTTACATTCTTTTAAAAGATTAAATATTTACTGTAACCAGGGGACTTTTTTACTATGATGGAGGGCTAAGCAATCCTTAATTATTTCTATTGTGAACTTGTTCTCGACTTTAGTCCAAATCCCATGCCAGAAGGAGAGGGCAGCAATGCTAATAGAATCCCTAATTCAGGGTACACCTGGCTCCCATGGACTACATATGAGGCAGTTGAATTTGGAACAGCCAAAACCCTTTTAAAAAATGTGGCAGAGCTACACTGGCTTCCAGTGTCAGACAGGATAATGTTTAAATCTCTCTGCCTAGTGTTCAAAGCTCTGCATGGTGTTGGACCCAAACCCATGCAGTACAACTTTGCATGGTATGTCCCCACCCAGATTTTATGCTCATCTTTGGCCAACTTGGTTAAGGTGCCCAAATTCCAAAAGATATCATCAGGTGGGAGAGCTTTCAGCATTGTGGCAGCAAAGCTTTGGAATAAACTCCCCACCAATATCAGTCAGTTAGAGGCTCTGATTCCATTTAGGAAAAGAGTCAAAACCTGTCTCTTTCCCGGAGAATGAATTTTCTCATAATCATCTCACTTCGATCAGTCTGCTCAGGGCCATTCTGTCCATCCACAGCTGACTTGAGCAAATGTTCATCAGCGCCAGGAAACCCTTTGGGCAACAGTGCGCTTACAAGGCCTAAAGCAATACAATACAATACAAAATGAAGGTTGAAACTGACTTTGTTTTATTTTTTCTTTCTCTGTTCTGATTGAGCATAGTGGCTTTCAAGGTGCTCAGTGTAATAATAACCACTTATACAAGTTTAGAGGACCGTTGAATGCTTTTAGGGAAACTGGATTTTCTTTTATGGATATTTTTTACAGGTTTCTTAAAGTGATTTTAGTATTTTAATTATACATGATCTTTATGCGTTTAATGGCCTTAGCTTTATTATTATCTACCTGAGCTAGGTGACCTTTTCAAGAGGAATGGGTGCCATGTCCTTTAGGATAGTCCTGTCATGTATGCCCCCTTTCTACATACATTGTTCCATCCACACAACAATAACAGTTCTAAACAGGTGACATTTTACCTAGTAGCTTGCTCCAGTCTCTTCGACACCAGGCTCTTAGTATTGTATCATAATAACTGTACCTGACGTACATAAACATATCCTCAGGCACTGCATAATTATTCTGAATAAGGATCACCACTTTTTTTCATCCTTGGCCAACAGCCCGCCATGCATGATCACATTATTTTGGAAAAACATTTATGATTGTTTTCAAAACATTTATGATTGTTTTCAAAACATAATAATTATAGAAGAAACCCTGGATTGACCACTCTCGTATATAAGACCCTTCTTCCCCCCTACAATTCAGAGGAGAATTCCTGCCACGCTGGCATGGGTCCTGCATGCTGAATCTTTGACACGCAGCTGTCTGACATCCCTTGCGGGGTGTCATCCTTGTTACAGAGACGGGGTCCTTCATTCTGTACCATTAGGTGAGGGGGTTGGTTCTTCCCTAGGGGATTCTTAGCTATAGATATCCATTTCTATATGCATATGTGTGCTACACCTACATATCTAAGCTAGGTACATTTAGGCAAAATAATTAGGGAGCACATTTCAGGAATATGCAAGTGCTACTGTTTTATCTGAACTGTATATGTTCATCTTCTTAGCACTGTGGTAGAAATGTATCTACTGTTTACTATATCAGTACTTGCGATTTCTTTTGTATGCTTCTGTCTCAGGATTGTTGCAGCAAATATATTTTACACAAGACTGACGCTGGACCAATAAATACTTACTGAAACATCCTAAGTGCTATCCTGTGTATTGTCTGAGAATAAGTAAGCACAAGTGACTGAGCAAAAAGTACAGTACTGTTTTACACGATCCATGAGGAATCAGGGTTATCATGTTCAGTGGTTGCCACAAACTACCTACACCACTGTAAGATACAGAGGGGTGGTAGTGGCACTGTAGAGCCAGCTGGTCTAACGGCTGACGTATCCTGTGGGGGTGTCCAGAGTTGGTTTGGACACCATGGTCACAGTTTAGGTCCTCCAAAATACACAGGTTCTGGGGATTCCTAAGAACTACACTACAGTATTTGTTGATCCCTTTAACAAGCACAGCTCAGATAATTCTGCGAGGTACCGCAAGATTGAGAACACGCAAGTATAAACATGTAAAAACCTACAATAAAAAAGGCACAATAGCATTCAAAACATTGCAAAGGTACACACTTGGAAGATTGTACATGTATCGCATGTTTCAGTGCAGGACATAGACAAACATATAGTGAAGGTACTCTGCTGGAAAGACAGTACAAAACCAAAACAAATCATGGTTGGTGATTATGGTCAGGGTCGTTGTAATCTCTCCAAATTGCAGAATAGTTGAAGCCTTATAAGAAGAACATGCCCCTGTAATCACACTCTGTTATGCTTGAAAACAGAAAACAATTTCTGGAGAAGAAAAAATATATAATTATTACATACATACCAAATTGATTTGGGAGGTTTGGTGTTCGTTAGTGAATGTCCCCAAAATCCAATACTCACATCATCAAGGGTGCCATGTGCCATTTCAACACCTTATTTTTGCCCCGATCTCTCCTTGACGCTCTGGCTTCCGGTGTCTGCTTCCATTATTTGTATTGCTGCCTCCATCAATGTGTTGTGAAGTTCCGGTCCGCTAGCAGGTTTGCATCAGGTCTGACATGAGTGTGATTTTGTAAATGTGTGTGTAGTCTTTTTGTGGTAAATCCCTGGGTAATGCAGTTTGGAGAGTATCTTGTCATTTCTAATGCACAATTTTGTTTAAAATTGTAGTAATCTCAAACGGATCTATGTTGTTACAACGCATGCTTTTAGCACGCATGCTGTAACAACGCGGTTTTTATAACGCATTGTTTTACAACGCATAACAGAAAGGGGTGTTGGATAGTGAATATTTTAATTTACTATTCCAACACCAGTCCCCGTTGACACTAGGGAAGGTGTTGGAAAGTAAATTAAAAGTATTCCCTATCCTTGAGCGCCCCCCAGAGTCATGCGTTGTAATAGAATGTGATTTAAAAACCGCGTTGTAATAGCACTGCGTGCTAAAAGTTGCGCCGTAAACGACGTTCCGCTCTCAAACTGATCATGGAATAATTTTTAGTGATCCTTTAAGACCCTATACATTCACTGGATTATGAACACTGATACCCATTTTTGGTAGGATTTCTGAACTCATGTATATTTTCTTGGGATTTGCTATGCAGAAGAGGGAGATATCTTTATAACTGCTCACTGTCTTCAGATGTCATTTTATGTGTCCTAGAGGCGATATCCTGTGCTCCTGTTTGAATGTTGTGTTTCAAATAGGAAAGGTGGTGTCTTATTCCTTGAAATGCTACAAAATGTTAATTTGTAGACTAACCATAGATACTGAATTCTGGGTAAGTTAGTAAGCATTGTTTCAACTCAATGTCTGGCTAGATTTCTTATTTTGTATGTATCTGAATCCATGGGATGTCATCATTTAAACCTACGAGGTAAGTCTGGAGTCTATCTATCCATCACTATTCACGTACTAATAGTATTTTGAATATATTGGAACTTGTGTTTGTTTTCTCAAAGACATTTCACTTTAAGTTATTCTGAATGTGGCCCATAGTAAGAAAATGAAATGTGTGGTCATGTTGTGTTCTGTAAACATCTTATGTTTTTGTGGTATTTGTAAATTCTGGTCTCCACCTTACTGAAACTCATTCCTGAATATAAGTTCACAGGGACAATCAATTAGGCATTTGCAGTATTGAATATTATATGGTGTTTTTCTTCCCATGGTGGATCTATATGCTTTGTTGCTGCAATGCATGGGCATACTAAGCACTGTCTGCATCCATAGTGACCATTCCACTTAGGAATATCCCACAAAGGTATTTGATATTATAGTTCTCCTTTTTGTCTCTTGTGTGAATCAACTGATTTCGCAGGCTGGTGTTTTGTCTGAATGAAAACATTGTTTTTTCAAAAGCAAGTTTGTTGCTGGTAAGAATGTGGCAATGTTTATTAATAATGTTTTTTAACTTTATTGGATTTTTATTGTATGTACTGACACAGATCAGATGTTTGGGTTCTCTGTTATGTTATGCAGATTTGTAGAGCGCACTATCACCCCTGAGGGTATACGGGTGATGGGCAGGTCTAGGCACACCTAGAGCCTTGTGGGACTACTCAAAATGTCAGGTCTTCATCTCCTTGCAGAATTCAAAAAGTGAGGAGGAGTCTCTTTAGTATAGTGGCAGGTCATTCCACACTTTTGGAGCGATTTAGGTGAAGGCTCGACCACCAGATTTGGTTTTCCATATGTACAGAATTTATATAAGTAGGCGTCCAGACATGCAGAGGTGTCTGGAAGTTTGTGAAAGAAGATGTAATTGTTGATGGATGATGGACCAGTGTTATGTCATCCCTTGAAAGTGTGGATGAGGAGTTTAAAAATGTGCTTGTTTGTGAATTGGAAGCCGGAGGCACTCCTTCAGGTGTGTTGCGATATGATTGCCGCATGGGAGGTTGAAAGTGATTCTAGTGGCTGAGGTTTGAATGATCTGCAGCTTTCTCGTGAATTTTCGGTGAATCTAGGCATAAAGGGTATTCCCATAGGCCATCCTACGTTTGAGTAGGGCATGTATGGCGGTTTTCTGGCTGCAGATCGGGAGCCATTTGAAAGTCCTTCTCAGCCTCTTCAGGGTATGGAAGCATAGGCGATGACAGCATTGACCTGGTTGGTCATGTAGAGGTCTGCTGTTGATGATGATCTCGAGGTTCTTAGTGTGGGTGGAAGGAGGGGGTGTTAGTACTCGCACTTCCCAAAGATTACAGTTTTGGTCTTGTCAATGTTCAGCTTTTGACAGTTGGCCTTCATCCATTGGGTGATTCAATCATGCAGGCACTGAATTTGAGCCAGGTACTGGGCACCTTGTCTATGCGGAAGGGAATAATCTCCTTGTCATCAGTGTAGGAGTGGACATTGATATTGTGAGAGTGGATAATGCTGGCTAGAGGTTTAATGTATGAATTGAAGACAATCAGGCTCAGGAAGGATGCTTGCAGAACTCTGCAGATAACGTCTTAGCCATCTGAGGTCTATACTGCCAGGTTGACTGACTGGGTCCTTCCAGTCAGTAAGGAGCAGATCCAGCTGAGTGCATTTGATTCCAATGTTGTATGGGCGTTGGTTGAGGTTGTGGTGGGAGACTGCGTCAAATGCTGCAGAGAAGATGAGGGCCACTGTGCCTCCTCTGTCCAGAGTCATGTGGATGTCCTCCCTGGCAGTGATGAGGTGGAATAAGCCATTTATCTAAATTCCAGGAGGTTCCAATGGGGTTATGTTAGACCTCCGCTCCCTCTGGGGACATACCTTGGTAGCAGTAACTGAACACTACGCCGGCAAACTTTCCAGAAGGGAAGAGGGGTTGGGATAGATAGAAAAGAACACAACAGCACTGTGGACTGGTCATGTCTTCCGATCACAAAGGTTTGCAGAGTTTTAGTTATTCCAGGCTTCAGGTGGGTTTTCATGGGATTCAGCTGTGCTGCACAGCAATTCGATCTGTAGAGGACAGGTACAGTTAGTACAGACATCAACCATACCATTTCCAGACACAAGTAATTGCAGTTAGCATTGCATCGATGTCATACAAAGACTCTCTCTAGAACATGTGGTACATATAGCACTCAATGATTCAGGTAACAGGTTCTTTTACATTAGTGTGAGGGCAACATTAGAGTTAGTCCATGAGTTACCAGTTTCACCTTCAAGATCCAATAAAATCAAACTGTGCTAACGTTCATCAATCAGGGTTCCAAAAGAAATCAACATGTACATAACAAATATGCAACAAGTCTTTTCACTGCTCAAATAACATTATGTTCCAAAGTCTTTATAACAGAATGTCCTTATGATATAGAACTATGTGTTAAACATCACTGCACAATGTTTCTTTTATCACTAAATTAGCATGACCATGATCTAACAGTATGGTGCACTCCTGCACTAAGAAGTTTATCAATCTGCTAAGTGCAACAGAGTTGTAAATGTTCTATGCG
This sequence comes from Lissotriton vulgaris, assembly GCF_964263255.1. Lineage (NCBI taxonomy): Eukaryota > Metazoa > Chordata > Amphibia > Caudata > Salamandridae > Lissotriton > Lissotriton vulgaris. Next base: position 2,080,890,357 of record NC_141687.1, read on the forward strand.
GGATGATACAATGAAACACATGGAAAATCGCACTGTATAAAAGTAAGGTGGACAATAGTGCTGTGAAGTCTAATGTGATCAGCGGTTCTGCAAAAATACTCAATCTACCTTTAAATCCAGTGATGAAATCAGGTGTGACTATGTGAACCGCGGTGTCAAAAATACCTGCTTTAATCTTTGTCTAGTCTCTTTTATTTACAGCCTGTAGAGTGCACAGTGGAAGCAGAGTTTAAGAACCAGGAGGAGCTGGTTCTGGAGATGTAAAGGGGATCGCAGGAGCACAGGTAAATGTTGCTTTCAAATGAGGCCAAGCAAGCGGTAGGGAGAGAGTGAGGTTTACATAGCTGCGCCCTCTCAGAATTATCATCTATGCACATGGAGGACACAGTAGCCTTCCCTGTGTGCTGTTAAATGTGGGCCCTTGCAGGTGGTTATAAAAGCATGTGCTGTGCCACGTGAGAAGTAATCACAGAGCTTGCAAAGTTCCTACCACTGCCACCAGGGAATAGAGTTAATTAAGTGTTAGGCAAAAATATCATAACAAAGATAGTAGCCACAATATAAAACATGCAATACTATGTTCATTAAGCACTTAATCCATAATTGACAGACTTGTCAGCCAGGTTTCCCCACTACCACCAGGGATAGGGGGCCACTGTCTTTGTGACCATGATAATAAATGCACCATGATGAAGCATGAGGTTTATAGTCTCACCGTGGTGAGTGAGGATACAGGAATCATGACAAGTGTGCAGTTTCCATGCTGTGGGTGAGTCTAAAACCAGACTTAGTGGTGCCGAGGAGTTGGTGGTCATTGAGTAACTTGGTGAGGTGTCTGTTGATGATTCTCTCTAAGACATTGGCCAGGAATGGTAGCAGGGAGATCGGTCTGTTGTTGGTGAGTGTTGATAGGTCCGCATTAGGTTTTGTCAGCAAAAGGAGGACAGTGCATGTTTCCAAGCATCCAGACATCTGCGGAGATCTTGGAAGAGGTGGAGACATTTAGAATGGGTGCGAGCTTGGTTCTGATGGACTGCAGTCCTGTGGAGTAGGCCTGATGGGGGCAGTGATCAATGGGCCTTCTTAGTGGATGGACTTTGTGGTGGCAGCGGTTTCTTCTTGGGTGACGACAGACCATGTGCTTAACATTGGGTCTTTGGATAAGATTAGGAGGAGTTTCGTGAGGCATGCTAGGTCCAGTTGTGGGACAAATTTCCTGTAAATGCCAGTTCTTTTGTTGCTCAAGAAATTCGAGAGAATGTTGCAGAGGTCCTGCGAGAGAGTGAGCAAGTTCAATGTGGCTGATGGGAAGGTGAAAATGTCCTTGCTTCTGTGGTGCTAGCATCAATGCAGTCCGCCACAGTGGTGCGTTTGGTGGTCCAAATCATTTGGTGGTGACATCTCAGGGCTGATTTGAATGTACTCCTGTGTGCATTATCCTGGCTCATTCTCCTTTTATGCTCCAGTTGTTTGCAGTAGTTTCATTAATCTGAGCTCTTCCATGTACCAATTGGGATGGGGTTTGGATCTTGTAGTATTATTGTGTCTGAGGAGGGCCGGGGCATCGATCAGGAGGTGATCCAATTGTTGTAATTCCTAATGACTTTAGGGAGGTTGTTGCTGTGACTATCCTACAGGAGAGTTTTCCAGAGATTATTTTTGCTCTCTTTTGGTGTTTTCTAGGTATACAGACAAAATATCAAGTAAAAAACAATTACATAAATATCAACTTCAAAATATAGAATGGACAAAATAACGAATGGACAGAATATTGTCAGCAAAAATATTGAATTTAAGGTAAGTAATGTAATATCTATTTTTATAAATATAGAAAGTCAAAATATCGAAGTATATAATATAGGTTATTAAAATATATCGAATTTTTATTAATATTGAATTTTTTGAAAGTGTTTTGTATGTTGGTATATGTGTGAAAAGTGTATATTTTTTTGTAATTTATTTTAAGTATTGAATTTTATGTTATTTAATTTTTGCGTAATTTAATTCTGTAGCGGGTTGTGGGTTTATAGGGGAATAGGGTGGGAAGTAGTTTAATTCTAGTAAATAAAATATTCATTTTTAGAAATTATTAATTATTTTTAATTTAATTTTGCGTTTTAGTTATGTAGCGGCCTGTGGGTTTATAGGGGAATAGAGTGGGAAGTAATTTAATTGTAATTATTAAATATTTTAATTTATTTATTGGTATGTATTTTGAATAAATTGTTACTTAATTTTTAATTGGTAATTAGTTAATGTTGAATTGGTAATTAATTTTTATTATTTGATTAATTGATAATTATGTGAATTTTATTAATTTATTTTCTGTAGCGGGTTGTGGGTTTTATAGGGGAATAGGGTGGGAAGTAATTTAATTATGATTAATTAAGTATTTTAATTTATGTATTGGTATTTATTTTGAATAAATTGTTAATTCATTTTTTATTGATAAATAATTAATGTGTAATTGGTAAATAATTTGTATTAATTGATTAATTGATAATTATGTGAATTTTATTAATTTATTTTCCATAGCAGGTTGTGGGTTTATAGGGGAATAGGGTGGGAAGTTACTTAATTGTAATAATTATATGTTTTTATTTATTTATTGGTATTTATTTTGAATTAATTGTTAATACAATTTTATTTGTTAATTAATTAATTGTAAATTGATAATTAATTTATAATAATAGTTATTGTGTTTTAATAATTAATATGTTTTTAATGTATTAATTATTATATTTTATTACATTGGTATTTACTTTTAATTCATTTTTTATTGGTATTGGTATTTAATTTATTTTTATTATTATATTAAATATTTACTTTCCCTACTGTTGCACTCACTGGAATGGGAATAGTAATTTTTACCCCTATGCTATCCAACGCTTTCCCTACTATTCCACTCTCTGGAGTGGGAATAGTAATTTTTACCCCTACGCTATCCAACGTTTTCCCTACTGTTGCACTCTCTGGAGTGGGAATAGTAATTTTTACCCCTACGCCATCCAACGCTTTCCCTACTGTTGCACTTTCTGGAGTGGGAATAGTAATTTTTACCCCTACGCTATCCAACACTTTCCCTACTGTTGCACTCACTGGAGTGGGAATAGTCATTTTTCCCCCTACGCTATCCAACGCTTTCCCTACTGTTGCACTCTCTGGAGTGGGAATAGTAATTTTTACCCCCACGCTATTCAACGCTTTCCCTACTGTTGGACTCTCTGGAGTGGGAATAGTAATTTTTACCTCTACGCTATCCAACGCGTTCCCTACTGTTGCACTCACTGGAGTAGGAATAGTAATTTTTACCCCTACGCTATCCAACGCTTTCACTACTGTTGCACTCACTGGAGGGGGAATAGTAATTTTTACCCCTACACTATCCAACACTTTTCCTACTGCTGCACTCTCTGGAGTGGGAATATTAAATTTTACCCCTGCACTATCCAATGCTTTTCCTACTGTTGCACTCACTGGAGTGGGAATAGTAATTTTTACCCCTATGCTATCTAACGCTTTCCCTACGTTTGCACTCTCTGGAGTGGGAATAGTATTTTTTACCCCTACGCTATACAACGCTTTCCCTACTGTTGCACTCACTGGAGTGGGAATAGTAATTTTTACTCTTACACCAGCCAACGCTTTTCCTACTGCTGCACTCTCTGGAGTGGGAATAGTAAATTTTACCCCTGCACTATCCAATGCTTTTCCTACTGTTGCACTCACTGGAGTGGGAATAGTAATTTTTACCTCTATGCTATCCAACGCTTTCCCTACTGTTGCACTTTCTGGAGTGGTAATAGTAGTTTAAACCCCACGGTATACAACGCTTTCCCTACTGTTGCACTCACTGGAGTGGGAATAGTAATTTTTACCCCTACACCACCCAACGCTTTCCCTACTGTTGCACTCTCTGGAGTGGAAATAGTAATTTTTACCCCTATGCTATCCAACGCTTTCCCTACTGTTGCACTCACTGGATTGGGAATAGTAATTTTTACCCCTACGCTATCCAATGCTTTCCCTACTGTTGCACTTATTGGAATGGGAATAGTAATTTTTACCCCTACGCTATCCAACGCTTTCCCTACTGTTGCACTCACTGGAGTGGTAATAGTACATTTTACCCTCCCGCTATCCTATGGTAAAAATATTGTATGTTTTTTATTAATATCATGTGAATATATATATATATATATATATGTTTAAAAAATAAAATTGTATGTTTTTTTAGCTTAAATTAATTATTTTATAATTATAAGGTTATTTAAGTATTTTAAAATATTTTTAGTTAATTTTTTTAAATATTTTATTTATTTTAAATTACGTTTAAGACATTTACGAAAAATCGATATTTTGACTAACTATATTATTTTTAAACGATATTTTTGATTCAATATTTTTGTACTTACCTCTTTGTAGATAGGAATTCAATATTTTTTAGTCGATATTTTATCCTCAATATTTTTGTATGTCTATATTTTTGTACTGGATATTATTTCAGTGTTCCGTTTTCTATTAAATGTGTAGAATAATGTCCATCTTTAATATTTTTATACTTTTTCTGCTTCTACTTTACATTCACAAAGATCAGAACAATTACCGGAGGAACTCTCACATCCTCTATCAACTGACAGAAAACCTGAACTCTTAGGGCCCCATTAGGATGACGGGCGGACTTTGTTTGCTCGCCACCCTATCAGTATTCTGGACCGCCCGCCATAAGGGCGGGGGTCCCGTTGGGGGAATTAGGATGTGCCCGCCACAGTGGCGGGCACATCCTTCATTTCTAGCATTGTGGCGGGCGGTGCACTCTGCACCGCCCGCCACAATGCTAAAAATGCATTTTTGAATTTGCATATACAAAGCGGCAGGCGCCGCTTTGTATATGTAAATGAAGGGGGGGTACCATAGGTACCCCCCCCTGTGCACCCCCATCTCGGCCTTTACCATTGGGGCCCGCAGGGGCCCCCAATAGCAACGACTGCATGCCTTTCCGTGGCGGGATCGCCACCGCGGAAAGGCACCTATACACACGCATGCTAATATGGCTGGCGGTGTCTGATAGACACCGCCACCATATGAACCCTTTTCCACCCCGGCCGCAAGGCGACCGGGGCGGAAAAGTGGCGGGCGGTGTTTGCCTCCGCTGCGGTCCCCCCCACCATTGTAATGTGGCGGGGGGAAAAGGGTGGCGGGCGGGCATTTCTGTCGGGCGGATCGCCACTGCCACCATGGCGGTGGCGATCAGCCCGACATCCTAATAGAGCCCTTAGACTGAGCAGGCCCAACTGAAAAGAAGTCAGCCAAATAATGAAGCACAAGACTCTACACCATAAGCAAAGGAAAGCTTTCATTGCAAGAAACAGCTAAATATTTTTAACAAAGTCCATGAAATAGAGCAGGCCATCAGCAATGCCTTATAAAAAAAGACCTGCATGTTAAACTTTAAGCCCAGCAATTCAAAATCTACAGATGTACACCGCTGTGTCACCAGCTACAAAGACAAGCTTGCACCCCTCCGTCACTGTGACAGACAATGCCCCCTAAAGGCTGCCTGGCTCACCACCTACTTCCAAGAAGCTAGACGCTCCTGCAGACATCTCGAGAAATGATGGAGAAACAGCAAAACCACTGAAGACAAGACCACCTACAAGCATACCAGGACAGAATACCACCAACTCATAAGGGCCACCAAGAGGACCTTCATCCAATGCCAACAATTCAAAAGAGCTCTTTATCATCATCCAGCAGATGACCAACCCCTCTATGAAGCCACAGACATCACGGAGTCTCAGCACCTCTGCAACACCCTCGGCTCCTACTTTCAAGGCATTTTACGACAACTTCAGAGAACATACTCCAGAAATCACCCTCCCCTACTGCAATGACAGCCAGCTACCATCTTCTCCTGGACACCAGTCACCACCAAAGACACAACCACGACCATGAAGAGCAACCCCTCAAGAGCCCCAACGGACCCCAGCCCCGCTCACATCTTCCACAGAGCCGCCGTCGCCATTGCGCCTGAACTACGCTGCACCATCAATGCCACATTCAAATCCGGCATCTTCCCCGATGACTGGAAGTGGGCAGAGGTCAAGCCCCTCCTCAAGAAACCCTCGGGTGTCTTGACAGACCTGAAAAACTACCGGCCCATCTCTCTCCTTCCCTTCGCAGCCAAAGTCACTGAGAAATTTGTCAACGCCCAGCTAACCACCTTCATTGAAGAGACCGCCATCCTGAACTCCTCCCAGCAACCTCAGCACCAAGACTGCCCTCCTTGCTGCCACTGATGACATCCGCGCGCTACTCGACCAGGGCCACACCCCAGCCCGTATCCTGCTAGACATCTCCGTAGCCTTCGACACCGTCTCCCATGTCACCCTTGCAGCCAGACTCCACGATGCTGGCATACGGGGAACGGCCCTCGACTGGACACCGGCAGTGTTAAAATAGAAACTGTTTACGCTTACATAGTGTCTCATGTAAGTTAGCATTCGCTGCACCATTTCCTTTTCAGATGTCATTTTAGGTTGTTCGAAACTGATCTCATTCAATTCCGAGAAACTCTCCCCTCTGAGTTTTGTTTCTTTCCTTAAGTTTTGTGTCAGTTATGAGTGCACTGCTCATATTAGTACATACCTTTCCCACTATATAGAGGCCCTCTCTCATTTCTCTGGTGGCAGACCATGTATGGAATGACCTTGGATTATGTTTGTTTGTGTCAGATACAAGAAGTTGAAACCTTTTTTGTATTTTACTGTTTAGCTGCACCTGCTTGGAAAATTCCACGGTAGGCGTGTTTCTGCTTGACTATGAAACGTACATAATGTATCTTTATGCTTGTCGATTTCAGTTCCCTAGCTAGGAATCATAGCGGCTGGGCAGATGGGGTTCCACTCTGAGTTTATATGAATAAACAGTTTTTTGTTTGTATTCTCTATTGTCTGACTGACTCTCCATTTGATACGGAAGGCTTAAAGGTGGTCACGAGTGACCCGGGTGGCCTTAAACGGGTTACTTCCTTCAGTTGGTGCCTGAACAGGGACTCCTTCTGGTGATTGATCCTTCCCCTTTCCGCAGACAGGGGAGGCCGAGGATATCATCAGGTCAGACTGACGTCTCAGGGATCCCTGCAAGAAGAGTGTCTGTTACTCACAGCTGCTCCTTCTGTCCTGACAGAGGGTACCTCGCCCAATGGTCATTCTGACTGGAGTCCTAAATGGCAAAACCCTTGAATCTGAATGTTTGGTCTGAAGAGTCGGCAGTGGAGTGCTGGTTCATTTGTACTACTGATATCAGGTGAGTTTGTTTTGGTTCTATGTGGATATGGTACCATTGTGGTTTGAATTTGTTATGGTCTAGGACTGTCTTGGTAAAAAGTGTTTACAAACACCTTGCCAGGTAAAATAACAACCTTGTTTTGTAATGCCTGGCCTGAGTACATTTTGGAATTTGTGTTGTTGTTGTTGTTGTTCTACAGATGCTCGATTGGAAGAAGCTCAACATGCACCTCCTGAAGTCAGCCCAAATTTTGAGATTTAGGTAAAACATGGTCTTGGCTCTATTATGTTTAGTACAAAATGGCACAAATATACGAGGGACAATGCCTAGTACAGTATCCTTTGACAGGTTCTTTTGATGAGCAAAAGATTGGGTTTATTCAAGAACAGTTGTTTAAGAGACAAAGTAGACAGTCGATGTTTGATTCTCTTCGAACTTGGCAGATGGAGGCTAACCAAAGTTGATTGAAAATGGAGAAAGATGCACGGAAAGGAGGATGCAGACACTTACACAGAAAGATGTAGCATATGATAGAGAAAAACAGGAGACAGGAATTGAATGTGAGGATAGAAGATTTCGGTTGCACATTGATAAGTCCTATGGGCCAAAGAGGAAAATAATGCTTTTGTGGAGGAGTTGTTAGATACTTGACCCAGCCTACTTAGGCTCTGCAAAGGATATATCCTATTGTTACCTTACAGTGACAGCAGCCTGGGTCATCTGCTCCAGCTGCCCCCGTATCTACAACTGATACTTCAACAGCTTTGGCTACGGCGCCATCTGCTCTTTCTTTGTCCTTCTTGACGATTGTAACCTCTGTTTCATTTAATGTTCCTTTGTCCTATGCTCTTTCTCCTCTGGTGCAAACTATGACCACGGTTGTACTTACTACTTCTGTTGCTTCTCCTCCAATGGTTGCTCATCCTCTGATAATTTTGGATGTTGGAACGCCCGTACGAGAGTTTGAAGACAAACAACAAAGAACAAGAGGGTCTTTTGGTGTGCTCTGGCATAGTTGAGGATGAGAAGGAGGTACTAGCAGGACAGCCTATTAAGTGGGCTAGCAATGTGGTTTATAGTGCTGAATATATTTGGCAAGCTGTGTACAAGCTTTAGCCTTTACTATGGCAGCATGCTCTTCAAGACGTCTGCTAAATTTATAGATATTTGGCGGACGCACTTCAAATCAGAGGCCCTACAAGTGTTACTTGACATTAGAGATTGTGTATATGTAGCTGATTTAGCGCCGGGACAGGTGCTCTCACATATTGCCACTATAATCTGTTTTAGAGGTCGGTTGTCTGATAAAAGCCCACTAAAATTACTCAGTATCCCATGCAGGAAGTCCACCCAATTTATCACCCAGAAAACCCTGAGTTGATGGATCAGAATGGAGCGGTTACCAGACAGGCCCTGGCTGCTCACTTTCAGGAGCAATGGGTTTATACTCCATGGAAAAGAAGTCCTACCGTCCTAACCAATCTGCGACCAATCTCCCTGCTCCCTACTTTCTGTAAACGTACAGAAAAGGAAGTAAATCAACAGCTAACTGCCTTTTTAGAAGCCAATAACATCTGCCACCCCAAACAAACTGGCTTTAGAGTACAGCATTCAACTGAATCAGCATTAATATTTTCCTTGGAAGCACTCAGAACAGCGCTAGACCAGGGCAAAAAAGCAATCCTTATACTCCTAGACTTGTCCGCGGCTTTTGATACGGTGTCTCATACCATCTTGATAGACCGACTAGCCGCGGCAGGGATAACTGGAAAGGTACTGAGCTGGCTGAAAAGTTTCCTAACAAACAGACGACAAGTGGTCACCCTGGGCCAGGTCAGATCAGAAGAGATACCACTAAACTCAGGTGTACCTCAGGGCTCAAGTCTGAGCCCGACACTTTTTAATGTTTATATGGCTCCTCTGATTACCCTTATATCATCTTTTGGCATAGCCATCATCTCATACGCGGATGACACACAACTCATCCTAGTGATGGAGGATGATACCAGTGAAGCAGAGGCCAGGCTTAAAACTGTTTAAAAGCCACTTTCCACTGGATGAGCACGAATCACCTTAGATGTAATTCGGGAAAGACCGAGATCCTACCTTTCGGAAAGGGAAACTCATTCAATCCAACACTGTGGTGGCCAGAGGATGCTATTGTCCCCCCTAACACAGCCAACGCAGTACGAAACCTAGGGATAAAATTTGATCCTTCCCTGAGTTTCCAACAACAAGCAGGAGCCGTGGCTGGGACCTGCTTTGGCATAATCAAAGGGCTCAGGAAATTCTTTGACCTGATCCCTTTTGCAGCAAGGAAGATGGTGGCGGTAGCCCTCATTACCTCACGCATCGATTACTGCAACAGCGTATACGCAGGAACAAATAGGACAGTTTGCCACAAACTACTAATGGTGCAGCATGCAGCGGCCAGATTAGTGTTGGGATGGAAAAGAAGGACCTCAGCCACGATAGCTATGAACATCCTACACTGGCTGCCAAATACATAAAAGGGTGCTGGTCAAAGTTCTGCTAATCACCTTTAGGGCTTTCAACAGGACAGGACCCAAGTATATTGAAAACATGTTCCAACCGTATGCCCCCTCCCGATGTCTGAGGTCCCAAGGTGATAACCTCCTTACCGTCCCCAAGTTTAGACTGAAAACTAGGGGAGGTAAAGCCCTGGCAGTTTTGGGGTCCAAAGCCTGGAATATACTACCATCCTCTTTCCGGCAAATCTCCACAGAAACCACTTTCAGAAAGACCCTTGAAACTTGGATCTACACCTTATCCGACACACAATGTAAAAACACGATTTAACACTCCTGTTTCACTACCTGCCACATGAACATAGCCACCTGTTTTGTTACACTCTGAAGCGCTAAGATGCTCCCTGGAGTGTAACCCGCGCTATATAAAAAACAGTTACATTACATTACATTACAAGTGAAGTCTTGGCACTTAAGGCTACGTTGCCCAATCCCAGGAAAAATCCCACTGCCTATTATAAGGAAATCACAGAGGCTGCCTCTTCTACTGTAATGACTCTTGCTGATATGTAAATGTTTTTTGGTCTTCTTGTTCCGCTTGATATTTAGAGACAGGTGCATACCCAGGATCATGTTGCGGAATTACGTGGTACTTAGGATGTGATTAAAGGATGGGATCAGGAAAATAAGCCAGGAGGCAAACCCTGTGCTGAGAAACTTGCTTTAACTGGTCGTAATATTACACTTATTCCACCTAAGAAGGTAAGTTGGGACAGATTGACAGCTTGTCGACAGAAGAAGGATAAGAGTGTGTCTGATTTCTTAACTCGGTTCGAATACACATTTTTGGATTATAGTGGACAGTAGATGTCCACTGTGGGAGGAGTTAGTTTGTTTGTTACTAATCTACTTCCTGAATGAATGACTTGTTTGCAGGCATCTGAGTGTACTCTGCCTACGTCTTCTCCCTCTGTTATTTTGAATATGGCCCAATACTATGACCATCGAGATCAGGAGGAAAAGGATAAAACTGATAAGAAACATTAGGATTTAAAGATGAAGGTGTTGTTGCAGCAGGCCTTTGGGGGAAATAATAGGGGACGAGGAGGTCCTTCACTACAATTGCCACATACTAGGTAGCCTTCTAGGACACCTTTGGGGCAGAATCCGTGTGCGTATTGTAAGGAGGAAGGATATTGGCATAGCCAGTGCCCTTTGCTTTTGCAGAAGGTTGCGTTCTCTACAGGATGAGGTTCTGGTGGTAGAGGTTGAGGGACTGATTGAAATCAGAATGCTGCAGCAAGGCCACTTAACGCCCCGGGTAATTTTTTACTAAACACTGGTTATATTAAGAAATCCGCTATCTGATTCTCACTTGTTACGGACACTTTCGGTCTTTTGCACAACTCATATTGCTCTTCTTTTGATCCCTCCTTTGCTCTAACATAATTATGCCACAGCTCCGCCATCATGGATGCGCCGCAGTCACAATGCGGCGCACCATGGTGCAAAAGCGGCACAGATGCGTGACGCATCTGTGCATTAAAAGTGACGCATTGCCGGAGTTGTGTCACAAGCGCGACGCAGCTCCAGCAATGCTCTGGGGGCCCTATTCTTACAATGCTGCGTCAATCCTTATGCCTGCTTCAGGTAGGCGCAGGGTTTTGACGCAGCATGGGCCTAAAAGTGACTGAGTGAAATCTTGTAGATTTCACTCAGCCACTTTTAGGAGGCGTTCCTGCGCCAGAACGCCCCCCCTGCACAGGAACGCCTACATGTGGCGCAGGGCATTACAACGTGATGCATCTCCCAGATGCATCACGTTGTAAGTACCCCCGCATAATGGAGCAGGATTTGCGCCGCCGCTGCATCACAAAAGTGACGCAACGGCGGCGTAAATGAGGCGCAAGGGGCTTGTAAATCTGCCCCCAAATGTTTTCCTTTATAGCACTCATTAAGTGTACTTCCAAAGGCTTGGTAATGCCTAAATATATGGCAGCTGTTTATGCTTGATCTCTTGCCTCAACCCGTCTTCTCTGCTTCCTGCACCTCTTCTGACTTTTCTCCTCCTTTTAACATCATCCACCGGTTTCACCTCGTTTGCCATCTCTGTGGCCGGGTCCATGACCTACTTTCGTTTACACAGTCTGGTTGCAGAGATTTCAAACTCTTCCTCCCCATCCACACCCACAAACTGTACCAATTTCTTGTCTGGCTTACCAGCTGCAATTGTAATGGCCTATGCCAAAGCCTGCAATCCAACTGGTAACCCCCTTCTGCCTTCTACTTTCGCACTCTTTCTTGAGGGGGGGCACCACCATCGCCACTTCCTGTAAAACACCAGCTTGCTCCTTGCTAAACTTTTTCAAGCCCCTGGCAAAATTGTAATTACGTTGGAGTAATTCCGGTAATTTTGCATTATTCTTGCGATGTCAAAATTACAAAATGTTTACGCCATTGTGCCTGCTTGCGTAATTTGGAACAATTTAAGGCAAAAAATACCTACCCAAGAGCACAAAAACAGAGCTCAAGCAGGTGCTGGCGGCTTCTGATCTTGCTCTGTTGCATTTAGCACTATTTTCTAAGGGAAAAATACATTCTCAAGTCAATTTTGGACACAAGGGTTGAATATTAATCGAAAATATATCACTAAATAGAGATTTACGCTCTTCAAGTATATCTGTATATTCTTGCATAATATTGCTTGATTACAATACAAACAATTATGCGTTACATCATTACCATCTTGTGTTTTCCGGCTCTTCGACAACCAGTCCCTTGCCACTGAAACAGCAGCACCCGGCATCCCTGCTCAATAATCTCACCCTCCTCACATGCATTCTCCCACTCGTCATATTTAAAAAAAAAAGTCCTCATGCCGCCAAACCTCAAAAGAGGGCTACCTTCCTTGTCCTCTCACACTTCAACCCTGCCAGGCCCACCCACTTCTTCCCAGAGACCAATTGTTCTCCTTCAGAGTCCCTGGAGGCACCATCTACCCGAAAAGCGTGGGGGGCATGGCTCCCTTGTCGCCTGCGTCCCAAGCTCCGGATGTCAGGACTAACCAATGCATGAATAATCACCACATGCATTAAGCCCGGAAGAGCAGCACTCCATATCTCGCTTGCATTCACGGTGAAACAAATATAATAAACCAAGAATCCAGGGAATCTTTGCAGGACCAAGTCTTTACTAAATCCAACATTTTGTTTGCATTATATATCACTCTTCGCTGTAGATTTGTTCCTCGTAACACCTTGTTGTTTTTGCACAAGACTCCCACAAAGCTGCTTTCTAGTCTTCCAGCTCTTTTGAAGTGTTGATTGCTACAAAGAAAAATATAATCCTCTGGGAAATAGAGAATTCATTTAGAACTTGTACTCGGTCTAAGGGCAAATGTCCGAAATCAGCCTGATGTGTAACAGCTAAAGACATGTTGCAGTAAAGGAGCTGCAAGGGGCAGTGGACAAGATGAGACTAATCCCTTTCCCTTTTACAGACGCACCGGCCTTCAAAAGGTGCCCAGCGCTGAAGCCATGAAAATAATCTTCGAGTGGTTGTTGTAAAGAGGCCCTTCCCTCGACAGGCAACCTGTATATTAGGGAAAACGCACCGGGTGCTTTCGTCTGTGTAGTGTCCGGGGACACGGGGCATGGGATGCCTAGGCCGCAGAGTGGGGCCTAACTATTACTTTGAAATAATCACACGACACTGTCTGATAGTTAGGGCCAAAGACCCCGAGCGGTCTTCCGGCCGTTTATTTATACCCAGGGGCTACCCCGCCCCTGAGGCGTATGCGTGAGTGTGTGCGTACGTGTGCGGGCCGGGTGGCTCCGTTACTACATCCCTCCAAACTTACAGATCAATAGTCCCGGCCATGATTAGCCTATTGTTAGTTCATAGTCCATGCATAGACCTTCAGCTTTTGGCTGGGGATCGGATTCGGTCGCAGGTGGTATCTTTGGCTTTGGCGACCTTCCGAGCCCTCCACCTCCGCTGGTGGATCAGGGCGATTTTGAGCGTCGCTCGAGGTGTTTCCGTGACTGGATGGGCGTCCCGGCTCGAGTCTCGGTGGGGTCGATCTTGTTTCTTCTGGTGGGGTCGTGGGTGACTCCTCCTGCACCGGCTCCAGGTCTCCGTCCTCAGCACACTCGGATGCAGAGTCAGCTCTTCCATTTTCACGGGAGACACGCTTGAACCATGACACGTTCCTGGTCACGGCTCGTGTGCCTCTGGATGCGGACACCATGGTGCCGTGTACGTTCACGATCTCCCACACTTCCGGTTCAAAGGCAGGGTCGTACTTTGAGTGTCGGTGTCTGTTTTTGAGGACTACTTTGTCACCAACTACCAGTGACCTGGTTTGGGCCCTCCTAGCCTGACTGGCCTTGTCATTCGTGCGCTGTCGTCGTTCTTGGGTGGCTTCCTGGTCCATCTCTGGGGGACACCAGGTTGGGGTAGCTGGCACGCAGTCTCTTGGTACTTTTTTGAACACCAGGTGCGCTAGGGCGCAGCGTGTGGTCGAGTGAGGCGTTTGGAACTGTGACAGGCACTCCTCTGCGTCCTCACTTCTTTCCATTCCAATTTGCAGTGCGCGGTTTAGGGTCCGCATAAATCTCTCGACTTCCCCGTTTGCCTGGGGCCATTGTGGAGTGATCTTTCTGTGGCGAATGCCCCGTGCAGCTAGATATGCCTGAAAGTCTCGTCCCTGAAAAGGAGGGCCATTGTCAGATCTCAGTTCCTCTGGCAGGCCCACCATGGCGAACACTTTCTCTAGGGCTTTCTTCACGTGAGTGAACGCTGTGGAGGGTACAACCTCTACGATAGGAAAGCGAGAGTAGGAGTCAATTAGGACGAGGGTGTGCCGCCCATCCGGGAAAGATCCGAAATCCACACTGACTTTTGACCAAGGCTCTTTGCAGGGGTCCTCGGTGATCACTGGGTGGGGAGCCGGTTCTCGGCCTGTGATGGTGCACGAGTGGCAGCTGCCAACTTCCTTTTCCACTGCTGCGTCCATGCCGGGGAACCATACCTTGCTGCGCAGGCGTCCTTTGGTCTTCGACACGCCTTGGTGTCCCTGGTGCGCGAGGCGCACGACTTCCTCCTGTAGCCTTGCAGGTATCACGATCGCTGTCCCTCGGAGGATCACACCATGGGGTCCGACACTCAGTTCACTCTGAGCCCTCCAAAGTTGTTGTCTTGCCAGCTGTTCCTGAGGCGTAAGGGCACTGGCCCCATCCAGGAAGTGCTTCCAGCTCCTGTTGGACAGTGTGGTTTTCACTTTGAGGAGACACTCGTCCGCGTCTGTGGCCTTTCCGATGTCTTCCAGGGTCAGGGCTACTGGGCAGGCTTCCCGAGAGATCATTCGCACGTACTCCTCGACATCTTCCACGTCGTCCGTGGTTAGGGCCGCATCAGCGGTGCCAGGGTGCCTTGAGAGGAAGTCCGCTGGATTATCGGCGCCTGGCCGGTATATGACTTCGAAGCGGTATGTTTGAAGTTGGACAGCCCACCTCTCAATCCTGGGTGGGGCAAGCCTGGCTGTTCCAGCGAAGAGAGGCACAAGTGGCTTGTGGTCGGATACTACTTTGAATTCGTGTCCATATAGGTAAAGGTGAAAATGCTGGCAGGCCCATTTGATGGCCAGTGCTTCGCATTCAATTTGGGCATACCGCATCTCCGTCGCAGTCAGTGCCCTGCTGGCATAGGCCGTTGGTACCCATTTGTGTGCTTCGGTCTCTTGCATGAGGACAGCCCCCAGGCCAACGGGGCTTGCGTCAACGACTACTTCTGTGCGCCTATGTGGTCTGAAGTAGGCCATCACCTTGTCGTCGATCAGAGCAGCTTTGATTGCTAGGAAGACTTCGTCTTCCTTGGCGGTCCACGCCCACGGTTGGCCCGCCTTGGTGAGGGTACGTAGTGGCTCGGAGAGGGATGCCAACCCAGGGATGAAGCGTCCACAGTAAGTGGCCATCCCCAGGAAGCTCCTGACCTCAGTGGCGGAAGTGGGTTGGGGAGCCGTGCGGATGGCCTCCGCTTTCTTCGGGTCGACCTGAAGCCCCTCCCGGGAAAAGATATAGCCGAAGAAATCCACGGATTCCTTGTAGAAGGAGCACTTTTCCTTATGGAGAGTAAGGCCGTGATCGGCGAGGCGTTGCAAGGTGGCTCGAAGGTGGACGTGGTGTTCCTCTAAGGTTTTGGAGAAGACAAGGATGTCATCGCTCAGGTTGATGACTCCTGTTAGCCCTGAGAGAGTCTCCCTGATGGCGTTTTGGAAGACTTCGGCAGCTGACGACACCCCGAAGCTCAGCCTTTTGTATCTCCGGAGTCCGACATGGGTGGAGAATGTCATGATGTTGCGACTGTCCGGGTGTAGCTCGAGCTGGTGATATCCGGCGTTGAGGTCCAGTTTGGAAAACCAGCGAGCGCCGTTGAGGTCCGCCACGATGTCGTCCATAGTCGGCGTCAGGTGCTGTTCCCTTTTGACTGCCTTGTTCGGGAGACGCATGTCCACGCACAGGCGTATAGCGCCTGGCTGCTTCGGTTTTGGGGCGACCACAAGCGGCGACACCCACGGTGTCGGGCCCGACACCTTTTCGATCACCCCTAGCTCCTCGAGTTTGCGCAATTCCTCCTCCACTTGCGGCCGCAGGTGGAATGGTACTCGTCTGTGTCTGAGGGCAGTGGGTCTGACAGTTGGGTCCACATGTAGCTTGAACGTTTTTCCTTTAAGGCAGCCGAGTCCTCTAAACAGGGTCGGGAAGTCTCGCAGAATGGCTTCCGCGTGTAGTTCATGCACTTGACGCGCGAAGAATACTAGTTGCAGATCTTCAGCCGTGTGGCAGCTCAGAAGCGTGCCGCGCCTGCCTCCCGTGACGTGGAACTTGGTCTTGACTTGCTGGTTATTGCATGAGGCCGTCACCTCGATCACTCCTCTCAGGGGAAGCGGGTCGTCGCTATCGTAGGTGTAGATTTTGGCGTTTGAGGGTGACAGTGGTGGGCGGG
Organism: Lissotriton vulgaris; assembly: GCF_964263255.1. Classification (NCBI taxonomy): domain Eukaryota; kingdom Metazoa; phylum Chordata; class Amphibia; order Caudata; family Salamandridae; genus Lissotriton; species Lissotriton vulgaris. Next base: position 2,080,907,141 of record NC_141687.1, read on the forward strand.
GTGACAGTAGTTCGTATTGGGTGCTGTCCATCACGTTGACTGATGCCCCGGTGTCAATGAGTGCCTGCACGGGTGAGCCGGCGATGGAGATTTCGCACATCGGGGGTGGTCTTCTTCTGGAGCCTTCCCTCCCCACGAAGGAGACGAAGAACACGTCGTCGTCATCGTCATCAATGCGGAATGCTGATCTGGAGGCATCGCCACATGGGCCCGGATCATCCAAGGAGAGTTGCCGAACCGCCTGTGCAGGGCTCTTCCCGCTCGAGCTGGGGCGGCGGTTGCCGCTGCTTCGGCACACTTTGGCGAAATGGTTCATTTTTCCGCAGTTGGAGCAGACTTTCCCTCTCGCAAAACACTTTCCTCCAGCGGGATGGTCCATACCGCAATTCCCACAAGAATTCCGGGAAGAAACTTGTGCGGCCCCCCTCTGGGTTGGTGGCCGGCGTCTGATGGCGTCCACGTGTTCCTCCTTGATGTGAGGGATCTTCACGGGAGCGCCGGGTCGGTCGAGGGCAGCCTGCATCGCGTCTGCCCTGGCGTTGGAGAGTTCATGCGAGCGTGCCAGGACAAGGATTTCATCCAGGGAGATCCGCGGCTGCCTGAGGATGAGGCGTCTGACTGAACCGACCGGCACCCTTGGATCAGTTGTGCGCGAATCTCCAGGTGCTGGTCTGGGAGTTCGCAGGCTATGGCCAGCTTCCGTAGTCGGGCATAGAACGAGTCGATGGGCTCCGTCTCACCTTGCCTGGCCTGGCGCAGCTTGAACCACTCGTAGTCGGGGTTTACCCTGGGGTCAAAGTACAGGTTCAGCGCTCGTACCGCGGCGTCGTAGTCCTGTTCGCCACCCCGATCAGGCAGCGTTTCGAAAAGCTCATACAGCTCATCTCCGCCATAACACATGAGCAGGGAGCGTTTGACTTTGCCATCAGTTTCACGGACGCCGACAAAGTAGTGCTCCAACCTTCCAATCCACAGGCGCCATCTTGCCGCAGCCGTAGAGGGATCCGCGAGTTCGCTGAACGGGGGCAGCGGCGCCGCAAGGCCATGCCCCGGGGGTGCCGGCACAGCGGCTGCTGCAGCGCCAGGAGCGGGGCCAGCACCAGAGGCGGCATCGTGGCCGGGGGCCCAGTTGGAGCAGGGGTTTGGTTCTGAGCAGGAGTCGCGGCCGTGGCACCACCGGCATCCTGTTGGACGCTCATCGTCACTGAGGCGGGAGCACGTGGCAAAGTATGCAGAGCGAGGCTCGGAGAGGCCTAGTTGAGCAGGCGTGGAGGGAAGCATGTAAAGATGAAACTGAGACAGGAACTGCAGTTAGGATGTTTATTCAGGAGAGAAGAGAGCCGTCCAGCATGAAGGACAGGAAGGGCAGCTGCAACTGCCAAACAGGGAACACAGGAGGAGAATGCACAGTACAAGAAGAACCCACTGGTGACATCATGGAGTTCCAACAAGTATTGCATAATAACAAGTATTGCATAATACAGATCACCACACACCTCCCCCCTTTCTAAAAAAAACAAGATAAAACTACAATGAATGGTAAATCATACATAGTCACGGAATCTGTTGGGTTTAACAATCAACCTAGAGCTTTTCCTTAAACCATTGTCGACTTGGATATTGGGGGTAGGAACAATTGCACGAGAAGCACGAGAGGGATCTCTGGCAACGCGGGAGGTGCTCCACCAATTTCCATTTGACAATTTGACAGCATTTTTGCGAACTTCCACAACTTGTTGGGAATCAAGGAACTTTGAAAGACCTTTTTTAACAGTGACAGGGTTCTTAATCTTAACCCAGTCACCAGCATGAATACTATGAAAAGACCTCTTAACATGCTCCATGTCACAAGGCAGAGAACTGGAAGATTTCTTGTTGGCACAATCCCATGCCAGTTCCAAGTCACAACCTTTGTGGAGACTTTTGACCATCCAAAAGGGAAAAGCTTGGGAAGAAGCTTTCCTTCCTCTCATCAACTCAAAGGGGGAGAAGCCTGTAGCAACATGTGGGGAAATTCTATAAGACCATACAAGATCTTTTACAGCTTGGAAAATACAGCTATTGGAATTGAAGGCGGCCTGCACACATTCAACAATAACTCTATTGAACCTCTCGGTTTTGCCATTGCTCTGAGGGTGATACAAGGGAGTTCTAGTGTGTTTGATGCAACAATTGTTCAAAAAAACACTCATTTCCATGGAAGTAAACTGAACCCCATTGTCGGTAAGGATTTCTTCTGGACAACCCTCCCTCAGAAAAATGTTAGTCAGGCAATCAATAACACTCTTTGAATTGGGGATATTGATAGGTTCAACCTCAACCCACCTGGAGAGATGATGGACGAGGACCAAAAAATACTTGGAAGTGTTGGGAAGGACATGGAATGGACCCAGAAAGTCCAGGCCAATTTTTTGCCAAGCTCTGCTGGGTGGAGGAACAACAGAATCACAAACACCTTCTAAAACAAGGACTTTATCGCTGGTGTTACAGCGTGTGCAAAGTTTGACAGCATCTACAATTTGATTATCCATTCTTGGCCACCAGAAATTTGACCTGACATTTCTTTTGGTGATAGTGGCACCCAGATGACCAGAATGAGCACCAGCAATAATTTTTTCCCGGTAAACAGAGGGAGGAATGAATTTATTGCCCCTAACAATTTTGCCACTTTCCAAGGAAAGTTCGGAATTGATTTTCCAATAAATTTGAAGCTCAGGGGAAAGAGATTTTTCCTTGGGCCAACCTTTCTGTATGAAAGAGACAACATCCTTAAGTACAGTATCATTCTCAACAGCATTAACCCAATCATTCTCAGCAAAGGAAATGGAAATTTGTGAAATGTTGGCCACAAAACACTCTTCAATTTCTGTTTCCCACTCATTTTCGTTAGGTTCTTGTATGGGTAACCTGGAAAGACAGTCAGCACGTTTGTTTTTGCCCCCAGGAATGTAAACAACTTTGAAGTTGTATTCCAAAAGTTTAGTGGAGAGTCTAGCCAACCGTGCGGTTGTGCGCTTGACATTTCTGCCGGAAAGAATGTCGACAAGAGGTCGGTGGTCAGTTTGAAGAACAAATGGTCTGCCCCATAAGTAAGATTTAAACTTTTCAACACTCCATGCGCAGGCCAGCAGTTCTTTTTCAATAACAGAATATTTGCGCTCAACAGGACGAAGAGTCCTGGAGGCAAACCCCACAGTAAATTCTTTACCAAAGGCTAGTTGTGAGAGGACAGCTCCTAAGCCATATTCACAGGCGTCAACAGTGACAAAAGTTTCTCTGTTGCCATTGAAGGGCTGAAGAGCAGGAGCCTTGGTGATGTGTTCTTTGATGAGCTGGAAACCTTTCTCACACTCATCAGACCAGCTGAAGGTGGCACCTTTTTTGAGTAAAAGTCTAAAACACTCAGTGGTCTTGGCGTAGTCTCTCATGAATTTGGAGTAGAACTCACAGAGACCGAGGAAGGACAGAAGCTGCTCTTTGTTAGAGGGAGCAGGGGCGTCAATGATACTCTTAACTAGACCTGGCCTGGGCTTAATACCACATTCCGAGATGGTATGACCAAGGTATTCTACTTCTCTAGTTTTGAACACACATTTACTCTTTTGTAGGGTAACACCTCTTTTTTCCAAGATGTTGAAAACTTGGTCAATGACTAAATTATGTTCGTGTTCAGTTTGGGTGAAGATAAGGATGTCATCCTGGAAGACGACAACATTAGAGAGTTCCTCAAACATTTCAGACATAATACGCTGAAAAACAGCGGCGGCAGACGCCAACCCAAAGGGAAGGCGACGAAACTGAAAAACCCCATCAGGAGTTACAAAAGCGGTGAGATGTCGAGAGAGTGGGTGTAACTCAATCTGGTGGTAAGCAGCCTTTAAATCAAGTTTAGAAAACCAAGTAGACGAGCCTACTTTAGCTATCAAATCCTCAATGCGAGGGAGGGGAAAACCATCGACCCAGATAGCTTCATTGAGACTGCGTAAGTCCACACACATCCTGAGATCGCCAGACCTTTTTCTGGCAAGAACAATGGGAGAAAGCCATAATGTGGATTCTACCTTTTCAATGATTTCTTGCTCGCATAACGACTTAAGATGTTTGGACAAATCTTCTCTGATACTGAGGGGAACGTTCCTTAGCTTGTGTTTGATTGGGGAAACACCATCTTTGACCTTGATAAAGTGTTGGAAGTTGGTGATCTTGCCTAAGCGATCTTCAAAAATTTTTCCATATTTGTGCTCCCAAAATTCACTATTGAAAATGTTGCAGATGGGGGAAGATGCAGGAGAAGAAAGATTGCACCCTTCAATGAATACAGGATTGGGTAAGCCAGGTTTAATGGTGACACCAAATTCTGCCTGATGTATAAGCCCTAGAACATTGATACCACGTTTGGCAACATAGACTTTCCCCTTAATGGACTTGCCAAAGATGGAAATTTCAGCCAAGAAATAACCTAAAAGGTTAATTCTGCTTCCTTCAAAGGCCACAGAAAGGACATCAGGAGGAAGTAGACATTTATTTTGCCAAAAATGAGAATACTTTTCATAGGAAACAATGGTGATGCGAGCACCGGTGTCTACCAGTAGTAAGATATGGTGACTGTCAATGGTGGCATCAACTTCAGGATCAGGGACGAGAAAGGTACGGCTGATGGTGTCATTATCTTTCACTACAACAACATATTCCTGATTGGTCACATCACATTCAGAATGTTCAGTAGAGAACTCAAGGGGATTTGAGTCTTGGAAGGAATCATTTTCACACATGACGCTGCGTACATTACCTCTTCTTCCTCTCATGCAGACCCTTGAAAAATGACCATTCTTCCCACATTGGGTGCATTGTTGATTGGCAGCAGGACAATTTTTAAAGTTGGAAGCATGATAAGAAGAGCCACATCTATAACAGAAAGTACTTTGGTTAAATTGTCTATTAGGAGTGAAGGGTCTTCTAAAACTGGTGTTTCCCATTCTTTTGAAATAGCCACGAGAGTCACGAGGAATTAAAATGGGGGACTTGATGGGAAAGGGCACCTTAGTGGAAACAGCACTAGAAATGGAGGTATTGGAAAGAGAAACTTCCAATTGTTTTGAATCTTCTAAAGATGTTTCGATACTTTTGGCTATATCAATTGCCTTGTCAAGAGAGGGATCTTTGCAGGACAAAAGTTTCCCTTGGATTTGTTTGCAGGAGCAACGAGCAACAAGCTGGTCTCTGATAAGCTGAGAAGTGAAATTGTCAAATTCACATTTAGACGCAAGAATTTTTAAAGCAGTAACAAAAGTATCAATGCTTTCTTCGGGCTTCTGAGCTCTAGTGAAAAATGTATAACGGTGTACAACCATATTTTTAGTTTTAACAAAATACTTGTCTAACTTAGCTATGGCTATTTCAAATTCATCGGGAGTTTCGCCAGTAGGTGGAACATAGACCGGTAGATGGTCAAAAACATTTTGCCCCTCAACGCCAAGATGATAATACATTAGACTTTTTTTTCTTTCTGCACGGTATCTAACACCATCAATTGCCCCTAAATAGGCCATAAAGGATCTCAACCAAAGTTTCCATTCTAGAGGAGGATCTCCAGGAGTCTGAAGAAAAGGGGCAGGAGGAGATACATTTTGCATTGCGAGATCTTCTATTTTTCCTTTAGGTTGAAGGAATAAAATACAAAAGGGGAACAATAAAATAACAAAAGAGAGAAAAAGAAAAAAAAAATTGTTGTTGTAAATATGGTAGTTCAGATGCGTGCAGTAGCTGTGCACGTCAGCGTGTAGATAAAATACGTGCGGTAGCTGTGCACGTCAGCGTGTAGATAAAATACGTGCGGTAGCTGTGCACATCAGCGTGTAGATAAAATGCGTGCAGTAGCTGTGCACATCAGCGTGTAGATAAAATGCATGCAGCAGCTGTGCACGTCAGCGTGTGGATAATAAATGTTTCGGTGTGCTGGTGCTGAAAATATGTTCAGGTCATGAAATAGGCTGTGCACATCAGCGTGAGAATGTAGGTTAACTTCCTTGTAGAATAGTTAAGCTGTGTGCTTGAATTGCGCACGTTAGCGTAGAAAAGTATTTAAAGCTGTGCACATCAGCGTGTCAAGAGCTGTGTGCGTCGGTTGTGCGATGAGACAAAGGTGATGAAGATAAGAATAAAACACGAAGCTCTTATGACGTAAAGTCTTTGAGAGTCATAAGGAACGTCGAGATAACGTGGTGACTGGCACAAAAAGCGTCTTGCTGGTTGCTAGGGAAACAATGATGTTTTGCCTTGCGTGCTGGCGCTGAACGAACGTGCAGTTCTGGTTGCTGGGGAAACCAAATGCGCGCTGATATGGGGCGTCTCGCAGGTCGCGTGCTAGCGCTGAATGGACGAGAAGTTCCACAACGTCATCATTCAGTGGCGGAGCTTGAGGGTGAAGGAACAAGCAGCGAGGAAGAACGCAGTGTCGGGCAAAAACACAGACAGCACTTGAAGGTGGTCGGAAAGGAGTCGGAAGGCACAGGCACACAGGCAGGCAACGAAGGTAACGGGGAAAAGTCACACGTAGTGCTGGGAGGAGTGCTGATGGCGCGAGGCAGTTGAACAGTGCGTAAGGAAGTGCGCTAGACAGGTTTGATTGGAGCGCAGAACGAGGCAAAAAGTAGAAGGAAATTGGGTGGCTGCGACGGCTCTTTAGGATGGCGGGTGAGGATAATATGGGAAAGAGTACTCACAATGAAGTAGATTGTAGATGTAGAAAATGTTCAGAAGTTCAAACCGTTTCGTTTGAAGATGATCTGTTAGTGGATCCAACAGCTGAGGAACAGCTGACCATCCTCGTCGTCAGTGTAAAGATGAGACTGAGACAGGAACTGCAGTTAGGATGTTTATTCAGGAGAGAAGAGAGCCGTCCAGCATGAAGGACAGGAAGGGCAGCTGCAACTGCCAAACAGGGAACACAGGAGGAGAATGCACAGTACAAGAAGAACCCACTGGTGACATCATGGAGTTCCAACAAGTATTGCATAATAACAAGTATTGCATAATACAGATCACCACAAAATAGGTCCCACGTGGCAGAAGAGGGGCGGCGCCAGGCATCTTGTCTGTGAGACGCGAGCAGGAGTAGGCCCCAGGAGAGCAGGACGGCCAGGGGCGTGAATACAGAAGATGATGCAGCAGATATGGCCGTAGGCGTGTAGGGAGCGCAGCCGGGCTGAGGGCCGAACACACCCCCCGAGTGCAGAGAGACGTCCGCCCGATGCGTGAGGGAAACGCAGGGCTCTTCACGCCGGTCGGCCGCCTGAAGCGCGAGCTGATCAGGGCTTACGCTAACCAGCGCGGTGTGCGCACGCGCGAGCCTGAAGCTCCCAGCGCGGCCGCCGAGGGCTGGGCGCGAGGGCCAAAGGACGCCCCCCGAAGCGCCGGCGGCAGACAGAGGAGCGCACACCAGGGCAGCAGGAGGCCACACGCTGCGGGAAGGTGAGCGCAGGCGTGAGCGCAGGCAGGCCGCTGGGGAGCGGGCAGGATGGCGGGCCGTCGGCCGCGGCCTCGGAGAGGCACGAGCTCACCTGTTGCACCACGGCCTGGTGCAGGTCACAAGCGGCAGTGCCGACGCCGGGGCTCGTCGGAGCGGGGCCCGGGCGAACACGTGGGCACTGGAGGACTGGCACCGCTGCGTGGCGAGGCGCGGGTAACAGAGACCGCCTCGTCGCCAGTGTAGTGTCCGGGGACACGGGGCATGGGATGCCTAGGCCGCAGAGTGGGGCCTAACTATTACTTTGAAATAATCACACGACACTGTCTGATAGTTAGGGCCAAAGACCCCGAGCGGTCTTCCGGCCGTTTATTTATACCCAGGGGCTACCCCGCCCCTGAGGCGTATGCGTGCGTGTGTGTGTACGTGTGCGGGCCGGGTGGCTCCGTTACTACAGTCTGCTATGTTTAGTTATTGAGCCTGATCCACAAAGGTCAATTTACACTTATGGGTACATTTATTATTTTATTTTTACTCACAAACTATGGGTTAATAGTACATTTATGACCAGGCTTGTCCTATCTTTTTAAGAACGGAGTTCTCTGCCCCGACTGCATAAACTTACTATTAAATCCTAGTTTGTAAATAGCAAAAAAATAGTAAACTTACCCAAAAATATTGTACTTTTGTGAATAATGTCCAGGGTGTACAAGTAAAGGGATACTAGACATTTTTGAAGATATCGGGCCAGACGTATTGAAGGGTTTTGCCCATTTTGTGTCTATGGGGAAATGTGTGGATACATAGGGCCCTTCATTCCCAATACTCTACGCGGTCATCGCAACCAAGGCGCACATTTGATTTAGTAATTGTGGGTTTTATTATAATTAGTAGGTGTGGAATTACAGCATCACTCCAGGTATCGGACCCCGGATTTGAGGGTAATGCTCTACTTACTCGTTTTCACCTGTTCCATGGCAACCAAAATAGAAATTTGCCCCCATGTATTGTGCCAGATAATGGTGAAAAGTGTGTGAGCAAAAACCTGCATTTTTTGCAATTCGCACACAACTCTTAATCTTGATTCAGGCATAAACAGGAGTTTGTCCAAGTCCTGAGCACATGTATCAAAATGTCTGGTCCTAGTGTCAGAAACCAATGAGTAGGATAAAATTCATGCAGACAACATAATGAAGGTCAAAATCCAGAGTTGCGTAGAGAATATATTCATAATTCAATCTTGATCAGTACAAGTGAAAACCAGCAGACGTGTGTTTCATCACATCGTGTGGAGGATGTGACTCTTCAGGGCTCAAATCAGGAAAGCACAAGGTCCATAGTATCTGACCTGTTGGCACTGTGTAATTTGAAAATATCAATCCAACTAATAATCGTATCCGCTAGAGCGCCAGAACTTCCTGTCCTTCAACTCACACCCATCCTTCTCACCCATAAACAGGAGTTTTCCTCCACTTCCAGATTAGCGCCAGAGTTAGAACGTGGTCTGTAGTGCCTGCAGTAAACAATTTATTTGCCTCAAATTTGTCACTCTTTTTGTCCAAAATTCGAATAAAAACAGAGTAAGATGTAGACCTGGGAGTAATTTTACTCATGCCGGAGATATCACAGTATTTTTGGTATTGCTGCATTACTCTTTGATGAGGAATTATCAATAACGGAAGCCCGGGCGATGGCTACAGCGAATCCCGTCTGAGGGTAGCCACATGTGACTATCTGCCCCTCCTCTCGCCAATGGCACCAGTGAAGACACTTACTTGATTGCAGCTGTTGTTCTGTACATGAACGAAGGCGGCCTGATGGAGTGTCACGGTTCCGCTCTGCTGTGTGGCGGACCGCGGAAAACGAATCCTGTGCTGCCCAGTGGCGGCTGTGACATTTGAACCTGGTGTGGCGGAAAATGATTTCCGCACTGTAGCTCCTGAGCGCAGCGCGCGTGTCCGAACACCCCCGCCCAACCCCCAGTGAAAAATTTTAAAATCGAGTGAATATAACGCTCTAATTTGTACCTTTTATGATACTTTTACTATCGAAATAAAGCTGATTGACTTGACTTGACTAGTAAACAAGCAGTCACAAGTGCAGTACCATATAGGTATTAGGGTCATGGTTTGAATGGCGCATTATTACCTCGCTTCCACAACCTAGCCCCACGGGCACCCACATACCTTTGTTTACACACACTCAGTGTGCAAAGTACACTGAGTGTGTGTACTATTTAGCCACTTTGCCCACCCTCAAACACACAAAAGATGTAAATACATGTAAATAAATTGCACTCATTCAGCAGTTAGGAAAGCAAAAATGAGGCACATTGTATCTCTGAAGTGTGATGAAAACTAGCATTTGACTGCCAACTCACACGGGCCGTGTGAGTTGGCAGTCATGCGTAAACTTAGTTTTTAAATACAGTTTTGTGAATTCCAAATCAAACATAAACTTACGCAAACATGTAAGTTTACCTTTGTGAATCAGGCCCATAATGTTTTTGCCACTTGGTAACTGACACCTATTCCCAGCCATGATATGAATGGCAACAGATGTTATTGAACGTGCATTACAGAGTTGCTGACTGGTACTCTTTTTTACCACTGAAAAAAAGCAGTTTTATCAGCATTATGCTTGTCTTGTCCATGGTGGATAGAGGGAGTTAGGTTTATCAAATTATTGGTGGCGTCGGGTCACAGTAGTCTCTCCAAGATATTGAGTGCAGCTACACAACACATTTGTCAGATGACCCATGAAAAAGATCCAGGAATTATTGCATGTTCCTAGAATCTCGTGGCATGCATAAAATACTCGGGGCATATTATCAAGCCTGTGCGCTAAAATTATCGCCGCTTTATCGGCCGAAAACGGCCGATAAAGCGGCGATAACGGGCTTGATAATATGCTCTATGGAATTCCAATCGAAGCACATGTTAGATGTGAAGACATCTAACATGGGCTTCGATTGGAATTCCACAGAGCATATTATCAAGCCCATAATCGCCGCTTTATCGGCCGTTTTCGGCCGATAAAGCGGCGATAATTTTAGCGCACAGGCTTGATAATATGCCCCCTCCTTTGTTAGTTGTGTGTTGCGCCAGCCCAGCAGCATATGACAAACAGTCATTACTTTATCCTGCTCGGGAAGAATCAAGTAAGAAAAAATGCATCCATTCAAACACTCCCAATTTATGTGGGTGATTCCTCAATTTGTGCGCTAAGAATTACGTTATTGTAGGTTTCACCCATGTAAAACTCTATCCAGTCCTAATCAAATTCCAGCGCCAATTAGTGTTTCCTGATTATTGTCTCTAAATTTCACTCTTTTCCAAAATGTTGGCGTCTATTAAAATGAGTGGATGGCACTAACAAAGGTAGTGTGTAATGTAACATGAACTGATGTCACGGAAAGGTTTATTGCAACTGAACCATGCAATTCACGTTATTGAGAATGAAGGGTTTATTTTTCAATCAAAGCTGAATGATATCTTGTGTTTACAGTGCTTAGAAACAGTATGGTAGGATACACTATATGCAAACACATTATTATAGGTCCATGTAAATATATTTATAATATGGAAGTATCTCGTTGCAGACCAGTGATTATTTCATATGATGGCTTTTGTTCATTTAAAAAAATTTAGTGCACGCATATAAATAAACATTGAGTCATAACTCATACCTGCTATGGCATAAAACACAAATTGAGGAAAGTAAAGATGGCCATTAATTTACAGGCTGTTATCCTTTATTTTTAAAATACCTAAATGATGAATAGTGAAAACACCTAAAAAGGCAGGTAAGCTTGGTATTGCATTCAAGATGGTTGTTTTTTTGGTTCACTGGGTGAATAAAATACTTGCAATAACATTTTAAAGAGAAAATACTTTGATGCTACTGCTCAGATGACTAAGGATGGAGGCTTTTCAATTGAGTCAAATGTCAGTCCCCATAGGTTGCTCTACCTTTGCTAATCACCACCTTTTAGAACTTGAGATAGCACAGTGCAGGGAGGCCAGAGCGCCATGCAGAGAAATGCCAACCCGGGCAGTGCGTGCAGGGAGAGTGCTGTAATCACAGCCTGTGTGGTGCAGGGAGAGAGGGCTGTGACCACAGGCATTGCTGTGCAGGGAGAATGCAGTGAACAGAGCAGGGAGAATGCAGTGAACAGAGCAGGGAGAATGCAGTGAATAGAGACATCGCATGGAGAGAGGTACTGTGAAGTACACGGTTCCATGCAGATGAAGGGGCGGGATTTTACTTCTAGAGTTAGTTTACTATTCTCCAGAATCCCGGACACAGGTCGACTGGACCTTTTTACCTGTCATAGAGTGCATTAGGAAATCCGGTTAAACAATGGTTATTCAATTTCATACAATTCCTCCTTTGCCCCCAAAGAGTCACTGACTAGGAACTAAGTTCAAAGATTTATTACAAAGCCAAAAACAACTGGATGTATAAGCATCTCAGCAAAAGGTTCAAAAGATAAACAGGCACTAATACAAACATAATCCTACGGAAGAATCTTAGACGACTCAGAAACAATACAAGGATCAATTCAACAATCATCAGGCTAACAAGAATTGCTACAACCTGAGTTTTAGTAAGCATTTGTAAAAAGAATAAAATCCAAGTTAGTCTGTCCCTACACTACCTTAAGTGAAATCTCTACTCAACAAGGTCCCATTCAGAATTAAGGTGTCAGCAGTGATGACTCTCAAGAGAGTTCACTCACTTCCTCCGAACTCAATCTCAGTCTACTCAGTCATAGCTAAACTCTCTGCCTGACCAACCGCTCTCGCTGACTCCTCAGCCCATCTGCTCTGTCTCCCACTCGGGGGGCTGTCCCTAATACAAAACCCCACAGTGTGAACGACACGCCTTCAGGTACGCCCCTCTCCAAGGTGTTGGTTTCCAGAATTTTCCATTATGGCACCTCTCCACCTCTGTCCGTTGAAACGTCCTTGGGTCCCAGGCTCTTCTTTGCTTCAAGTTGCTTCCTTGAATTCCTAGGCTTCTCCTCCACGTCTGAGCCTAGCATCCTAACTCTCATACACAACGGGCCCTTCTACTCCACTATCTACTTGGTCCTGCACCTGCAAAGGAACGCATGTGAATCGGTTCACAAATTCCAAATGTTGCAATTGACTTTAGCTGAAGCAGCTTTCTCCAAAACATTTCTACGATTTAATGCTGGAAGGCATCTCAAATCATGCCTACACGATTTCCATGAAATGGGCCTCTACACGTTATGTCCACTAACATGCTAACATAAGCAATACATTTACGTTCTTTAACACCAACCTGTAATGCAAAATACAATTCTCTACCTATGCCATTTAATAATTTTTAACGTTACAATTGCGAGTTTAATAAGCAAAGTTAAAGGCACAATGGTAAATCATTAAACACTCTTATAGTGAAACACTCCACAGCAAACGGCATCTCTATGTTAAAACAGCATTACTGATTTTTGAAGCACATTACATTAGCCCTTAGTGTAACTCTAATATCATCTACATTAGTTCTCAATCCTACATTACATTAGAACATGATTAGAAAGTCCTTTATATATGTGGGTGCTGACTACTCGTGAATATGGTGCACCCCTACAATTTCTAACTCGGTTTTGCGCTCTCTCAGTCCCCCCTTTGATGACCTGTGTCATCACCATCAAAACATCATCCCGGAAGGTACGAACCGAGTCAGACAGATCCTGTCGCCAGTTTCCCTCGCCTGAGCATCTCCATCGCTCTCAAGCTCTGATATTGACTGTCCTGCAGTCTCTCCATTCTTTGCTCTTGCGCTCTCATCGATCTTTCCAACCTAGTTGACCTGTACCACTTGTACACTCTTATCAAACCCCACAATCCAATCACGCATGCTACGACTATAATGAGGGGTTTCAGTACAAACCCCAGGAAACTCTTTCCCAAGTTTGCAAACCAGTTACCAACTTTTCCAAATCCCTTGCCAACTTTTTCCCATTTATTCTCTTGCGTCAAATCCTCAATCTCATAATGAATGGCAGTAATGTTACTCATATATTTCTCCAGATCCTTGGAATTGTCTGGAATATACGTGCAACATTCCTGGACCTTCAAAAGTTTACAGACTCCTCCCTCTTTTGCTAGAAGGACATCTAAGGCAAGACGGTTTTGTAAAACCATCGTATTTATCGACAACATCTCACCCTCAACCAACACTAATGACTTAGACGTACTCATTGTCAGTTCATCCACCACAGTTGCCAACCGCCGTATCTTCACGTCATTCAGAATCACCCCCAACATGGATATCACTGCTCCAAACACATCTCCAACTATTGCACCAGCACTTTCACCTCTCTTTACTCTCGTCTGGTGTCCTCCTTCCAAGAGAGCAAAATCCTCAGTATGGTATATCTTTGGAAAAATAATCGCTAGATAATATGTCCCATACCATTTCTCTGGCAATCGCACATACGCATTCTTTCCGCAGACAAAATACACAGTAGGAATCACCTGCACCACACTCTGCAAGAAATCCTTTGTGTAATACTCTAATGTGAAAGTGTGCTCACATGTAGTATGCCCCACATACACATTCTCATAATACGTCTGTGGCCTGTGAATGCACAACTTCCCCTTCTGTACCTCATCTAGAGCTATCGGACCATAACTCCCTTTTATCTTGTGCAACTTCTCCTCATCCGTCCAATCAACTTTACCTTGCCCTGAATCTCGCAACTGCTTTTGCTTTTTGTACCTTTTCTCTGTCTCTGATAACAAACATGTCAAATTGTGTCGGTGAGCATAGGTGGTGTCTAACTCTTGTGTTGGAATGAAAAAATATCCAAGTCTCTCCTCTGACTTATAATAATCAAACTTATTTAGGTGCTTATAAGCAGGGACTTCTGGAAGCACAGCGTCATAATTCGAGAAGAAATATTCAAAATGATTTCGCCCATAAAATATGCTAAGCAGCAAACTACATGAAATTCAATATGTCAATGGAAGGTGATGGTATTTAATACTCTCATCTACTGAAGCCGGCAATTGCATACACACATAACAGTCTTTCGCATCCATCGCATCAATGTATTCATACAACAACTTTGCCTTCGCATTCTGCTTAAAATTGCCTTTGGACAGATCTGCACGTAACCTATGACTCTCTTCTGCTAGCAAAGCTTTCTCAGCTCCTACTTTGACCTCTTTCTTGCTAGGAGTGGTAGGTGTAGGTGTTCCCTCAACCTCCACTGCCTGCTCATGTGGCACTACATATGAAACTATAACTACTAAGAAAATTAAAAATATCACTCCTCCTACAAGTGTGCCTGCAATACACTTGACTCTACGAGTCGGGTTTCCAGCCTCCATGGTCTTAGAACAGTGTAGTTGGTTCTTAGCAACAACACAAGTCTCTCTCTTGGCTTTGAAAGTTCTCGAACCACACCTGGAAGCAGAAATCTCCTTGTAGTTTTGGTTCTTTATTTACATCAACCTCAGACAACTCTAACCCTTCTCCGTCCTCTGTGGAAAGTCCCTAAATTTCTTCTTCTTCCATTCGGCCCTAGGTTAGTTCAACAGCTATTTACAAAAGTCTTTTAGTAATCGATGATCACACTTGTTCCAACTGCACTTAGCACGTATTCCAAAAGTTCCATGCGAAGCACAATCGATTCGTGGCTTGGTATTTCCGGACCAAATGTAGGAAAAATCAGTCTATTCAGGATTAAATCACGTATATTGCTTAGGTAAGGTGGATTAGGAACGGTGATTAGGAACGATGAGTGTAAGTATGCCTTCGATCTCAAGTCCTGGTACCAACAACACCACATCCAACTTAACATTTGGGTTCATACTGGTCACTGTCACAGCCCTCACCCTCCTTGATCTCATTACACCGGGCATCAGTCACAGGGTAGGTCCACTCAGGAGTGGCGTATCATCGACAAGGTACTCTTACCCTCCTTGATCTCCTCAGACCTCCTTGCTCTATTTCTTGTTCGCCTTCTTCCTGGTCTGAATCTTCAGATACAGGGGCAAGATCTCTCTCTGAAGCCAGTCTTACGTTCATTCGCCTGCGCCTTTCAGGCCAATGTGTCTCTGCGCTCCTTACACTTCTGCTTCTCGTCTGCACACCCTGCTCATCAATGCCTTCAGCTTGCTCTGTGTTCGAATCACCTTCACAGCAACTTCCTCATTCAGAGGTGGACTCAGAGTCGCTGTCGTTGTGATTTCACCCCCACAGCTTGACTTGTCCCCTCTAGTGGATCTTCCTCCACAGCTGGATTCTCATTTACGAGAGGAGCTGTTTCTTCAAGGGGTGCTGGAACTCGTCGGGTGTGAGAAGCATGGACCCAGTTCGGCAATCCTCCACACTTCACAGCCGTGTTCGTCACCAAAATGACCTGAAACGGTCCTCTCCTGCGCACGTCCAGGCAGCTTTTCCTTACGTGTTTCCGCACCAGGACCCAGTCACCTGGACACAGGTCGTGACAAAGGTCTGAAGAAACTGGAATTTCAGCGGCCTGCACCTGAAGGGACACAGAATGGATGATATCAGAGAGTCCCTTGCAATAGTCAAGAATCAGATCATCTGTGATATTTAGCAAGGCTGTCGAAGGAACAGAGGGTAGCCTCATAGCCCTCCCCATCAGTACTTCGTGAGGCGAGAGGCCTGTCCTCCTGTCTGGTGTACTACGCATGCTCATTAACACCAACGGTAATGTATCTTGCCATTTCAGGTACGTAGATGAGCACACCTTTGCCATTCGGGCCTTGAGTGTTCCATTTACTTGCTCCACTATGCCAGAAGCCTCTGGTCGGTAACTACAATGCAGTTTCTGGTCAATGTTCAATGCAGAGCAGAGCATTTTCACGATCTCACTATTAAAATGTGTCCCTCTGTCTGATTCTAAAGAGGTCGGAACCCCGAAACGTGGCACTAGCTCCCTCAACAATAACTTTGCTACTGTGAGTGCATCGCACCGACGTGTTGGGTATGCCTCAACCCACCTTGAAAACACACACACGATCACCAAGATGTACCTGAGGCTATTACACCTTGGCATTTCAATAAAATCCACTTGCATCCTATTGAAGGGTCCACCGGACCTCCCAGCGTGACTCAGTGTGACTGGTGTTCTTTTCCCAACGTTCATTTGTTGACATGCAACAAACCTCTGACATACTGCTTCCGCAGCCGTTCTGAATTTGGGGTTATACCACGTTTGTCTGAACACACGCATCATCGCATCTCTTCCCAGATGTGCCGGACAATGTATCTGTCGTGCCATCGGACTCACCAACTCATTCGGCAATACAGCTCTCCCATCAGCCGAAACCCACAAATCCAACTCTCCTTTGACACAACTAGCTGTCCCCCACACCTTTTTCTCATAGTCCGACGCCTGCTCTTGCATGCACCTCAACTCATCCCAGGTATCAGCCACTTCCAAGATCATGTTTAACTCGGTCCTCCCCTGCGTCCCTTCAACAGTCTGTTCAGTAAAGGAATATCCCTGTTCAGCACAGTAACGTGCGACTTCATCAGCATAACGATTACCCAGGGACACAAAATCAGTACCTTTGCTATGTGCAGTGCATTTCACAACGGCTATTTCTGCTGGACCCTGCAAGGCTTCCAACAGTAACCTGACAAATTCTCCATTCCTGAGAGGAGAACCTGATGATGTCATGTAACCCCTTTGAGACCACAACTGCCCAAAGTCGTGAACCACACCGAACCCATATTGGCTGTCAGTGTATATGGTGATCCGAATTTTGTTGGCTGCCAAACAGGCATGCGTCAACGCAATTATCTCAGCCACCTGAGCGGAGTGTACTCCTTCTAGGCAAGCCGCTTCCACTATTCCAGAAATAGTACAAACAGCGAAAGCTGCTCTCAACTGACCAGTATTGTCTCTTACACATGAACCATCGACAAAGGAAATTTCATCGGGGTCTACCAATGGCTCATCGACAATGTCCGGTTTGGGTTTGGTGCACAGTTCAGTTACCTCAAGGCAATCATGGTCTTCACAATCATTGTCTAAGACATTTGGTAATGGCATCAAATTGGCAGGATTCAAGACCGAGCACCTCTTAAGGGTCACATTCTCCGCAGCAAGTATAACCTGCTCATAGCGTGTGAGCCTGTTATTTGTCAAGTGCTGTGTCTTGGTCCTGGTCATCAACAATTTTACTGAGTGAGGAACATGTACCATCAGTGGATGACCCATCACAATGCTTTCACACCTTTCAATGCTGACACCTGTTGCAGCAACGGGTTTGAGACATCCGGGCAACGCTGCGGCTACTGGATCTAAGGTAGCCGAGAAGTAAGCGACTGGTCTATGGACACCTCCATGATCTTGTGCTAAAACTGCTAAAGCACATCCCTCTCGCTCACAACAGAACAATGAAAATGATTTGGTGTAGTCAGGCATTCCCAGAGCCGGAGCGCGACACAAATCCTCTCGCATCTCAAGGAAAGCCATCATACAGTCCTTGTCCCATGGTACCGGATCACTTACATCCTTGTGCGTCAGTTTCTGCAATGGTTTAACTTTCAGGGAAAAGTTGGAAATCCACTGGCGACAGTAGCCAACCATCCCCAAGAACATCCTAACCTCTCTCTGGGTCGAAGGCACCATCATTTTCATGATCGCCTCAATCCTGTCAGGCGACACTTTCCTCTTTCCCTTCTCTATCCTCCGACCTAGATACTGAACTTCAGACAAACAGTACTGTAACTTGCTGGGGGACACCTTGTTTCCATTTTCGGCCAAATGGTTCAACAAGGCAATGGTGTCAATTCTACAAGCATCTTCTGTCTCTGACGATAGTCTATTTACTGTACGAGAACGGAATTCTGCGGCAGTACTAGATTCTCAAGATTCTTTTTCAGCAGCTGATTGAAGATCGATGGGCTCTACAATTTCGAACTCAGTTTTGCGCTCTCTCACAGACAACTAGTAACCCGAGCAGGGCGTGCTGGGACAGTGCTGCGAACACAGTAGAAGGGGATAGTACTGTGAGGAATACACTGCCGTACAGGGAATTCTTAACGCTGGTTGCGGGTTCAGGGGAGTACATTGAATACTGAGAGCGTGCTGTGAACTCAGACAGAGCAGGGAGAGTGCTGTAAACAGAAACAGTGCACAGCTCTTCTTCCCCCTCCTCACACATCAGTGACCCCTCCCCACGTCTTCCTCCTCCTGTGGTTCAGCCCGCACGCTCCCAGCACTCTGAGGAGATTTCCGTTCTCGGTGGCTGCGCTGCACCAAATGTTCAGAAAAACAGCAGCTTAATTAATTACCCTATAAATCACGCTGCCACAGGTGCATGTTCAAGGAGGCGCAATTCGCGTCCAGCGCTTTTTACACAATGTATGTGTTCTACCTGTCCGGATCCGGTGGAAAGCAGAGGAGGGGGTTGATAATAAAAACAAAATATGTAGATAAACCCAGAACAAACGTAGTAAAACGCGCTGGCACAGTTGCTCGAAAGCAACTGATGGCGAATGATTCCTTGGCCCAAGGAAATGGAAGCACACTACGTTTGTTCTGAGTTTATCTACATATTTTGTTTTTATTATAAACCCCGCCCTCCTCTGCTTTCCACTGGATCCGGACAGGTAGAACACATACATTGTGTAAAGAGCGCAAAAAAGGATTATGTGGCCATGGAGATACTAGTAATTTGCGGCGGCAGTGGCACTACAAAAAATAAAACCTGCCATGATAGGAAGCGCTATATTTGAAAAAAAACATACAGACCGAATGATGCCCAAACCCGCCATGGCACTCTCAGGGGCTCAGCTGTGGGGGATCATGGGTAGTAATACTTAACGGGTCACGGGCGGGAGTTTAAAATACTGTATACAATACAATTACAAAAGAGCGGTAATCACCACCAGCAGGAGCAGGATAGTATGGCTCACCTCAGTAGTACTAGTTCTCGTTAGTAGTACAGCTCCACGACGACGAGGCAGGAAGAGTTACCATCAGGACAGGAGATGAGGAGCATGCACACCAGGTGTGATTGTGAAGCGGGCAGCACTGTGACAATGGCTGCGGGGTCACGGTGAGACTAAGGATTTAGTGACGTCACGCCCGGCGTCATCAGGTAGGTCGGACTGACTCTACAGGATGGGCTGGAGCAGCCAAACTCCCCGCCCCATTAGGAGACTGGGGGCTGCGGCATGAGGCAACCCCCGGTCTCCCAAGGGGGGGGGCAGTGCGCATGTCCGCGCCGGGCAGGAAAATGACCTGTCGAAACAGGACACGCACACTGGCACGTCTGCACAGCCCCCCCACCCTCCCTTCCCGATGGTTTCTGGTCTGGCCCGGTGACCGGCCGGCCAGAAACTCGTTGTTGAATGGTGTTTGTGTGATTTAACAGTGTCGGTCCCGGAGATGGCGGCAGTGCGCATTGGGAGGGCAACGCTCAAACGCCCCAATGGACGCACCGCCGCTGGTGCTGCCATTTGCCTATGGCATGATTCCCTGCCTGACCCCCTTGCTGGCTGGAGTAAAAGAGACACATTAATCTTATGAGTGGCGAGGTGGAGGACACATGGCCAGGTGCTGGGATAGCCGCTTCTGAGTTCGCAGAGCAAGCTCTACGCCGGAGGTGAGACCCAGCTATATAGCATTACTTGCTGTCTCCTGCGGTCTTTTGCCTTTCTGGAATCATACTGGCCACGAACAGACAGGGATCTGACGGATGTTGCCTAGGGGCTTAAAGGTACGCAGTGTATAGCTGGAACGAAGTTATATAAGAATACAGATATTTTTTTTATTTTTTTTCTCTTTTTTTTTTTTTGAACTGTTTTCTAATATTAAGAAGAATCTACTAGGGGAAGAATAATACCTCCATGGATATAACTGTTATAAAGAGGTATACTTTATTGCTTTAAGTACAGGTAGCAGAAAAGAAAGCATAGACTGTGTTTTTTCTAAAAAATAGATTGAACTATTAAACCGAGGAAAGAGGGTCAGAGCTGCCCTGTCTGACGTTGGTGCTTGTTGAAGGTTTCTCTATCTACAGACGGCACGCTCTGACAAATTAACCAGTATTGGCATCTGAAAAACATTTACATCAATATAACCTCCCCCCCGCTGTTTTGGTTCACCGCAGTGGATTAAAAAAACTGGAAACACCAACCTCATACTATATGTATATCTCAGACAGGTTGTTCACCTCACAATAGGGCAAATTAGTGTTTTTGGGCCGTTTGCTCACTACTAGCTATCAAGATGGGAAAACATTTTAAAATCGCCAATCTATTAACCCATGCTGATAGGAGTGGGGGGCTGAAATCAAGGATTCGTTCAATTCAAGTGAAAATAGCCTTAACAACTTAAAGAGCTGAACGCTTGCAGAAAAATCGCCAAGGCTCAGCTAGAATATCGAGCCCACTAAGTTCTGAAGATGATCTTGTGGATCTCGGGGAGGGCACTAACGACAATCAGTCCCTGGAAATCCCAACAACCTCTGAGACCCCGGCTTTGTAATAGACTAATGAAGGTATTACATCTGAGAGAGTAGCAGTGGCTCAAGGCGACTTAGTTTCAAGAAGGGCTATTTCACAGGACTACAGTCAGGAAGTAGGACATCCTGCAAATTCAGAACGTGTCAAAATCAAGAGTCTTCAATTGAGGATTCCACTGGCACACACCAAACTAAAGCTAAGGAGTATCCCCTATTTTTGAAGTCCAGAACACATCTTCCACCTATGCAGCCTTCAGGTGCAGCACAAGAACAAGACTTTCTGGGTAAAACACAAGCACCGGGACCAATGGATGTTCCAATATCTATTTGTTCCCCATCAATTTCAACTTCAAGACCCCTGGATCATTCAAAGGGGGATCTAAGGGAAGAACAGCCCTCGAGCTCCCTGGTAAAAACAACGACCTTAGCAGGAAGTCAAGTACAGAATCCAGAAGAGCCCGCCCAGGCCCAGCACTTAGACATTGGAGCCAGCTTTCAATGTGAAATTAAATCCATGCTGAATCTGATCTTGGATGACATACGTGAGATGAAAGTGACACAAGCAAATTACATTGTGGGCCTACATCTTCGTTTGTCAAAAATTGAAGAGGCAGTCGCCAGCTATCCAATAAGATTGCAGGAGGCTAGGATATCTCTTCTTGAGGATCAGATGATCCAGCAGCACGCAACCCTGGAAAATAAACAAAAACATTTTTGGGAAAGTAAGCTCGAAGAATCAGAAAATTATTCCTGACGTTCCAATTTGTGCCTGGTTGGGGTCCCAGAGGGTTGTGAGGGGACGCAAATGCTCCAGTGGGTGGAGTCATTCATTAAAGATAATTTGCAACCTGGGGTTACTGAAGATCTTAGCATTACAAGAGCCCATAGTCCGAGCTCAGCCATTTCCTAATTCAAAGTTTCCAAGAACAATCCTTGCAAACTTTGCAGACTTTTGGATTAAAGAGCGGGTATGGATGTAGGCTATCCAAAAGAGACAGATTTCAACTCGAGAAGTTCCTAACTGTCGCATCTTTTCTGATATGTCTGCAGCAGCAGCCCACCGCTGGAAGGAATTTGTTAAACTCCTCTACCTGTTTAAGGCACAAGGGGCTCAGGCTTCCATAGCCCAGAAATCTAAACTCATTCCTGGTTCTTGTACAAGGGAAATTTCATGTGTTTGCGAACCTTGAAGAAGCACAGGGGCTCCTTCAGAAAATCACTGCAGGAAAATAGAGAACTAAATCCGGCGGTCATTGATATCGTTTTTTTTCTGGGGAGGAGAGATGAAGGAAAGTGGTAAAGAGGGGTGAAAGGAGAGAAGTATGTTTCTTTTTTTTAAGAGTAAGGGAGGGGCAGGGCCACTAAGGGTGCATTAACATGGAACCCAGTTGGAGGGGTAGTCAATGGGATAACACAGGGGGTATGGTGGGCTATTCCCCATCTGCAGGGGCTCTTAGGGAGGGTGGCAAGGTAGTGGCAGGTGGGGTGTTGGAAGGGGTTAGCAAAGGAAAAAATGAATAGGAAAAGTATAAAGCTCACAGGATTCGTTTACAGGGGACTAGGAAATTCCAGGGATTGATCTTGAGGTGAAACATTGGGAAATGTAAGTTTGAAATAATGGAAAAAAAATGTGGAAGGCAAACCAAGATGGAACCAAAAATGCAGAGTATAAAAATAGTTACATGTAATGTCAATGGATTACTGAACCCGCAGGAAAGTTCTGCATTTTTAAATTGGATAACTTCCCTCTCTCCTGAGATTATATTTTTACAAAAAATACATCTTAGGTCTGATAACCCAAAGATATCACTTCCCAAGAAATATGCGCAGGCATATTTTTCATTCAACAATTTAGCCGTTAGAGGGGTAGGGATCTTACTAACTAACACCCTCGACTGGCAGGTTAGTAATGTCCAGCGAGATGGTAAAAGTAGATGGCTTTGGGTAAAAGTTAAGCTTGAGGAAATAGTGTTGAATTTGGTTAACTATTACGGTACTATTGAGGATGATACTGCAGCACTCAAGCAAATTTATCAATTGGTAGTACGAATGGAAGGTATATTAATTTTGGGAGGTGATTTTAATTTTATTCAGAATTTAGCACTCAACACATCAAATATGGAGAAACGCCAACAAAAAGCCCTAAACCACAAAACGAATAGGCAGTCTGTAAGATTTTCCCTAATAGATCTTTGGAGACTAGGGCATCCCGGTTTCTTGCAATGTACCTGTTACTCTGCAAAATTTAGATCAGCATCCGAATTGGATTTTTTTTAGTGGATACATTGGTTGTCAATGGCTCTGCAGAAATACTGGCCAACTCTTTTTCAGATCACTCTGTAGGTTCATTTACATTAAAATTAGGAATCACTCCCAAAAAAGAGGCCAAGATGGCAGTTTGATAAATCTTTATTATAAGATACTTCTTAGGTGACAGAAACCACGGGGTTTATCAAGGAGTTTTTCCAGTTTAATCTAAATACTGCCCTTATGTTTACAGTTTGGGAAGCATTCAATGCTACTTTTAGAGGCCAGGCAATATCATATAAAGCAAGAATAAGTAATTTACGAAACAAATGATTCTGGAATTACAGACTGCCGTGGAGAAGGCTTGATTAAATGCAACCCTAACAGATATAGCAGAGCCCATCATAAAAGTATAACATCAAGAGTTAACTCGATGCCAAGGGGCAATTGAAGGATTTTTTCCTAGTAGAAGAAATTAGAGGAAGTAAGGCCTATCAACAAAAATTTATGAGGCAAGCCAGCAGATTGGTAGATTTCTGGCTTGCTCCACGAAAAGTCAAAAACCTGCTCAATTAATCAGGCAAGTTAAAAATCCATCTACGGTTACGATATAAGATGACAAACAGGCAATTGCTGAGGTGTTCCTTGCACATTTTAATCAAATTTAATTAGAAACACAAGTGATAGATGAGGCAGAATTGATGGGTTATTTTGAATCACTGGAGCTACCACAGGTGTCACAGCAGCTTTCAGAGACATTGAATGGCCCAATAGGAATTTCAGAAGTACTATCTGTATTGTATGCCCAATGCTAAGGCTAGTGGAGCGGACGGGATCCCGTGGAAGCATATAAGGCATTTCAAGAAGAACTACTACCCTTTTTAGTAAAATTGTTCAATCAAATTAAGGAGGGTATAGACATCCCCAAAAGTTTTAAGGAATCAGTGCTAGTAGTCTTTCTTAAAAAATAATAAAGATCCCTGCGACACCAGCTCTTATCGTCGGACTACAAATTGTTTATCAAAATCTGTGCAAAAAGGATAGTTCCATGTGCACAACAGGTGGTTCATTAGGACTAAAATGGTTTTATCCTGAATGGTTGATGGCATCTAATACGTATTTTTTAATAAAAGCCATTGATTATTTCTCCACCCATAAAAGACCAATGTGGTGATTATGATAATGAATGCCGGGAAGGCTTTTGATTTAGTAGACTGGATTGCTTTTTTTTTATTCTGGATAAGTTTGGTTTTCCGTTACAATTTCTACAGATGCTAAAAGAATTATATAGTTATGGGGAAGCCAAAATTATCATTAACGGATCAGAAGCCGGTAAGGTTAATATTAAGCGTCGCACACAGCAAGGATGTCCGTTATCTCCCCTTCAGTTTTCTTTGTTTATTGAACCCCTAGCTGTTGAGATTTGGGTGAGCTTAATGAGGGAATGGCATAAATCAAGCTATAGGCAGATGTTATTATTTTATATCTTACGGCATGGTGGTCCAATGTACAGAATGCTCCTGTTTGAATCCAGAAGTTTACACGGGTGGGAGGATATAAAGTAAATCAAGCGAAAACTGAAATTCTTACATTTAATTTGAATTCTTTGGATATTCCAGCTCAAATACAGCTAAGGCCACCACTTCCAGTTAGATATTTGGGGATACATGTTACAAATTTTTTTGGGCAGTTATTTTTCATGAGTTGTAATAGTATGGTCCTGAAAGTGAAAAAATTGTTAGATTAATTATCTCAGCTCCACTTATCATTAATAGGAAGGATTTCTATGGTTAAAATGTTGGCGCTCCCTTTGTTTCTGTTTCTTTTTAGCAACTTCCCTTTGAAAATTCCGAATTATTATTTTAAGGTGTTCGATCAAACAATTAGAAAGTTTGTATGGAATAATAAACACTCCTGGGTTACGTTAGCTACATTACAACTAGATGTAACATCAGGAGGATTGGCAATCCCACATTTTTCAAATTATCAGGCTTCCCTAGCTAACTTTCAAAATTGGGTGAGGAAAATTCAGTTTTTGACAATTTTTTGTTAGTACACGTGCTGAAGGAAAGTGCTATAAGACGTCTCATTTTTCTATGTGTGGCGAAACTCCCTAAAAAACCCAGATATAAGGTTATTTTGCTATTAGCGGAGAGAACCCAGCTTTTTTTTAAATCAAGAGATGTTCCAGCATTTCATGCATTTACCCCTATTCAGGACTGTGCAGTAGGAGGTCTTATATTGTCTAGAGGGCTTTATCAAGTATGGCAAGAACTAGGTTTTGTTCAGCTTGGGAATCATCATAACCATGAAACATTAATTACCTGGGAAATAGCTCATTTGCAAGTCACTACATTAACTACTGCCCTCCCTTTGAGTTTTCTTCAGCAAGTCAATTTTTTAAAAATTAATTATTCAATGATGGGTGAGGTGGCAGTCAAATTGCCAGGCAGATCGCAAATAAAATGGTGGGGAACGGATGCTGGTTTCGGCTCTTACATCATAAGGCTCATTCCGAAGAGAATTTGACAAAAGAGCTCCAGAAAATTAATTCAGAGACGGGTTGCTAGTTCAATGCTAAAGAATGGACACAGCTTAGCGAGTTAGCAAACAAAGCACTTACAGGCGCTAATTTTAAGAGAATAAACTTCTAATCTAGATGGTTAGCATATTACACATCCCAGACATTGTATAAAATAAAACGAGCCCAAACCAATGCTTTCGATGTAATAAACAGGGTGATGGAGGATGGGTGCATATATTTTATGAATGTAATAACTTACAGCATATCTGGGAAGAGGTTTTTGCCATGATTTCTCTGAATATGTCTTTGACAATTGATCTATCAGCTATGTTGGTTTGATTTGGTACTTCAGGGGAGGTGAAATGTTTAACAAAATACCAGCAGTATTTTATACTAATCTCTATAGCAGTCGGTAGGTCACTTGTGCTTAAAAATTGGAGAACCAATCAACAACCCAGTATGGAGCACTGGTTTAACAAAATGTGCAGGAATTTTAAGATGTGAGGAAGTCTACGCAAAACGTGTAGTAGCAACTGTAAGATTTAGAGCTATATGGCAGAATGTATCTTCTATTGGGATTGCAGAGGAAATGAGATTATAAGACCTGGGTGCTCTACAGGATTTTTTTCTACTAGCACAAAGCACTGTGGATAGTTTGTGAACTTATTTATCCGCTAGGACATCAGCACATTGCATTTTTCATGTGGTTAGAGGCATATTTGCAGCTAGTCTTTAAATAGAATGTTCCTCAGTGTGATCTAGCTATTTTAGATCATTGATGTAATTAATTAGGAATCAATATATGTATTTCTGGGAAATCACAGGGAGTATGCCTGAGTTTTGACTATAGCTTAATTTAGATTATTGAGAACTAGGTTTTATATTCTTTAGATTAGATCTGTTATGGAATGTTTATACAGTTGTCATTAATCCAGATTTATCAACTGTATCATCATTAAATATGGTATTGTTATTATTGTACATCTATTACCTGCGCTTCTTGCAATTTATTCTGTGATGCCCCACAGTTTGTCTGTTTGCTCTCGTTTGTTTATTTTCCTATTCTGCGCCTGCATCGGCCTGGTCACCCGCACACTCCTCGTGTCTCCTGCTACCTGGCCTGCCAGCTGACCTCACCTGCTGACTTCACCAGCGCCGACTGCTTCCTCCTGCAAGCGCCCCAGCCGCCGCAGAGCCGCCCGCCGCCCGCACTCGATTTTCCCGCCGCTGCCTCCTTGCGGCCCCGCCCCCGCCAGCCGATTGGATCCCACGCTCCCGCCACCCAGCAGACCCTCCCTTCCGTGGCTCCCTTCTTATGACGCCCCCACGCACGCGCAGCGTTGACGTGCAGCGGGCGCGCCGATTGTGCGCCGTAGACACACCATTGGCAAGCCCGTCTACGCCCGTCCGCGCCTGGACCGCGCCCAGCGCCTGGACCCCGGGCCCCCGCAGACACCAGCCCACCCGCCGGACTTACAACGCCACCGAACTCAACGCACTCAACACCGGCCGGATCCCTGGGTGCCTACGAGCCACCCCGAGACGCACCCACGGACCCTTCAGCTTCCCCTCCTGCAAGTTCTCCTGCATCCGTACCTGCACGGCACCCACACCCTCCAAGCCGAGAACCAGCACCAACCATCTGAAATGCATCCTGCTCAACACCCGCTCCATCCACAGACACGCCGTGGAGCTCTGGAACCTGCTCGACACAACATCCCCAGACGTCGCCTTCCCAACGGAAACCTGGATGAACGCCTCCTCAGCACCCGACATCGCCATTGCCATCCCGGATGGATACAAGATCTCCCAGAGGGACCGCGGCAACCAGACCGGAGCAGGCATCGCCATCATCCACAGGAACACCATCCACATCACGACCAACACCGTCGACACCCTCACTACCGCCGAACACCTGCACTTCCAGATCCACACCGACCCCAAGACCACCCTCAGAGGCACCCTCATCTACAGACCCCTGGGACCACGCACACAATTCAGCGAAGACATCGCAACTTCATCAGCCCGCACGCCCTCCCCTCCGCTGACTACATCCTACTCGGGGACCTCAACTTCCACCTGGAGAACAACAATGACCGCAACACCACCGCCCTGCTGGACAACCTCGCCAACCTCGGTCTCAAGCAGCTAGTGACCACCCCCACCCACTGCGCCAGACACACACTCGACCCCGTCTTCTCCTCCAGCAAGGACATCGCCTTCAGCCACACCACCGGACTCCACTGGGCGGACCACAGCTGCGTCCACTTCAGCTGCAGAAAGAACACGATCCACCACCACCAGCAACAGGTTGCACGCAGAAGCTGGAACAAGATTACTGCCGACCAGCTCGCCGCATCCCTGAGCCGGGACCCCCCCCGCCAGCTCAGCGAACCCCAGCCAGGCCGCCAACAACCTCACAAAGTGGATCAGCAACTGCGCAGACGACCTCGCCCCACTGAGGACCCCGCCCAGCCGACCCAGCAGTAAAAAAGCACCATGGTTCACCGACGAACTCAAGAGCTCCAAGAAGAACTGCCGAGCCCTCGAGAGAACCTGGCGCAGAGACCCAACACCAGACAACATGACCACCCTCAAGCTCAACACTCGAAAACACCACCAACTGATCCACGCCACCAAGAAAACGGCATTCAAGGAATGACTGGACAACAACGTCCACAACAGCAAGGAACTCTTCAACATCGTCAAGGAGCTCTCCAACCCCAGCGCCGAAAACAACGACATCACCTCATCGCAAGACCTCTGCAACTCCCTCGCCTCCTACTTCCACAACAAGATCGCAGACATACACAACAGCTTCAGCACACAGCCGACGCACCCCACGACCGCACCTGCAGCCCCCACAACCACCCTCTGAGCCTGGACCCAGATCAACACCGAAGAAACCCTACGCACAATGAACTCCATCCACTCTGGATCTCCAACCGACCCCTGCCCTCACCACGTCTTCAACAAGGCCGACGCTGTCATCGCGCCCCACCTGCGGGACATTATCAACAACTCCTTCAACACCGCCACCTTCCCGGAGAGTTGGAAGCACGCCGAACTCAGCGCTCTACTGAAGAAAGTCCTCATCCTGGCATCTTCGCCCTCCGCCTGGGACGACTCCTGGTGGCCCCCTGCCCTGGGCACCCAAACCAACAGACCACGCATGCAACCTGAGCTTCATCATGGACTCCTCCCTCTCCATGACCAGACAAGTCAACGCCGTCTCCTCGTACTGCTTCAACATCCTGCGCATGCTACGTAAGATCTTCCGGTGGATCCCCACCGAGACCAGGAAGACAGTCACCCAGGCCCTCGTCACCAGCCGATTGGACTACGGCAACTCCCTCTATGCCGGAACCACAGCCAAGCTCCAGAAGAGACTCCAGCGGATCCAGAACGCCTCAGCAAGACTCATCCTGGTCATCCCCTGACACAGCCACATCTCCGGACACCTGAGAGACCTGCACTGGCTCCCGGTGCGGGTGAGTAGTGCGCTATATAAATGCTGTGATTGATTGATTGATTGATTGATTCTAATAAATGCAATTTAAAAAAAAGAGGAATTATAAATTATCACGCAATACCACCCGCTTGCGTAATTAAGAGTAAATTGGGGGCATAAATATGCAAAGAAACAAAAAGTGCGAGTGTCTTCTTGTGCTACTGTTCATGCTAATGTGTGTTTTGTAGTATTTACCTAGTGCAAATGCATCCCAGTGTCCATTTTTGACGCAAAAGTGCATTTTGTGCAACGAAAATAGCTCTAATTACGGGAGTAAGCTGGGGAAAATCATGTTGCCATTCATGAACATTTGTATTCAGCACTATTTCTTAGTGAAAGACTCATCTTCCGGTCAATTTTGGAATTGAGGGGTATTTTTGCATTAAAAAAATATTGCTAAATGCTGAATTACTCTACTTGCATTATTACACTGAATCTCACAAAATTGTGTGGCAATTCTGCGTAGTTAAGGGACACCGAATTACATGAGTTATACCCACCCCTAGTAACCTGTCCAACAACAAGAATATATAATAATGAAAATCCCTTATTTTATTACATAGGTTTAGATATTCTGACACCACTTCTGAATTATTGTGTTTTAGGACCAATATTTTTCAGGCATTTATCAAGGAATATGGACTCTTATGGACGCTGTTAGACTATTGGTAGAGTTTTTAAAGAGGTGAGATTATGTATTTTAAGGCTCTCCTTCGACTCATGTAATGGCAGCTTGCTCTCTCTCATCCAGCTCATAATATAGCATTATAGCTTACTGCTGAGGGCTATTACGGTTGTTGAGGATCATTAGCCCGAGTCCTCCAAGAAGGATGTCAGCTAGAACTTGACCACCCCCTTAGTTACAGCCCACTGTCCAGTCTTTCCACCAAGTTCTCATGATCAGCTTTGTTAAACACGGCTAAAGGCCCAGTAAAATCATAACTGCTTGACTGTCTTTAATGTGAAACAGAACTGTTCGCTGCTGCTGCTTACTGTACTCCTGCGTTGTCTTCTAGAAATGGCACAGATTATGTAGGGCAGACGCTGTTAACCTTTTGGCTTCACTGGACCTCCACCGAATTCATAGTGGAAGCCAGGGACCATCGCCTAAGCAATATCTATGATTTGAACCTGAAAACAATACAGAAAATGAACAAATCTACATCATACAAAAACATAAATTATGAAATATTTTATTTATTTAACAAACAAAAAAAGCCACAAAAATTGAACTTAATTTTAATGGAAAGGTCCCAGATGGTCTATACTAGAATTACTTTGCTATACGTGCGCTGCTCCCAAGAGTCAATCTAAGGATACCAACTTCATTTTAATCTTCCAATTTATTTATTTCATATTTCCAGAGAGTTTTAGCATTTTCAACTTTCAATGTTGCTTTTACTAACATGAATACTTTATTAATCTGCTAATAATATTAAGCGCTGGGATGCTTCCGAGTAGCCATGCGCTATAGAAGAGCCTTTACAATTACAATTACAATTACAATAATATTACATTTTTTTTATATTGACAGACTCACAGGGTCCGGGGACCCCAGAGTAAAAAACGTTGATTTAGGGACTACAATAAACATATCACTGGTTCATGTGCAGTAACAATGACAAATTGTACACCAAATGTGCATGTGATAGTAGACTGGATTACATGTAAGACTGAGGCCGTCGTATGTTTGTGTTCCAGAAAATGTATTAAAGTTGACATTTTCCTTTTAAGGAGCCACTTAATCCCAACAAATGCTGTTCATTTTCTCCTTTCTCAAACGTTCACATTCTCATCTGCTAGCTTCAAGTCATTAAACCTTTCATGGAGAGGTTCGAGCATGCCCAGAATTATACACCTTTTTTCGTCCCATGTTAGAGAGATCAATAGGTAGTCCAACTGATGTCAGAATATTACAATACCAAAACCATCAATCTCTGTAATTCTTTTAAACATTACTGCGAATGCATCATTTAAGCTATCTGTTGACATACATTCTCTTATATTGACTTCTGTTGCCCAGAGATCCTACATAGTGAAGGATGCTGACCACATGGCTAGAGGTGGAGAATGAAATGGAAGCTTAAGCCTGGATCTAGCCAACTCAGAATTAGGTCTGGCTCAAGCATATTTCTGTGGGATGAGATAAAGTTAAGCAGGGAAGGTAGTGCTTCAAACTAAAGTAATCAATCCAGAAATAATAACCTGATTTCCTTCTCTATTCAATATCTTTTGCATTTAAAAAAAATCTCTCATGAATGTTTAAACTGCAATGTATTTGCATATCTTGACCCCAGCTTTGTCTCAGAGAGAAAGGCCAATCACCCGAAGTCCTAGTTTGGATTGAAGCGTAGTGGTGGAAAGTGTGCACCTGTACGGTACTTTTCATAATCCGGTTTCACTCTAGTTTTAGAAAAATGGCATACTGCACGATAGTATGATATTTTTGTACTTGTTTTGTGGTTGATTGGTGCTTAATTTGTAAATAAATAAGTCAAGTTCCCTAAAATGTTTCTTAGGAGACCACCGCCCACTTTCACCACTAGCCACGCTAACTTTCACTAGCAACAGTCCAGCTGTCCTACCATAGTATCAGCACCACTCTGTCACTGGATTTCCATGATCAACCCTTACAAAGCATATGTGGATTCAATTCTATAAATAATCTTATGGCTCAAATGAGGCATCATTTAAAATTTCGTCCTTGGTGTCCTTGTTGTGGTGAGGCAGTGGAGGCAATGTTGCCAGAGCAAAAGATCAGCTTCTGTCCTATCCTGTCTAGTGAGTTTATCGGCCTATTTTATTCAAATAATCTTTTTTTGTGTACTGGAATTCAGCAGATCATAAAAGTCAACAAATTTAAACTCAACTATGATACTTCTGATCATGCTAGGAAACGGGTTTACCTCCAAGAAAGGCGTATTTTCTTTAATAAGTGCCACACCTCTCACTTAGTGACACCTCGTCTCTCATCATACATAGTAGGCTGAGCAGTACACACAGGCAATGATAGTGGAATGCAAAATTAACTAATCGCTCTTCAGTATAGAAAAGCAAGTCAACAGACAAGTCCAAACAAGTCAAATCAAATATCCTTGCTAACCAGAAAAAACAACATACATGTGGGTAAACAGAGCAGAATAAAACAAGACCCTTAAGCATTTATAAACTCAACGAGAAACACAGGACAATTGTTGGCACTTTGCACCAATAACATGCTAAAGGGCTGTTACAAAAGACGGGAGCCAATTGATTAAAAAAGGATGATAGCCATAGGCAAATAAAGTAAACTCATGCAGAACAACTGTCAAAGTCAAAACCATTAAGTTTTATTCAAAATAAAGAAGCATTACAGAAAGCAAAAAAGAAGTCAGTTTAAGTTAGCATCAAAATAATTAAAAAATGTTGAGAAAAATCAATGTGTAAAGTTCAATCACAGGCTACCATAGAGCCTGCCTTCATAAAGTGGGCTAAAGGGCTATAAAATATGTACGTACAAAGTCAGCACATGTTTAGACATGAATTCTGTCTCTGGGGAATAAGCAAACAGCTCCGGCAATCAGAAATGTCCTAAGTACAGAATTAAATAACAGCCTGTCATAGGGAATGCCCAGTATAAAAGCAAGGAACAGTTCCGGCCACATCCTAAAATATGCACATCATATAGTTTCAGAGGAGTAGAAAAAGATTGCTCTCAACATAACATGAAGTCGTATCTTAGGGCTGAACTAATAATACTACATAACACAAACCAATCAACAATTGGACATAAAACAGGGTAGTGTAGCAACCACATAAACAAGTGTTATTTAATTATTCCCTTTACCCGACATAAAGGGGAAATGACGTACTGCTAAACAAAAAAAATGTAAATGTATAAACAATTGTGACTATGAGCTGCAACAGCTCTGATTTTATGGCAGAACCAGAGGCTAATATTATTGCAATCTCCTTTAATTGTGCCACTAACAGCAATAATTTTAGCCCTATGGGCCAGATGTAGGTGGCCAAATAGCGAGCAATAACGTTTGCAATCGCTATTGGGCTGTAAGCAATGTACGTAAGTTTCAACCTACTAGCAAAAGAAGGAATCACAAAATTGTAATTCCTTTTTTTGTTCTTGCATTTAAGGAATCGCAAATTTCGACTCCTTAAATACAATGTAAGGAGCACAATAGAAAGTGCACTTTAGTCCTATGGAATCGCTAATTACCACCAACTTCAAGTGTTGGTAGTAATAGCGATTTTCATTAAAAAAGCACTTCTTTGCTTTTTTTAAAATGCCATGTGGCACATATTCATGCCCTTAGGGAATGTATGTGCGCCACATGTGCACTCATGCACATTTCAGGGGTGCAACAGGGTGTCCTTTTGATGCTCGTAATTAGCGATTCACTAATAGCGAATCGCAAATGGAGAATATCTTCCCATTCATTCCTATGGGCCTCCTAGCCCTTAGGAATGAATGGGTAGGTATTCCTTATTAGCAAATCTCAATTTGCGATTCGTTATTAAGGAACATTAAGGATTCGCTAATATTTTAGCGATTCCTACCTACATTAAATTTTGCGAGTCCCTAATAGCGAATCGGTAAAGTTCGCTTTTAAGGATTCATAAATTTGATTTTACCTACATCTGGCCCTATGTCTTTAAAAAAAGACAGATTTTCTGTCCATCAAAGCTGGGAAAAATCTACAGTATTTGTAACTGTATGAGAGCATATCTGGGCTGGCTACCTTTGAAGCACAAATTAAATAGAGTACAAAAAGCTGAATCCCAAAATAGATGCTATTTTGATAATTTTTTTATAATGGAAAATGACTTCAGCAGGCTTTTATAAGTGAAGAATAAAACTATATTTCAGTCCAGGCAGTCTAGGGCCTAGTTATGCCAGCCTGAGTCCTGGTTGTGCTAACATAAACACTCACAATTGAACATTACATTTTTATTATTAATCTACTCAAGTAATCCTTAATCTGATGATTTTTTAAATCATCATTTTTAATTTCTTCAATGTCATCTTCTCAAAGAATTTCATCTTACCCTACACTTAAAATTTGATGTCATTGTTCTGCATATCTTTTTATTTCTTTTTTCAGGTAGTCTTTTTCTTTTCACAGCCACATTTCAACGTATTCTCAAACAAATAACTTTAAGAAGTTTGATTAGAAGAATTTGTAGGGGTTCTTATCCTCTTTAGTATGCTATCATCCACATCACCCATCCATTCAGCAATCCTTTTGAGCCCTCTACCAATTGTACAACACCATGAATCAATAATTTCTCAAACATTAGTCTATCCCAAAGCTTTAGTTTAATGCAAAACATTAGTAATGGTTTTAAAATACTCATTGCATAGTATGCTATTATCTGGCACAAATGTACAACTTTGCTGGACCTTTATCGCACAACACTCACCACCTTCTTCTACAAGCAGTACACCCAAAGTCACATGATTGTAGATAGCCATCTTATGAATGGCAATCATCTCTTCATTAATCTTAGCTAATGTATCTGCAGTATTAGCAAATAGCATCTCGATGATCTACTTATGCATACAACCTTCTAATCTTCACATCATATAAAGCTAAATGAATTGGTGGACTCAACACACCAAATATACCCATAAGCATAATTCACTCTTCTTAGTCCTCTCATCCACGATGCTCTTTTGGAAAGACTAATGCTGAATAACAGAAACCTACCCAGTTGCTTGTAATGTCAAAATATGCTGTTTTACCACATACATGATAAATGCCTCTAAGTATCGGGATAAGGAATAACTTATTGGGCGCTGAAAATAAGAAACCCCCCTGTTGCAGAAGTAAGCAAGTAGGTGCAAATATAAAAATTAGAAATATTTAAAATACACTTACATTCAGTAAGTGAACTATTGTATTTTCCCTAAATTTGCAAAAAGAAACGCCTCTATGGCCTAAGCCACTATCTTTTGTAGCATTAATATCATATAAATCACTTTTACTTTCAGAAGCATACCCAAAAGGAGTGTATAAACTCACTAAAATGCAAATTACAACTAACAAGATGAGAATCATAAAAATTATTTTAGAGCCAAGCAGAATTTGTTACAAGTATCCATCTTCTTTCTTAAAGAAAACTCTCAAAAACAGAAACTAAAACCTCCGAACAAGGTGCAAAAATATCAAAAACCTTTTTTTCAAAAACATTACAAATTAAAATATAAATGTTTTCAGTGCTCAGAGTGAGTTGATATAAGCAGATGTGGGCATACAATGTAAGGATTTTAGTTCATAGAGTTTAATTCAGACAGTAGATTATCTTTAGTAGGACACCTAAGGCTCAAAATCAATCATCTTTAAAACAGGCATGCATTCTAAAAACTGCAGACACAAGGAAAAACCTTTATCTCAGTTTCTAATCTAAGAGAGTAATGCAGGCACACTATGACAAATCAAAAAGTAAAAAATATTATTCTCAGAGATTCCAAAATTCAGTTTCATTACTTCATTTGTAAATTATTCTATGTGGATTACCACTTTAAGTTAACTCCTGTTCATGAAGATTCTTCCGACAGAAATCAATAGTCTCTCAGATCAATGTCTCTTTCATCTGGTTCAATCTTTGCAAAATATGCCCATTCAAGTGCTGCATACTTCTTGTTTAGCACTCTAAGGGCCAGATGTATCAACGCTGTTGGCGTTCACAAACGGGCCTATTCTCAGAATCAGCCTGTTTGCGAAGGCAAAAATGCATTTTCCAATGTATCAAGCTTTAAGAATTCGCAATTATTTGGGATTACCTAAATTGCGAATGCAGTTAGGGAATCGCAATTTGCGATTCCCTAAATACTATTCTTGGAGCCCTCGCAAATTGCGATAAATACCATGGAAAAAGATAGGAGTAGATATTTTTGGACCAGTACAAACTGAAGAGGGTAGGATGAAATATGCTATGGTTGTGGGTGACTTTTTTCCCAAATGGTCTGAGTTAAAAGTGATAGATGTTGCAGATACCAAAGTGGTAACAACTTTTTTGGAGAACGTTTTTTTTACCACAAACTGTTATCAGCAAAAATGGTGGTCAATATATGTCAGAGATGTTTAAGGATTTCATAAAAAAATTGGGTATAATGCACAGAACCACATCTTTCTATCTTTCATTAGTATGGACCACTTTAATCGCATGATCAAAGAGATTACTGAATTGGCCAACAGTAATAATTTTAATTGGGAAAAGGAAATCAAAGAAACACTGTTTGCATATAAGATTACTGTATGCAATCCAACTGGACATGTTCCCTTCCATTTAATTAGGGCAAGGGATCTACAGTCCTAAGACTACATAGATTGGATGAGTAAGGGGAAGGAGATAGAAGTACCTGTAGAACAATTAAGGAACAGGTTGAATATGGAAAAAACGAAGTGTAAAGTTACGCCAAGCTAAAAGATGGGAGCTCTGTGTGGGAGACTGGGTGAGAGTGAAAAAGGAAGGTTGGTAAGAAAAGTGGAAAGTAAGTTTACAGAACCTTTACGAGTGGAAAATAAAATATGCAATGCAGCTCTACTGAGTGATGGTCAATTTTGGCATGCTGGCAGAATGGCCCTGTTCAAGGGAAATAGGAAAGATAATCCTGTTTACAATAAGTTTGATTGGTGAAGGAGAATACAAGTGGTGAAAAGAAACAAATTGACAGTATGCATGCAAACGCTTCTCATGAAAATGTTTCTGGAACTAATCTCATGAAATGTAGACACCAAGATTGTTTCCTCTCGGGTCACCAACAGAGCCAATAACAAGGAAATATTTGTTAGGTCAGGGAAGAGAATTATCAAAAAGATTTTGCACAATAGTTTTGCTTTCTCATATTATATATCTATTGTGCAGCCAGTGTGTGGTTTCTTTAACTATTGGTGTTACCTTTGCACTATAACTTGTTTTATTATTGTTGTATAGTCATTCCTTCCATTAAGCATTCCATACAATTCTTATTTAGGTATCAACGGAGTTTTCATTTTTAGAAGAAATCGTATAGGCAATTGGAAAATGTTTATTAATATTATTATTACCAATAATAATAATAATAATGTTATTTTTTTTATTGTTAAGGGGGGTGTAGTGTTCCTAAGTTCTAGTATGTATCGTAGTTCCACTGTTACTTTTTGTAAGTGTGTTCAGTGTTCCAAAAGCAGTTTCTGGCAGTTGGTCAACTGAGGCTGGGCAGGAAGGCTGGACACAGAACCAATGTGCGGGTCTTGACTAGTTCTAGAAATAAACATAAACTTCAATATACTTTCAATATACTGAAACAGAGTCCGCTCATCAATCAATCCAATTCTCTTTATTTCGGTTGACAAAACTAGCCCATAGTTTTTTTGGATGTGCTCCTCATACTTAACAAAACTAAGGACAGGTCATTGGCCATTTCAACACTATTGATGTGCACATCTTCGCTGGCTCTGCTTTCAGGGTACCATTTGCACGCTACTCAATTTCTTATACTTATGGGTGATATACGCAATAGAATTTCTGTTTTCACCTACTGTGCATTGCAAAGAAATCTCAGGATGTCATTTTTAAAATGAATCCCCCTACCTGATTCTCAAGAAGTCGTGAAAACTGAATCTAGATATCAACTTCCCTAATAAAAGCTTGACCACAATGAGAGTATCACATCTCCATGCCGGGTAGGGCAATCTCCACCTTATAACAGACATATAACCACCAACATTTACCTGAGAGAATTGCTGAGGGAAATGGAAAAAATATATCTCCATCCTTCTGAAGGGACCTTCTGCTTTTCATGTGTAACTCATGATCACCGTTGCTTTTCTGGCTGCATGCACATGATGCCAGGTAATACACCAGTGACACAGTGTATCTTTAATAATTCTGAAATGTGGATTAAAGAAATATTTCCTAAAATTCGGCAAAATACTGTCACATCCCACATGTGTAAGTACATGAGGATACTTTATCATCTGTAACAACATGGAATCAGGCCACTCAACTCTATTATTACTTGACAGCATGACATAATTGTAATCTTTTGAAACTCTTTTTACCATCCTTTCTTTTCATCCTCTGGCACCACATCCTGTAATTCCCACCACCTCTTTAGTGATTACACTGACCTAGAAACTATTGATATTTTTCATTTCACAATCTGAACTTTCAATTCCTCCCTATGTACAAGCACAGTACTTTGCAACTTTGTCAGCAAAATGATTTCTCCCTGAAACCATGCAATCTCCAATTTTGAGTGAGACACAGTTCACAACAGTATTCTTCTTTAGGAACTGTAGAGCTTCTAATAGCTTCAGAACTCATTTTTTACTGGGGTGCCTGCAGATGCCAAGTAACGCCTTGGTGATCATAATTTCCAAAATCATTGACCACTCTGAAACCATATTGCTAGCTGTACAGACTGCAACCCTCAAACCATTGGCAACAGAGCATGATCTTGTAATTACAATTAATTCTGCAATGTATTCTGCCACAATTTACACTTTACAAGTATGATGCATGTTATTGTGCAGACTGCAAATGCTGCTCAAAGAGTTCCATAATGGTCGCTCAGACAAGAAACATCCACAAATAAAATTACATCGGCTAGTTAAAGTGGAGTATCATGAATATCCAGTCCTGGTATGGTGCAGAACTCTGTCAAGTCAACACAATCATGGTCACTTTCTTTTCATGAGCTGCCTCCTCCCTTGACAGTGTCATGAGCATTGAATGAATCAGAGTATTAAAGCATTTGATTGAAATGTTTTCTGCTCACAGTATAACCCATTTATATTCATCAAGCAACTGTTCGTAAGATGCTAAGTATGTGTACAAGTCAGCAAACTCTCAACTGAATGTCGAACCGGCACAATAAGTGCGTGTCCCATCACAACTATCTCATTTTGCACAACTGATTTTCATACATTCTGGAAGTATGGCAGCTACTGTTTCTGGAGTAGCAGAAAAATAAGCAATAGGTCATTTCACGCCCACCTCTCCATGTGCTGCTGTGAGAGGACTGAAACTGGGAACCCTTCCCTGACAAAATAAACAAAACATCTTTCTTGTAATCTGGCAGTACTAGAGCAAGGGCACTACTGAAGCTGTTTCTGAGCTCCAAGAAAGTTTTCAAACATTCATTGTCCCAAGATACTGGGGCCCCCACATCACTGTGAGTCAGGTTCTGTAAAGGCTTTACAATCAGGGGAAAGTTTGGAATCCACTGACAACATTAGCCAACCATTCCTAGAAACATCCAAACTTCTCTCAATGTCGTTGATGGGTTCATTTTCAGAATCCCAAAATGCATTCTATGGACACCTTTATTACTCCCTTATCAATCTGGTGTCCCAAATAAAATATTTCCTCCTGACAATACTGTAATTTTGCAGGAGATGTGTTGTAATCTTGCTCCCCGCGTCTCCATCCCCCTGTCCACCCCTCCCTCACTCGACCCCTTGGTATGACCCACCCCACATCCTGGAGCGTGGGTTAGAATGTTGAAGTGAGCTACTGCCGCCAAGCTGGAAGCACCTGTCACCTATGACTGAATAAAGTTGAACTTGGAAACCCTTAAATGTAGTGGTTCTTTACTACATTTCTTGGCGACGAGGACTAGGAGCTGAGCCAGGGTCAGTTGGGTGTTTTCCTCCCTGGAAAAGTTGATGCTTGTGCGGAATTTTGAATATTGATGAAGTACTCACCGTTGGATTTGCGGATCACAGGACAACAGACAAACCGGTAACCCAGGCTGAGTCATCGAGGTGTTCCCGTGGCGGGACGTGAAATTTCCCGACTAAGTGAGGAAAAGGGAGTCGGATGTGAAGCCTCGTTGAAGGTGAAAGGGTACCGTGTGGAGCTTACTGGTAACCCAGGCTGTGCCATCGAGGTGTTCCCGTGGGGGGACGTGATATCTCTCGACTAAGTGAAGAAAAGGATGTCGGGTGTGAAGCCTCGGTGAGGGTGAGAGGGTACCGTGTTGAGCAGAGAAACGCTCTGACTGACTGACTGAGGTCTGACTTGTGTCTGTGGATCTGGTAACCAGAGCTCCATGGGAGCATTCCGTGGAGGAGGAAGCGGCATAGTGGTAACCAGCGCAACAAGAGTAGAAACAGCTGGTTGTGAAGTGAAGGTGAATTAATGGTCAGGCAGCGGAACACGGATTTCCCACAACCGTGAAAGCCGACTCTGGAGGAGAGCAAGTGAGGAGGCTCGGTTGCTGTTGGTTGGAAGCGGGACTGCTGGGGGCAGCGCTGTGCAGGCATACTTTGTCTGCGGTGTCTGAGTGGTCGAAAACGGA
Organism: Lissotriton vulgaris; assembly: GCF_964263255.1. Lineage (NCBI taxonomy): Eukaryota > Metazoa > Chordata > Amphibia > Caudata > Salamandridae > Lissotriton > Lissotriton vulgaris. The sequence goes on from NC_141687.1 coordinate 2,080,947,665, forward strand.
TTTCGACTGTAGCAGCGCACTTTGACTAAGCCGTCCCGGTGACTAAAGGGGGGAGGCTTCTCCCAGACTGGTTACCGTCCGGGAGCCAAGGCTGAGCAGAGTATCTTTTTATTCACAAGAAGAAGAAATAAAAAAATGTCAGCGGAATAATTCTCCCCATAAAGTTAAGATACGGCATCGTGTGGGGCTTGCCTTTCACAAAGGGAGAGACAGTACAAGGAATGGTGCTCTGGCGTTAATGAACTCTATGGTTGACTACAGGAAGTTCATGCTCTGCAGGCGAGAAATAGACAGAGGACTCCGCAGCTCTGAGGTGAAGGCGCAAGGAATCAAGACCGGTAGGCACCCGAGGGATTTGTACCAGGCTAAGAGGTGAGCCGTGGAAGCTGGGGCAAGGAAATAGTCGCATCTCTCTTTCTGTGAAGCGGTTTTATCGGAGGCGGAGCGTACGATCACGAGATAAGGGGGAGAAGTTTAACCTAAGGATATTCAAGCTGGATGACTTAAAATTGCAGTGGCCTGTGGAAAAAACGGTTAGGAGCGGTGAGTGGAACATAGTGAGTAGTCAACCCTTAAACTGAACGGTGGCTGTATGTTGTAAAGTACAGGGTGTGTAGCGAACCTGGGTCCCTATTATCGAAATTTCACGGAGACAGTGTTTTCTGGGTTTGAAGAGTCTGAGAGGACCAGGGAAGAAGGCCACGACTGTAACTGAACTGAGGCAGCCTGGTGAAGCTGTGAGAAAAAAAAAAAACAAAGGAACAATGGGTGTAGCGAACCTGGGTTCCCACTATTAGTGAAAAAGTGGTAAATAAATAAATAAATCCACTGAAGTAGTGTCTTAAGAGGATTTGAAACGTCTTAGAGGATCAGAAAAATGGTGAACCTCTGAGGTTACAGGCACTGAGGCAGCGATATGAAGCTGCGTGTGGAGATTGCAAAGAATAATCTCAGAGTTATATGCAGTAAACTAAACTGAAACAGCTCTTAGAAGCAGCGTAAGGAAATATCAGTACTGAGGCAGAGTATTGGGAAGCGACGTGTGGAGATTCCAAAAGAACGGAGGGAGCGTGGTAAATTAAACCACGTCAGCGCGGTGAAGCAGGGTGAGGAAGTTTCGGAACTGAGGCGGCGCTTGGAGCTGTTGTGTGGATATGTCAGGAGTGTGGTAAATCCCAGGGTTCAGTGTAAGAAAACTGCATCGCAGCAGCAAGTTGTTGCAGATCGAGGAAACCCTCAGAGGGGCAGAGAGTGCAAGGAATCTTTGTGGCGGATTTAACACAGAGTGGGGGCAGCACTCTTGGGAGAGATTTTTTCTCGGTCCATTATTGTTTGTGAATTAATGAGAGTCACAGATCCACAGACGAAGGGAGCAAGGCATATTCAGTGATTTCAGAGATACTCTGCAGAGTAATTGTAAGCGCAGAAGGAGAAGTGACCTTTAAAGAAAGAATCTTAGTAGCTACAGACTGCGCGTTTCGTTTATCTAGCTTGGGGCGCAAGCGAATCCTACAAAGTGCACTCGTACTGCCATTTATCTATTTGCAGGCTGTGATTACATCTTCACGTGAATTTCTAGTTAGCAGCTGCGCGTATGACATGGAGTGGGGCCAGAATATGAAGATCACCGCAGAATGGGGTGTGCGGAAGGAAAATGTTGAGAAGTACCTAACAGTATTTGAGGAAGAGAAAGTATCTCTGCTACTTGAGAAAAAAACGGAAAAATGGCTCCACAGTTTAGGAACTGGAGGAAAGAAAAGGTACCACGAAAGGGAAAAAATATTGACAGAAGAGTCAGACAGAGATTTTAATGAGGACATTTTGAATGTGGTGGATGAATACAAAAAACAATTCTCGTTAAAAAAGGAACAAAGGAAGGATGAGATCAAGGAAAGAAAAGTGAGCAAAGAGGAAGATAATGCTAATAGAATAAACCCAGTGGGTACCAACTTCCAAGGTGGAGTAAAGACAGATATGATCTCAGACTCAGGATCACGGCACAGTACGGCAAGCATGCGTGTAGGGAATAGAGAAGCAACTAAAAAGTATGTAAAAAAATTTAAAGAGGCTAATACGTCCCTAAAAACATATACAGGGAAGGACATCGGTGAAAAAGGGTACGAAGTTATGGAGTCAATGCACAAGAGAAACAATACTTGGTGTAATATACATACAACGGAATGTGGACTCACCATGCAAGGGGAAAAGGATCAAAAGAAATGGAGAGTTTCACGTAAAGGTAGGAGAAAAGAAAACATGAGTATGCAGGCACGGATCAGAAACATGCAGAGAACTAAGAGTAAAGCACAGAAGGCTCGTGAGCCGCATACAAGGGGTTCTGCAGTTTTGAAAGGAGCAGCAACAAACGATGTGAGTGTAAAGGAAATAGCTAAGGACAAACTAAAGAGAAAACGAGAGACTGTCCAAGGTTGGGTGGATGAAAGAGAAGTACGCAAGAAACAGGAGAGAGAAGGCAGTAAAGGTAGAGTTGGAGGAAAAGAAGCATTCGATAGTAAGGGTGCATGCATAAGTACAACAGCCAATGAGCGGCAAAAGATAAAAAGTATGAGTAATCAATTTGATTGTAAGGAAACATGGCAAAGAGCCACACTGGTCAAGTCCTGGTCCAAGGCGATGGAGGAGTATGAAGACAAATGTGAACAGGAAGGAGAAAGGGAGTATAGTTTTATTGAATCCAAGAGTGGAAAAAAAAAAAGGAAAACCTTTCTAAACGAACAATAGTGACTAGTTGTATAGTGAGAGTATGGAAATGTAGAAAGTACGAAAATATTTTTCTTTAAAGGTTCTGTGGGGGGAAAGATGGTCTACCCTATGATAATGGTGTCCAGTATAAGGTATGTGGAAGAAGCCGAAGTGCAAGGTCTCAGTAGACACGCAGGATTTCGTTAAGGCAAACCCAATAGGGAACAGCAGGGCACATTCAAGCTTGAAGATACTCATGCAAATGATCGGGTGGTGCGCCTAAAACTTAATGCAACAAAAATGACAATTATAGCCATGACCAAGGAAAGGGGAGCAGAAGGAGGCCCCGTCCCGGTATTGATAAGTACATGGAAATGGAAGATGGTGTCATCAGTGGTAACCTCAGGGGTGCGTCCGGGCATAAGCTACCACCCAGAGAAAAGGACAGTACAGCCATGCTAAATCTTCTGGAAAGAGATGGGATTCCAGAGTAGTAGCTGGGACATGGGAGAGCTGAATGGGAAAAGGTTGTTATGCCTTATTTCACCAACATGGGGAGGCCCGTAATGTTACGTAATGCACACATGGTTTATCTTCTTCTATTGTCATGTGTGGCACTCCCTGTTGGTTCCAGACTGCTTCAGTTGCTTATTGGTTGACATAGTAACCACATAGCCTCTTCTCTCCTGACCTGAACTTTTAAAGGCACCAGACTTATCACAGTCGTTTATCGCTGGTAATGCAACCTCGTAACCGTTTTAGATTCCCTTACAGTTACAGTTGATTAACATAAGAATTGCAACCTGTTAACGCTTTCTATTTCCTGATTAATGTTTCATCCTCTCTCCACCTTTCTATGGGAGGGAGGTGTGTTGTAATCTTGCTCCCCGCGTCTCCATCCCCCTGTCCACCCCTCCCTCACTCGACCCCTTGGTATGACCCACCCCACATCCTGGAGCGTGGGTTAGAATGTTGAAGTGAGCTACTGCCGCCAAGCTGGAAGCACCTGTCACCTATGACTGAATAAAGTTGAACTTGGAAACCCTTAAATGTAGTGGTTCTTTACTACAAGATGCTTTATGCCAATTCTCAGCAAGGAGGTTTAGAAAACCAATTGTGTTAAGTCTACAGACTCACTCCTTTTGGATGAGACCAACACGTCATCTATATATTGAACCAGCATCGAGTGACAGGGTCAATTTAGACTGCTAGATCCTTCAAGATTTGGAAGATTCAATGACTTTCTGTATAGCCTAATGGAATCCTACAATATACCAAAATTCCCCTGCAAAATCTGAATACACAGAGATAATGACTATTCTAATGAGAAGCAATTGAGAATATTGTTTTACACAAATCTATCACCATAAGTGACTTGGCTTTCGTGAGCATTTGGAACAAAACTACTGCAGAATTTGGCACCATGGGGCAACAAGGAATCACCTTCAAAGAGATCTCACAAAAAATGTGTAACTTACACAGTTATCAGATATGCTAAATATCATTATACAATGCAAACTAGCTTAGTTATTCACAAACCGAGGAAACATTTCCCTCTCCCTCCACAACACTCTTGAAAAAAACAAGTTCAATATGTAGAATAAACTGTCTTAGTGAAACTAGATCAATAGAGTCCCTTAAGAATTTTAGCTGAATTCTAATTATCTAGCTATGTATAGCAAAGCATTTGCAAATTCAAACATCTCCAAGGAGTCTCCTATGATAGAAACTCCTATAATACATGTAGAGTGACAGAGGGCTATAGCAGAAATTACATCAATAAACATTTCAAAATACATGTTCAATAAAACAGTTGTCAATTTCTATAAATTGATATGATACTAAGACCTTATATTAACCATAATTAATTGATCATATTTTTATACTAGATATAGTGATTTAGCGACCGTCGGATCCGGTGCAAAACACCTAATGCTCTTTTGGTCAAACATTTTGTCAACAAAGGTCACACGGAAAATGAAATCCGATGGACTGTGATTACTTAAGTCATCATCCCACCCAGGGGAGGTGACTTGACTCGAATGCTCAACAGAGAAGAGCTGAAAAGGAAATTGAAAACGGACAGTTTGAACTCTGGATTGAACCTTCAAGAGGAATGGTCTGCCCTCATTTGAAAACTGACTCGCAATCTTGAACCCGAAAATTCTGATCAGGTTTGAATAGTCGCTTACATTATTTTTTCTGTGTAACTTTTTCTCCAAACTTTAATTATTGTGTTTTTAAACTTAAATTTTAACATTGAGTCACTCTCATTCTGCACTGTGCACCACCCTCTAGGTTAAGTGTACTCTGTCTCACTCAGTATGGCCGTCCAGTTACGTGGCCGTCGTTTATTTCTATGCCCAGGCACACCCCATGACCACAGACCAATCGGCTTCGCTCCACTCATTCTTTACTCCTCTCCTACTTCACCTTAAAATCAGCCCACAAACTGCTAAAAACACACTGATCTGTTAGAGCAGCTCATCCGGCACGGTCAGATTGCCTTATTGGGCAGTTCGACACTGCTCACGACCCTTATCCCCACACCATCACCCACATCAGTGGCAGGTCCCCCCTTTTTTATTTCTATGTTACAGAGCAGGAAAAATGGACTGTGCCCAGCAAGCAGCTAAGAAAAAAACAGCAAAAAACTGACAAGCACTGCATTATTTGTTAAGCTAAATTGCATCCTGTAGTAGAGGGGTTTCTACATTGTATCTGGTATGTAGCGAAATTCTTAATTCATTTGACTTTTATGTCTGTAAGAAGGTTTACTTTTATTTGTACTTACTGCATTTTGATTGGTTATCCTCATGTTCTAGATTGTGAATGGTTAATTCACCACACCAGCTACAAGATTACGCCCTAGGCATTTGACCTTTCTCTAAAATACACCCCTCCTCAGCACTCCCATTCATGACCCTTCCAAAATAAAAGGTTGTGTTCAGCTGCACAATAAATACACTTTTGTGGTGGTGCTGTGGTCATTAGCACAGTCATGAGCACCACCCTCATCAAAATCAGGCCCTAAATTCGCAATGACTCAACTCTACTCATGATAATGATTTTTGGTGTATTTTTGGTAAACTCGGTTACTTAATGCTTATGTCGAACAGGATCACGTGTGTCCTTGCCAGTTCTATACACTTTGTTAGCTGTTCCAGGTCTATTATGAGTCATATTTCACCAGAATAAAAACTACACAGTCTCTACTTAGACACTGTGTTGAATAAGAGATGTGCGTGTCGAAATGATAGTACTATTACAAAACTGATTCAACTAGGAAGGTCTGTGGACCAGATGACTGATTCGCTGCTGCTTTCTTTGATTCAGATAACTCCATGCACGAATATCTTAATCCGTCAATCGTCTGGAAACAACATTTAAAAAGAAAACATCGAAAGTGCAGTACAAAGGCAGCATCCACCAGCTGCGCGAGAGATGTGGCATTCAGCCAGAAAGAAATGTGGGAGGGAAAAAAACATTTTACAGATTGAATCCTGACAGGCTAATAATAAAATAGTAAGGCTCTGCAACACCAGTGGGACCGCACTTCACACGACCGGAACACTTTATCCGATATCTCCCATAGCTAATTCTCAAAGGAAGCGTCAGGCGCACACAGGAAATGAATACATAGGATATTCAGCTTCGAGAGTTTTTGAATTCAACAGAGACTTTGGTTATATGACACATTACAGCAACTAATAGAGTACTCAAAATGTTAATGCTCGTAAATACTGAGAGACGCAGAAGCACTTTTCTTTCCAGTTCTTCAGGAACTGCGAAAACATTTGTTGTACTGTATACACATTCACATTTTTTGTAAATCACTGTGTGTGTGTGAGTATTTGTGTTTGCTTATGCACATTTGTGGGTGTTCAATCTGCATTAATAAAGCTACACTCTGGGAAATTTACTAAGATTTTGCATCATGTTTGCGTCCCAAAAGTGACTCAAATCGGCGCAAAATCTTTTTTTTTCCTATTAACTTTTCAGCGCTAAACTCGTTTAACGCTGGAAATAACGGAAAAGAAATGTGAAGCAGCGCATAACCCTACTGCGCATTACTTTGCACCAAGTGGGGGGGGGGGGGGGGGCATTCCAATGCAACCACCCAAGGTTTCTCAGGCTTAACCCAATTTACTAAATAAAGTAGATTGGGTTTAACGTGGGAAAACTGCGCCTTTTTCAAGTAAGCACACGGAAGGAGAAATGCTTTCATTTCTCCTTCCTTTTCTGACTTTGCATGCATGCTGCACTGTGCAGCACACTTACAAAGTGAGAAAAACTTTGCATAATGTCTGGGCATCGTATTTTGTACAAAACCTATGCTACACTAATACACACACCCTGCAAGGGAAAGGGGAGGAGAGAGCCATATCCCTGAAGATATGGCGCTCTCCTGCTCCCTTCTTGTCGCGCAAAACAGCTCAGCCTCGCGGAGGCTGAACTGCAGTGCTTGAATGTTTTGTAAATCTCCCCCTCAGAGTAAATAAAGTTTACGTGAGCAAGAAAGAACATATGTATAAGTATATAGTCTATTCGTTCGCATCAACACAGCTCAAGCTGAATTACTTCACATGGTCTGTTCTAAAAAGATGCAGGGTGTCGAAATATGCCATTATAACAGATTGTTGATATATCTTTTCGTGCCAACAAAAGGGAAACATAAAGGTCGGAGAGTTTGGGGCATGGTAAAACTGGTGGAAACATTGAGGGTAACATTACAGTGAAAAATCATATTGTCTCTTCTTCTTTTGGCATCTGACCTTTTTTGTTGCATTGTTATTTTGACACACAGGTAAAAGATTTCAAATAACACTGCACCTATGACCAAAATGCAGCCAAACCGTTAGAAGCGAGGACTATCCTGCTGTCTCGTAAACACTTCACTGCTAGCAGAAAGAATTGTCACTCATTACTTATGTCTCTCATCCATCCCATGTTGTGTTAGATCTGCCTGGAGCAATATTGTAAGGAAATAAGTCTAAAAAATGCACCACACAAAATATGATATACAAAACTAAACTCTGAACTATAATATGGATAAGCATAGCTCAGTTTTCAGGGGTCTTCTAGATCCAGAATAACAAGATGACTATATAATATTAGATGTGAGTGAGTTCCAGAATCGAGGAACCAGAAGAGAGAATCTAGTGTCCCCTTGCTTTTTTTTTAAAAGGGAGAATGGCCAAAACGTAGAGATGCCAAGAGCTCAGAATTTGAGCAGGAGTGTACCTTTGGATGTGTGAAGAGATACATTCAGGGCAGGTACAATGCAGGGATTTAAAGATGATACATCCGATCTTAAAGGCAGAGTGCTGTTTCACTGCTAACCAATGGAGTTTTCTCATCTGGGGAGAAATATGGCACCTTCTTGGCTGCCGGTAGATTAGACTGGCTGCCTGATTTTGTATCCAGCTGTAGTCTCTTTATCAGGTATTCCGGGAGACCAAAATTAAGCAAATTTGCATAGTCAATATGAGAGATGACTAGTGTGAGGACGACCTGGACAAAGGCTTCGGAGGTGAAAAATCTTCCAATTTTTCTAAAGTTCCAGAGCTTGAAAAAGCAGGAGGAAACTACAGACCCAACATGAGGCTTCATAGAGAGATGATTAACAATAAGACTTCCTAGGCTCTTCGGTTGTGGGCTGAGGGGACAAAATACATTATTTTGCATGCAAGTAACACAATACAAGTACATTTTTCACTAATGATTGTAGACAAAAGATAGGTCTATGAATGTCTTTCCTTTGGGTCTGTGCTATGCCAACTCATGAGTGGTTAGCAAGCTACAGGGGCTGTCTAAAAACCCTGAACCAGGGACAAATGATTATGACACCTAACAAAAGGTTCAGGTAAAGAAGTCAGATAGAAAATCAAACTTCAAATGTACAATCAAAACTGGAAAGCGTGTTAGGTGTCAAACTCATGAGTGGTAGTTTATTGTCACCACCACTTCCCAGGACTGCTCTCATCTTTAAATATTGATGTCCCATATAAAAAATAAAGATCTTTGCACTTAAAATTTTTTTTCAGATGTGCACACACCATGACCTGATTTGAGTTAATTCGTGGCATTTTACAGTACCTTACTGCATGGCATGTGAATGAAGTATCTTTTTCTGTACAGCAAAAGCAAGAGAAGAAACATGACACATTATTAAATCAAACATCTTGGTATTTACAAGAAAATAGTATCAAATTAATAATTAACATTGTAAATGCACATTTGAACATAAATCTTCACGGGCCTAACAGAAGAGTTAATTACAAGTAAAGACTTTGTTATTGAAATAAAGAATTGTGATCTTACATACAACCTCATAAATGAACATTAACTCCATTACTATGTACTACAGGTTTTTAAATGTCATGCTTTCAGAATTGTAGAAGATTAACAGGTATAAAGGCAACAATAAAAATGTGGAGACCAGCTGACTTGAAAATCCCATGCAGATTATTTTAAATGCTGATTTACCTAAACATACAACAGCAAAAAATACTTGTATTTGTTTGCTTAATACACACAAGAAATCTTAGAAGTAAGAGAAATAACGTGAACATGTTTATACTTGCACATGGAAAATGAAACCATGGAAGGGTTGAGCAAAACATCGTCTATTTATTGCTTTTATCTTAGGTGAATTAAGAAAGTTTAATGTATCTTTAAAATTATTTGATCTTTTCGCTGCAAAGAAAATGTAACTTCTATCATGCCAGCTTCATCAGTTCGGATAGCCAATTTGCAGGGCCTGCAATAGAGGACAATTGGATATTTCCCGCTCTCAATATTCTTATTACTCACACATATTTTCATGATTCCTCCAAACAATCTAAATTTTGATTTTCAGGACTCATATTTTGGTGTTTCATGTTAATTACATCATTTACCAAAAACGAAGATATTAAATCAGTCTTGTTTTTGCCAGCAAGTATTAATTCTAAAATACTGGGTTTACAAATGAATACCCTATTAACGACCAAGGGCCGTTACCGATCGGTAAATGGGTGACAGGTATGTAGAGGGCATTATTTTACCGAATCGGTAAAATTACCGATTCGGTAATTTTACCGATTTGGTAAAATAAAAATTCGGTAATTTTACTGATTCTGAGGGACCCAGATGTAGGTGGGACTCTTCAGAGTGCCAGAGGCCTTACCGAATCGGTATTTTACCATCAAATCCAATTTGATGGTAAAATACCGATTCCGGTGTGCATGCACATATGTGCATGCACACCTATGCCATGTGACAGGCAGACCTGCCCTTAGGGCATGTATGCCTGCCACATGGCACCCGAGCCTGTTTTGGGGGTGCCAGAGGGTGTCAAAGTGACACCCCCTGCACCCTTGTGAAAATCGGTAAATACCAAATCGGTAATGCCCATTCATTCCTATGGGCTTCCGAATCGGTATTCCAGCACATCTGGAATACCTACATATCCACCCCTTAGATTTACCAATTTTTAATTACCGAATCGGTAAAATTCGGTAATTAAAAATCGGTAAATCTATTTTACCTACATTTGGCCCCAAATGTTTCCTTTATAATTTCCTTCTTTAGTGTTAAGTGACTCTACACTGTCCATGGAATATCCTTCCTGCTCTACTCCCTTTTCAAAATCAACAGCGAAATGCTATTTAAAGTTGAGTCATTTTCCTTTCATTAACTGTGAAAGTGGAGAACATCAGTAAAAATGTTTTCTAGGACTTCTGAAAGGTGATAACTCAAAAGGGTCACTAAAAAGATTTTAGAAATGCTAAAAAAATCATGTCACTTGATGCCACCAGTAATATTTTCTGTGTATAGAAACCTTTCCGCCTCGTTCTTGGAAAGGCTTTCAATATTTATCCTTGTAGATAAAAGTTTAAGGGGTGCGTTTCGAAGGAAGTATAGAAACCATGGTAGGATTGAAAATCTTATGACATTATTTTCTTGTTTTTCATCACCTATAGCCTATGTACATTTTTAGATAACATTTTTAATTATATTTGATAAGTTCACAATTTATATTTCAAATGTTTAACATATATATATATATATATATATATATTTATATATATATACTTTAAACAGACAGATTTACTTTATAGACAAAGAAAAAATCAAATATATTCTTTGATAATATCATTTTTGTTATAGAATCTGTCGATGAGGTGATACTAATCATACCAATATCATGTCAGTCACAACCAAGAATTTCATACTATTTTACCTCAGCTTTAGAGATTTTGCTAACTGCAGCTGAGATGTCATCCAGCACTAAACCTGTTATGAGTACATGCTGACTGACAAAATACTAAACCTTCTCCCATTATACAGAGTAATTTTGACTTGCACTTGCAAATGGCTAAATTTAAAGGTGCAAGATATTGACATAAGTTGTCTGTGTCCTCATAAATCCTTTCACTCATGCACAATGTGGTGTAATATTAGGCAAGAGTAAATTCCCTTCAAGCAGCGCAGAATGGGCATTCCATATCTAGTATTCCCTGTAAAGTTTGGGAATGCCCACAAACACAAGAGTTTGAGGGTGATTTCAGATTCTTCTCTGATCCTTGGACATTGTCAGATATTGACCACTGCCCAGGTCAGGGACAAATCCCTTACCAGGTTGGGAAGAGGCAGGTAAAAAGTAAAAAGATGGTAGTGATGTAGCTAAGCATGGGCGAATTTTGCGAATCTGGCGTTCGCGAATTTTGCGAATTTGCGAACTCGCAATCCGCAAAATCCGCGAATTCTCGCGAATTTGCGGATTTTTTTTTTTTACGTTTGCAAGGATTTCTGCCAGTTCGCAAGGATTTCTGAGAGTTCGCGAGGGTTTTGTAACAGTTCGCAATCGCGAACTTACATGTCGGCTCGCAACGGTCATGATTATGTTGTTTCTACGTCTGGTTCATCATCATAGGTTCCCAGCACCCTCTGTTTCACCCCTGCCACCCTCTGTTTTACCCATGCCACCCCCTGGTACATCAATGCCTTATGCCACCCTCTGGTTCATCATCACTGTAGATTATGGGGGGAAAAAGCAAGCACACCTGCCTGCTTCAACTGACATGAATTCATTTGGGGTTGATTTATTAATGTGTCACTGTTTTAAAATTCCAGTCTGGCACCTGCATCCTTATCTGTAATTTGCTTTCTGTTGCAGTGCCAATTTTTTTTCCAGGACCTTTGTGGCCTACTTGTAGCTATTCTATGAGCCTGCTGTGAGGGTCAGAGCAGGGTCATACAATTGTTGCAAATAGCAACTGAACTCTGGAGGGGCCCTTGTCAGGAAGCACTACAGGGAACGGTTACTAATGATGAGTTTGAACTTTTGAACCTGCTTTCACTTTTGCAAAACTCGTTTTTCTGCAGAGCAGCATTACAGCAACTTTAATGCCCCACCAAGCTTATAGGAGAAAGTTGATTTCTAATCCAAAAGTTATCCAAAGAAAATCAAAAGGCCTCAAATCTAAAAAAGTGCAGGCAAATGTCAACCTTAGGAGTTATTCTGATAAAAATAATCATTTTCAGAAGGTCTATGCTGCTTGCTAGTAGATTTCTTGTGCTGAATTGCAATTTTGGTAATTTCGCAAAAGCGAGATTGTTGCTGCCCACCGCACATACATGTTCGCAATTGCTAACTTACACCGCAAAGAAAAAAAATCCGCTGTGTGCAAATTTGCAGATTTTGCGGGAAATTCCCGAATCTCGCGGATTGCGAATTTACCGAAAATCCGCAAAATCCGCGAGCGTAACGGATTTTCCGCCCATGCTTAGATGTAGCGCAATGGGTATCTCCTGAGTCAATAATATTTTCATGTGGAGAAAAACACAATAAAATGTCTGCCATTTCACAAATGTAATGAAATGTCAACATTCACAATGTTATAATACATACAAATATGCATGTATAAATGTCGCTGCACAGTGAAAAAAAGAATAATGTCTTTCTCTGAATACTCTTTGAAACTAGTTATGTGTCAAATTTAAATTACTCTGGATTAATTTTTGCAATTTCAGGAAATTTGTGTACTGCTTTTTATAGCATATTTCCTAAATTATCTCTTAACACCACAGCACACAAACAACAGCCATTTGCATTTTTGTTGTTCATGGAAATTATGTTTTTAGTGCTTTTTTATCAGGAAATGATCCCTCTTGTTAAAAGTTGACATAAGGGCGTATTTCACACTAAAATATAGAGATAAATGCTGGATTTGTATTTCACGCAACTACTCGTAATTTCACGTAAATTTATAATATTTATAATATTGCAGCTTTCCAGGTATACGTCTGGAAAGTTTAAGGAAGCCTACAAAGACAGAAAACTTTACGCATATGAGGTAATAACCCTGTGAGTGCAGAGCAACAATATTTCTATTTTGTGTAGACATATACATGTGGATTCTCATGATTTAGCTAACTATATTTGGGTGTGCTGTGTTCTTGTGTTTACAAGTGCGCATCAATGATTTGTTTGATCATGGTTGTGTCTGTGTCTTCATAGCTAAGTACCTCTTGATGTTATCTGTTTCAGCATAGTGTTGAGCAAAGTATTGTAGAAGGGTCTTTTTGTGAAATCTTAGTCAGAATATTGTTTTATGAATTTTACTTGTTCTATGCACTGACTTTCCTCTCCACCTGTGTGCCTGTCTGACATGTACGTTCTTCTTTTACAAATTAGTAGCTCCTTGCAATTTCTATATTGTCTAAAACAACAATACCTAGCATTTCCTGTGGGGAGCAGCTTACCCATAGATCATACTCTAGCGGGCTCCACAGTCCGCCTGATTGGCCATACTTTGATATAAGAGCTGAAGGTCTCTACGACCACCAGACACCCGGACACCCCAATCCAACATCCGGAGTGGGTTTGATGCAGGGAGCACTCTCCTGGAGATCTCAGAGAAATCATTGTGCTGTCCTCAGAACCAACATGGCGCTGCCGAGGATGCTGTGACTGCCACCTAGCGGAGGACAACTCTAGGGGTGTGAGGCTAAGTCTTCTCTGGTTCCTTCAAGCTGTGCATGGGGACAGTAACATGGCCAGTAGACACCCAACAGACGGACCTTGGGGAGGTTGAACATATCTGGACTGAATTTCGTCCTTGAATTCTGTGGCCTATAGCGGCAACCAAGAGGACATAGATGGGGCTGCTCATGAAGCCTGTGGAGAATTGGTATCCTTGGACAAAAGTAAAAAAACCTGGGAGCCTAATGGCTGGTTACCAATATAAAGTCCCAGCATCTGTTGTCCCCCGCACTATGGCCATACCGGATTAGACAAGAGAAGACACCTAGCTGGATTGTGCATCGGCAGCAACCCCAATTCGACCACCGTGCTCCCCTTGTGAGTCCTGCAGTGCTCCCAAGACTCTTGACTGATCTTCGGGTCCCTATGGGTGATGTTGATTGTGAATGGGTTCCTGTAGATGGACAGCTCAAAGGGTGAGTGAATTTCTGCACATCTGATATGTCAGGGACCACCACGTAGCCACATATAAATAAAGGAACCACACCAGGGTCCCTGAAGGCCTTTGAGCTCCTGAGCTAGGACTCTTTCAGCCTCGCTCTTCTCTTCTTTGCAGCCAGCTGCTCTAGCAACAATTTCAGGTCCATCTGAGCCTGAGCTCCTCAGGTGACAGGGTGTGGGAGGTGACACTGCTCCTGGCAATAATAATAACAATAACCTTGAATTTGTAAAGCTCACAGCTTCCTCCGAAGTGGTTTCCCGTCGCTGGGGGCCCTTGGGAAGATTAAGCAAGCTTTTGCCCAGAGTCACATGGTGCTGGGCTGACCTGCTGCCGGCAATAGGATCGAACCGTGAACCCTGTGGTCCGGAATCAGGCACCCTGGCCACTTCACCATACCTCTTCCACAAGGATTTGTCAAACTGCGCCATAGTTATTGACAAATGAAAAAGCACTCTTACTCTGCAAACTACATCCTAACTATAACTACCTACTGGTGACCACCAGAAGATTATAGATAGATAGATAGATAGATAGATAGATAGATAGATAGATAGATAGATAGATAGATAGATAGATAGATAGATAGATAGATAGATAGATAGATAGATAGAAGATAGATGGGTAGATAAATCGACAGATAGATAATATAATTGCAATTGCATTTATATAGCACTACTACCCCAGACGAGGCGTCAAAGAGGTTTTTCGTTGAGTACCACGCTACTCTGGAACCCAAAAAGGACTAATGGTGAATTAGTGTACGGAAATAAGAAATTAGTTTGAGTGGTGAACATGTTAGTCTGTTCTTTGGTTTGAAAAGGATAGTGGAGGGATAGAAGCGGGAAGGGTGTGCATTTATATAGCCCCTGATGAGGTGTTGAAGCCCTTTTCAGTGGGTAACATGTAATTTATTTGAGCGGTGAACATGTGAGTTTGTAATTTGAATTGAAAAAGGATAATGTAGGAATAAAAAGGTTTTTTTCCTTTTTTTGAGCTCATAGCACTAGGAGGAGGTTTGGTATGAGTGGAAGAGGGGGGCAATAGACCCAGTAAGGAACTTCTTATTTATGGGGTCCTCTCTCCCTACTGGTGTACCTGCCCAGTCATCTTCTTCCCCCTTCTCAAACTCCTTGGAGACACTGCCCTCATGGGGTAAAAAAGGGTAACCCACCCACTCAGGGACCTCACTAAACTCATATGGCCGGGATGCCCACCACCCCCTCCCAACACCAATTCCCCAAGGGGAGGAGACAGACACAGGTTTGAGCTTTTGGAAGGCGGGGGGAAGTTACCCCCCCGGCCGTATTTATTAAAATATGAAACAAAATTTAAAACATTAATTTAAACATTTCATGAATTATGTACAATTTTACTTTCGTTACATTTTGATGAAGACATGTTCTTTGGCTAACCTTAACAGCTCTCTAATACAAAGGTTTCCTAGCCGAGTCTCGCATCCTGAAAATGTATACATTCTAAATTAAAATTGTACATCCTAGCATTAAGGGCCAACGGCAAGGTCTTAACCGGTGTCAGATCCCTACTACCCAACTCCCGCCCTCCCGGTGTGAGTTAGACAACAAAAAGGGTCTTGACTCCTACACTCAGCAAGGCTGAGCCAATATAAACTGAAGAAACAACACACTTGCCAGTGCTGAGAAGCTAATTTTTCAAAACAAAAATGGATAGAAAAAGCATACATGAAGACTAGCATGGATACTTGCTTTATAAATTGCAACTTTGCTTTTAATTTTTTCTGAAGACTATTTTAGTTTTTAGTCATTTTTCGTTTTGTGCATGGGAATACAAAAACAGGGGGAGTTTTATATACATTTATATACAAACATGAAAAATACAAATTGGTATGTACAATACATCAAACAAACTCACAAACAACACATTCTTGGCCAACCATTCATACCACATCCATACTGGTCCCGGTGTCAAAAAGAACCTATATATACAAAACATAAAGAGTCTTTTTTGTCGTTTGTACACTTTTTACAATTGTTCGTAGAAATTGAAAAAAGAAAGCAAATAGTCTTTCAGTCGGTTGTCGAGACAATTTCAATGAAAATTCAAAGGGGTGACCCGGGACCGGGTCGGTCGACGCGTTTCGAACCCTGAGAGTGCCAGGGTTCTCCTCAGGACCAAAAAGAAACTCTATTGTTGGGTCATGGCTCCAACCGTGATTGCAGACAATTGTATTCCAAAAGAAGGTGGAGAGGGAGGTGCTGTGCCGTAGTGCGTGATTGCTAAGGATTCTGTCCCCAATGGATCGGGCTCTGTCGTCGGGTTTCGGCGCAAAATGCGTGGCCGTGCTCCACGCTGGTACTCGAAGTCAACTGTGGTTCGAACTTTTTCACTCCTTCCCCTTCAGTCTACAGAGGGTGTGAGTGGCGCATGCGCAGAGGACTTTACCCTCGTTGCCAACTGTGACTTCCCTTGTCGTGAGGGCCCCCTCTCACTCGACGCCATCTTAAAGGTCGTCCGAGTCCCCGTGTGAGGTATCTGTAAGAAGGACAGCGTGGACTCCCCCCTTCCCCACACTCTCTTCCGCCGTCGCGGATATCCAGCCCCTGGGAATTTCATAGGAGGGGCATCTAGCCGTCTCCCCCCTGGGAGGGGCCTATGGCCGTCTCCCCCCAGGTGACCCATCCATAGTGGGTGCCGCCTACCCATGGGAGGGGCCAATGGCCGCCTCCCCCCGGGCGCTCCCATCCATTCTGGGTGGCGACCCCCCTAGGGACCTTGAAATTATTGCTCACCGATCATGACCTTACCGCCCGACCAAAAAATAAATACGACAGTTGTTTTACCTACTACGGGAATAAAATTTACCTAACGTGAAACAGCTTGATGAATCATCAACTCTTCATTTCTACAAAGGAAAAAAGGTCCTAAAGCACAAGAAAATTATATTACTTGATACATTCCTTTACTTTTCTACCAAGGGAGAAAGGCCTATACACATTTATTCAATGCTGAAACAAATTGACTGCATCTTTAATACAATCTGATATCATCAACAAATCATTTTATTAAAAAAACATTGCAATAGGGGCTGGTGGGTGGGTTTCAAAATTGCCGCTTGTTCCGTCGAGGGCTCACGAGCAACGGGTGGTGCAGCCTTCAGAGCCCTGGAACAAGAGGATGCTTCTTTGGATTCCCGCTCTTTTATCCGTCTGTGGGAGGGCGGGGACCCTCCTCAGGTACGCCCACGAGGCGCGGTCTTCCGGGTGGGTGTCTAGGACAACCCCTTCTGGGCGCGAAGGGCGTGCTCCGGCTACGCCGCTTCGGGCATACCAGCCGAACCACGCCCCCCGCCCAAAATGGTTTCCCGGGGGGGATCGGGGCACCCATCCATACGTGCGGGGGGACCGAGTGCTCTTCCCTTTCCATATGGCCGGGATGCCCGCCACCCCCTCCCAACACCAATTCCCCAAGGGAGGAGACAGACACAGGTTTGAGCTTTTGGAAGGCGGGGGGGAGTTACCCCCCCGGCCGTATTTATTAAAATATGAAACAAAATTTAAAACATTAATTTAAACGTTTCATGAATTATGTACAATTTTACTTTCGTTACATTTTGATGAAGACATGTTCTTTGGCTAACCTTAACAGCTCTCTAATACAAAGGTTTCCTAGCCGAGTCTAGCATCCTGAAAATGTATACATACTAAATCAAAATTGTACATCCTAGCATTAAGGGCCAACAGCAAGGTCTTAACCGGTGTCAGATCCCTACTACCCAACTCCCGCCATCACGGTGTGAGTGGCGCATGCGCAGAGGACTTTACCCTCGTTGCCAACTGTGACTTCCCTTGTCGTGGGGGCCCCCTCTCACTCGACGCCATCTTAAAGGTCGTCCGAGTCCCCGTGTGAGGTATCTGTAAGAAGGACAGCGTGGACTCCCCCCTTCCCCACACTCTCTTCCGCCGTCACGGATATCCGGCCCCTGGGAAATTCGTAGGAGGGGCATCTAGCCGTCTCCCCCCTGGGAGGGGCCTATGGCCGTCTCCCCCCAGGCGACCCATCCGTAGTGGGTGCCGCCTACCCGTGGGAGGGGCCAATGGCCGCCTCCCCCCGGGCGCTCCCATCCATTCTGGGTGGCGCCCCCCCTAGGGACCTTGAAATTACTGCTCACCTATCATGACCTTACCGCCACAGGCCGGATAGTTGACCGACTATCCGGCCCCCCACACCTCCTAAAGGTCATGCCTACTCAAACCCTTTAGCCAAGCTATGAAGTCTCCTATTAGTAACTCATTCCCCGCCCTGGACAGGTGGACCCCCTCATTCAGATAATAATGATCACCCCGAATACACCCATGGGGAATGCTATGCAGATGCGCAGAGCGAAACAGTTTCCTGATTTTATTGTTGACCCTCTTTACTGAGTGGTTCAACGCTGACACAGAGAAACCCCCCCCGCCAAACTTTCCTGGGAATGTCGATTCTCCAATTAGCATGCAGAGAGAATCTTGATTTCATTAAAGACAACGGAGGCTGACATTATGCAATAACTTTTATTGCTGCTCAAGATATGCAGCCCTTTAAAGTGTAACCATTACATCATAAATAAAACATTCTACAGGACATAGACAAGTGTCCTAGCAACCAGTAAACATCCTCTTAGAGCTGCGAAGGAAAGGACTTGTGACTCAAAATCTTCCAACGTCCACTTAAAAGGTTCATAAAGAAGTCGAATCTGAAAAGGAAAAAACACAAGGAATAACACTTGTTCCGGAAGGAAGAAATATCAAATGCAAAGACATATTAAACAAATTTTAAGAATATAGTAAGTAAAACATCCACCAGGGAGTGGTGGGAGGGATAATGTCAGCCTCCGTTGTCTTTAATGAAATCAAGATTCTCTCTGCATGCTAATTCGAGAATCGACATTTCATTACAAGACCGGAGGCTACATTATGCAAGTTCAAAGCTTCTTAAAGCAACATTACTCACATGTTCGACAGGTTTAAGGTAAAATTTAACAAAAGTTGATGCATTAGACCAATCTGCTGCTTTCAGGATATCAGAAAGGGATCCCCCACCCCAGAATACCTTGCTTGCCATAGCGCCACGAGAGGAGTGTGCGCCGAATTTCGATAAATCTACTCCAGCTTCAAACATGACAGTTCTTACCCACCTGGCAATTGTCGCGGAAGAGACCGCCTTATAAGGTTTGATAAAAGAAATTAACAATTGATTTTCATTACAAGGTCTAAAAATACTCATTTTCTGATCATACGCTTTCATGCAATTTACAACACACAGTTTTGGAGAATCTAAAAAATAAGGGTAAAATATGTTTTCAGACATGGTCTTGGTTCTTTTCCAAATCTCGAATAATACTCCATCAGGAGAGTAAAACCTGTTACAAATTTCTAAAGCCTTAACATCAGATACTCTCCTGAAGGAGATTAAACAAAGTAAGGTAGCTAGTTTAATCGACAATTGTTTTCTTGTAAGGAAACAATTGTCCGGCCAAGATGAAAAAAGATTAAAAATAACATTAACATTCCACAAGGAACTATATTTGGGCCTAGGAGGACGTTTAAGTCTTATACCTTTCATTACTCTACGAATCAAAGGATCGGTACCAATAGAAAAGTCGTTCAGTAAGGAGTGACCTGCAGAAATTGCCGACCTGTAGCAGTTGACTGTTCTATAACAAAGGGTTGAGTTAAAAAGGTCCGCTAAAAAATTAGCAACATCCACTACAGGTGCTTCCACGGGATCCAAATTCCGTTCCATGCACCAACCACACCATCTTTTCCAAGCACTGGTATATCTTCTCCTCGTTCCGGGAGACCATGATTCATCCAAAAGGTTTTTAGCTTGCCCTGAAAGGCCTGAGTATCTCGTAGAACCCCTGAAATCTTCCAAACAAGAAGGTTCATGTTTCCTTCTAAGAGAAGAGGATGAAAGTCTCCTTCTAGACCCAGAAGGAGATCCAAGTTCCCTGGGATAAAACGGGGAATTTCCATGGTCAATTCCATCACACTCGGAAACCAGACCTGGGAGTTCCAAAAGGGAGTAACTAGGACAATTCGGGACTGTTCTGAACGAACCTTCAGTAAGACTCTCTGGATTAGAGCGAAAGGGGGGAAGGCATAACAATTGAGATTGCTCCACGGTTGAAGAAGAGCGTCCACTGCCGAGGCAAATGGGTCTGGTCTCCAGCTGAAGTAGCGATCTATTTGGAAGGAGAGTCTGCTGGCAAATAGGTCTACTTCGAAAGGACCCCATAGGTCTTGAATTTTCTTGAAAATCAGAGGATTCAACTTCCAATCGCTTGCGTCTCTGAGGAACCTCGAGTTCCAATCCGCCCTGGTATTTAGGTGGCCCGGAAGGAATTCTGCTCTCAGCGTAATTTTCTGGTCCCAGCAGAAATACCAAATTTTCTTGGCCAGATCTGCTAGAAGAACAGACTTCGCTCCTCCTAAACGATTGATGTAGGAGACGGCTGTGAAGTTGTCTAATTTGATCAAGACTACGCTGTTCATCAAAATTGATTTGAAACTCATAAGAGCATTCAAACTCGCCATCATCTCTAAACAGTTTATGTGTAGAAATAGTTCCTCCTGGGACCATTTCCCACCAGTTTCCAAATCTCCCAATCTGGCACCCCAGCCGAAATTGCTCGCATCGGATTCCAAGATATGGTCCGGCGTATTCCCGAATATGGCTTTCCCGTTCCAACTGTCTAGGTTGTTCCGCCACCAAAGGAGGTCGGACCGAGCTTCTGGAGATAAGGGAATGTGGTCTGAATACCATAGGCCTTTCCTCAGGCCCGTGGATTTCAACCTCTGAAGGGCTCTGTAGTGAAGCGGTCCTGGAGAGATCGCTTGGATAGATGATGATAAGAGACCCACTATTCTTGCTAGTTCCCTCAAGCTGACCAAATCTTTCGATAAAACATAAGAGACTTCTTTCTTTATTTTTGTCAGTTTCTTCGAGGGAAGTTGGAGTTGGGCTAAGGACGTGTTCACTTGAAAACCTAGAAATTCTAGATCTTGAGAAGGAGTCATGACGGATTTTTCTACATTGATAATGAAGCCTAAGGACTCCAGGAGGTCTACAGTCCACCTCATGTGGAGAAGAAGTTCCTCTTGACTCTGGGACATCAATAGAATATCGTCCAGATATATAATCAAACAAACTCCTCTTCTCCTTAGAGATGCAACGACCGGTCTTAGAATCTTGGTGAAACACCAAGGGGCCGAAGAAAGGCCGAAAGGAAGGCATCGAAACTGGTAGGTTACGCCTTTCCATAAAAACCTCAGATATTTTTGGGAGTCGATATCCATAGGGACAGTAAAGTAAGCGTCTTTCAGGTCTAGCTTGATGAGCCAATCTTTCTTTTGAAGACTATCTCTCAAAAGGTGGATACCTTCCATCTTGAAATGCCTGTATACGAGGAAGGAATTCAAGTGTCTGAGATTTATTACGGGGCGCCAACCTTTGTCTTTTTTCTTCACAAGGAAAATTGTGCTTACAAAGCCGGGGCCGGGGTTGGATACAATGAAAATTGCCCCTTTTTCCAACATCTGGCGAATCTCCTCATCTACTAGGGGTGACTGATCTCGGCTTAGAACTAGTTCCCTGGGGGGTAAGGTCTGGAGAGGGAAGGAGACGAAATCTATCCTGAAACCTTTCACTGTTTCTAGAACCCATGCATCGTTTGTTATTGATAGCCAGTTCTGGCTGAAAGTAGCAAGTCTCCCCCCTACCTTTGGAAGGGAAGAACCAGAAGGAGGGGTTCTTACCTTGATTTCCTTGTCCTTGGAACTTGGCCCGGTTGTTTCCACCTCACCGATTGCGGTAGTTGCGTCCTCTCTGAGGGAAGAAGGAGTTGTTTCCTCTAAAGTATCTTCCACGCTGGTTCTGGTTGTAGAAGGACCTGTTAAAGCCTCGGCTGACAGCTGGCCCTCCTCTGTCAGCCCTTCCAAAAATTTGCCTGCCCCCAAACATCCTTCTCATGTTACTCTGAGCTCTGCTAAAAGCAGAGAAGGTAGATACGTATTTACCAAGAACTTTGATAAAGGACTCTCCGAAGAGGAGTCCATTAGGGTCTCCCTCTACGTCCTTATTGGCTAGGTCCCCCAACTTGGGGTTCATCATAATCAGGATTCCTCTACGTCTCTCGGACGTGAGGCTAGCGTTGGCATTTCCTAGGAGGCATAAGGCACGTTGGCTCCAACCCCTCAAGAGTTCGGTGTCAACCGGAGTGCCATTAATAGAGGATTCCTCTGCAAGGTCTAGGATTCTCGCCAGAGGGCCTAAGGTGTCTAGCAATTTATCCTGACACTGTTTAAGACAACATTCGACACCCTTACGAGGGTCTCTTCCGGTCTTAAACAGAAAGGTAAGTAACTCAGGATCTAGGATAGGTGTCAAACCCGCTTTGTTGTCGAGGAATGGTCTAGGACATTCCGATTTCATTAGGTTTCGTGAGTCCCTTTCAAGGGGTTTCCTGATCCAAAGCTTAATAAATTTAGCTACGTGGTCAAGGGGCCACCAGTCGGAACCCCTAGGGTGAGTAATATTCGAAGGGTTGAACATCTCCGCCCCAGAGGGGTCTTTAATAGAGCATGAGGTGGAGGGTTGAGTCAAATCATCACCCAATAGATCGTCAAGTTTTTCTGACGGATCAAAGATGTATTCGTCAGCATCAAAATCGTCGTCAGGGGACATATATTCATCATCGTCATCATCACAAAGGATGACGTCTTTTGTGCCGCAAGGGACACCATGTCTATTCGTGCCGCGAAGGACACCTGTATTTTTTGCGCCATTGAGGACGCTAGGTCTATTTGTGCCGCTTGGGACACCCTGCTCATTTGTGCCACGTGGGTTACCATTATTCTCGAGATGTTTAGACTTCTTTATAGCCTTTCCGCCCCTGGCGGGAAGAGGGTCTTCCTCATCTGAGGAGATCGAGTCCTCACGAGGAGTATCCCTCTTTCTTTTAGCTAGTGCTGCCTCAACTGCCTCCTTTAGGGAGGATTTCAGCTGGGTCTTGAAAAGACTCATAAGGGAGTTTTCAGTAAGAGGGGCCTCACAGGCTTCATTGGACCTCTCAGCCATCTCACAGAGTTTTTTTTTTTTTTTTAAAGGTATAATAAAGTGTACCTCAAACGGCTCTCTTTTCAGTAGTTAGGCTAGCTTTTTTGAAGTATTGCCGTATAAAGAGTTAATTCCCCAGTCTACGCGAAGGCAGGAAAGGACGACCGTTGTAAAACCGCAAAGCCGCCCTGCGCTGTGCGTTGGCATGGAAACGCACAGCGCGAGCCGCGGAAAACCCTAGGGACGAGCCTTTCACCTCGGCTCAAATTTTCGCATTGTCTGTCCCTGAGCCGCTCATTTTAGTGAGCGGGTCACAAGGAGGGAGCGCAAGCGGAAGCGGAAGAGGCTTCGGGGTTGTTCGGTCTTCTACCGAGCTCCGGAGAATGGCCTCAGACTCCCCAGGTAAGCGCTTTGTTTTAAATGCGCTGTTAACGCCTCCCCCCCCCCGGAACCCGCGAGGCGGGAGGCGCTCTCCGGTTCAGAAGGAGTACCTGATAACAATAAGCCAGCGTCTTAGAAGGCAGGGACGAGGGCAATTATAGTAAGACGTTAGACGATAGACAAGCGACCCGACCATAAATTGGAAGGGTAGACGGTACACACATTGTAAATCGATAATTGTACACAAATAAAGACTGTTACCTACCTAATAAAGGTCAGTCTGTAAAGCAAGCTGGTTAAAACAATATTCATGGTTAAGTTAATCAAAATAATATCAAATACCATATAAAGTACCCCTAGAGGGGGAGAAAGGAAGAAGCAGTACTTATCTTTCCGTGAGCAGCGAATAAAAGAGGATGTTTACTGGTTGCTAGGACACTTGTCTATGTCCTGTAGAATGTTTTATTTATGATGTAATGGTTACACTTTAAAGGGCTGCATATCTTGAGCAGCAATAAAAGTTATTGCATAATGTAGCCTTCGGTCTTGTAATAAAATCATGTGGGACCAGGCAATTGTACACCCCGGGAGCCTCTTAGCCAACCAGCTGACTGCCGACAAAATGTGTTCCACTAACACTCGTCTTCCCAGTCTTACCAAGTCATTGCCCCCCAAGTGCGCTATGATTATAGATGGCGGTGACCTTTTCCGCCCTAAAAGACCCTCCATGAACGATTGAAATTGGTCAAAGCAGAGGCCTCCCATCCCATGGAAGGTCACTCTGAACCCGTATTCCCCAGATGCGTGAGTCGCGTCACCTGCTATGAATACGTCCCCGGCGCGCCTCATATATGAGTGGCCCACGACCCATACCACTTGTTCTCCAGTCGGTGATCCTCGACCACTGGTCCTCCGGTGATGGGTTGATCCCAGATTCCACCCCGCGTCACAGGCTCGCGAAACTGTAATTAAGCAAAAGACAACAAGCGTGAGTACATTTCATCAGTCTTTTACAACATGTGCAGCCGCACATACCTTTTGAAACAGTTCGAGGACCAACGGCCCAGCTGTTTTACCTCTTCTACACCCAGACCCCATACCGTAGCCTCAGTAGCGGCCCCTATTCTGAAGGAGTGGGTCCCAAAATCGCACGGGTCCATGCCCGCCTCGGCGATTGTCAGTGCTAGCACCTTCTGAAACTGAAATCTCGTTAGAGGGGTGCCATCTTTGTGCCTAAGCAGGCTCCCTCCCCATGTCGCCGGCCTCTGTGCCAAGTATTCCTCTAAACACTTAATCGGACAAGTGGGGCACCCTGGAGCGCGCTGCACAACCACACTATCTCCCACAGCATCCTGGTCTGTCTTGGACCTAGCTATCGAGATTAGCATCGAATCACCCCATATTTGCACGTGATCCCTGCAAAGGCCTCCCTCCCTATCCTTCTTGTTCCTCGCCACGAGTTCGCTTACCCGCATGGCCCCATGCAACGCCAAGGCGAAAGCTGCCTGGAACAGAACTGCTTCAGAAGGGGAGGAACATGTCTAATCCAGCTTTGCTAAAAGCCGAGACAATCTCTCTAAACCAATCGGGTGCCTCGTATCTCTTTTGCGACCCTGCAGGCGTTGCCAGCCACGAAGGGCCTTTCTGACTAAAAAGGAACCCGTTGGATCCCTCACACCGTGGAGCTGTGCCATGAATGATATGGCCGCCCTATGCCTGTTGGCCGTTGCTGCTGATCGGCCTTCTCTGTGCAGTGCTACTAGGAACCCCAGGAAGGACTCCTCCTGCCCCCAGCTATGTCTCCCTGCAGGGCGTAAAAAGGTGCAGTAAGAACGAAACGCTCCCTCATAAGCCTTTCTCGTCCTGGGCGCTAAGCTGGCAGCCACGAGGTCTTGTAATCCGGGGCACCAATCCACCATAGTGCTTCGGGGAATGGTGCCGCCACTAGGTCCGCTGTGGGTAGATGGCCCCTGAAAGCCTGCATGTGTGAACGAGAGAGTGCGTCAGCTGCATTATTCAGTACACCCGGCACATGTTTTACCCTGAACTGTACATTCAATCTCATGCAACGCAACACAATCTCTTTCAACAGTCTCAAGATCCACTTGCAGTGGGCTGCTTGCTGATTGATGCACTCAACTACAGACATATTGTCCGACCAAAACACTACTGATCGGTCCCTGAAATCGTCTGGCCATGCCAACAGCGCCACCCAAATGGGGAACAGCTCCAAGAACCCAATGTTACCTGTTAGGCCACTGGCGTGCCACCACGTCGGCCATACTTGTGCCGACCATTGGTTACCAAAAATGGCGCCAAATCCCACACTCCCGGCTGAATCGGTCCACAAACCCAGTTCGCCCGATGAAGCTGGGGGTTTGTTCCACGCTACTCGACCGTTGAAGTCCGCCAGAAATGCCAACCAAATGCGCATATCCTGGTGAACCTCTGCCGACAGTCTCATGCGGTGGTGTCCCTCCTTGAGGCCGACCATAGCTCGTGCAATGGAGCGGGAGAATGGGCGAGCCATCGGTATTACTCTCAAGGCAAAGTTAAGCTGACCCACTGTTTGTTGTAACTGGTGCAGGGTCACTTTCTCTTTGCCCAGGCATTGCTTCAAGGATGCCCTGAACTTGGCCACCTTCTCTACTGGCAAATGGAAGCAGCCCTGCACCGAGTCGAGCTCAATTCCCAGAAACTCGAGTGAAGTAGATGGCCCCACCGTCTTACCTGGTGCCAATGGGACGGCAAACTCCTGCATGAGAATGCAGAAATCCCACAGTGCCTGTGCGCAGTTCGCATTGCCTGCCGGTCCCATGAACAGGAAGTCATCTAAATAGTGCATCACTTCTCTATGTCCTGTAGCCTTAGTGAAAGCCCATTCCAAAAAACAGCTAAACGTCTCAAAATAAGCACAAGAAATTGAGCAACCCATGGGCATGCATTTATCCATGTAATACTTCCCCTGGAAGGTGAATCCTAGCAAGCGCTGGTCCAGTGGGTGTACCGGGAGCAACCTGAATGCCGATTCGATGTCTGATTTCGCCATCAGGGCCCCAGGGCCCAAGCGATTAAGCAGGGTCACGGCATTGCCGAATGATGCGTATCGGCCTGAACAGATATCCAGATCAATGGCTTCATTCACCAAAGCGCCCTTCGAGGCCAACAGGTTGTGAATGAGTCTGTACTCCCCTGGGTCTTTCTTTGGGACCACACCAAGAGGTGAACACACGTAATCCGACACTGGCGGGCATGGAAAGGGTCCTGCTACCTGCCCCAGGCCGACTTCTTTGCTAATTTTTCTGGCTGCCACTGCAGGGTTGTGTTGGACAGATAGCTGATTTTTACAAAAGGGGGTCCCATGAAAATTCTAAGCCGGGATGTTGAAGCCATATAGGAAACCATTCCTCAACACCCCGGCAGATATGTGATCAAGGTATTTGTTCAACCAGGGAGTCAAAGCCATGATGTCAACGGGTGAAGGGGATTGTTTACCCAGCATCACCTCACTCTTGCTTGGACCCCCCTTTCCACCCGTACCACTGTTCTTGGATCTACAGCTACTCTCCGGGTGTGAGGAGTTCCCACAGCCCGCATAAGCATGCCGGAACCTACACGTTCCCTGGGGTCTGTTACAGTTTCTTCTGTTGAAGCCCCAACAGACCCCGCGCTTGCCCCCGCTCCCCCCGGTCTTGTGCTGTGTCTCCCCCCGGCACTCAGTCGAAAGGGCTGTACTGGCTTTTGCTGAACTGTCCCAAGCCCGCTCCCGCCCGGCGAGGACGTACCCGCCGATCCAGGCAAGAGCTGCTTGTGCCATGATACCGTGTCGAGGCAGTCCCATGTCAAAGTTACATCAAACTCTTTTGCCTTTCGGAATTGCATGTCATATCCTTTCCACTCATTCCCCCCGTACATGGTATAAAAATCCATGATCCTATTCTGGTAACAGGATAGCTCGGTCATCACTTCAGGTTTACGCTCCCCCATTACTGCCGTAAATATCGAGAAGGCCTTCACCCAGTTCGCTACGGTCTCATCGACCCTAAATTCTGCCATCTTGGCCCGCCACACACTGTCGTGCCATAAATCCTTCTGGGTCTTTGCATATTCCATCTCGCGATGGTCGGTCAATAAAGAAAACATGTTCACATACTTGTCCCCCCATATCATTTCCTTAGTGGCCGCTGGTATGTGCTGGGCCACCCTCTCTCGCCGCGAAGGCACTGAACTTTCCCCAACCATTGGCAATGGATTCTTACCAGGTTCAACTGCCGTGTCCGTTGTCTTTTCCCGGCCAACCGTGCTTGCTCCTGGCGCTATCTGTGGGGAAATAGAAGGAACATTCGCCGCCCCGGCTTCTCTCGATTGCCGCAACTGCTCAATTATCAATCTTGCCTCCTCGGCCGGATCTCCGGCCGCCACTGCCCCCCCCGCTTTCTTCTTGAGCCAGGGTAATACTGCCGCTAACTGAAGAGCCAGTTCTGGGGGCATTTGATCATCATTGACAGGGGTAATTACCACCGGGATTGGTAGACCCGTATCTGGACTTGGTACCGGGCTGTCCGCCGGTGTGATGGGGGCGGATGGGGGTACCCCGGGCACTGGATCCTCCCCAGAAACCGCCCTCCTCTTAATACGCTTCCCCCTACCCTCAGGGACAACTCCTGGCAAGGCCGGGCCTATTACCTTCTTAGGGTGGTCTGAGGGGTTGTTCTGGGCCGTCAACTGCTTCTTCACTTCGGCCAAACTTCTACCGATCGAATCAACTTTACCGAGTTTTTGGTCCATGATTGCCATTCGGTTCGACAAGGTGCGCAGTAGCTTCTCCATCTCGGAGCTCTTTCCCGCTTTTTTGCCAGCCATAGCTTCGTTTACTCCGCTCCAGTCGACGAACGAGGTTCTAGATCCTTGGAACTCTCGGTAACTGAAAGAGAAAAAACAAGATTACAAGTTCTCAAAATTGCCGCTTGTTCCGTCGAGGGCTCACGAGCAACGGGTGGTGCAGCCTTCAGAGCACTGGAACAAGAGGACGCTTCTTTGGATTCCTGCTCTTTTATCCGTCTGCGGGAGGGCGGTGACCCTCCTCAGGTACGCCCACGGGGAGCGGTCTTCCGGGTGGGTGTCTAGGACAACCCCTTCTGTGCGGGAAGGGCGTGCTCCCGCTACGCCGCTTCGGGCATACCAGCCGAACCACGCCCCCCGCCCAAAATGGTTTCCCGGGGGGATCGGGGCACCCATCCATACGTGCGGGGGGACCGAGTGGTCTTCCCTTTCCAGGGTCCTCCTATGGGTCTTTACTAAAACAACCATACTCCTAGCCCTTTGTTGACACTTTTTCCCAATGTACCATACTAAAATCAAGTAGGGCTCTTCGAAGATCTCACTCGTTAGATTCCTCACACACAGCTAGTCTCCTCTCCCTGCAGAACTCTGAAAACGCCTCCAAATTGTAAAACAACAGTTAATCAAGATCAAGGGTAAAAATTTTCATTGCAGCCCTGGGGAAATGGCTGCCCCAGGGGCAGTCACCAATATGCATGTTAACCATGGAATTTTATAATGATAAGTAATGTGTACATTTGTTAAGCAGAACTTACGAATATCTATATACTGAAAAATCTATTATTGTACACGTTTGTACAAAGCAATACACATATGTAGGTACACATCTATAGTCCAAATAAATGCTTAAATACAGAGGGAAAAGCTGTATATCTATGTCTCAGTATGGTAGTTAAGTGGGGAAGAGCCAACTCTTTAGTAGTCTTCTGAAGACAAGGAAGTTATTCAAGGATTTTATGTTTGGGGGTAAAGAGTTCCATAGTTTGGCTGCTTGAGCAGAGAAGGATGTGCCACCCATCATTTTTTCCTTGTTTGCTGGGTTTTTGAGATGAGGTGCCAATCTAGAGCGGAGTTTCGTTTGTTGAATGTTTTGAGGCTGTATCATATATAGAGTTACTTGGCTTACGAGAGCATTTAACATCTTGGAACGAGAAAACATCTCACCCTAGGATGAGGCTGTTTGGTAGTCATAAGATTGATGTATGGTACTAATTTTGTTGTATTGCTGCTTTGGGTTAAAATAAATGTTGTCCTTACCGTATTTGTGTCATTGTATTTACTTTGATATTCGTGAACATATGCAGAATAATATACTATGCTAAGGTGGCTGCCATAGAAATCAAGTGGTGCATACATTGTCGCTAGGAATAGCCCTCTTTCCATTTGTACTAGCAAGGATTAAAACGGCTGTAAAACTTGTTACATGTCAGGAGCATGAACAAAACGAAAGCTGAAACATGTTGTTTGGAGCCATTACATTTTATTTGCACTGTGCCAGTGTGTCCGAGCCTTTTTCTTTGATCAGCGGAGAAAACTTTATGCATATATATATAAAGAGGTGGATTTTTAGTTGGGGAACGCAGACAGACTTTGAGACAAAGAAATAAAAAGAAGCCAATCGGAAAAGGCAGAACACAAATAGGCAGCAACGGGAAGCCAAAAGAAAAGAAAAGGAATCAATGGCGCAGAAAATAACGTCTGAGGATAAAACAATAATCAATCTGTAATCCACCTCCCTAACCAAGGCTGAAGAACAGTTGATTGCCTTAGGGCTGAGTTTCTGCCCAGAGAGTGATTTTGACTATGCTATGTCCAGCCCATAGGAATCAATGGCAAATACGGATTCGGTAATTACTGAATCAGTAAATACCGAATTCTGCAAGGGGGAACAGGGTGTCACTGTGACACCCTGTAGCACCCCTGTTTTTGGCTTGTGTGCAATGTGACACACATACATGCCCTTAGGGCATGTATGTGTGCCACATGGCACAAGTGTACATGCACAGATGTGCATGTACACAGGAATTCCTTATTTACCACCCAATTGTATTGGGTGGTAAATAACGAATTCTTAGATGCCTCTAGCACTGTCAACAGTGCTACCTACATTAGAATTTACAGATTTGGTATTTTTACCGAGTCTGTATTTACCGATTCGGTAATTTTACTGATTTGGTAAATACAGAATCGGTAAAAATACCAAATCTGTAAATAAATGCCTCCTGCATAGGAAAAACATTTACCGGTCGGTAACGGCCAAATTCGGCCATTACCGACCGGTAAATGCCTACCTACATCGGGCCCCAAATTATACCACTTCAATATTTAAGAGAAGGTAAATTGGATGTAGATAATTTCTCTTTTGAAATTACTGAATCTGTATAATTCAGTCATTTTACCGAATCGGCATTTACCGATTCGGTAATTGCCATTGATTCCTATGGGCCTTGAGGCCAATAGGAATCAATGGCAATTACCGAATCAGTAAATACCGATTCGGTAAAATTACTGAATTGTCAAGGGGGACAGGTTGTCACTTTGACAGCCTGTTGCACCCCTGATTCTGACTTGTGTGCCATTCATTATTTACCCTCAAAAGTTTTATCGTTATATCGACATATTCATTGTACAATATAAAAGTACACATTATCTGGGATAATAAAGAACAAGTTTATTTTAAACTTTTAAACAACATACATAACTTTATTTAAGCAACTTTTAAACAACATATATAACTTTATTTAAGCAACTTTTAAACAACATATATAACTTTATTTAAGCAATTACAAATCTTGCAAGGGTGCGTACCAAACAGTTCTTTTTACAACTACCTCTACCGGTTAAAAAAAGAACAACATTTCTATGTTTGTATGTAAAAGTTTGTCATACTGAATGTCAAAGTGCAAAACTCTAAGGATGTGATACAGCATAAACCTATAAGGTGTTTACCTATAGTATACTGTACTACTTCCAAAGCACTGAAATATAACATATGTATATAAATATGTTACAACTCAATGGGCCAGATGTACGTAATCTCGATTTACCTACTCATAAATACCAAATCATACCACTTCAATATTTAAGAGTAGGTAATTCAGATGTAGGTAATTTCTCTTTTGAAATTACTGAATCTGTATAATTCAGTCATTTTACCGAATCGGTATTTACCGATTTGGTAATTGCCATTGATTCCTATAAGTCTTGAGGCCAATAGGAATTAATGGCAATTACCGAATCAGTAAATATCGAATCGGTAAAATTACCGAATTGTCATGGGAGACAGTTTGTCACTTTGACACCCTGTTGCACCCTTAATTCTGATTTGTGTGCCATGTCACACACATACATGGTTTTAGGGCATTTATGTGTGCCACATGGCACAAATGTACATGCACAGATATGCATGTACACAGGAATTCATTATTTACCTCCGAAAGTTTTATAAACTTTAAATCGTTATATCTACGTATTCATTGTACAATATAAAGGAACACATTACCTGGGATAATAAAGAACATGTTTATTTTAAACTTTTAAACAACATATATAGCTTTATTTAAACAATTATAAATCTCATGAGGGTGCTAAATCATTATATCTACATATTCATTGTACAATATAAAGGAACATATTAACTGGGATAATAAAGAACATGTTTATTTTAAACTTTTAAACAACATATATAACTTTATTTAAACAATTATAAATCTCACGAGGGTGCGTACCACGTAAGCACATCATAAGATGACGTAAGCGCTCTGTAAATAAAATGTAAACGCAACGTAAGCTTACGTGAGCGCTCCGTAAACGCTCCGTAAACACTCCGTAAGCTTACGTCCAACCATGTGACCATATAACAAAAGATTTTATTGGTTTATAATACTTCCTACTCTAATTCTTGAAAGACCCCTCCCATCTTCATCATTCTTCTTTGGCTTTCGAGGAAGCAACACCTTTTTTCATTAGCACTTTGCTCTTGAAAAATCTACTGAAATGGCTGAACAGCAGGAACCTGAGAAACCCTTAGAACACAGAGAGAGACCATAGTATGAAAATATTTAAATACCCAGAAAAATAGGAAAAGGTAAATGTGCCTTTAGTCACATGTAAAATCTGTGACACAGTACTTTCAAGAGGGGATCCACAGAAGAAGTACAGCTTTGGAACTTATAGCATGGAACGCCATGTCCAGAATATACACCCAAACAATTGGAGTAAAGCTGTAATAAAAAGGAGGAGCAGGGCCCTGCTCCCAGCACTTCTTTTGAAGCAACGGCACCACCAATGCAAACATCAATGGTTGCAAATATCCAACCTGAACTTAAGAATTTGAAGATGCAATGCATTTGTTGCCAGAAACTAATAGCCTTTGGACAAGAGCATTCTGAACACAAGGAACTTGAGGATTTTTCTACTTCATCTTCAGAAGTTTGTTCCTGAAACCCCTAGAACACAGAGAGAGTCCATAGTACGGAAATTTATAAAATACCCAGAAAGAGAGAAAAAGGTAAATGCGCCTTTTGTCACATGTAAAATCTGTGACACAGTACTTTCAAGAGGGAATCCACAGAAACAGTACAGCTTTGGAACTTATAGCATGGAACGCCATGTCCGGAATATACACCCAAACAAATGGAGAAAAGCTGTAATAAAAAGATCATCAGAGGAACAGGGTTCTGCTCCCAGCACTTCTTCTGAAGCAACAACACCACCAATCCAAGCATCAATGGTTACAAATATCCAACCTGAACTTAAAGAATTTGATGATGCAATGCATTCGTTGCCAGAAACTAATAACCTTTGCGCAAGAGTTCATTCAAGTTATCCTGCAAAAAACAGGAAGCACAGGTACATTACCAGGAGCATTTTTTCTTTTCTCTGAAGATTGTCTCTTGGATGAATCTTCTAATTGAGTCCTCTTGATTGATAAAGCTTGCTTATAAAGTCTTTGTTTGCAGTTATGACTCTGTAGATATTTACAATCTGTTGAAAAGAAAAATATGACATATTATAGACCACTACTAACATAGCACATAGCAATTACATTAACTAAACAATATAAACACTAGTTCATATCTCTCTTTGTGTGTCTCATATCACTCTCTGCCTGTACCATCTCCCTCCTTGCATGCCTCATCTCACTCTCTCCTTCCACCATCTCTCTGTTTGTATGTGTGTGTCATCTCAATCTCTGTGTCTAAAACGATTTACCATACTAAATGTATTTTGTTGAAATGGCTGGCTTTAAGTTTTTTGACAAGGAACACACTGAGTGTGTATGTGAATTAAGGAATAATATTTTCATCTTTTTCCATAATGTTAGCTGTGTGTGCTCACAGTTTGTATCTTTTAGACTACAGGGTAGACTTCTTTTCAAAGTGTTTCTCACGCTTGGATTCAATGGTGGTACAGAGATAGTGCTAATAGTTTAATTTGGCTTGTAAATATGCTCCTTTTTTACAAGCGCCTTGCGCAACCTTTAACATGGGTGCAAGCAGTGAATATATGGAGTGGGATAGGAATAGCAGATAGAAAACAATATGAAATGGTGTGGGAGATGCATAAAGGATTTCACTAATGGCATCAAGTGAGATGGAATATAAGATAAAGAGGGGCATATTTACAAGGCCCTTGCACAATGTTCAACATGGGTACAAGCAGTAAATGCATGCAGAGTGATAAAATTGGCACACAGACAAGAATATGAAATGCCTTGAGCGATGCGTAAAGGATTTTACTAATAGCATAAATTGAGATAGAATATACAAAAAAGAGAGGCATATTTACAAGCGCATTGCGCAATGTTTGACGTGGGTGCAAGCAGAAAATGCATGCAGAGTAATAAAATTGGCACACAGACAAGAATATGAAATGCTGTAAGAGATGCGTAAAGGATTTTACTAATGACATTAATTGAGAAACCTGACTCATTTTCAAAATACAACAGTAATGAAGCCCAATATGCTTGTTATGCTTCACAATACTGCAAACAGCACTCTCTCTATATTAAATGAACCATTACTAACCTTTAAAATCACTTTTGAAAATGTAGAACAGTGTGAAACACACACCAGATTTTCTTAAGCATAATCCCTGAACTGCAGCTCAGACACTGGAAACAGAAATGGCACAGTTTCCCACTCATTCTTCTCACTTATTTCTGTTCATAACCAATTAAATGTCTTCCCACACTAGACTAACATTTCAATTGGTTCTACATTTCCACACTTTCAAACTCACATAATATTCCCCCATCCCCCTACTGCTCATTTAACCTGTTACCATGGTAACTCCCACCTAAGGAAGAACAGGGTTTAAAAGTTCATCATACTATGTTGCAAATGAATCCAGCAAGGTTGCTAGAGCTTTCAATATAACATCTAATCATGTGCAATGTTCCTTTCAATGACCTTTTCTGAACCATTAGAATTGCTTCTTTTCAAAACAAAACTATGCACCCTAATATGCTCTTTTGCATTTTCAGAAAGAACCAATCATTTCTTAAGCTTCAAGTGCAGTGAATGTCCTCCTCTTTTTTTCTAAACTGCAAGCTTTCCAACTGCCATTTCATTTACAGCCCTCATCTGAGAACAACCAGATCTGCCTTGAACATGCTTTCAGTATGGTTTGTAGGACACAGCTTTGTATTCTGGTCTAAAAGGTATGTAACAAACAGAGGAATTTTAAACCTTGATTTACCAAATGTGGATATTTTATGGATTGGCCAGAGAGGATTGAGATGTCACCAATTGATACCATTGGTGAAATCCTTCATGCATCTCCCACACCTGACCTCATAATTGTGCACTGTGGTGGAAATGACTTATGCACTTTGACTGGGGTTGGTCTGGAAATGCTATTGAAGGACATCTTTGGACAACTGATGTCACTTCTTCCTCAAACTGCCTTTGTCTATTCCAATATATGCCAGAGGGAAAAAGGGAATTGGTCCAATCAATTTTGTCCGCAGATTGAAAAAGCAAGGAAACATGTAAATAAATCTGTTTCTGCATACATGAGAGACTATGGAATGGGTTGTATATACCACAACAACTTGCGTTACAACATGCAAGGCATCTATAGGACAGATGGTGTACATTTCACTGATGAAGGGAACAGAGTCTTTCTCTGTAACATCAGACTCTGCATTGGTACTTACTTGTAGGTACCAAAAAAACCACAATGAACACATTTTTAGAGCCAACATGTAAACACTCAAATATGATTTTTAACTTTTTTTTATAAACTTTTACCGAGGTCCGCGCACCGAGCACTCACCAAGCACTCCCCGTGCGCGGACCTATTGTGTTTTCTGCTATTCTTTTTATATTAGACATTATTTTTAACCTTAGGAGTCCTTGAAGGACCCCTTGAGAAGGCCTAAGGGGTCAGGGACACTCTACCCTACCCCCTTCCCACGTTTTTAAGTTATATTTTTCACTCTCTTCTGAAACCACAAAATGGCGGCGATAGGGCTCACGCTCCGTGCATTTAACGAGCACTCACAGTGCATGCACCGAGCACTCACGGTGCGCGAACCTATTGGATTTTTTTTAAAAAATAAAACTAAATGGAAATGGACATCATATCCTCTGTAGATACCTTGAATGTTGTAATGCAAGTTATTGTGGTATATTGAATCCATACTGTAGTCTTTCAGGATAGCAGAAACAGATTTGTTCACATGATTCCTTCCTTTCTCAATGTGTGGTCAGAATTGGCGTAGGGGGTCATGAGTTCCTACTCTGGTGAAACACACTTGCTGTTCTATATAATTACTTATGTTGTAAACTAGTGCATCAGAGACAGTCAGTGAGCGAAAGGATGCAGGACATGAAGAACACAAAATTGTATCACTTTGCTACAAACTCATAAATTACATTTAAATAAGTATAATTTTCAAAACAATTTTTCTTTACTAAATTAAAATTTATTTATCAGAATTTCCAAAATCTAAAAGAACTTGTAGCATTTCTTCATCAGGAATTTCATCCGTCAAAGTGTCTGAAAATGATTTGTCAAACTCAACAATGTCTACACATTCCATTAATTCCATATCTAGTGTTTCATCAAAAAATCTGCCATGGTATCTCCTTCATGTTCTTCATGATTTGTTTCATCTATAGGATCAATATACACAACAGAATAAGTTGCCTCAATAAACATTGCTGTTATTTCAAAGAAGATGTTGGTAGGCTCCTCATTTTCATTCAGCATGTTATGTTAGTGTACTATTAAAAGAAAGAGAAACAGCGCTTACTGCATGAGTTCCTACTCTGGTGAAACACACTTGCTGTTCTATATAATTACTTATGTTGTAAACTAGTGCATCAGAGACAGTCAGTGAGCGAAAGGATGCAGGACATGAAGAACACAATTTGTGACATGAAGATGACATTTGAGATGTCATCAGTGATGTCATCAGTGATGTCACTGACCATGTCATGAATGATGTAATATGTGACATCATTAGCAGTGGATTGCGGGTGAGCGATATATAGTTAGTGGAACTAACTATATCTGCGAATTTCAATGTTTTTTGCGAGTAAAATAAGGTTTTGTAAATGCTAATCCCTAACTATATATGGTCTATAACCTATGGTGTTTTCAGTGAATTTTCAAGGTTTTGTAAATGCTAATTCCTAACTATATATGGTCTATAACCTATGGTTTTTTCAGTGAATTTCAATGGTTTTTGAATAGCAAATATCAAAAGCTATAAAATGTTTTCTTTTTTTTTTTTCACCAAAGTACGCTCCCCGGTTCGCTTACTGGTGTGCGTACCGGGCGCTCCCCCTGCGAAATTTTTAATTTTTTAATTTTTTTATTTTTGCATGTATCAGCATCCTAATCCCCCCTCCGAAAAGCTAGAGGGTCACAAAGTGTCTACCGTGCCCACTTCTACCCATTCCGAACATTGTTTGTCCTCCATTTTGTGTCTCAATTCTACCAATACTCAAAATGGAGGACTCCCGTAACGCTGCCGGTTCGCGTACCAGGGAGCGCACCGGTAAGCACTCGATAAAAAAAGGTGGGAAAGTAATTTACAGAAAAACCACTACAGACACTTTCATCAAATATAGAATAGCCCCTACTACATAGCAGTCCCTACCATTTCCCCAAATTTGATAGTATTTCATTGAGAAAATTATGCTGTAAGCCTGATTAAATATCCTGAGGTAAATTACCTAACCAAAACACTTATGAAGTATTAGAATTGACAACCAATCAAAATGCTACTTTCAATATCTTCTATTATTTCATGACATTTGATTGGTTATGTACCTGAATATATATAAAGAAAGAGAGAGACACACAGCCATTTTGACTACTACTTCTTGAAGTACATATCAAGTGCATTTCAACTGAGAACTTAAACTTCTATTTGAAAGGTAAGATGTTATTTTAAAAACTGAAGTATGTTCTGTACTTTAAGTTAATTAGGAAAACTTTTTCTGATAGTTATATACTATCCCTCTGTAATACTTATAGAATAAAATAGACTTCTCTGTTTTAGTTATGGATGGAGTTAGGCTTGCTTGTATAATTAAGAATTGACTTAGACTTATTCACATAAATGTTTTGATATTTCTACTTCCAGTCTGATACCATACACTGCCCAAAGAAAAAATCACAGTTTAAAAAACCAAACTACCTGTCTGTACTTAAACCCAACAGTGCCCTATCTGTACTGATATATTTTTTTTAAATTCATTTTACAGCACAGAAATGGAAGGAGAACAAAAAAATAACGTGGAAATTGTTGCAGAATGTAACCAAGACACAGATAATGAATCAGAATTCTTTGATGAATCAATGGACATAGAACTTCTGCAATGTGTTGAAGCTGTGGATTTCATAATTCAAAAGGAGACACAATCTGACCAAGAATTATTAGAAGTTCTTTTTAATTTTGAAAACAAATCAGAAAAATAAATTTATATTTAATAATTCAAAAATTGTTTGAGACATTATTCATTTTTATATGTATTTTTAAACTAGTAGCAAATTGACTATAATGTTAAATTAGACTTTAAATATACTGTGCAACTTTAATTTTGCTCATAGTTACTTCCTTTCTTCCACTATATCATCTCCAATGTGTATTTAACATCTCTTTATCATCTCCTGCCTCCATGGTTTTTCTGCTTTCCTGACAGACTACGCTATGAATTCCATATACCACAATAACTTCTGAAACAACCTGCAAGATACCTACAAAGGAAACAATGTATTTTTATTTTTAGACTCTGCATTTGTACCTACATGTTGGTACTTAAATAAAATAAATAATAATAAAAAAAATAACAATCAATAAACATACAATATTTGAACATTCTTTCATCCTATTTTCCCAATATTACGCTTCCCGGACCGCTTCCCGGTGCGCATACCGAGCGCTCCCCCCGCAAAAAAAACGATAATAATTTTTTTTTTTTTGCCCCGCGGGGCCCTTTTAAAGCCCCCTCATCAAACCTAAGGGGCCAGGGAGGATGTACTCTGCCCCTTATGCTCTTTTCCCCCTTTGTTTTTGCCACATCTTGTGTCTCGATCCTACTGAGACACAAGATGGCGGCCGCTCCGGACTGTTTCGAATGTTGACAGACACCCGACAACCAATCAGCTTCGCTTTGCGAAGTTCCGTTACGCGTCTGGTACGCGAACCGGGGCGCTAACCGGAGCGCTGTCACAGATATATCTGTTTTTAAAAACGTTAATTTCTCAAAATCCACTGGAGCACATATATTGAGACATAGCAAAGGCACGTCGGGCAAACGATATCTACAATTTTGCCAAGTTTCGTGTAAATCCATTCAGCCGTTCGAGCTAAAAGTGAGTCCAACCGCCCTATGGAAAACTCAATGTTAAAAATGCGTTTTGGGACCCCCCTTTTTTCTCGGCACCCCCTTGACGAAACCCCCCCACATTTTCAGGGGCTGCTCAGAAAAAAATGTGTCATTTTCCAGAAAAATTCAGCCAATTTCGTACACAAACGCCAAAGTTATTTGACATAGAATTTTCAAAAATCCCATAGGAAAAAATCCGAACTATATACACTTAAAAAACCATAGGTTTCAGGCCTTATATAGTTAGGAATTAGCATTTAGAAAAAACATTGAAATAGCTCCTAAATAGTTAGTTGTGCTAACTATATTTCGCGCACCCGCAATCCACTGCTGATGATGCCACATATTACATCATTCATGACATGGTCAGTGACATCACTGATGACATCTCAAATGACATCACTGATGACATCATTGATGACATCTCATTTGACATCACTGATCACATCACTGATGACATCATCCAGTGACTGTGTGTTTCTGTGAAGTTTAAATATTTTTACATATTGAAGAATGAGTGGATGTATAAGTGTCTGGATGAAGGATGTAGTAGGTGTGTGACTGACTGTATGAGTGAGTGATTAAAGTTTTTCTCACAAGACATGGGACAACTGATGGAGTGCAGTGTGAGTGATAAACAAGTGCAGTTAAAAATGACTATGAGGACAAAAAATAAGTTTATTGGGTATTGTCCAAATGCCATAGGATAAAATAGATCGCCTGACAGTGTGGAACAAATGTACTGTCTCCTGGCGAATAGTGAGGTCCTCACTATTCGCCAGGAGACAGTAAATTTGGCAATACCCAATAAACTTATTTTTTGTCCTCATAGTCATTTTTAACTGCACTTGTTTATCACTCGCACTGCACTCTTGAACAACTACTGTGGCTGAAATCACTGAGAGTATAAGTCCAGGTATCTATCAATGTTAGCCTTGGAGCAACGTTTGGCTACATTTTACCTTCCTCTCATAGTCTTCAAAAGGACGAAGTTCCGCCAAATGGGTGGGCTGATGGAGACTTCTTTTTAGCCAAGTGTTGGGCAAGCTTTCTACATCTGGTGAACGGGTCTCTTTGAGTAATTGGTGTTTTTGTCATATGTTCAGACTGACCTTCTCCGTGTATTGGTGCTGGTGTACACCCACACCACACCATCCAGCACACAAGTCACAGGACATGTGACCCAGCCAATAAAAAGGGCCAGGAAAACGGGCTCGATGCCATTTCCACTCTCTATCTGGGTGTATATGGGTGGTGTTCATGTGGGTATGAGGGCCTAGGGCCCTGCAACATCACATTCCCCCGGCACAGAGGTGACATGATGGCGACCACACCACGATACCCAATCATACAGGGTCCATGACTTGCGAGCCACAGACTTGGTGGCACAGGATACATTGCTGCCGGCACAGTCACACCGCCACGGGATGGTGACTTTTGGTGCACTGAGGTAGGGGCACCTTAAGTACTGAGCGGGTGTGCAGCCTGCGAGGATACCCTATTTTGACTGGCCAGACTGCTCAGGATTTGTGTGCCTTGCTGGACCGCACTGTATGCCAGAGCCAGCTGGCAGTAATGTCCTACAGCCATGTGGCATCGCTTCCCAGATCGCAGAGTTAGTGGCACCTCAAGGGCTGAGCGGGTGTGCAGCCTGCAATGATGCCAAGTGCACTGGTATGTCCTCTGCCACGGCAAAATCAAAACCCAGAATCAAATGCGGAGCAGGGCTGCATGATGTGGAGGGTTCCATGTTCGTGGGGCCGGGCTTGGGGCTTGCACCGGCATGTGGTGGGCCCTCATTGTGACATGCTGGTGGCGGAAGGTGAGCAATGAGGCCTGTGTGTGCAGGGGTGGGCATGCATCGCTGGGCTGTGGAAGGGGCTGGGGTGGAGCTGCCTGGGTGCACAGGGGCCGAAAGGCGATGATGTTGTGTGCAATTGTATGTACTTTGCCATTCATGTATCTGGACTCTGTTTCAAATGATGGATCTGTTTCAGATGTGGGACCTGTGAACTACACTACATACCGGCACGTGGTTGGAGAAGCACCCGTGTCAGCAGGTGAGCGGTGAGGCCTGGGTGCGCAGTGTCACCACTCTCTCTTCCGGTCCCTCTCTACTTTTCTCTGTGTCTCTCACCCCCTCTCTTTCAGTCTTTCTCTCTCTACCTCTCTTTCCGTCTTTCTCACTCTCCCCCTCTCTTTCCATCTTTCCCTCTCTCCCCCTCTCTTTCCTTCCTTCTTTCTCTTTCCCTCTCTGTCCATCATTCTCTCTCTCTCTGCATCTCTCTCTTTTGCTCTCTCTCTGTCCTTTGATGAGCGCATGCCACACCTTCTTATCTGGATTTTTGTCTTGCAGACTGTGACCTACAGATTGTCTAAAGGAGAGCCGCCATGTGTCTTCATTTCTGTGCTGTGTTTATTTGGATAGATTTTCATTTGTTAATTCGAAGGTGAATGTGTGATGCTCATTTTTGTGAAGACACATGCATGTCACCAAATGTGATTGTGCGACATCAGGCGGATTATTTGAGACATGATTCTGTGTAGTTGATGTGGCATGTCTTTGACTGCGGGGCAGGGGGTTCTTGGGGGGGTGGGGGTGGGTGTTGTGTCCCTGTTGGGACTCCTAGCTGCATGATAAGTGGCTCCATGGCATCTGTTGTTCTTCTGGTGTGGCTGTGGGCTGGGCTTCCTTTTCTGGTGCAGGCTGTGGTCCGACTTTACACCAGGTCAGAGCTGGTGTTACTTTCCTGCTGCTAACGCGCCTTATCGGATGTTTTGTGATCTTCTCAACGATCTGGCTAGTCGTTGAAAATGTTGTGGAGTGGTGTTGCTGCAGCTTATGGTACGGGAACGCCTACTCTGCATCTCATTAGCGATAGTTGAAGGGGGCATCAGTGGCGAGGTATTTTGTGGCTGCTATCGCAGGTAAACTGGTGATATGGGCTGTTAGCGCCAGCTTTTGAATGGGGGGATACATTTTTTGAGACTTTGGCTGCGATAAAGTGCTGATAACTTGGTGATAGCTCCTTGAGACTATGCCCCTGAGCCTCACAAAGGAGACTTCACATGTGGTGTATGTGAATAAAATTTGAATTCAACACACACATTAACTAACATCACATGAACATCTTGTATTTCTGGGCATAAATCACATTTGGAAATATCAATAGCAGTACTAGTCCAAACCATGTTCAAAATGGCAATAGCAATATGCACACTTATGTGTACCTGCCCCACCTTTGACCTCCCACTTGCTTCACCCCTTACGACTAACACCAGGGGTGCCCTAGTGGTAGTAGAAGGTTCCCACAGGATTGGCCAGGGGTTTAGAAAGGCCAACTGAGCATAAGTGCAATTGCACACACAGGCCTGCAATGCCAGGCTTTGACACATGTTTGAAACATCACACGTGCAAGTGCTCATGCACAGGCCTGCAATGCAGGCTTTGACACGTTTCAAAACATCAAAAGTGAAAGTGCGCACACACAGGCCAGCAAAGGCATGTTTAAAAACATCAGGTAAGCACCAATTCCTTATGTGTATAGGAAGAGCGCATGCACTTTCACACTGCATGTACAGTGGGAAAGTGTACAGGGCCCTAAGGTCACGAAAAGAGAATTGGGAGAGGCAACCTCCTAGGTAGGGAAAATCCACATGGGGGCTCTTCACTACCTGGACAGGGTACACTCACATGTACCTACCCTGCTTTTCACCTACCACTTGCTTCACCTGCTCTAGTGGAAGTGGAAGGTCCACTCATGGTTGGCTAATTAGTTAAAAATGCTGACCTGAGCATTGTACGACTGTTCACCCATAGGCCCGGAATCAGCCAGTGCAGTACCTGCCCTGGGTATGTGGTGCAGCTTTTTACAGAGCACTCACAGGTACAATACCTAAACCAATCAAGTGAGCACAACTTCATAGTATGTATAGAAAGGGTGTGTGTGCTTTTGCACTGCCTTACTGTAGAAAAGCACCCAGAGTCTTAAGGCCACCGAAAGAGAATCCGCAAAAATCTGGAGAAGAAAAAGCAAAAAAATGTAAGGAAATCTCCTAAGAGGGGCTATGTCCAACACTCTCCCTTAAGATAATTTGGGTTACCTTATTACATTTAATAAGTGATAATTTCCAATTGGAAGCAGATAGGAATAAGGGGCCCGATTCACAGAATGAACTTAAGACTCAATCCTAAACTTACTACTATTTTGGTATTCACAGAATGCAATTACTACTTTTGGCATTCACAGAATGAACTTACTACTTTTGGAATTCACAGAAGTTAGGATTCTGTCTTAAGTTTGTCTTAAGACAAACTTAAGACAGACTTAAGACAGACTTAAGACAGACTTAAGACAGACTTAAGACAAAATCCTAACTTCTGTGAATACCAAAAGTAGTAAGATCATTCTGTGAATACCAAAAGTAGTAAGTGCATTTTGTGAAGGCCAAATGTAGTAAGTGCATTCTGTGAATACCAAAATAGTAGTAAGTTTAGGATTTAGTCTTAAGTTCATTCTGTGAATCGGGCCCACTGAGTTTGGTGTCTAAAGAAGTGGAATTTAAAGCCCGGTAAGCTCATATTTTAATCATAATTATGAAAAGCCACTTTTATCAAGTTGGCATTTTCTTGTCTAAACACTTTGGTGCATTCAGCTTATA
The DNA here is from genome assembly GCF_964263255.1 of Lissotriton vulgaris. Taxonomy (NCBI): domain Eukaryota; kingdom Metazoa; phylum Chordata; class Amphibia; order Caudata; family Salamandridae; genus Lissotriton; species Lissotriton vulgaris. The sequence goes on from NC_141687.1 coordinate 2,080,991,652, forward strand.
TCCTGGGTCACATGACTAGATTTACCTGGCAGATAGTTGTTGGGCATTGCTCCCAGACAGTGAGACAAAGGGTAAATAGGTGTTGTCAGGATGGGCGATCTCTGTCACCTACCACACTTGCACTACAACGACTTTGCTGTAGCACACTCATAAATGGTGCCGCACTGGTGTTTTGTGCTGCCAGACAAGCTGGGGGCCAGGCAGGGGAAAATGAAAATCTAGGTACCTATGGGAAGGGAAGACTCTAGAAGTTTGCCCCACTTTAATACTGGTACCAGGTATAAATACTGGGCCCTCAGACCCAACACTTCAGAACACTTCTGGACCTGTGGACAGGTTGCCCAAGCCCTGCTTGTTGATCAAGGACTGCTTCAAGGCATGCTGTTGCTGCTGCTCTGAGCTGCACTGCTGATTCCAGACTGCCTTTGTGGACCCAGGACTCCAGGACATCTCCAAGGGTCAGTCGGATGGTTCCCTGTTCAAGCCAGAATAAGGTAACAGGCTTCTTCGACATCACCATCTCAATGCAGTCAATGCAGCTTGACACCAGCACCGGCACAGTTTGGCGCATCTTGTCCTCATGAAGACTCATCACAGCGCAAGTCCTCGTAAGCCTCAAGGGGTCCTTCAACACAGATGCAGCTTAACACGGATACCAGACCAGCGATATACATCTTTTCCCGTGCGCTGATGCATGACAGTGCAATTCTTCACAGTCCAAGCAGCTCCCTCTATGACAGAGCAAGACCCCACATTGCAAGCTGATGTTGATAGCTCATTGGCTGTACTGCTGAGTGCTGCATCTCAAAACTTGACCTTGCAGCGTAGCTCCTCCAAAATGACCCCTCAATGCCTCTTTGTGCAGCTCAACACAATGACTTCACATCTCAACACCTAGGTAACAAGTTAAATTGTCAGCAGACTGAACTTAGTCCTCGATCCCACCCATACTCCATTGCAGCCATCCTGAACTTGTGGCTTAGACCCAGTTTACCACAACCTGATAACCGCGATTAGTGCTGTTTGCTCCTTAGCACTCAATTTCTCAAAAACCTTTAAAATTCCATAACTTCGGTTCTACTCTACTTTTTGAAGTTTTGTCATTTTGGTGTCAAACAATGTTTTAAAATTTTCTCTATTGCTCTAAACTGTTGTGATTTCTTGTGTGGTGTTTTCACTTTATTACTGTTTGTGTCCTGTATATATTCTTTACACATTGCCTCTAAGTTAATCCTGACTGCTTTTGTGCCAAGCTACCAGAGAGTTAAGCACAGGCTAATTTAGGGACTTTTGTGGTTCACCCAAATGGGGATAGAGGCAATTGCTCGAGAAGCGCTCACACTTCTTACATCACCAACATAACCTAATTACGCATAGGTATATACAAATTATAGAACTCCTGTGGAGATGGAACACATGTCTGCTTCTCAGTTATCCCTTCACTGTAGGTATATGTTTAATTCATTGTGAAATCGGTAGCCTATGTGGAATTTTAATTTTGATTACATTTTTACTTTGTTCCAAAACTCATGACCATTCATTGATGGAATTTTGGGGTTGTAATCCTTCAGTCTGCTTGATGATATTTCAGTGTGCTCCAAAAAACGGACTTCTCAAATCAAAAGGTTGAGGAGCAAGTGTAAAAAAACTAAAATTAAACACTACAGTTTAAATATTTTTACATGTCTGAGCCCTTTTCAAAATGTGCAGTAGGTACAATAGGGCATACAAAAATGTAGTAATGAACAAGTAGACAACTATTGACACTCATATGCTGTGTTGTAGGGCCCGATTCACATTAGGTTCACAACATTTTTAATTTGATGTTGAAATGCCAAAACATGATTCACACTATCAGGAATGGCAGAATTATCCAACCTCACACTACACTTACAACAGCAAGAACTAAATGAGATGTTAGGGGAAGGTAAGGGGAGTGGACTTTCAAAATACTTACAACACTCAGAAGCATATTGAGGGCCATTTCCATCTTGGGAATACATGTTCAGCTACTATTAAAAAGGAAGTAATACGTGTTTTCAGAGGGAAAAAAGCATTAAACTAGCCTATGTATTTTGGTGGTGTTAGGGAAGAAGTGCCTACCCCAAAAATATTTATTACGTTGAGAGAAAAAAAGATAAATGTGCTAATGGGTGGAGAAGTGTGGCTCAATGATTAGAGTGGCAGACCCTGATGCAGAAGTCTAGCCCGGGACCAGGGTTCAATTCCCCGCCTCGGCGGGTCTTGGGCTCAAAATTTCATGGACCTGATAATTCTCGTCTCGATGCTTATTCCAATCATGGAGTCTCACTCTGCAACTCTGGGCAATAGCTTGCTTAATCTCCACAATGGCCCCCACAACGCTAAGGGTGCCTGGCCTCCACCTTGGGGGTGCCCAGGAGTGGACGCCTCACAGGGAAAGCCAGGATGGGTTCCACAGCGGTATTTGTACAAGCGCCTTGAGACCCTTGCGGGTGAGTAGTGTGCTATACAAGTATCAATTTCCATTTCCATTTCCAAGCTTACTCTGCAGCTATGCCATGGGCGATAATTAAGACTGTGCAGTGTATAGATAAAGTAGCAACACTACTGCTAGACACTAATGGGGTGCCTAATGTTTCGAAATGATAGTAAAAGGAAACTTAGGGCCATATGTATCAAGATACCGTTTTGCGAATCCTAAATAGCGATTTTTTGCGAATCGCTATTTAGAATTCGCAAAACGGTATGTATGTACAAAATCGCACATTTTTTGCAATTCCTTATTATCCTTTATTTGCGAATTTGCATTTTGCGAATTCGCAAATAAAGAATAATTTCCAATGCATTCCTATGGGCCAGGAGGCCCATAGGCATGATAGTGCAATAATTCTCAAATTGCGAATTCGCAATTTGCTAATCGCAATTTGAGAATTATTTCAAGGGTGCAGGGGTGTCTCAAAGACACCCTGCTGCACCCCTCAAATCTACATGTGTGTGCATGTGGCACACATACATGCCCTATGGGTATGTATGAGTGTCACATGCCACCCTTACAAATGCCAATTAGGGCATTTTTAAAAGAAATCGCAAATTACCACCAACTACAAGTTGGTGGTAAATTGCGATTTCTTAACAGAAATTCGCAAACCAAAAATGTGTCATACATATCATTTAAGGAATCGCTAAATTGGCGATTCCTTAAATGCAATGGCAAAATAAGGAATCGCAAATAATTGCGATTCCTGCGAATTTCGGCCTTTGCGAGTCGCAAAAGCCTTGATACATCTGGCCCTATAATTTGTGTGCAACAGTCCCTCATAGCCTTTGTACCTGCTCCCCTTTATACATAAGAATCTATGATCCGGGTGGCTATCCATTCTTTACAAGTGAAAAATCCATAGAGTTCTGATTTCAGTTACATTATTTGTGAATAGGCTTCTTGCATTACAATGGTAAGAAGGGAATTCTAAAAAGTAAAGGAATTCGGGTCAGAGCACTGAGGTTGATCAGAACAGACCAGCATTCAAAAATAGAAGAGAGCTGCTTTTGCAAGATGTAGCAGGACGGCTTTTATTGTACCACTCATTTTTATTTGCAAACTTTTACTGCGAGAAATGCACATGCGCGGGAGCGCGTGGGGAAGAGAAGGAAGGCAGCCCGGGGACGCCGCAGTACAGGTAAGTGTTTTTTAATTTACCTTTAAGTAATGGAGAATTACTTGTTAATATAGTGTGGGGTGGAGGTGGGAGCTGGCCAACTCCGCCCCGCTGCGGAGAGTTCAGAGATTTGCCTTCTCTGTGGAACGCGGAGGAGGCAAATATCCGCACACTCCGCGGGCGGAGTGAAGTTCTTCGCCCGGGCTTAACATATAATGATCATTACCTCCTCGTCCTGTCTCCCCGTCCCATTCCTGATAAGTGAGCAGCTAGCCTGCTCACTTATCAGGAATGGGACGGGGAGACCAGGACTCGGAGTAATGTGTATTACCGGTAAGTAACCGGGCATTCCGATACACTCTTCAGGTAGACAAGTACTGCACAACTATCAATCAATGTGTGTGCATTTTGTTTTGGTTTAAAAGGGCGTGGCTCTGCTTTACTATCACCTGCAAATAAGAGATTCTCTGACAGGACTGTCCGACTCCTAACACTCTCCGACTAACCCATCATATCTGAGAGACCTGTCTGTTTTATTTTTTCTCCAAAATGTCACATTTCCGTTTGGGGCCTAGGGGATCTATCGGTCATGACCACAATAATGCTGAGCATGACAGGAGCATAGGTGCACTGTCCCGGTCTGCGCCCGGCACTCGTAGTTAAGGGTGCACTATATGTAATATGTCCCCAGCGCTTCATACATGTAGCACGTACTGGAACTCCTAAGGGTTTTAAAGTTGACTTGGGTTTTTAACACTTGATTTCTTTGTTCCGGGGCCACGGACTGATGGCATTTAAGTGCACTCTCTCGATGAGTCCCCAGTGTACTATAAGAATGCACTATCTGCTTCTGTTCTCAGTTCCTTTGTTTAAGACAACACCTATCTTTGCAAATTTATAAATGCAGCAAGACTCACTCCCGAAAGTGTTACAGATGCTATTGGAGGAAATCCTACAATTCGGCCAGCACTCCCTCTGTAATTGCATTTGATCAGATTTCTAAATTAATTACACTGACTATTTCCATTTGTTTTTTTCGCCATACAAGAATCCGAAACAAATAAAATGAATGCATGCAAACAAATTCCCCGGCCAGGCATAAAATGGCCCTTTATAAGAGGCTCGGGTGTCTCTCCTTCAATGTAATAAAATGAAAAATAATGGCTCAGTGTCTAGAAACTCGACCACATCAAATTAATAATGGAAAACATCACATCAAAGCACTCTTCGTGCTCATTAGCCTGTGGCACATTTCGACTCATCAATAGATGTTCAACAATATAACAACTCGTTTAAATCTTGGTAAAGTAGTCTTATGTACTATTGCTATTGACTTTACCTTTCTAATTATCACCCAAAGGTGACAGATGATACAGCGCGAATGACCGCAGCCTTTGAAAGCGACATCAGCTTTAGATCACAACTCATTAGGTGTGAGGGGACATTTTCCTAGTAGCTCATGATAGCAACATTATGCAGATGGCCACGTTTTATTCAAAACAGCATACTGGAATCTAGATTATGGGTAGAAATAAATTACAGGGCTTGAAGCAGAACTCCTAAAATCCCTGTGAATAGAGAGGCAATTTCTCAGTTTGTGTGTATTGAAGATGATATATTATCTGTTTCTGTATGTGTGTTACTATCTATTCTAACGATACTAAACTTACTTCATTTAATACTGAATTTAAAGAATTGTGAAAAATTCTCTAGAAGTTGATGAGTGTCAAAGATTAAGTTAAAACATTGTTAGAGATTGAAATCTTTGGACTATCTTGTGTGCAATTTGAAACTGGTTCCAAATATGCCTTGTGAAAATTAGTTCATTTATTTTTTATTTTTTAATATCTCTATTTGTTTATTTTATAGATAACAAAGTAGCCAAGCATCATATAGCACCTGCGTAGATGCTTCCAGAGGGCACATACTGCTAAGCACAGAGCATTCAATGTTCGAAACATCAAAGGTACAAAAATATCAGGGGGAGAGAACTCCCCTGAGACAGCAATACCACCATTCACCACGACACAGAGTTTCCAACAATGAGTGAGACAATGCACCACACAGCACATTTTTATAACTAGACTTCTACCCAGGCACCCCCTAAGCAACACACTGGGGGGTATATTCACAAGAATGTGTGCTAAATATCACCTAAAAATGTTAACGCACCTTTACACATCGCAGCCGATTGCGGGAAAATATTCCTGTGTTAACGTGGAATTCACAACACCGTGGTATCATACGATAGGTTGCTGAAAATGCGGCAAATATCTACGATACAACCACCGTGACGGAGATAAAAACACAAACCCCAACACGGAAAAAGACGCGATGGATCCCAAACGTGATAGGAAAACAGTGACAACCAGCGTGAGGCCAGCGATCCCCAGGCGTAATGTGAGAGAAACCACTAGAACAGCAGATGGAAAGGACAACCAAAAAGGACATCGACTGCGTAGTACCACAAATGCAACCTGAGCCACTGCAGAGGACAACATGTACCCCCCAATCTCCATGGATGAATACCCAAGAAAACACCGACCAGGGAGTGGGTGGACGACAGGAGACGGGCACAGTGGCACTCACACAAATACGTCCCACGTACCACATGTGCCCAAAGGGGCACCTCCACAACACATCAACAAGTACACAACCCACACAACACAGCAAACATGCACATGCGTCAGCCACACTGACAGTGATAGAGACACAACATGACGAGTAGCTTTGTTGCAGTGCAATCACCATGACAATGTACACGGCATGACACTAAGGTGGCTGAGTACGGACCACAACTGGAAAGGCGCAGGTCACACCCGGACACAACCACCTGCTCAAACATCCCCTGACGTCATTGGCACATCTGTGGACAGACCATGTTCAAGAGGCACAACCCGAGAAAGAGCACAAGTCACCCAAGTCTGCAACATCTCCTCACCATGGAAGCACAGAACTGACGGGCACACCTCCTGAAAGGGACCAGTGGCAGACAAATCAGACCCCCACGAGCAAATCAACCACCGTGTAGAATACTCACATAAGGAGAAGTGCACCTCGACATTAACAACATCCTGGTACAAACAGCAACACCTCCACAACAGAACACAGGACGCAACTGGTGCTGCAAATGTGCACGACATGGCAAATCACATCTGGCACCGAAGGAAACAGTGATATGACAATGCACAAATACAACCTGCAACCTGCAAATATGTTTTATTCACACATGCTGTGTTTCTGGGCAACTCGTACTGTTTCATGATTGCAAGGGATGGCCACAATGTCACGTGCTCATGAGAAGTAATTGTCAATGATGGCGTTCCTACGGGCCATTCCTTCCGCAGCTGCAGTGGGATGTGGGCCACCTGCCATATTGTCCCCATCATTGTCCGGTACTTCTGGAACTGGGATCCATGTGGCCTTGTTGCATACACAGATGTTGTGCAATGCACAACATGCAGCGATCATCTTGCACACGATGTCCGGGCTGTACCGGAGCTTTCCACCTGTGCTGTCCAGGCACCTGAAACGTGACTTCAACACGCCAAATGTGAGTTCAACAATGCCCCTGGTGCGTATGTGGGCCGCATTGTACTGCCTCTGGGCGGGTGTGTTCAGGTCTCGGAGGGGTGTCATCATCCAAGGGCAGAGTGCATATCCTTGATCACCTGTAACAGTGCAGGGAGAAAAGAGTCAATACTTGGTTCGGCAGGATGTAATGGTTGGCCCACTAATCCAGTGATGCCTGTGCTGGCTGTGTGTGGGGTGAGTTTAATCCAGCCCTCAGAGAGCAGCTGGTGCTGACAGCAACGTCAACAGTCATCAAGCATTCAGAAAGGGAATATCAGAACAACAAGGGGGGATGACTGTGGTAGCACAGGGTTAGTGGCCCTGGATGCCCAGCAGCCGACACAGGCCCACTGCCACGGAGCGGTGACTTGCGGAAGACTGTGCTAGGGTCACCAGTAACAAGCAGGTTTCCGTGAATGTAAAAGGGGCTCGTCACAAAGTGTCACAGTGGACGGTGTACCCCCAGGGCATGCTGCAGAGGGCACATGCTAGCTGTGTCCGGCAACATGAAGGATATGAATGCCACAGACTCATGCCAGGCACCAAGTCTGTACCTGCACGTTGCAGATGACAACACCCAGGCTACAGGCTCAGACACCAATAATGTACCGCCAGAGGCTGACGGTCACTCACGGTGCACAGGGTTAGTGGCACCACATGTTGCCGGACTGCCTTATGGAAATATGCCACACTGATCGAAGGGTGACTAGCGCAGTGGCTGCTGACGGGTACAAGGGGCCACTGCCATTCAGGACTCAGGACACAGTTCCACATGTGGGACCTACTGTGACGAAGGTGACATCGGTTGAGGATGTCACTGAGGAAGGAGTAATGTGGGCCAGCGTCATGGGGGCCAGCGATTGTCTGCGGAGACAGAGGTCTTGGCGCTTGCACCGGCACATGGTGGGCCCTATTTGACACACAACGGTGTCGGCAGGTTAGCAGTGCGGCCTTGGGGCGCTGAGGCGGGCAGGCATTGTCTGGGTATCAGCATCCTGGGGTGAAGCAGGCCCACAGGGTCAAAGGCCCCACTGCTCACGGCATCGGCCTCGTGGCAGACTGCGATGCACCGCCCTGTCAGTGACATTGGCCTTTCCGGGAGGGAACCACGCTCTGCGCCACTGGGTTTTTGTCCACACCCCTGCGCAGCCCTGGCGTATCCAGGGACCACCCACTATGCTCACACACACAAGGGGAAGTAGCGTGGTCACCAGCAGTTGTGGCCTGCATGGACATGTTTGATGTTTGCATACCCACGTCTGTCCTGCAGATCCACGCCTCACTTGTCATTGTGTACATTCCCATGCACGGATCACTTGCATCCTTCGCGTATGGCTGCACTCTGCATCTACACACGTTCAGCTGTTGTGTGGCTGTGGTGCCATGACATGGCTGTATGGTGTGCAGGGGTAGGCCAGGATCATTACGGAGTGGTGTTGTGTCTGGTAGGTGGGCATGTTGGTTGCCATGTTGTATGTGGTTTGATCACTGTCCATTCCCACAGTTGAGCATTATGCGATGGTGGCTCTGAGGTGTGTTGATTTGGCACTTATCAACGAGCAGCCCAGTTCCATATGTGCCATCCATATGTGCTATCCTGGAATGACGGACTGTTGGAAGATGAAGGAATCGTGCACACAGCCGGGGTAGTTTGCGACAACATTGGTGAAGAGTTCCCGATGGTCCACTATTACCTGTACATTGATGGAATGCATGTGCTTTCTGTTGCGGTAGTGGTGTGCAGTATCCGCAGGGGGCACAAGTGAGATATGTGTGCAGTCTATTGCCCCCAACATGGTCGGGAATCCGGCTATGGCGTAGAAGCCTTGCTTGGTCTCCTGCTGTTTCAGCGCAGTGTGGGGAAAGTGGACGTACTGGAGTATGAAGGATGGCATCCAGGACAGGTGTGATAGGGCTGGCTGTGAGACACTCCTGACTCTGGCAGTTATTGGTTGGAAGGTACCAGAGGCCAACAGGTGCAGCACACCCAGCAGCTTTGTCTGCAGAGGGATGTTGGTTCTCCGCTGTGTTGGAACCGTCAACCTGTGGGCAATGTGGGTCATGATGCGGATGATGGTTGTGCTTTTGAACCTGTAGTGTGCAATGACTTCCTCGGGTTTGAGGTCTGTGAGACTGGTGTGTTTTTGGTAGGTCTGCTGTCTTGCTCTGCGCTGCCTCTGTGCTGGTCTGCGGGGGTGGACAACAACGAGGGTTTTGGCTTACGCGCAGTAAGGCTACGCCAAATTATATAGTCAACAAAATAGAAGCCAGTACTGCACAACTACTGTTAAGATGAACAAGAAAATGAGTTATAAATCTCTCATTTCCACAGACCACTCTTTCAGTCAAAGATTTAATCTCATCAAATGATTTTATTTTTTGTGTTTTGCGGGGGTGGGCAGGTCCGTGTCAACTGGGTGGTGGCCCTGTTGGGGCTCCGAGTTGCATGATGAGTAACTCCATGTTGTATTTTCTTCTTCTGGTGTGGCTGTGTGTGGTGCTCTGTTGCCTGCTGCAGGTAGTCGTCCGCCTTTACACTTGCTGGAGGCAGGTGTTAAGTAACTGCTGCTACCGCGGCTTATCGCCTGGTTGCGACTCGCATTGCGGATCTGGAATTTTGTTGTGAATGTGGTGTTTTGGTTTTTTGTTTGTTTTTGCATGGAAACGCCTACTCTGCACCTCATTAGGGATAGCTGGTGATGTCCACTGTGGAGGCAAATTTTTGGGCAGTTATCGGTGGAATACTGGCGATGTCCACGGTTTGCACCAGCTTGTGAAAGGGGTGTTAAATCTATCTCCGCTTTTGATGCGGTAAGGTGGGGAAAAATCGGAGTTACATCTTTGTGAATATACCCCAGAGCCTTTTGTCCCAGGCTAACAGCTTCATCCGCCTCAGGCCCCAGATCATAATAATTTAGCCATGGCCCCCATACCTTACAAAACTTGCAACCCCGTCTCTTATAGGTAATTCTCTCTGCAGCTATATATATATGTCCATGCCTGCCTTCCATTCACACAATGTTGGGAACTCCTGTGCTCCACAGTATTTGGCTATGTTACTCCTTGCCACTACCAAACCCAGAGTTCAGAAAAGTAGTTTAGCCCTCAGGACATCTATCCTAATCAGTATCCCCAAAAGGACAATTTTTGAGTCAATTGCGACATCCACTTCAGGATAGCCTGGAGTTCTCATATAACCTTGGCCCAGTAGATCTGTATGATAGGGCAGCCCCAAAGTGTGTTCAGGCTGCCTTTTCCATCCTATGTATTCTGGCTAGACATGGGTGAATTTTGCGAATCTGGCGTTCGCGAATTTGCGTATTCGCGAATTCGCAATCCGCAAAATCCGCGAACTCTCGCGAATTTGCGGATTTTTTGGGTTTTTTGTGTTCGCAAGGGTTTCTGCCAGTTCGCGAGGGTTTTGTACGAGTTCGCAATTGCGAACTTACTTGTCGGCTCGCAACGGTCACGACTATGTTGTTTCTACATCTGGTTCATCATCACGGGTTCACAGCACCCTCTGTATCAACACTGCCACCCTCTGGTTCACCCATGCCACCCTCTGGTACATCACTGCCACCCTCTGGTTCATCACTGTAGATTATGGGGGGGAAAAGCAAGCACACCTGCCCTGCTTCAACTGTCATGAATTAATTTGGGGTTGATTTATTAATGTGTCACTGAATTTAAACTTCCAGTCTGGCACCTGCTTCCTTATCTGTAATTTGCTTTCTGTTGCAGTGCAATTTTTTTTCCTTTGTGGCCTACTTGTAGCTATTCTATGAGGCTGCCGTGAGGGTCAGAGCAGGGTCATAGAATAGTTGCAAGTAGGCAACTGAACTCTGGAGGGGGCCATCAGGAAGCACTACAGGGAATGGTTACTAATGATGAGTTTGAACTTTTATACCTGCTGAGTGCTTTCAGTTTTGCAAAACTCGTTTATCTGCAGAACAGCAACTGTAATGCCCCAAAAAAACGTAGGCAACTGAACTCTGGAGGGGCCCCTCAGGAAGCACTACAGGGAATGGTTACTAATGATGAGTTTGAACTTTTGCACCTGCTGAGTGCTTTCAGTTTTGCAAAACTCATTTTTCTGCAGAACAGCAACTGTAATGCCCCAAACAAACTTACTTGTGAAAGTTGATTTCTAATCCAAAAGTGATCCAAAGAAAGTCAAAAGGCCTCAAATCCAAATATCCAGCAGCATCCACAAAAAGTAATCCTTCCAGGTCAAGAATGCAAATGAAAGTGACCAGCACATGAAGAAAGCACTGGGAGGAGCCTGCTGGACAGGAACAGGAAGTTGGAGACTGTGGGGCACTTCCTCCCCCCCAACCCCCCCAAAATGGACTCCTTGCAAAAAAAAGTGCAGGCAAATGTCAACCTGAGGAGGTATTCTGATAAAAATGATCATTTTCAGAAGGTTTATGCTGCTTGCTGGTGGATTTCTTGTGCATAATTGCAAATTTTGTAATTTTGCGAGTGCGAGATAGTTGTTGCCCGCCGCATCTATGTGTTCGCAATTGCAAACTCCCGCGATACGTGATCACAGCGTACTCGCTGTGCAAGGTGGCAAGCCGCAATTACGTAATCGCGGTCGCCAAACTCCCGCGGGATCCCACAGTAAGATCCAAAATGGCTCAGCACTCGCAAAATATTGAGAAAAACAACTCGGCAAACGCTGAATGACGGTAAGTGAACGCCGCGCGCCGCAATATTGTATCACCAAGCAAAAAAATCTGCGGCGTGCGAATTTGCGGATTTTACGGCAAATTCGCGAATTTACCGAAAATCTGCGAAATCCGCGAGCGGAACGGATTTTACGCCCATGCTTAATTCTGGCTTAGTCATAGTATACCCAGTGGCACATCTTAAACTGCATTAGCCGGAGCCTTGACTTTATTGAAAATTCCTGTGGATGCATCAAGGCCGCCACCAAATCTGTGTTGTCCATTTCCCCAATGTCCCTCACCCATCTTGCTCACGGTCTAACTAGCGTGTCTGGGGATATTATTATTAATTGTTTTGTAGGTGTGCAAGATTGCTTTGCTTCCAAGCTATAAGTCTTGATACTGAGGTGGGCGCAGTCACTTTTATAATTCTCTACCGCCCCCCTCACCCTATGCCCTCCTTCCCTTCATCTTTCACTGAACAGCTTGTTAATCTCACTACCTCCTCCCCCCGCCTCGCCATCTTTGGCGACTTTAACTACTGGTTCCAGCACATAGATGCCGGACCTCATGCCACTGAACTATTCGAAGCCCTCTCGAGCTTGAACTTCACTCAACTAGTCAAATCTCCTACTCACAGTGGTGGTCATATCCTCGACCACATCTGGGTCCATGGGGTCAAATCCTCTTGCCCACTGATCACACCTTGTGTGTGGTCTGACCATTCTCTGATCGAGACCACAATCTCTGTCGTCGGTCATATTAGGATCCCCCCGTGGGAGGGCGGCACCGCCCGCAAGTGGAGGGCCGCTGACTCCTCTAAATTGTTGTCTCACCTGTCACAAACCCGCCCCCTCCTCCCCAACGATATGTGCACCAATGAGCTAGATGGTAACATCTCCGACTGGCTCACGTCAGCTAGCGATATCTTTTCACCCTTAACTAAGTTCCCCCGATCTCGACACAGTAACTCTCATAAATGGTTTGACTCCCAACTTAAAACCTTACATCTGGAACTTCGCCAATTGGAGCGCAAGTGGAGGAGAGATTACTGTCCATCAAACAGAGATATTTATGTGGCCGCTCGCAACAAATACAAAAAAGCTATCTCTGCGGCCAAAAAAGCCTATGCCTCCGAAAGAATTTTGTCAGCCCCTTGCAAGTCGAAGGAGATCTTTAAAGTCCTCGACGAATTCACCTCTGACTCTAGGACGCTCCCGACTCAGGCCCCCATGCAGGAATCATGTAATGCGCTTAGCACGTTTTTTCTACAGAAAATTGTTTTGATTAAGGACACTATCCCGGTCACCCTCCCTGGTGCTGATTCTGTCTCCCCCCCTCACAATGCTCTTTCCTTCACACACTTCCCCCCCCTACATCCGGCATCCTTGGCCACACTGGCCGTCCGCATCAAGTCTGGATCACCAGACGACTGCTGCCCACCATCCATACTACGGGACATCTGCCTTACTTTACCTGACTGTTTCCTCCCCCTGCTGAACTCCTCTCTCTCTTCTGGCACGGTGCCCAGCTCTTTCAAAGGAGGCTGTCCTGGTGCCTCTATTGAAGAAGCCTGGAGTCGACCCCGCAGCCCTGGTGAACTATCGACCTATCTCCCTCCTGCCCTTTTTCTCAAAAATCCTGGAAGCTCATGTCACTGCCTGTCTCTCACAGTTCATCGAGGGCTCCAACTTTCTCGAGACCAACCAGGCCGGCTTTAGACCCGGCCACTCCACGGAGGCAGTGTTCTTGGCCGCGTTGGATGCTCTGAGAGACGGCGCTGACAAGGGTACCCCCCAGGCCTTGGTACTCTTAGATCTGTCGGCCGCTTTCGACACGGTGGACCACAACATCCTTCTCCACCATGTCGAGCAGGCCGGCATCCAGGGCCTGGCGCTGGCATGGGTCGAATCCTTCTTGACCGGGAGGTCTCAGACTCTCAGCTTGGGCACTTTTAAGGGCACCTAGGGAGCGCTCGTTCTGCGGGGTCCCCCAGGGCACCTCCTTATCTCCTCTCCTTTTCAATCTCTACCTTCGACCCCTTCTTTTCTCTCTGAGGCAGTGGGACATCACCGTTCTCAACTACGCTGACGACCTGCAACTCATCTTTCCTCTTAACTCTTCTTCTGCTATCTCTAATTTCCAGGCGGCCATGTCCCATATCCTCCAGTGGATGTGCCAGAACCAACTCAAACTGAACCCCGGAAAGACGGAGCTCCTTCTCCCGGGTAAGAGCTCTACCCACTGGGGCCCGCACTTCTGGGCGGCAGAGCTTGGCCCCCCCCCTATCCCTGTGGCTTCGGTGAAAAGTCTCGGGGTCACTATTGACTCCGAGCTATCCCTCAAGCCCCAGATAGGGACGGTGGTCTCTTCCTGCATGTATCAGCTGCGCAGGATCAGGAAGATGGCATATCTTTTGACCCCCGAAGCCCTGCTTCAAGTCATCATGGCTCTTGTCCTCTCCCGCTTGGATTTTTCGAACTCTATTTATCACGGTCTGCCTAAATCTTTTCTCCTCAGACTTCAAATTGTTCAAAACCAAGCGGCCAGACTGGCCTTCGGGATCCCGAAATGGCAATCTGCCAAACCCCTCCTCACCAAATTGCATTGGCTCCCTGTCACCTCGAGGGCAGCCTTTAAGATCGGCTGCCTCACCTTCAAATCTTTAACCGGTCCCTCCCCCGCCTTTCTGAAATCCCTCATCAGGCCCTACTGTCCCTCACGTAATCTTAGATCATCTCACCTCCATCTCCTGGCTGTCCCCTCCATCAAACTCTGCAGATCTGGAGGTCGGAGATTTGCACATTTGGCCCCTAAACTCTGGAACTCTTTCCCTCCCCCGGTCAAAACCTCCAACTCTCTCATCCAATTCCGTAAATCCCTAAAAACCTGGCTCTTCCCACAACCCAGCTAAACTCCTCTGTCCCCTCAGCATCAGATCAGTGCCAGGAAACCCACGGTGACAGTGCGCTCTACAAGCACTCCTTAACATAACATAACATACCCCCAAGTGGGGCATATTCATGTATGTCGATGGTGTCCAACCCTTGGGCCTCCAGGCATGTTGGAGTTGTACAAAGTTTAAGTATTGATTCTGACATTCCCACTGCAAAGAAGGGAAGGGTACTAAGTCCTCATCCTCCAGTACATCACTTATTTTGGGGATGCCAATCAAGTCCCAAGATTCAAACACTTGTATCTTCCCCAATCCCCATCACCTACAGCAACCTGCCCGAAGCACTCACCATACATATAGTGTAGAGGGGAGCAAGGCAGTAGCGTGGCCCTCTCCAACATGTAGGTTGGGTGATGTTGGGCAGCAAACATCCAATCCTTGATTGGTATCAGGTGCACTGCCCAATAAAAGGCCCACACATCCAGAAAGGATATCTCCCTATTGTAGGAGTTTCGCTGTGCCATCTGCAGCACCACTCTGGGGTGTCTTTTATTCATCAGTAACAGCCTTACCTCACAGTCAATTTTGATAAACATCTCATCTGAGATATTATTTGTATTTTGGAGGTTATAAAGCAAATTGGGGAGTGTAATTTTCTTGAAGATGACGACCCTCCCCAGAATGGTCAGGGGCAAGCCACGCCAGCTCTCAGCATCTACCTGAAAAGTAGTTTTTTTTCCTATTATCTTTATTGGTTTTGAATAGATTGTACAGTTATTTTCTGTCAACAATATCATACATGTTATCACACAATTGGATACAGAAGCAGCTTTGGTGGGATGCCAAACCATTATAGTAACAATGATCCAAAGTCAATATTAGCATTGTATACCGTAAATACAAAGTTTACTAACCTCATACACAGTACTGATGTCTGTCCAAAGTTATCCGTGCTTGTCTGTTGTGTATCTGGAAATGTATCTAGCCATGTGTAATCAAATATGAATATCTGGGTTTATGCTTACAGGCACTGGCAGAGGGAGCTCTGCGTTTCTTGCAGTTTGGTTTGTGGTGTCAAAGAACTTAATCCAGATATACGCGTGCAATCAATTGGGGTTCACAATGTATTCTTCACTATTATGACATGTCATACTGAGTGTGCAGCTTACTGAGGTGCTTTACGTTACGGGTGGGTTTATTGTGTTCAATTTTGATTCTATGACAGCTAGATATTCTCGCCATTGTACAGGGTTGGTCGGTAGGGGTATCCGTGGTGCATTTGTTAGTTGAGTCTTGTGTTCTGCGACAAGTGCCCTGCGAAGGTCTAGAAGCCATGTTTGTGTTTTGGGGCAAACCGGTGAATATTTTGCATTTTCCCAATCCCAGTGCCAGATCGAGGAATTTGTTGAGCTTTGTTATACCTAGCAGGAAGTGTGGAGCCTGGGCTATTATAGGAGTGTCTGCGGAGTCTGTCAATGTCCCTGCTAGCTCGTCCCAGAAGGTCCTGAGTCGAGGGCACGCCAATACCATATGAAAGAATGTTACATCTGTGTCTATGAAAGTTGATAGTGGGCAACCCAGTATACCCTTGAAGGTTTGGGCAAAAAGTATGATAGGGTGAAGATATCTTCAAGGGATTTTAGTAGACACAAGAATTTTGAAATCACTTAGAGAATGGAATCATGTGGGCTTAGTGATTTGTCATTTATTAGTAATCAGTGTAGGGAGAGAGCAAAAAGGAGTTATAAAACGGGTGTATATAGACAAAAAGTATTTAATCTTTTTTCAAATCAAGTTAAAAAGTTGGGTACAAGATGAACAGCAAAAATGCAGAAGGGTAAATACATTAATCTACACAGCCCTTACTACATCAATTGCTCAAGCTTTTCTATCTATCACAAAATTGATTAAGTATTCAATGGTAGATAAAGCCACAGTCGACGTTTCGGTCTCTATTCTTTCGTGTAGGAGACCATCCTCAGGACATGGATTTCATATCTTGAGTACCCTAAAAGATGATAACAGATTAATAATTAAAATACTGTCTCAACCCATTGAGGGGATGATCTACTTGATATATATAACACCCAAAGAGCTCTCAACTACTAAAAATAAAATACCTTTTAGTGGAAACACAATCATAACAGTTGTGAAGTAACAGATTCAATGTATGGTGTGAGCTTTTAACTTTCAGCTAATATTTACATCATGAATGACATTTAGAAGATACATTCTGTAAATAAATTTGAACTGAAAAACATCGTGTTTGATGAATACCTTAATCTCATGCAATGCACATCCTAGACAATATCAATTCTATGTCATAAGTATCGCATCTGTCATCATCTATATTTGACAAAAAGATATGCATTTTAGCCCAGGAGAACCTTAGGGCTGACATTCAATGTTTTTTCGTTCTGTGCTTGTTTAAAAAATGTTCTGTAAAGATTAGGACAGGGATATATTTCGAATATTTTGTTATACCTAGCAGGAAGCGTGGAGCCTGGGCTATTATAGGAGTGTCTGCGGAGTCTGTCAATGTCCCTGCTACCTCGTCCCAGAAGGTCCTGAGTCGAGGGCACGCCAAGACCATATGAAAGAATGTTACATCTGTGTCTAGGCATCTGGGGCAAATGTCAGCAGAGGTAGGGTACATACGTCCCAATCTATGTGGTGTTAGATACGTGTGGTAGAGGTAGTTGAATTGTGTGTATTTCAACCTGGCGTTCGTAGATATAATTTTAGGGTAGCTTATGCATTGTGTCCATTGCTTGTCAGTGATGTTAGTCTCCAACACCGATTACCAGTATTGACGTAATATTGCCAACAGACATGTCAAATTGGGCCTGAAGGGAAATGTAGATCATTGTGATGGCCTTTTTGCCCCATCCAAGTGCTAAGAGAGTTTGTAAAACCTGAGGGATTGTGGGTGCCATGCGCGTGTTACCCCATGTCTGGAGAAATTGGTGTGACAATGTTGCATAAAGCAGGAATATGCCGGGGGTATTCCATAATCATTTATCATGGTCTCAAAGTAATCCACTAGGTCTCCCCATGTGTCCAATCCCACTGCCCTCCTTGTTTCAAGCTAGGAAGTTTGTGGCAGATTTGTGGCCCAGAGAGCACATCAAGATGCAAGTTGGGGGCATATGGTGTGGGCTGACCACTGGGCAGTACATACTTCATCCAACTGTGTCTTGTTGCCAAAATTAGGAGGTTGCCCAGTGATTTTTATAATGGTGTTTTAGAGCCTGATAGCCATTTGATCATGGCTGGTTGTCCCAGTGTTATCGACCAAGGGTCTAACTCAGTTAGGTTGCTCATTGCAAATCTCCTCATAGGCCACTGCATTTGTGCAGTTGCATAGTAGTGTTCGTAATTCGGCGCTTCAAGGCCCCCTTCGGATAGGGGAAGGTATAGTCTCTGGAGTGCCACTCTAGGTCTAGAGCCACCCCATATCAGGGAGATGAGGATTGATTCTAATTCTTTAAAAAACCTACACAGTAATAGATAGGGAAGAGTAGAGAAGAAATATAAGAATTGAGGAAGTAAGAGCATATTGGACATGGCCACTCGTCCCATGGGAGACAGGGGAAGACTCATCCAAAATGGAAGTGCGGCACGAGCACTATTGGTTGCCCTTTCCAGATTACTGTCCATTAGATCTATCAGAGAATTATACATTTGGGCTCCCAAATATTTGAATGTAACAAAGTCCCATGTGAGTGGGGTGCTGGGTAAAGTGTGCCTCTGATCCACTGGCAGGGGTTTCATTGGGAATATCACTGATTTGGACCAATTGACCTGTAGGCTAGAGCCCTGGGTCATCCTAATCATACAGTAATTCCATTAGTTCTTGCAGGACTATGACCTGGCAGCGCAGGTATATTAATGCATTGCCTGCATATAGAGAAACTACACACATATATATATATATATATATATATATATATATATATATATATATATATATATATATATATATATATATATATATATATATATATATATATATATATATATATATACATATTACCTACTGGCGGTCGCCAGTAGGTATATATAGTTAGGATTTTTTCTCTATGTAACTTTTGAAAATTCTATGTCTAATAACTTTGGCGTTTGTGGACGGAATCGGCTGAAATTTTCAGGAAAATGGCACATTTTGTTTCTGAGCAGCCCCTGAAAATTTGGGGGGGTTTCGTCAAGGGGGGGCCGAGACAAAAGGGGGGTCCCAAAACGCATTTTTAACATTGAGTTTTCCATAGGGCGTTTGGCCTCACTTTTAGCTCGAACGGCTGAATGGATTTGCACGAAACTTGGCAAAATTGTAGGGACTGTTAGCCCGATGTGCCTTTGCTGGGTCTCAATATATGTGCTCCAGTGGATTTTGAGAAATTAACGTTTAAAAAAACAGATATATCTGTGACAGCGTCCCGGGTAGCGTTCCGGTTCGCGAACTTTTCGCGTAACGGAGCTTTGCGAAGCGAAGCTGATTGGCTCTCCGGCGTCTGTCAACATTCTAAACAGTCCGGTGCGGCCACCATCTTGTCTCTCGGTAGGATCGAGAGACAAGAAGAGGAGAAAAACGAAGGGGGAATTTAATGAAAGGGGGCAAGGTAGACCCTTCTTGACCCCCTAGGAATGATGTTGGGGTTATTAAAGGGTCCCGTGGGGCAAATAAAAAAAATTTGATTTTTTGTGGAAGAAGCGCTTTCCGGTTTGCGAACCGGGTAGCGAATCGGGACGCGAAACGGGAATTCGCCATTTTGTGTTTCGTTTTAATTAAATTACAAGATGGAGGAAAAACAATGTGAGAAATGGGTATAAGGGGGTACGAGAGACGTATCCTGACCCCCTATATTTTCTGAGGGTGGCTGAGGTTGCTCATATATGTTGATACTTGTCTTCCAGCGGCTGCGCGTGAGCGTTTTTTTTTTTTTTTTTTTTGCTGCGTGACGTCTGATAACATTCGATTCGAAGGAAATCAGGAAGTGTTGACCGCCATTTTAACACTGCGAGTAAATATATTGTTAAAAATAATTGTTATAAATTAATCTGTATTGATAAACATTGTCTGCGCTATCTTGCTTTTTTTCCAATGGCACACTTTTGTCGTGCACGGCAGCCATTTTAGATGCCTTGACCAGACCCACTCTCTGCACGCCGCCGATCGTGACGTCTGTTAACGTTCGATTAGAAGGAAATCAGGAAGTGTTGACCGCCATTTTTACACTGCGAGTAAATATATTGTTAAAAATAATTGTTATAAATTAATTCGTATTGATAAACATTGTCTGCGCCATCTTGCTTTTTTTCCAATGCCACACTTTTGTCGTGCACGGCAGCCATTTTAGATGCCTAGAGCAGACCCACTCTCTGCACGCCGCTGATCCTCAGCATGGCTCCCCACCCTTGCAAGCTTCTCCCCCACGCATTGGTCACCCCCGCTCTCTGTCTTATGCATCGGCCATAAACCTCCCCCCATCTGCGCTGCTCTTCCCTAAGAATCACACCCTGTGCCCGCCCGACACCTCCCTTTCACCCTATTCACTACCGCACCCTCTGACACTCCTCTTCCTTTGTGTCTGATTGTCCAGGCCGGTCTCAGGCTATCACCTAGCCCTGCGGATGTAGTTTATGGCCTCAACTGTAAAGAATCACCCCTCTTCAAAGGAGTTACAGTAGATCAAGGCCCCCACCCCATGAGATCCGTCACACCACACGCGTTCCTACTATCTGATAACGATCCTGTATTGTGATTGGGGAGGGGATTCTCACTGTGAGGGTGTGTGGGACCGAGCCTGAAGCGGAAGATTCCAGGGATGCCTTTTTGTACATCAAAGTCTTCACAATTATGTGTCACATTAAAAATATATAGCACTCCAACAAAGTAGTAGGATTATAACACTTTAATAACTTATAAATATATACAAAGCACCAAAAACAGTAAACACGTTAAAAAAAAAATTTAAACACAGCAACAATGGTCAGTAGCGGTCTGTTGTGCGAATAGTCCGAAGGCAGCACAACGCGCCGAGATCTGGACGGTATCCCCTTGCCATTCAACGGTTTTCCGCCCGCTTTTCCTGCACTGTCTTGTCAGTAGCGGTCTGTTGTGCGAATAGTCCCAAGGCATCACAACGCGCCGAGATCTGGACGGCACCCAGGTGTTGTCTTTTACTAGCCGCACTGGTTTTGGCATCCTACAATGCTGCTCCGAAAAACGGCGTGGGGCGCCCGGGGGGGCGTGGGGGAGGCGGCGTGAACGGGCCTCCGCAGGTGGAGGCTCGTCTGCTGTACTGGGGCGCCCCTTTACCGTTTCAGTTGCCATTCCGCCCGCTTTTGCTACACTGTGCCTCATCCTCCATTCAGCTGTTTATCGCCCGCTCTTGCGTCTACAGCGTCTCGCTCACCATGTAGTTGAGTTGCGCCCACTCTTGCGGTGCAGCGATAGGCGGCTGCCATTGGATTCTTAAAATGGCGGACGGCTCTTCGGATTTGGGCCTGGTCCACTAAAATGGCCCTGGGACACCTTGGAACTCGGACGCTTGCCTGCTAGGGCTTGGGCTCCATTCTCGAAAGCGTCCCCTCAGCCGTGAAGATTCTACAAAAGTCTTGGGGGCCCTCGACTCCTGCAGGCTTCCGGTGGGGAGCGGCTGCCATGATTGCTCGCGGAATGACCACGACGGAGCCACGAGATGGTGGTGCTCTCATGCTGACGCCAGCTTCAGTCTGAAACAATCAGAAACAAGGTGGGGCTTTCATCGTTTGGGAAAAAAAATGTTCTAAACCAATGAAAAGTGTTATTTTTAGGTCATATGACCAAGCCTTCCATCATTAGGAAACCAAAAGTAAAATGAACCAATGAAAAGCTTTATAAACAAGTCACATGACCTGTTATGCGGCATAGGGCTTCAAAAAGCGTAGAAAATCCATTGGCACGTGAGGCGGCGTCAGTAGCGGACCGATGTGCGAATAGGCCGAAGGCAGCACAACGCGCCGAGATCCGAATGGCACCGAGTTGTTGTCCAGCAAGTTGCTGCACTGGTGTGGCTATCCTACAATGCTGCGCCGAAAGTCGGCGTGGGGCGCCCCGTTGGCCTGTAAGGTCGCGTCAGTCAGTGGGGGCTGTGCGTCTCCCCCAAGATGGAGGCTCCTCGGCTGCAGTGCGGCGCCCCTTAGCGTTTCACTCGCCGTCCTACTGAGTTGCGTCCGCACTTGCGGCTACAGTAGGCCGAAGGCAGCACAGCGCGCCGAGATCCGGATGGCACCGAGGTGGTGTCCAGCAAGTTGCCGCACTGGTGTGGCCATCCTACAATGCTGCGCCGAAAGACGGCGTGTGCAGCTGAGTTCCGGTCACTCTTGCGGTACAGTGACTCGAACGCGCCGAGATCCGGATGGCACCGAGGTGGTGTCCAGCAAATTGCCGCACTGGTGTGGCCATCCTACAATGCTGCGCCGAAAGACGGCGTGTCCAGCTGAGTTCCGGTCACTCTTGCGGTACAGTGACTAGAACGCGCCGAGATCCGGATGGCACCGAGGTGGTGTCCAGCAAGTTGCCGCACTGGTGTGGCCATCCTACAATGCTGCGCCGAAAGTCGGCGTGGGGTGCCCCGTTGGCTTATGAGGTGATGTCAGTAGTGGACCGATGTGTGAATAGGTCGGAACCAGCACAAGGCGCCAAGATCCGAATGGCAAGTCCTGGATGTTGAGTGCCATAGTTGAGAGTTCTGAGCAGTGCTTGTAAGACTGTCTGAGGCTTATTTGCACCTGCTGCAGCTTCACTATTGCCCTGGTGTGGCCAAAGATCGCCCATGACATAGGCGGCCGGCTCCAGAGGTCCGGCGGAACTTTTTTCCTTTTCCTTTCTGCTTCTTGTCCCACAATCCGTTTCACCTGAAGACACGACCAGGTCCCTGAATGTGTGCAGGGGGACGTTATTGATTGAATCAAAATGGCGGCTTCACACAAAGCTGACTCAAGCGTTGCTGTTGATGCTATACAGACAAAAATTGGTTTTCAGTTTGTACATTCTTCAGGATTTTTTTTTCCATCCAAGGCTGATTGAGAGTTTGTAGAAAAATGGCTTCAGATTTTCCACATACTACTCTTCAACATTCTTCCTAAATGTAACAATGTGAGACTCACTAGGAGAACGGCTGTTTATCTTTCCTTTCAAAATGCTGCCAACAATATTTTCTGAATGGAAGACACCATCTTGTAGCATAAAGGGCCGAAATGGGTTCTGGTCTGGCCGATGGTTGGTGGAGACATTTTGACTATATCTTGCACCTGCCCGGCCTCGCCCAAAATGGCGCCGGTATAAATGGGACTCGTAACTCCTTGTTGTGTACTGGTTGAACAACCTTGATATCACGAGATATGAATGCAGTTTTGATGCTCATGGCGGGCGGGGACGGGAATTGATTGAATATTTTGACATCCCTATTGATATTAAGTTCTGATGTGTTATTGATTACTGTACTATTGAAAGTTCGAATAAACGTCACCCATGGTACTTGCCCGCAAATGTATATCTAGATGATTTTTTTGTAAGTGGCCCTGTCGTAATTTAATTACAAAATGTACGTCCACCGATTCCGCAACTGTTAGACACCTTAGTTCTTGCAACCTAATGGCCCGCTCGTTACGTTCCTCTATAATGTAAATGTCTCCTCATCATATACGATTTCAGTTTGCTCCGTGGCCGGCCCACGTGGTTATAGGCCCGTATTTGTATACTGACATTTTCACAATAAAGGTTTTTAAAACAAAACATGGTAGTAGTATTTACATTGGTAAAGTTTTTACTTTTAGTCACTGTTTTCGAATCAGTAAAAGGCAAGTGAAATAAAGCAGTCCAATTACATGACGGATAAAAGGTATAATACGTAGGAACGCAGTAAAGATAAATGGTCAAGGGCAGTTGTGTTTTCCACTCCTGCAACATAAAGTGATCGATAAGAATCTGATAATCAGGCGTATCGGCGACTAAGACAGCAGGCCGAGTCTCTTTTACTCAACGGCCCGTCATGGGACGAAGAAACGCCCTTTTTCTCGAAAAAGGAATATATTTTACTTGCAGGACAGTTGTAAATTTTCCGGGAAAGTACATTAGCCTGGAATATTATAACATATATGTTTAAAAAAAAAAAGTTCGAAATCAATAAAAAGCGTATTTTTTAGGTCATATGACCAAGCTTTTCATTATTAAAATAACAAAAGTAAAATGAACCAATAAAAAGTTTTATTAACAAGTCACATGACCTGTTATGCTTACGTTACGCGCTGCGCGCCGCGCCCCGGATCACTTCCGGGTGCGCTAACGCGGCGTGTCATATAACGCATTACGTGACAACGTAGGTCAAGAATATAGTCAAAATGTCTCCACCAACCAGCGTTCGGAACACAACCCCTTTCAGCAGTCCAAAAAGTTCTGTTAAATGACAACAGAGGGGACAGGCAACAAGAACCATCAGTCAAAGAGGGGAGGGCAAGTTCTTCTCTACTGGGTCATGTTGGGGCGCTACCGGAACTGATCGAATTGGTAGTCTATAGTGTTTCTGGATGTTTCAGACTAAAGCTGGCGTCAGCATGAGAGCACTACCATCTCGTAGCTCCGTCGTGGCCATTCCACGAGCAAACATGGCAGCCGCTCCCCACCAGAAGCCTGCGGGAGTCGGGGGCCCCCAAGACTTTTGTAGAATCTTCACGGCTGAGGGGACGCTTTCGAGAATGGGACCCAAGCCCTATCAGGGAAGCGTCCGAGTTCCAAGTTGTCCCAGGGCCATTTTAGTGGACCACGCCCAAATCTGAAGAGCCGGCCGCCATTTTGAGAGTCCTGTGGCAGTCGCTTATCGTTGCATCGCAAGAGCGGGAGCAACTCAACTACATGGTGAGCAAGACGCTGTAGTCGCAAGAGCGGGCGGTAAACAGCTGAATGGCGGAAGAGGCACAGTGTAGCAAAAGCGGGCGGAATGGCAACTAAAACGGTAAAGGGGCGCCCCACTACAGCGTGTCTTCAGGTCAAACGGATTGTGGGACAAGGTCCAGAATAGAAGAGTCATCAAAAGGCAAAAAGTTCCGCCGGACCCCGGGAGCCGGCCGCCTATGTCGGGGGCGATCTCAGGCTAAACCGGTGCTATAAGACTTGGGGAGGGGGTCGGAGCCAAGCGTCTTCTCCGAGTCCGTGCCATCACACTGCCCCTCGTGGGCCTCCGTCAAGCGGTTTAGGGAGGTACCATATCACATTGTTTTCAAATGCAGTCAGGTCCACAAACGACCCTCACTTACTTTGAGAATAGTGAAGCTGCAGTAGGTGTAAATAAGCTTCAGACAGTGTTACAAGCGCTGCTCAGAACTCTGAACTATGGCACCCAACATCCAGAACTTATGCCATTTGAGAATGGCAGTGACATCGAAGCAACTCAGGGACCAAAACCATTAACGTACTTTCACGTATGAAAATCTTACTTGGGGAGGGGGCAGGAGCGAAGCGCCCCCTCCCAGTCCGCGCCACCACACCGTATGTTGAAAATCTGAAGCCATCGTTCTACAAACTCAACCAACCTTGGATGGAAAAATCTAGAAAAATGTACAAACTGAAAACCAGTTTTGGTCTGCATAGCATCAGTAGCAACGCTTGCTATCAGAGTGCATGAGTTTCATGCTCGATCGATTGAGCTAGCCGGATCGGGCAATAAAAAGTATAAAATAGTTATGTAAATAGTTATTTAATAAAATGTTTTACCCTGTTTCTTTGCTGGTGTGTTGTATATATTTTTAATATTTGCATAGGGTTTGTCGTTATTTTGGGCGGGGTGGGTGACGGAGCCGAGCTGTCTTGCAGCCCTCATGGTGTGGAGCTCAGTTCATCTCACTATTTTCGTATTTCTCATGAAGGGTTGTTCCTAATATTTCTATTTTAGCGAGGTCAAAAAGAGATCCAATTAGTGGCCTACTGATTTTGCTCGATTAATTTTATTTTTTTACACAATTTTTCACGATTTTTCATATCTGCAAAGACTAAACAGAGTATTGCGACTTTGTGCTTGTTTGTAAATAGAGAATGAACCAAAGAGAATCAATTGTAAAACAGTAAATGCTTGGATAACAATCAATCAAATGGAGAGACAAGCAGGCACGACGGATTACAACGGGGGTAAAGGCCTGCGTTAACTACTCTTCACTATCTGCAAAGAGAGAGTACTACTAAGAGAAAAGAGGGGAGGGGGGGGCAGCGTTCAAAGCACATCAGCGTGCATAAACACGAAAAAGTTTTTACCTATCACGTACTTGACATTTGACAGCTTTTGATATTTGCTATTAAAAAACCATTGAAATTCACAGAAAAAAACATAGGTTTTATGCCATATGTAGTTAGGAATTTGCATTTTCAAAACCTTGAAAATTCACTGAAAAAACCATTGGTTATAGACCATATATAGTTAGGGATTAGCCTTTTCAAAACCTTATTTTACTCACACAAAACCATTGAAATTTCATATATAGTTAGTTGCACTAACTATATATCGCGCACCCGCAATCCACTGCTGATGATGTCACATATTACATCATTCATGACATGGTTAGTGACATCACTGATGACATCACTGATGACATCTCAGATGACATCACTGATGACATCTCAAATGACATCACTGATGACATCTCAAATGACATCACTGATAAAATCACTGATAACATCTCATTTGACATGACTGATCACATCACTGATGATATCATTCATGTGATAATACCATGAACCTCTTCAGACTCTAATATAACCTTAGATACAATCAGTGTAAACAGACAGTCACAGACTGTCACTCATCCATGGAGTTACTCACACACCTAGTCAGTTATGCAAAAAATCAATCACACCTCCATTTTCTCAACTATACAGTTATACACACCTTACTTATTCAAACATATACTAACACATATTTACTCTCTTATACAATCCCTGATACATGTTCACAATGATCCATACAGCCACTCACACATTCACTGGCTCTTATGCAAAGTTATTTATATATGTCAACTCTCACATGTACTGTGTTTTACATATGTACTTACTTTGACATGTAGCACTGAGATATCCATTCACTCACTAATACACTCATGCACAGTCAACTGCCCATACAGCTGTTTCCACATGCACTTTTGAACCCATACATACCTCCCAGCCACCCATACACACACACTCAGTTTCCCATACAAATACTTGGACAACCAATGAATAACCCATACAGTTACTCATATAGCTACTGATCAACATATGCAGCAGTTTCTAGAACAACAGATATAATGATGCACAAATTAAGACAGTTTAGTCACTAACCCATGCACTCAGTGAGACACATTTAATCACTCACTCATACAGTCAGTCATGCACCTACTAAATCCTTCATCCAGACACTTATACATCCACTCATTCTTCAATATGTAAGACATATTTTAACTTTACAGAAACATACAGTCACTGGATGTTGTCATCAGTGATGTCATTTGAGATGTCATCAGTGATGTCATCAGTGATGTCACTAACCATGTCATGAATGATGTAATATGTGACATCATCAGCAGTGGATTGCGGGTGCGCGATATATAGTTAGTGCAACTAACTATATATGAAATTTCAATGGTTTTGTGTGAGTAAAATAAGGTTTTGAAAAGGCTAATCCCTAACTATATATGGTCTATAACCAATGTTTTTTCAGTGAATATATATATATATATATATAATGTATTGCAAATAATTTCTTGTAATTACTTTTTTATTTTGTAGTTCAATTTTCAAATACATTACTTATAATGCTACATATATATATAAGACTTTGATATACTTTTTGTTGATATTCTTTTCCATGATGTTTTGGTAGTTTAAATATGAAGTTTGTAAATTCGATATTGTTATAGACAATATTTATAACACAATATTCTGGCCTGTTGATATTGTTATACTCAGGTCATACCACCCAGTTGGCATTGTATTGCTCAGTCTAGGAGGAGTTGGATTCCATGCATTAGCCTGAGGTTCCCTATACAATACCATATCACTGGGACTGTATGGACCGGACCGGGATGATTCTGAAACAAAAAGAAAACCTCTGCACGAGTCAGATTATGCTGGGGGACTTATCAGTTGGGTTAAATACCTTCAAACTCGTAATTCACACCCCTGCATAAGGAGTGGTTTATGCATAAGCCGGAATATAACAAGCAACTCGTAATCAAGGCCAGTGTGTTACATCCGTCAGTGGGAGTAAGCTCATCAGTTTAGTTACAGCCTTTTCAGAGTGCACAGACTTAAGT
The DNA here is from genome assembly GCF_964263255.1 of Lissotriton vulgaris. Classification (NCBI taxonomy): domain Eukaryota; kingdom Metazoa; phylum Chordata; class Amphibia; order Caudata; family Salamandridae; genus Lissotriton; species Lissotriton vulgaris. Next base: position 2,081,019,749 of record NC_141687.1, read on the forward strand.
GTGCTGCAAAGATTCTTCTCCCTGATGTTTTTTCTTATCAAGGTCAGCTTGGAACTGGTTACCCTAACTAATATTTTTATTGCCCCAATGTAATTAAAGGTCACTATTTGGAGTAGTAACTATCCCAGATCACTCCCAGATTGAATGACAACAGTGGCTGATTAGATTAAGAAAACCTCGAAGAATCAAGATATGCTCAAAGATTTGTTATGAAAGCTGAGGTTTGATCATATTACAGTACATATATATACTTGTATAATCCATGTTTTTGTATCTTAAAATGTTCAAGAGTCAATGATTATTTCAAACAAGGGAATATTTCTAAATGTCAAGAGATAATTATGTTTATACACTTTCTCATTCTTCCTCTCAAACTTACAATGTATTTAATTAATTCTCTATTTTCACATTTAAAGTTGTGTTGAATCCCTTGTTTTAGGCAGAAATGACCTATTTCGTTAATTCCTTTATTTGGTTCAATTTCTTTATGTAGTTACAAGAATGAAGCACCTGAACAAGAAATGTTGTGCAATAGTTTACACTGATGCTGCTGGGTCATTGCAGATACTCATCAAGTGCTTGAAGGAGAAGACTGTGGGTATTTTTGAATATAAGAGGGAGGTGAGTGCTCTCTTATGAAGGTGTTGAGCATTCCATTTCAGTGGGCTCAGGAGAGAAGACTATGATAGTGCTTTGTTCCAGAGCAGGGGCTTGGATTGGGCATTAGATGTGAATTTTACTTTTCAGGAAGGGGTTACAGACCTAGAATGACATTGAACACTGAAGTTAAGACAATGTAAATGGCTATGTTTTGGGGCTGAGAGATCGGCTGTCTGTTGTTAGTGGGAAGTTAATGTGCATCTGAGTAGTTTGAACACACCGTATAGTGGCAGACTTGATGTCTTTGGCTGGGGGTGATGGTATACTGAGAAAGACTAAAGAGGAAAATATTGCAATAGTGAAAGGACTAGACACTTGACCTGAGCAAAGCAAAGACCCTTTTTACAGACACCGATTTAACAGGTCAGCAGTCCTGTCGTCTGATACCAGAACCAGATGTTGGTGTGGCACGTCATCCGTGGGCCATGCGTGGCCCATGGGGTTAATAAAAGGTGAGGAACCGGATGATCATCTCCCAATCTAACACTGAATGTGGCATCAGTTATTCATGCCCCCGCACTTTCGTAAAGCCTGAGCATTACAACACCTCACAACACTAGCGACGAGGAGGTCATGACCTGCGCTCTACTCACCTGCCCATGCAGCCCACCTGACCATCTCCTGAAGAGCCCTGTTGGTGCAGAAATGAGGCGGAAGATGCTGAGACCAGGCCGCGTTGCGCACATGGAGAAGGCAGCGTCCCATTTCCATACTGTGCCCTGAGGAAGTGGAAGGCCAAAGTCTGCAGGGCCAGCGCAAGGAGTGAGGCCGGCTTCTCTGAGAGAGATGCGGTGCGGGCCTCCGCTGGGCGGCTGCTGTGCATCAAGGGAGATCCTCAGCCAGCCCTGCCCACGTGGAGGAAGAGTAAGGGAGTTCTCGTCAATGGAGCACTCATGGCGGTGCTGTTCCCACCGACCCTGACCAGACTAAAGTCCTGCCAGCAATACCTGGCCCCTGCACACTGCTGAGAAGGGGCCAGGCCAGAAGGAAGAGAGAGGAAGAGGAATAAAAAAATAATATTAAAAGGAAAAGGAAAGAATAATGGGCACTCAACAAAGAATCACAGCGTGCACCTGAGAGGGAGGAAGAGGAAAATAAATATATATCTATAAATAAAACAGAACATATCACGGTAGAAATGCAGCCACAGACAACGCCACATGACCGATGAGAATCAAGCCCTGCCCCATCAGCGTGTCCCAGTACAGCATGCACTCACCGGGGTACTGCCCCCATTCAGTGAGCTAATTCAGTGAGCTGGAGGACCCAGCAACAGCCTCTCTATGATGGAAGATCTGGATTGAGAGGCTAAATGACTACTTAGTTGCAACAAGAGAAACGGATGGAGATGTCAAGAGGTCATTACTCCTTCACAATGCCGGAGATGAAATCTTCAAACTATTTATGCACCTTTCCAACACGGGCATTGCTGCAGACGCCATGCAGGCACTTGATGCACACTTCGACCCACAGCTCAACCCAGCATTTGAGTGTTTCAAGCTGCACAAGGTGCGCCAACAGGAAGGTGAGTCTATTGGCGCATTCTAAAAATGGCTGCGTGAGCTAGCCAGCACCTGTATGGCAGACAATCGGCCAAAGGAGATCAGAATACTGATCATCCAAGGTTGCCTGGATAAGGTACTCCAAGGGCTCATCCTGCACATAAATCTAGAAAACATTCTAATTCTAGCGCGAACACATGACTTGTCCGCAGCAAGGGCCAGTGAGATTGACCAATGCCTCACAAGAGCCCGATAGAGGCCGGCAAACATCAAGACAGAAAGGGTCAACATCCTCTGTACGAGAACAAGGAATGAAGCATACATAAAACCAAGGCCCTAAACAACCAAGGCAAAATGCGGCTACTGTGGGCTCCACAAGCACCTGGTTGGTGAGTAACTCACGCAAGGCCAGACCTGTGCCAACTGTGGGATTTCTAACCACTTTGTGGCAGTATGCTGGAAGAAGGACAGGGAAAAGGACAACAGAGGACACAAAACGCTATCCAGAGCGGTGGGCAAGCTGTCCATCATGAACGTATTGCGAAGAACCGAAAGAAGCCTGCCGGCCATACCAGGGGCTGGAAGACTTATCACCTGATAATTACGATGAGCTAGAAACCTTCCTCATCTCCTTCATGAGAAAGCTCAAATGCCGCAGGAGACCTCACCCCATGTGTGTTGTCAAGATAGCTGGGTCAGAAGTCAAGGCCATTATCGACACCGGAGCCTTAGTCAATGTACAGGGCATCAAGCAGTACCACCGTCTCCAGCCCAGACACCTCTCACACCATACAGGACTAAAATCTTTACCTATGGAAGCCTATCCCCGCTACCCCTAAGAGGGAAGATGTCAGTACCAGTCAAAGCATAAGACCAAGAATAAAATAAATAAATAACAAAATAAAGATTATCCAACAGCACCATCAGCGCGAGCGACACATCACCCTAACAGTGAACGATACAATTGTGGACGTCAACGAATCCCAAAGGTTCTCCAAACTGGACCTCAACACCAGGTACTACCAACTACCCCTGGTGGAGGAGAGCCGGGATATCACGATGCTCAGCAAACCTGGGGTGGCGCTGATACAAGCGACTAAACTTCTGAATATCATCGGCAGCCGAAGTCTTTCAGAACATCATTCGAGAGATGCTATCAGGCCTACCCGGTGTCCTGAACGTCAGTGACGACATACTGATCCACTCTGCAAAAAGAGCAGAACACCTCAATCAGCTAAAGACAACCTAAAGTGCCTCAGTGAGCACAGAGTGACGCTGCACCGAGACAAGTGCTCATTCTTCCAGCCCTCCTTGGAGTTCTTCAGATATGTATTCAAACAAGAGGGTATTCAAGACGACCCCCATAAATCACAAGCCATCCGAAGTGTGCCTACCCCTAGCTCACCATCCAAAGTGAGGAGCTTCCTCAGCATGGCCACCTACTGAGGACAGTTCATTCCAGATCTTGAAACGCTGGCAGATCCACTATGGGCCTTCACCAAAGCAGAGGCCAAGTTGACCTGGGGCTAGTGGGAGGAAAGAGTGTTCCAGAGCATCAAAAGTGCGCTCCTCAGTGAGGCCACCCTTGCATACTTTGTGAGGCCCACCGAACTACTGGTATGGTGGGACTGGGAGCAGTGCTGACCCAGGAGCAGGAGCCCGGGTGATGGATTACCCTTGCGTTCACCAGTAAGTCACTGACTCCAACTGAAGCAAGGTACTCACAGATCGAATGCGAAGCCCACGCCATCAAGTGAGCATGTAACCACTCCCACATGTACCTTAGCAGTCAACCTTTCACGGTTGTAACAGGTCACCAGCCACTGGTCCAGATGTTCAGAGGGTCTTCCCCACTCCCACCACCGTGGATTGAAAGATGTGCCATCTAGCTGGAACACAACCACATGATGGTGGTCTACCAGCAGCGGGCCAAGAACCCAGCGGATTTCCTATCCTGATGACTGGGCCTTGGGAGACAAAGACGAACTAACCAAAATGTGAAGAGTGCGGAACGAACTAAGCGCTACTACGGATGGCGTCCGACTGCAGGGATCTCGCCTCCTGATCCCACAGACACTACGGCAGCAGGTTGTGCAGCTTGCACATGGTTAAAACCAGGACACCACCAAGATGCAGTCCAGAATGAGGGAAAAGGTGTGGTTTCCAGAGCAGGAAAGGATGGTAGAAGAGCTTGTGTGCAAGTGCCTGGCCTGCCAGCTGACCAGCCTTCCAGAACTCGTGGCCCCAGAAGTGACGGAAGAACTCTGCATCAATCCATGGTCCAAGCTAAGTATGGACTTTGGAAACTTCCCCAGAGAGAAGACAACGCTCGTCTTGCTAGATGCGCACTCCAAGTACCTGATAGTTGAGATAAGCCCCTTGACAGCCTTCACCCACATGGGCTCGTCCTTGAGAGAAGATTTGAAAAATTCAGGCTCCCAGCCGAGATCAGGATTGACATTGGGCCCCCGTTCCATGCGATCGAATTCACTGAGTTCCTCAGAGAAGTAGGGATCCACCACCACTGGATCACCCCATAGTGGCCACAGGCCAATGGCGACGTTGAGAGGTTCATTAGCACGCTGAAAAAAACGTTGTGTATCTCCCTAGTTGAACAAGCCAATCCGGAACAACACATGAACCTGTTCCTCCATGAATACCGGAGCACACCCCACTGCACACACAACAAACTCCATGGGTGCTGATGTGCAATGGACTGCAGAGGGACCTGATCCCAGTCTCATGACGTCCACAGCGCACAAGCACAAAGGAAGCAGTGGAATGACCAGGACAGCACGCGCTGCCATGCAACTCTGACGTCAATCCGCCAAGGTGCGATCGTTCTCCTCAAGGATCAGCGACAGCGTGGCAAATTCAGGACCAGCTATGAGCCAGGAGCCTGGACTGTCGTGACCTGCAGAGGCACCATGGACACGGCCCGGAAGGGGACTGAAGAGATATCGTGCAACATATGACGGTTCAAGGAAGTTCCACCAACCCCCTCTGGGCAAGACCACATAGACTCCCAGGAACCCGACAAGAGCAGCCACCACATGTCCAGTGAGCGCTCGGAGGACCCAGACCCGGAAGGGGCCCACAAACCATCACTGGACCCCCCACCTGTCACGCATCCAAGGAGTAAGCCTACTATCCGCAGCCAAACACACCGTGGCCGAATCCTCAACCTAGCCAATGGCTTCAGAACTGTGTGCTAGTCAATTTTTACTTTTGCCAAAGACCAACTTGGGAAGGGATGTAACAGGTCAGCAGTCCTGTCGTCCGGTGCCAGAGGCAGATGTTGGTGAGGAACATCATCCGTGGGCAGGCATGACCCACAGAGTTAATAAAAAGGGGGTGTACCCAGACATGGTTCATCTCCCTATCTAACACTGAGTGTGGCGTCTTTCATTCCCCTGCACTTTCATAACGCCTGAGCATTACAGTGCCCCACGACAACTCCTACTCCCAGGTAGGTTGTCAAACTCAATACCTGAAAGGATTCACACCTACCTTATACCACAATGCACCATTTACCAGCACTAGCTATAGTGGTGACTGCCCTACAAAGGAGCAAAGTGCATATATATTTTCTTTCAAAAAGGCAGAGGGCAGCAGGGTAAATGGCAACTGCACTACCTACGCTAGTCACTAAAGGTACTTTCAACTTGTATTACCCACCTCAAATGGCCAGCTTCCACATGACCACAAATAAATTCAAGAGAAAGACTGATGAGAGGCAATACACAAAACAATCAAATTACAGTACAAACAAAGCAAAGTTCATTGCGCAGGTGTTGAGAGTTTTGTTGCAAATCTTTATTTTCCAAATGGTCCTTTGTATACATGTGGAAAACAGCTAACGCGTTTCACCCTACACAAGAGCTTCTTCAGGGCAAAGGTAAGATGGCCAGATTTGTGTATCCGTTTGTATAATTCAGCAATAAATTTTATTGTAAAACGTCCTTGTTAGTGGTGGTTGTCTCCAAATATGAGGCCTAATGCCAGTGATGAGTACCCAAGTACCATCAATCTCCGGTAGCGAAGAACTAAGTCTTATGGCATTATTAAGCCTCCAGTGTAGTCAGGTTGAATGCTTAGGTCAATCTGCGTGTGTAATCGAATCCCGTGTCGGTAGCAGCAGCACCTACTGTAATTTGATTATTGTGTGTATTGCCTCTCATCAGCCTGTCTCTCATATATATTTTCTAATGCGTGGTTGTACCATAATGGAAAAGGCGCCTCTGGAAAGTAGACTTTGTAGGCACTTCAGACTTCATGTAATCATCACTTCTTTGTATCAATCAACCAATTTACCAAGATCCGTGCAAGACGGGAGGGTTGCTACAGCTCTATATAATATTGCCAGTTAATCGCAAAAGATGAGCCATACTCATGTTTAGATTTATTTTACAAAAAGTATGTTAAACCCATTTTACAACCATCAAACAAACTTTTATAATACTAATACAGCTGACGATAGCCATCGTACACGCTGCAACAGCTATTTGGGTGACCCAACGATGCTGTTTTCAATAAATATAGCAGGTAGAGTGTTTGTATGTGTTATTTACCAGGATAGTTTACCAGTCGCATGACGCATTGCGCGATTTAAGAAATAGGGCTCGCGACCAGCGTAACCCATTGCACGTGATTTGTAAAAGGGATCATGCGCCTTTGTAAACAGCGGGCTTAGAAAAGGCTCCGGCGCTAAATGTCAGACTGCAGAGCTGCTGAAAGATTAAATCTCTGCCCTCTTCAAAGGGGAGAAAAAATCCCCAACTCGGAGATCCTCACCAATAAAACAAAGTTTACTGCTAACAAAACATATCTGCAAAAGCACACTCGGAGCTTTTCTACTGTAGCTGCCCTCTATAAAATGTGGGTGTCATTTGGAAAGGTCATCATTTCCAATGAATTCTGAGAGAGCCACAGAGGGTATTGATCGATCAGTCTTGCCGTCAGCGTGACCGGGGCCAGCAAAGAGCTAGCCGTGTGATCCAATTTTCAGAGCCTGCAGACACCCTCTCTCCCCGGTAAATGGCGTCATTGAAGAGTGTGGTCTGTTCGTGTGAGGAGGGGGAGGAGAACGAGAGAGAACTGCAGAAAGAAGAAATACTGTGCCCTGGAAGGAAATAGAGTGAGAAAACGGCATCTATGTATGCCCCAGCATCATAGAACTGCACCTTTTGTGTAGATACCATCGCAAACGAGCACAAGACCTTGCAACACACAGGGACCAAGAAATGCCAGAAAATAAATAAGATGCCTGGTGTATGACTGCAGGAAGTGAGAAAGTAAGATGAGGTTAAGTAGCGTTTTCATGTGTTAGGGAATGTCAAGAGAAGGACTGGGGAAAGAAGGGGCGAAAGGTCCGAGGGTGAAGATCGTGATAAGCTCTATACTGCAGTGTTTAGATCCAGGCTAGAAATGTTAATAAGACATTAGTCGTATCGAACTAACACTGGTAGCATCGAATTTTCTTTCTTTTCTTTTGAGAATTTCAAGTTTCTCCCTCCCAAATCAAATTTCATATGCGAAAATGTATCAGGTGCACATTTAGGAATGTGGGAACATCTTGCAATAGTGCATTTACACCGTATGACTATTTAAATGCCCACTTCCTCCCTTGATATAGATGTACACCTGCTGTTCACAGTAGTTCATCTTTGATTGTGGTCAGAGTGGGAATGCACCATCCAAAATGCTTTCGATATCCATAAACATGCCTGATTGTGTTTGTTTTCCTTATTTGCAAGTCATTCTCCAACTCTGAAATGCTCACTTCTCACACGATTTAGCAGAGTTGATCACACGCCCACCACACTGGTGTAATAACTGTGTGTAAATCTCTTTGTGAAGGTCGATACCCATAATATGAATAGAAAAAGAGAATTTGTATTTGTAAATGGGTTTGTGGTTTGGACCTTTTGTAATTATAGTCCCAGAATTCTGTAACCAAAATATCGTTTGACAGAAATTTTAAATCCTAAATACTGTTTACAAAAGTAGCGCCCTTTTGGCTGAATAATAGAAAATGTGGGCCTTATGGGACAACAGTTCTGTTTACGGTATTTGGGACGTAACATTGATGTGGGATTATATATTTTTGCTCACCGTTTTCTGACATACAGCCTGGTAGTTAGGTCTCGCCTGTCGATGCGCATGCGCATCGAGCAAGCGAGACTATGGGGGCTTATCAACTCTTTATCCACACTGCAAGGAAACGTGGCGATTCCTTGCAGTGCCCGTGACTTTTAAGCTCAATGCGCACGCGCATTGAGCTTAAAAGCGCGTGCACGTCCGTCTTTGTTTACCCGCTCCGCCCCCTCCCCTTCCCGCCGTGTCGCATTTCTCCTCCCCCCTCCCCTCTCTTCCCTCCGTCTCGTTTGTTCAATTTAACCCGCTCCGCCCCCTCCCCTTCCCGCCGCCTCTCCCTACGATACATGATGCACCACAGAGTAGCAGTCTGTTTTCTGTGTTTTTTTCTGTCTACTTTCCCACAGACGCTACTCACACAGCGAAGTCACGTTCCTCAGCAACAAGCTACAGCTGCGGTTCGGATCGGCTACTTAAACCCACTCGAGAACACTGCACTTCAACCGCCGAGTTCCTGGCAGGCAGCAGAAAGTGTAGCTACAGGGCTGGACTAAATGCCAAGTAAGTGGGAGACTTGGGGGTTACTGTAGCCCAGGCCCCGTCATCAGGCACAGCCCTGCACTAACCTGAACGGGCTGCTTTACTGCAATCCCTCCTTAACCTTAATCCCTCTACTTGAAACCCCTTATCTACCGTCAGAGTGCAAACCTTTCTCGGATCCCTGCCAATGAGCTTTTGGAGTTTTCCTTGATCACCTTAAATTTGTTTTTATTCTGCATTTAGCAATAACACAATTACCTCGCATTTCTCCTCCCCCCTCCCCTCTCTTCCCTCCGTCTCGTTTGTTTAATTTAACCCGCTCCGCCCCCTCCCCTTCCCGCCGCCTCTCCCTACCCGTCTTTTTGTTTCTTTTCTTGAGTAGGCCTGTCGGTATGCAGGAAATTATAATGATACATTACTTCTCATGTATTAAAATGTATCGCTTCCTTATTTTACGGTATTGTAAAGACTGCCTGCACTAAAATCGATATATTATCGTTATCAAGTTTTGGGCACTCACTCAGTGGGCTGTCTTGCTGAAATATTATCGTTTGTGCTGCTTTACTGCAATCCCTCCTTAACCTTAATCCCTCTACTTGAAACCCCTTATCTACCGTCAGAGTGCAAACCTTTCTCGGATCCCTGCCAGTGAGCTTTTGGAGTTTTCCTTGTTTTTTTTCTGATCACATGTGCAAAGTTGACTGAAAAGGAGTGCTGTTCATTGCTAGGGCTGGTTTGCGCCACTCCTTAATTTTATATGTTTGGCAGATACCCTTTGCATACTGACTGTTTGCAGATTTTTTTTTTTACCAAGCCAGACCTCTTGGACTTTCTAAAGCGTATTGCAAAGTGCCGCCTTGACTCAGAGAGCCATAAATGTGGGTAATGCCAGGCACGGGCTCAAATAATTGGAAAAAAAACTAAGAAGATCTCACCAGGTCTAACGTATCGAGAGTTGGGGCTTTATAAAGCACACTGGCTTTAAGTGCTAGGCAGTTTATGGCCACGGCATTTGTTTGTTTCAACTTTACTCTAATTCATCATGGAAGTCTTTCTCCTGCTTCAGAGGGCATGGGACAAGGAAGTAATTTAAGGTTGGAAACAAAATTAAAAGTATAATGTTTAAATATCAAAACTGAGAGCAGCACAACGATAATACAATAATTACCAAGGATGAAATGTTCAACAACTGCATGCAATTCCTACACAACGTACATAAAACCCCCTGGCACAATACCCAGCCTGAGCTGCCAGATTTGTAGCCCGGTGTTAACATGGTGCTAATTTTAAGGAAAATTCGCGTAGTTTTACTCAAATCACTTCTCCTACTTAATAAGAATAAGAAGACACGCATGAACCTTTTTTATAAAAGTATAACTTACTTTTTGGAACCTAAGCAGTGATGGTAATCACAGGTTTTAAAAGCCCTGATCGGTGTTTATAGACGTGGACTCTCTTGGGTGTAGGTCACATATACATAAAGGCATGGCAAGAGGAACAGTGTATAGATAGCATAGCAGAGATGCCGCCTACCTGGCTGAGATTGTGCCGCAAGCTGCTGCTTTCAGTGATAGGGAGTACTGAAGGAAGAGCTCATCTCATGGGAGGTCGCTGTGCACTATCACCTAAAGGAGGCCGATTGGGCAATGGGAGAGCAAAACCCCGCCTTTCTACGAGGAAATTCAGCAGCCATCTTTGAATTTCGAAATATCCCGACGTGAGACTTCGCGGGCTACTTAAGCAATACCACAAAAAACTGTGTATTGTTATTTTAAATTACATAACTAAGGAATAGTTTCCAAATACATACTTGTTTTTCTTGCTTCGCAATGCCATTAATAAGCACATGCAGAATGTGCTGCACTTGATTAAGTAAGAAAAAAGTCAGGCGCTCCACCTAACACTAACCTCTAGGTCGAGGGTGAGTCAGGATTCAGGAAGGAGAATCCAGCCAACTGTTGTCTTTTTTCGTGTTTCTACAGACACTTTAGATACTGCTGGCACTGTTCTGGTACAAATGTTTTCTAACAGGCAACGTTTATCCAACTAGTGTTAAAGTTGGCCCTTTACAGTGACATGCTCACATCTGCATTTGTAAGGCTCTCTCTGCCCTCTCAGATAATGAGCGGTTTAACCCTCGATTGCCCACAAGAAAAACAGGCAGAAAGTAATTAAAAGAATGTTATTCTTAACATACCATCGAAATTTGATCATAGCAAGATGCCCACATCGACGCTCATATTAAAACACACCACGGGTTACTAGATAATCCAGTCGAGGTTTTTGCCTTTGCATTTCGGTAGTGTAGTCTTGATTTAGTAAATGGATAACCAAACCCCGTGCTGCTGTCCAAATGTAAAGCTCAGCACCTGGCTGGCTGGCTGGCTGCCGCTTAAGTTTCCAGCACCCTCACTCACCCTCACTCACCCTCACTCACCCTCACTCACCCTCAACACCTCACTCACCCTCACTCTCACTCATCCTCACTCACCCTCAACCCCTCACCCTCACTCACCCTCAACCCCTCACCCTAACTCACCCTCACCCTCAACCCCTCACTCACCCTCACTCACCCTCAACCCCTCAACATCAACCCCTCACCCTCACTCACCCTCACTCACCCTCACCCACCCTCACCCTCCCTCACCCTCACCCTCCCTCACCCTCACCCTCACTCACCCTCACTCACCCTCACCCTCACTCACCCTCACCCTCACTCACCCTCACTCACCCTCACCCTCACTCACCCTCACCCTCACCCTCACTCACTCTCACGCTCACTCACCCTCACTCTCACTCACTCTCACGCTCACTCACCCTCACTCTCACTCACCCTCAACCCCTCACTCACCCTCACTCACCCTCACCCACCCTCACCCTCACTCACCCTCACCCACCCTCACCCTCACTCACCCTCAACCCCTCACCCTCACACAGTGCAATAGGTCTCGGAGCATTTGAGTTAGAGCTTTTAGAAATGTTTATGGCTTTTTTTTTAAATTCTTTAGCATTGGCTACAGGAAACAAAAATGCTAAAGATTTACAAAAAAACCCATAAACAATTCTAAAAGCACTAACTCTAATGCTGCGAGACCTATTGCATTTCCAATGCTTGTTTGTTAAGTCTCCCTTCATAAATCATATCCACTTTTAGGGTTTTGCTAAGCACCTCATGTATTAATTAATAAATCAGCAATAAGCATGTGTGGGGTATATTCACAAGAACATGTGATAACTACCGCAAGAACAGCGTAACGCAACTTTCAACATTGCAGCCTATTGCAGGAAAATAACCCCGTGGCAATGTGGAATTCACAGCGCGGCAGAAGCATGCAATAGTTTTCCAAAACCGCAGACAATTTCCGCAATACAACCACCTTGATGGAGTAAAACACAAAAACCACAACACCAAAAAACCTGCGATGGGCCAAAGCGTGATGAGGAAATTAGCGATAAGCAGCGTCAGGCCTGCAACACACACCTGGCTGGCGGGAAAAATCCTCATAAAAGTAGAAAAAACACCCAAACAAATTCAAATTCAAAAATTCTTTATTTCAGCCAGTTCGGCCATAAAAGAGTACAGGATAAAAAAGAAGGGGAAAGGGAAGAGAAAGAGGGAATACAAGTAACATTAAAAAATCATGTATATACACATGGCAATATATTCATATAGGCAGAATATAATCAATTCATCTTTCAAATATTTTAAAATAACTTCAGATTCTGGACAATCATTCTGGTGCTAGCAATAGATATCAATTAATTTACGCCCCTTGCACCACATGGCTAGCAAAAATTTGGAGAGTGCAAAAACAATAGGGCTCGATGTACTAGTTTTAAGAATTGTAAAGGCATTCAAGCAGTGTTTGAAACCCAAATTTCTGCACAATGGTGCCACCCAATATTTTCTTGATGTGGAGTAAGCTGGGCAAAAGAAGAGAACATGAAGCTCATCTTCTATGTCGCAACTGCAGCCCGGGCAAGACTTATCTAAGGAGGCCGTCCACTTACTTGCAACGGCCGTCAGAGGTAAGGTGCCATGTCGCCACTGAATAAGAAGTTTTCGAGCTAAAATCGGGAAGACAACGTCCATGAAGTCCTCAAAATAATAAGAATTTTTGAATTCTAAGAAAGAGTTGGTAAGTGTGCCTACATTAGGATCGGAAACTAGGTTTTCCAATTTCCTTTCAATGGCCGCCTCCCCCGGGGCGCTCCCATCCATAATAGGTGGCGCCCCCCTAGGGACCTTGAAATCACTGCTCACCGATCATGACCTTACCGCCCGACGAAGACTAAATAAATACGACAATTAGTTACCTACTAGGGGAAAGAAACCTATGCTTACTCTTGTAGTACAGCTCGATATATCCACTGACTTCAACATTGCTACAAAGGAAAAAAAAGGTCCTATAGCACAGAACAATCTTTATTGCATACATTCCTTAACATTTCTACAAAGGAAAAAAGGCCTATAAGCAAGTATTCAGTTACATGCATACTCTTGTCATCAATTTAGGATGAAAGCAATTATTCCAACAAAACATGTTTTATTACAATCAAATAGCAACATAGGACTTTGTTCACTCCAAATATTTTGCAACAGGGGCTGGTGGGTGGGTCAAAAAACTGCAGCTTGTTCCCTTGAGGGCTCACGAGCGACGAGTGGTGCAGCCTTCAGAGCGCAGGAACAAGAGGACGCTTCCCTGGATTCCTGCGCCTTTTATCCAGCAGCGGGAAGGCGAGGGCCGTGCCCCCATCCCGCCCATAGGTACACGGACTTCCGGGCGGGTGTTTAGGACAACCCTTTTAGGCGGCGGGGGCGTGCTCCGACCATGCCGCTATGGGCATACCGGCTGTGAAAGGCCCCCCACCCGCAACAGTTTCCTGGGGGATCGGGGCACCCATCCATACGTTCGGGGTGACAGAGTGGTCTCCCCTTTCCATTCTTTCTTTGCATGGCCGATGATATCTTTATATTGCGATCTACATTCTCGGATCGCAATTCAACTGGACCCAGCCTTGATTGCTGTAAGAAGATTACCTTTTGCTCTCCTGCATGCCGAGTTATACCAGGATGAGACAGGTTGTCTAGGCCTTCTTGTGGGTGCCTGAGGGTAGAAGACTTCAGCAATATTTTTAACTAGATCTGAATAAATCCCACTAAGTTCAACGTTAAAATCCATAGGAAAATCTTGGGAGATTCAAGTTTCGACCTCCAAGAGTCATGGTAGGACTATATTATATGCTTTAGCTAAGTTCTCTTCCGATCCTACTATTCTCCCCCACTTTACCCTGCGCCTGTTACTTGTTATTGTGAGTCCAGTCACCTCATCATCTCCTCCCCCATTGTTTGGATCTATTTCTTGTTGCCCTGGATACACCAGCTCCAGGCATAACGCATGATGGTCACTATCGGCTCTCCCGACAACCCTGAAATCAGTGACCAACGACCACATTAGGGTTTCCACCATGATGTAATCGATTTGGGACTCATGCCCTTTCTTATTGAAAGTACACACTGACGGGCTGTCGGACGCTGAACGTCCATTACACGCCCTAAGGGAATTATTTAATACAAGGGCTGTGATCTGAGTTGCCAGCGGGGACCACACCTTGGGTCGTGGGGATTGACATTGGGGAATCGCCCAGTAATCGTCCTCTCCCATAAGAGCACCTTCAAGAGGTTAAAAAAATGGCTCATATTAGCAATTCACATCTCCTGCTACCAAGAGCCTATGTTCCCTTGTCAATGTACTCAAGAATTGGGATAGATCATCGATTGTGGATGACTCAAGGCCCAGCCGTACTGGCCACAAGTAAACATTCACAACCGCCAGCCAGAACCCGTTGGGCCATTTGAGCACTAGACATTGCACATCCTCTGAGTATGTGGGCACGTTTTCCACCGCACAACCCAGATTAAGGGCGACGCATATAGCCAGGCCCCCAGAAGGTCTTCCTCACCCTCCCCACTTTGCAGGCACGTGAAAAGTGGCAAATCCCGCTCTTGAATGTTCCTCCTTGGCCCAAGTCTCTCCTGATACAGACATAAGTCCATCTGGTCTACCAAGGAGCCCCACTCCGTACAGTGTAGCTTATGTGTTATGCCCGCCACATTCCAGGATAATATTTTAAGTGGTTTCGGCGCCGCAGTAGCTTTGATTGCTGCAGCACTTCCTATTGTTTCACCTGGATTTAGAGCCCTACAATTAAGTGGATCTCGATGCTGTGGCACTACACTATCCTGTGTCATAAGCCCTTTAGCTATGTTTAGTTCCCAGGTCTGGGTGAGTGAAGGGGATTTTACTGGGCTAACCTCAGACTCTTCTATAATTTCAGTAGCCTCTTTGGGGTTCTTAAACTGTGAAATAGCCACCCTAGTCTCCCTATCCGCCTGAAGTCAATCCACCATCTCGAGGGAACTAAACCTATTCTGAGTTAGTGGGTAGTTTTGAGTGATTTGGTCTCTGTGGCCACCCCTATTCGCCCCTCGGCCTGCCTTTGCATCACCAGGGACCAATCCGATGCGCAATCTAACAATACTGGTTGAGGGTAGAAGAAGGAGAGAGGACAGGGTTTGATCCTTGACCCTGCACTGTCGTGAGACCAATTACAGATGTATTCTACTGTGCGCGGATCCCTAAAATTGACAAGAACACAATCATCTGTAATGTTTTTCTGACTATGACCCACCCAAGCTATCCTTCGTACCATCAATACCTCACTCCTAGCATTAAGCGGTAAGGGTCTATTATGGTTAAGCCAGTGGGTCACTTTATTTTTTGGTGACATAAATGATTCCTGGGCTGGGTTGCTAATCTCAGGGATACCTGTGAGTACCCCCACATACGGACTGGTTTCGGGCGGTAAGTCAATTCTGGCCATAACCTGAGATGTCGTATTGGATATAAACTGCCCCCCCTCTGTTGGTATCTATCTATAGTGGGTATACTCAGATTGCCTGTCATTGCAGGCCCTACACTAGCTACTACGCCCACAGTTGTCGTATTGGTAACTGTGGTAGAAGACCCAGCAGCAGGAGGGGGGAGGGCTGGGAGCCCCAGTGGGCACATAACTGGTTTGGGTGATATTCGCCGTCTGCATTTTTCTCTTTCTTTTTACCCTATACCCAGCCATAGTGCCCTGTTGTAGCTGAGAAAGCTGAGATTACATGCTAGCAAGCGTCACTTCTAGAGGATCAAGCGCTGACTTTAATAAGGACCTCAGTCTTTCTAAAAGGAGTTCGTCCACACCCTTTATCCCCCCGTACACTGTGCCTGCTCCAGAATAGGAAATCCTTGAGAAGCAGCCGGTAATAGGCATGGGTCAGTATCCAAGTCAGTAGAATCTTTCAAAATAGGCACTCCCTTGTAGTTTGGAGGTGTAGCACTGCCAGACAATCCCTTCGCTGTTCTGATTTTCCTGCGACCAATCACTTTAGTTGCAGCCCGCTTCCTCTTATGTTTTGCCCCTCTCTGTTTTCCCCTTGTTGGATTTACCGGAAGTTTCTCGGGCGAGGAGGGCAAATATGGAACATCGGGGAGCGCTGTAGCCTCCTCGGTTGGGGATCCTATAATTGAAGAGATATGGTCAGCGTCCTGTGGAGCATGTACAAGGACTGGGGCGCAGGTAGAATTTACATAGTTGTCATGTACAGGCGTCCTAGCATCTGCAAAGTGGCCCATAGAAGATTGTTTGGCCATAGCAAGGTCCTGCGACACTCTGCGCTCAATGAGGATGATACCTTGGCCGATCACTGAATTTGCTCTGATAATAAAATTGTCTAGCGTACCAGTGATCAACCCTCTACTGGCCAATGTATTGCTCCTTGTTCCCCAAGCAGCCATATTAGTAAGTAAGTAAGTGCAAGTCCCCAGCAACAGAACTTACAATTGTGTTAGAGATAAAATGCCACAGATGAAAGAGGGATGGCCCGGTCCGGTCTCCCCTGGGTCTCAAACGGACTACAATGGGCCCGCCTTCGCGCGCGTCCCGCGACGTGGGATGCGCTGATCAAAATATAGGGCGTAAAAGGGGCGGAAAGAGTCACTAGCCTCAGGGCTGCTGGGGCTCGCAGTCCGCGCCAAAGCCAGGGAACGTCCTCATGGTCCAAAAGCACCACCACACACCTCCGAGCGGCTCCCGCGGAGCGGGGGACGCTAGGCGCTGTTTTAAAGCATCCGGAGTAGAGGGGGCGGGAAGAGTCACCAGCCTCAGGGCTGCTGGGGCTCGCAGTCCGCGCCAAAGCCAGGGAACATCCTCAGGGTCCAAAAGCACCACCACACACCTCCCAGCGGCTCCTGCGGAGCAGGGGCCGCGAGGCGCTGTTTTAAAGCGTCCGGGGTAGAGGGGGCGCAGTCTGCGCCAAAGCCAGGGAACGACTTCAGGGTACAAAAGCATCACCACACACCTCTGAGCGGCACACAAACTGACCAAAACTCAAGCACCATGGATGCAGCCGGAACAGGCGCAGAGGTCGAGCGCAACACCACAACGATCAGCCTGAGAGCTCGGGGACATGGAAGGGCAAGGACATGAAGAAGAGGAAGACGAAGTTCAGTCCGCAGGCGAACAGGATCATAGTCACGGAGGTGATGGACCACCATCAATAACTGTTTGTCACTTCCAACGTGGCAATGGGCACTAAAAATTGAATCTGGCGGGACATCGTGGATAAGGTGAATGCCATCGGGGAGCACAAGAGGACAATGGACGAGGTCAAGAGGCGATAGAATGACATCAAGCGGAAGACCAAGGAGAAACTCTCCACCAACCAGAAGCCAGCAATGCAGACTGGAGGTGGGGGCCCAACGCCACAGTTCATGCTCGATGACATGGAGGAGCTGGTGTCGACAGTCATCAGTGTGGAGACTGTGGCCGGAGTCGGGGTAACGGAGACTGCTCAACAGGACACAACACAATGCAACAGGGTGAGTGACCACCAGGTACTGGGGGCACAGGTGGAGATGGGCACAATGACACACATGCACAATCAAGCAGAGCACAATGCACATCCACAATTACTCTGGGTCCTCACCCAGATGTACAGAGTGTCACAATGTACAATGCCATGCTGTCTGATTGTTAACATGTACCATGTGGCCACATACATGTGGACACATTGTAATACAACATCTGCCCTTCACATCGCAGGGGCCCCGTCAACACCTCCTGCCGATCAGTCCAGCCACTCTTCACTGATGACGAGGAGGACAACACCAGCATCGACACCCAAACCATCCAAGACATCATTGACTTCATCCGCCACTCACCTCAAGGATCGAGGCAGGCCAGCTACATCGAGGAGACACCACCCACTACCCAAAGTACCCAGCAGGAGGCACCCACAGCCCGTCACTACCCCAAGACCCCCAAGAACAACACATGACCTTTCAACACCATGTGCTGGAGGGAAACACCCATTGAAACAACAGTCTTTTCACGCGCTGCCATCACAACGATACTTTCACATCGCAGGAGGCTTACATCGCATGCTTTTAGAACGCATGCTACTAATGCGCATTGACATTAACATCGCTAGCAATGACAACGCGTGCTGCAAAGAGATGGAAGATGACAGATTATGCGATGACATGGGAGATGGAAGATGACGGGTTATGACATTATGCGTGATAGATGACATCATAGCAGAGCCACGGGAGAAGCAACATGATGTGCTGCGATGAAAAACATATTGGCAAAGGCTGGCACTAGATGCAGAAGATGACATATAACATGCACATGACAGATGCACATTATGACTGATGCAAGAAGACATGGCAAAGAATATTTTGGGTGGGATCAGGAACACGGAAGATGACAGATACGTGCACCGATTATGACAGATGCAAGATGACGTCATAGCATAGCCACGGGAGATGAAGATGCATTTAGCATAGCCATGGCAGATGGATGACATATTAGCAAAGGCTGCCACTATAGCAGATGATGCGACATGAGTGCTACGATGAAAAACATATTGGCAAAGGCTGGCCCTAGATGTGGAAGATGACATATACCATGCCACATGCGTGCAGATGACAGATGCGCATTATGACTGACTGATGCAAGATGTTAGGTGTGCACTGCCAGGTGGACTTTTAGATGAGTTTGATTTCCCCTTTTATTTTGTGTTTTGTAGTCTATGCTATGGGCTGCAGGGGTAAGGGTTGCAAGGATATTTGTGTACGTAGATGTGGGCCAAGTTTCTGTCTTGAAGAGTGATTGTGGTGTGTTATCATGTAAGCTATGTATGAAGTGCCTGTGGCTAAACAGTGTGTGCTAATGAGTAAGAGTTTGATGCTTTCTATGCATTCTTACAACAGTATTTGAACAATTACAATCCTTTAGAGTGCACATCTTCCCTGATTTCCAGTAGCTCTACAACTCTGCTTTACAGAACTGAGACCTCGACAGTGCTCCCACAATGCACCTCTGCCATGCACTAGGATGTCGATACTCTTCATTCGACAGTGCTTTAACAAACCCTGCCTGTCCAAATTGTAAAGTGTATTAGGAACTCAGTTCTAGAACATGACAACGTATACTGGAATCACAGAAACAAATCAAAATCAGCTTCAAACATCACAAAAACTGATAATGAACATGACATATAACATGACACATGCGTGCAGATGACAGATGCGCATTATGACTGACTGATGCAAGATGACTTTGCAGATGGAAAAGAAGTTTTAGATGACAGATTATGACATTCTGCGTGACAGATGACGTCATAGCATAGCCATGGGAGATTGCGAAGACATGGGAGATGGAAGATGATGAATTATGACATTACGCTTGACATATGACGTCATAGCATAGCCAAGAGAGATTGCAAAGACATTGGAGATGGAAGATGACTGATGCAAAATGACATGGCAGATGGAAAAAACATTTTTGGGGGATCAGGAACACGGAAGATGACAGATACGTGCACCGATTATGACATATGCAAGATGACGTCATAGCATAGCACGGGACATGAAGATGCATTTACCATAGCCACGGCAGATGGGTGACATATTAGCAAAGACCAGGCACTATAGTAGATGATGCGACATGACTGTTACGATTTTTCCGTGCAAGATGACAGATGCGTGCACAAGATTATTCAAGTTACTAATAGACAAAAAATAGTAGCATTGCGCAACACAAATACACAATCTGTAATTTTTTACAAGGTAGTTTCAAACACTCTGAAGTGCAAAGGGTGGGTGTGCAGGATAAAGGCGAAATGATGCCTGACATTTTGTGTAACGTTATCTTGTCAAATCGATGTAATAGCATGCGATTTCGTGATCCAACTTGTATTTGCCTAAACCAGCAGAGACACCAAAATAGCGTGGGAACAGCAATCGCAGTCAGTGCGTGCGATGTAATGCTTTTTGCGATGTAAAAACTGTGTGGTCATTGCTGGCATTGTTATGATTGGCAATATATCATCATACATCCGTGCTGGAGTGTCAGAGGGAGACCGCTGAGCAGGTGCGGTTGGGTTTCGGCATCATGGCAACCAAACTTGATGCCATCCTTAGGTGTGTAGGCCCGCTCCATGGTCTCCAACGAGCCCTGACTGACATTGCTGGAGTCATGACATGGAGAGAAGAACACCTGAACACTCAGAGTAGCTCCAGCGATACAAGCCGTGAGCTGGCACACATGCGGAGGCTCATGGAGAACATGGTGCGGATGGAGGCGGAATGGATGGTAGCCACCACTGCACATCAGTGGAATGTAGCTGGGATCTACCATGCCCTGCAGATCATCATCATGGCATTGCTGCCACAAGGCGTGGCGATGATGCATGCAGCTGCCCCCCCCACCATCCACATTTCCGACCCCTGGTGTGTCTCTGCCTCCCAGTGCGGCAGGCCTAGCCACTCCGGCACCTGATGTGTCAGTGGCACACAGTGTGGGCGACAATCCACCTGAGACCCTGATGTACCAGTGGCACACAGTGCAGCAGCCGGTACTGCAACACCCCCAGGTGGGGCAGAACACACATCTGGGGATGAGGACGTGGATGTGCCTGTGATATGGACTCAGTAGCATTCATTTCCGCCACCTGGCCTGTTTCTGCTTGGTGCTGCACATGGCCTCAGGACCTTCCACTGTCCCCCGATTCACACAGATGCACTCACCTTGGACAACGACATGGACTGCCACATCCTTGTTGATGACCAATGACACGGTGACCAGACTGCGGACTGCACCCCACCTCTTCCGCAGTAGTTCCCCAGATGGACTCTGGCTGGCCCTCCACGGGTCCATTTTGTGTAGTGTGTTCGGCATTGCCCTGTACTGGACATCCAGCTGCAGAACGGCACGGGATGTGCAATAAACATCATGTGACGCACTGCTGTATCATTTCTTCCATCATTCATGTATGTATGTGTAGATGAATGTAGGGTCAGTGATTTCCCTTGCGTCAATGACGCACATCCTGTGGGATGCCAGTCAGAGGGTGCTATATAGCAATTTGTGTTATAGGTCCCGTGGACACCACAACTGGGACACACTGCTCATTTATGTGGCGACACATGCATGTCACCAGTTGTGATTGTATGACGTCAGGCAGAATATTTCGTACATGTTTAAGTGTAGCTGATGTGGAATGGCTTTGGTCGGGGGGTGCCGGGGAAGGATGGCCCTGGGTGTGGTGTCGGTGGGTGTTGTGGCCCTCTTGGGTGTCCATGCTGCATGTTTAGTTGCTCCATGGCATCTGTTTGTCTTCAGGTGAGGCTGTGGGCTGGGCTCCCTTTTGTGGTGCAGGCTCGGGTCCGACTTTACACCAGGTCAGAACAGGTGTTGATTTCCTGTTGCTAACGCGCCTTATCGCATGTTTTGTGTTCTTATCGCCGATCTGGCTAGTCATTGTGAATGTTGAGGTGTTGTGTTTACGCAGCTTTTTGCAAGGGAACGCCTACTATGCATCTCATTAGCAATAGTTGCGGTGGTCCTATGTGGCGATGTTTTTTGCGGCTGCCACCGCAGGTAAACTGGTGCTGTGGGCTATTAGCACCAGCCTGTGAATGGGGTGGTAAATTTATCATGACTCTCGCTGCGATAAAGTGCTGTTAATTCGCTGATAGCTCCTTGTGAATATGCTCCTGAGAATTCTTCCATCCGGGTACGTTTTTTCATGCAAAGCTTTATGATGATTGCTGAATGGGTCTAAAGTTGTTTGGATGGAGACGCAAATGCAGCGTTTCCTATTTTAAGTCCCATGTTTAATTTTGGTCTTCTCTACAGAAGGAATTGCAGTTTTATTGGGAATTAAGCATGATGTTAATAAGAATATGCCCTTTTTAGGTCTGACTATAGACAGCTTTAGTTGTGTAGCTAACTATTGTTGGCACACGTTTCACTCAACTAACTAAATTTACATATACAGGAATTGGCTTTTGGTCAGCCCCTCTGATTGGACCATCTTTCCTCATCCCCTTCCAGGCTTTGGCTTTCCTGGTTATTCATAATATTGTGGGACTAGCCCACATAATTCCGTGAATAATTACATTTCAATTAAAGAGCTTGCTTTTTGGATGCGCTGAAGAGTCAGTCAGCCTCCCCCATTTCCTTTCCCTTATTTTATGTATTTTGAGTGTGACCATTACAGAGTTTGTTGAGTTGCATGCCCAGCTGCAAACTTTGATAAATAGTATAAAATGGCTGCTAAACATGCAAGCTGTGGAAGTCCAGTAAAGCTTGTGACTGGTGGCAGTATCTCCTCATGGCTGACAAGATAGGCAAGAATGGTATTTCTGCGCTAATACATCCTGACTGTGTTTTTTCCTGTAGCATTGATGCCACTAATTACTCTTGTTCTTATTTTCTAATAATGTTGCTGTCACAATCACAGAGCATGTAGCTTCTGCTGAGGGATTTTATACTTTGATGACTATTGCAGCTAGACATGCATGCTGGTTAAGAGCCGAAATGCGCATGTTTTGTGGTAAAAGGTCAGGGCCCATAAGTTCAGAACCAATTCTAGAATTTCAATCCAATGGTTCTTTTTTAGCAGCATGAAAGGGTAGAGGGGAGAACATTTTTGTCAATAAAACAAGAATTCCCTTCGACACATAGTTAACACAGGTAACTGCGTAAGGTTAGTAAATTTAACAACTTTTCCTTGGTTCCCAGGCCTTCTTCAATGTGAAACACAACGATCTTTCTTCAATGACCCAAGCTATTTTATTGTAACTTCTTTTCTCCTTGCCTGACTAGTAAAACAAAGACATTATTCAAGCTGACAAGAATGCTTCTTTCACCGGAAATACAAAACGTGAGAAAGAACAAATTCCACAACACACATAAAATTCAGCATTCAGCATTATAGGCCTACAAGATTCAGCTAACATAAGAAACCAGTATATAAGCTTTTATGAATGTGCCTAGGAATATAAGGCACATTCAATAAATACATTTACCTTCTTGAAAAATGACTTGATTAATAAAAATGTTTAGTGCATGAATAAATGTCAGTTTCACAACACAAGTTCTTCACTTTAATGTTTCCTGCTAGTTACATTCACTTACTGCATTATTTCTCCACATTACTTTTCATTAGCTTAAGCACATCACATTTTGAGTTAATACATTTCAAGATTCGAACACCTCATGCTAATACAACAAAAGATTATATACAGGTGTGCTCTACATATGTGATTTTAATGCACCCCAAAAAATAAAATGCGATTTCTGCTATATCAGTTCCCCCTATGATGACGTTAAGTCATCACAGACACCTTAAATCCCTGTAGAGTAGACCAACCTAAACAGATGCCATAGCTAGTCTCCTCTGTCTGAGCTCCTCCAGCCACTTCAGGCTTCATGACTGTCCTGCATGCATTCCACCCTTCTATCTCTTTCTCCCGAAAGGAATTCTCCATTTGCCTCCCCTTTTGCCATTTGTATGCCCTTATCATGCCTAACAAAATGATAACACAGATCACAACATTTATGATTGGCTTTAGGATATATACCAGAATTCCCTTTCCTAGGTTAGTAACCAACTTCCAACTGCTCCAAATCCCTTTCCAGTAATGTCCCAGACTCCCTCAGTTGCCAAATCTTGTATCTCGTGATGTATCTCAGTGATGTCACTTATATATCACCTCAGATCTTCATTTTTATCAGGGATATAATTACAACACTGTTGGACCTTCAGCATCTGACAAACTCCACCTTCCTTTGCTAGTAACATGTCTAAAGCAAGATGGTTTTGCCACGCCCTCGTCTTATCAAAACCATTTCTCCATCTATGAGTAGGAATGACTGTTCTGTGTTAACTGACAACTTATCCAAAATGGTGGACAACTTTCTGATCTCGATGTCATTCAACACCACACCCACACAAGGTATCATCTTCCTAAATATGTCTCCTATAACTTAATCAGGACTCAGTCCACGTTTATCTCTACGGTTTGACTTTTCTTCCAAACCCTCCAAATCTTCCACATGGTATAATTTTGGAATCACAACTGCCCCATAACAAGTACAATATGAATTGTTTGTAAGCCAAACATATACATTCTTCCCACACACCAAATATACTCCTGTCACCACTTGTACTGCTTCTTGCAAAAAGATCTTCCAAGGACCATCTATTCGAAAAATATGGTCACACACACTCTGTCCCACAAATATAGTCTCATAACGACTCTGAACTTGTTGTATGCAAAGTTTACCTCATTGTTTCCAATCTAGAGCTATAGGACATTAACTTATTTTATCCTTATGAGCTAGCTCCTCCTTGGTCCACCCCTATCAGTAAGTTTAACAATTAGTGCCCTAGGTGTCTCTTCTACTTGATCTATGCAACTCTTTTCTATATCTGTTAATATGCAGGTTAGGTTATGTCTATCCACATAAGCAGTATCTAGTGTTGCCGTGGGTATAAAATACTTTTACTTCCTCTCTTCTTGCTTGTAATAATCACATTTGTACCGGTATTTGTAGACTGGTATCTGAGAGCACTGCATCATAATTCGAGAAATAGTATTAGTAATGACCCTTTCCATAAAACATGCTAACTAATAATCTACATGTAATGCCATATCACATCACAAAAATGGGTAGTAGTGTTACCTGTCAAGGAAACGTCTGCACATTTGTTTAGCCTGTATATCGTAGTGGAGTAATATAAATATTGAGTATGGGTGTCCTACAAAAAAAGTCTAGGTATGGGTGCTAGATTTGTCCTAAAAACACCTTCTACCGAACGGTGTTGTCTGTACCCGGACTCAGAAGGATGAGGAATCACTGTAGATTTTACTGCCCAGAAGGTCGGGACTTATCATGGCATCGACCGGATTTTGAAACACTCTATAAACTGTGAGGATTCCTTGTTTTGAACGCATGGGAGCACAATACGATTACATACTGGCCCGTGAGCAATATTGGTGATTTCGCCACTTTGATATTAGAAAAGCAGTGTATATTTATGCCTTGGATCGTCGGATTGGAACATATTTATTATTCTGTTTATTATTCCGTGGCTTATTAATGAGCATTGTGAGACCACAGTTACAGGGCGGCGTTCTGTGAAATTCTTACTGTAGTTGTGACCAGGCTTGGGCCCTACAGTGTCCGGATATCTAGGACATACACATTGCCTTTGCCTTGAAAAAGTCTTTTTGATAAGACGAAACACGTGTCGGCAAGTCGTGTGCTGGGAGCTTTTATGGGAGTGATTTTTGGAATAAAGACAATCAAGATCATTATATGTCTTGGATCCTTATGTTTTGGACTTGTGTTGTTTTTAATGTCTCTATACTTGAGTTAAATGGGGCTACTTATACCCATGAATGTGATACATATCTTGATGACTAGAAAGTGACAAGAGGTGTGCTGTCAAAGCCCTGTTTCTTTGCATGTAATACCATATGTCAGGGGTAAGTGATGGTACTTAATTCCCTCCTCAACTGAAGCAGGCAATTGCATACACACATAACAATCTCTCACATCCATAGTATTTACAAAGTCGTAAAACATTCAGAGTGTAAACTCCTTTAGACAAATTTACGTGAAGAAAGTGACTAGCTTGCTCTATTAGGTCTTTATCAGATCCTAATGTACCCTCTTTTGAGGCAGTAGTGGTAGGTATGTGTAGGAGAGTAGGATCTGCTTACTATGGTTACTCCCACTTTTTGCTGGTGTTTCACTGTTTTTCGACTTTAGTCTGGCTGGGGCCCTGCTATCCAGGACCCCAGCCCAGCTGCTTCCTCTCTAAATTGATTGCAAGTAGTTTAGGTACACTCCAGTATGGTTACTTGGGTACCCTTGTGAGTCCCTAGTATATGGTACATCAGGTACTCAGGGTATAGGTACCCTAGAAGCCTACTAGGGGCTGCAGCATAAATTATGCCACCACCGGGAAGCCTTCAAAAATGACAGCATAGGACTGCTATTGCAGCCTGGGTAAGGTGGTGCATGCACCCCTTACTAAGATATAGGTTACCGATATCCACCTTAAATCACTGCACATAGAAACCTATCAGTCACCCCTGTGGCAGGCCTTATCAATCCTGAAGGCAGGGTGCTTGGTTTTGTGTGAGAAGGTCCCATGCATGAGCAGCGCCCCTCTGAAGCTTTCAGAATCTTTTCTTTGGGGCTGTTCTGTGATGCAGCCAGACCATATACTCTTAAGTGCATTATAACCTTGCAGTAAATGCTAACGTTGGAATGGCTGCATGGAAACATGTCGGGTTTGATGTCAAACACTTTTGAATTCTACCCCTCACCTGTCCTGGTGGCAGGGGTAGAATTCCACCCTCCTAGAGGGAGAGACATGTACACACTGGTCTACCCGGTAACAAGTTTAAAGAGCTCTGGCATCACAAAATGGATGTTGCAGCCACAAACACGGGTCTGGCCTCCTTCTGCTGACCAAAACTCCAGCAGGGGAGGCCTGGACAATATGTTTCCTGTCACACGGGGGTGTACACATCTCCCATATAGGCTTTAGTGTATTGGGGCTGGGTGGGTGCTTTGAAGTCTGCATTTGGGGCACATTTGTTGTCCCTGTGCATAGCCCAGTAAAAACAGGTTGCAGGGGCTACCAGCCCCTGCTCTGGCGTGAAACTGGACAAAGGAAATGGGTGTAGCCACCCTTCTTTCCAGACCCTCCCATAGCTGGCTCCCCAGAGTATGTCCAACCCCTTTTTAAAAAACAAATATTTTTAAAGAGTAATTTTCTGATTTTATGCAGACACGTAACAGGCAGAGCAGCTTATGACATATGCTTCCCAGGAGAAACAGAAGAGAAAAAAAAAACAGAACAGCATATTATACATTGTAACAAAACAAGAAATTAAATATATTTACATGATGTGGAATCATAAGAGATCAATCTGGATAAAAAAAGACCCTAAAGTAAGTAAGAGGAATTGAGAGGAGAAATAAAAAGAAAGAAGCGATAACAAGTTTTTCGCTTTACACCATTCCATCACAGGTGCCCATATTTTCATTCACATTTTCCTTTTCCTACTACCCTTGGTCCTGTATATAGCCAGCTCTAGATTGTATTTAGCAAGTAACCCCGCCCGCCAGGTCTCAAAAGAGGGAGGGACAATGCTGATCCATTCACGCGTTATACAAGAGCGTGTAACTGCCATACAGATAAACAAAAACTGTTTCCTCTCTTCAGGAGCCCCGATCAGTACCATTTTCCCAGTAATGCATACTACCGTCTGCAGCAAGATGGTCAAAAAATGTTCAAAAGAGAAGAATAATTCCTTTAATTTTGGACATGAGAAAAACATATGTACGGCGTCAGCAGAGTATTCCCCACATCTGCTGCAAGTTGTGCCCAGCGTTGTACCCCACTTCAAGATTTTACCGGGGGTATAATAAAGGGTACACAGACAAAATATCGAGTTTTAAATTTCGATATACAATTATATCGAAGTTTAAATATCGATGGGACAAAATATCGAAGGTAAGTAATATCGACAGTCTTAATATTGATATTAGTATGATATCAGTAATATCGAAGTTTTAAATATCGATGTCAATAATATCGAAATAAATAACTTCGATGTTACTAATATCAATTTTTAAATAAATTTAGTGTATATTATATTGTATTTATTATGTTTTATTATTTATTTTTAATGCAATTTTATTAAATATTGTCTATTACTACTGTAGCGGGTTGTGGGTTTATAGGGGAATAGGGTGGGAAGTAATTTAATTATGTTAAATTAATTATTAATTAGTAGGAATCATTAATTAACTAATTGAGAATTATTTTTTAATTAATTTTAATTAATTGATTAATTGATAAATATGTTCTGTAGCGGGTTATGGGTTTATAGGGGAATAGGGTGGGAAGTAATTTAATAATAATTAATTAATTAATATATGTTTGTAAATATTTTAATTAATAATTAATTGGTAATTAATTTATATTAATTAGTTAATTAATTAATATAATTTTGTACATATTTTTAATTATTAATTAGTTGGTAATTAATTAATATTAATTAGTTAATTACATTAATTAGAGTAATTTTTTTTATATATTTTTCTGTTATTCTTAATTAATTAATTGGGAAAAATAATATTAATTATTAAATTAAATTAATTACAGCTAATGTGCTAATATATTTACTTTATTGTTATTGTTAATTAATAATTAATTGGTAATTAGATAATATTAATTAATTTTGGGTAAAGGAGTATTTTTAGGGTTTAGGGTCAGTTTTCAGTTTTTGGGTAAAGGGGTATTTTTAGTGTTCAGGGTCAGTTTTCAGTTCTTGAGTAAAGGGGTATTTTTAGGGTTTAGGGTCACTTTTCAGTTTTTGGGTAAAGGGGTATTTTTAGGGTTCAGGGTCAGTTTTCAGTTTTTGGGTAAAGGGGTATTTTTAGGGTTCAGGGTCAGTTTTCAGTTCTTGGGTAAAGGGGTATTTTTAGGGTTCGGGGTCCGTTTTCAGTTTTTGGGTAAAGGGGTATTTTTAGGGTTCAGGGTCAGTTTTCAGTTTTTGGGTAAAGGGGTATTTTTAGGGTTCAGGGTCAGTTTTCAGTTCTTGGGTAAAGGGGTATTTTTAGGGTTCAGGGTCAGTTTTCAGTTTTTGGGTAAAGGGGTATTTTTAGGGTTCAGGGTCAGTTTTCAGTTTTTGGGTAAAGGGGTATTTTTCGGGTTCAGGGTCAGTTTTGGGTTTTTGGGGTACAGGGATATTTTTAGGGTTCAGGGTCAGTTTTGGGTTTTTGGGGTACAGGGATATTTTTAGGGTTCAGGGTCAGTTTTGGGGTTTTGGGGTACAGGCGTACAGGGAAAAAATATTTTTTTTTACATTAAAACAATTAAATGAAATTAAAAAAAAGAAAATTACATTAAATTATTAAGTGTTTTATTTATTTTAAATGTATATGTATTAGTTTTAATTTTGTTTTAATATTTTTATTTAATATTTGTAAAATTATATGTATTTTAAAATTATTTTGACATTATTTTTAATACATTTAAGAAAACGATATTTTTAATTTCGATATTTTTGTACTACAATATTATTTTTTCGATATTTTTGTACTTACCTTTATGAAGATATGACTCCAATATTTTTGATGTCGATATTTTTGTGCCGATATTTTTGTATTTCGATATTCTGTCTGTCGATATTATGTCAGACATTCATAATAAAGATCAAATATTGCCATATAATGTTGTGCTCTTGAGCGACCTGTCATTAAAATTTCATTAGCTAATCTAAATGATTCCTCTATAATAACTAAATCCCAGTCCAGTTTTGCTGCCCATTTACTTTGATATATCTCCATATCGTCCTGGCATGATGCCAACAAAAACTTTGTAATATATTCCAATTGACGTTTTCCTAAACATAGAATCAATAATAGGGATTCTCTTTAAGTGTGATTCTAATTTATTAATATAGCTATGGATCTGTAAGTACTTGAAATAATCAGAGCCAGATAAATTACATTTTTCTTGAAGGGCAGAAAAGGAAAGAAGAAATCCATTGCAGATTATATCACCTAAGCAGTGAATACCCTTCATCAGTTGTACTACTACAATATCGTCAGCATATGCCAATGCTCTATAATCCATCTGGGAAACTTGAACTGGCTCTATGTTATCAGCGCTATTCAATTTATTTAAAAATACATCAATATACAGGGCAAATATTAGCGGGGAACATGGGCACCCTCGCCGGGTTCCCCGAAGTATCGAAAAGGAGACAGACTTCTGCCCTGCTAATTTAATGGATGCTGTTGGAGAAATATATATCGCTTTCAGTGCCAAAATCATCTTTGGGCCAAAACCCCTCTGGCTTAACACATCCCACAGATACAGCCATGCTACCCTGTAGAATGCCTTTTCGGCATCCAACAGGGTAATTCCCATGGCCGTCTTAGTCGCCTGGGCCCAGTCCATAGGAGCGATAAGCCGACGAATATGATCTGTAGTATCCCTAATAGGGATGAATCCATGTTGAAAATTTGAGACAATAGATGGTATTATGCCGGATATCCTAGAAGCTAGAATCTTCGAATAGATCTTACTATCGGCATTAATTAAAGACATTGGACTATAAGATGCCGGTAAAGTGGGTGGTTTATCTTTCTTCAGGAATGCCATAATTATTGAGTGCCTCCATGACTCTGGTGCTCTGCCTTTCTGTGCTTATGAGAATGTGAGCAGTATATCTTGTTTCAATATATGTCGAAACATCCTATAAAACTCTAACGGGATGCCATCATGTCCCGTAGCCTTTACTAGTGAAGGGATAGAATTGCAGCTTCCGTTTCCTCCCAGGTTATATCTTTCTCAAGGGATAAGATATGCTCTGTTGTTAGTTTAGTAATAGTTCTATTATTATTACAGTTCAAGAAGCTTTGTGATGAGTAGTTAGTTATTTCCTCCTTGTATAAGTTATTATAATACTGTCTAAAGACCTCCAATATCTCATCTAGTTTTTCAAAACGTTGTCCTGTCGGATCCTGAATATATTTTATTAAGTTAGTAGCCTCCTTTTGACGAATTTTCTTAGCTAAGATGTGGCCTGTGTTTTCTCCCACCTCATAGATGTTAGCCTGATTAACGGCTATCTGTTCTGCAAGTTTCTTCGTAAAATTCCCATATAATCTTGATTTACAAATGGCTAAGTCGGACATTATATCTTCAGGGTCTTGAGAGAGTTTCATAGCTGTTATAAGCTTGAATTCACATTCCTGTAGCTTCTTAAATTGTAAAGCCATCTCAGGATTGTTTTTGAATGTTTATGGCGTATGATATTGTCTCATCCCTTACCCCTCATTTTGTAGTGTAGTTCCTATTTTCCCAATAGGCCCTGCGCATTGGAATAACATAAACAGTAGTATCGACGTAGAAGTGCGGATCTTCCAGGCCTCCACTGACTATGTTAAACTTAATTGGGGTTGTTACCAACTAGCTCAGAGGTCACTGGAAACTTTCTTGACTGAAATAGGAAGTGATCAGCTTCCCTGGCACAGCCAAGAAGGGATTCAGTTTTCCAACAACCGTGCAACATGACAACTTTGCTCCTCAGATCAAGAGTCAACCTCTAGGGTCGTGTGAAACAATAGACAGTTATTTTACTCAGTCAGTGGTTGTGCAGTTTACTTTCACAATATGTAGAGAATAGAGAGACGGGCGTTTGTCAATAAAGGGTAACATTTATTGAACAGTCTTTCTTCTCGTACAAGAGAAATTAATTGCCACAATTGCAAGACTTGTTATTATAAAAAGTACGTACAGTAAGATGAGTATTGCAAAATAATACTGTAAAAGCATTGATATGGTTTCTTAGCCATACAATGGTTAAAATGAATAAAACATATATACATTCATATATACATTAGGCTAAAATACTCAACTGGTGCTTCTAACTACGCCTACCCCAGTGTACCTGACCTAAGCCTAATACTTGGGAGGGGAGTAAGTAAGTAGCTTTAGTTTAAGTTGGTTTTGCCAAGGTTTGCTTCAAGAATTCTCTTTAAGGGTTTAGTCAACACCATACCTCTGGAATAGAATGATGGAGGTCTGGTATCTCCTTCAGGGGGTCGATATCCCAGTCACCGCAAGGGTAGACTAGAAACGCCGGAGCTGGATTTCTCTGCAGGAGAAAGACAGCGTCTCTTCTCAGCGCATCGAGGAGGAGGAGGAGGGGCAGCGTCCGCGGGCAGCTTGCATCTGCTGGGCTCTTGCAGGGGGACGGCTGTTCAGCTCCTAAGTTCACCAAACCATCGTTCGCTAGTTAGCAGCGATAGCAGTAGCGATAGCAGCTATGGTATCATCAGCATGATAGCTTCTTCAGCAGCAGTGAGATAGCTGGCAGCATCAGCTTCAGCGAAACAGCAACGAGACCGCAGCGTTTGCTTAAGGCAACGTTGGTAATATTTATACCTGAAAGGTGCCTTGTTTGACGTAAGTTTTTGGACATAAGACGTCAATAAAGATGTCACTAGGAAGTGATCGTCTATCTGTGCTCATTAGAGTTCTATTACTAATCAAAACACAGCAAGCTGGGATTTCCAGGTTGCTGAGTTTTTATCTTTGTTGAAGAACTCGGAGTGGTAATTTAGGAATTTCAGATAGTAACTTCTGCTATGTCATTGCACTAATTGGTTGCAAAGGAAGTGGCAGAGAAAGCTATTCTGAAATGTGGCTCTGTTCGTGTGAGGCCAGAGACGAGTTTCTGAATATTGCACTTGAACGGTTATGCCAATATAGGGAATAAATGGATTTATAGCCGAATAGGGGCATAAGGTCACAGTATCGATCAGGGTCCTAGATTAGAACGCTACACCCACTCCACGAATTCATGTCCATCAAATTACTAAAACTAGAGCAATAAGATGCATGTGTAACATTGCCCACCCCAAAATACATATATGCATTTGAAATAGGAGTATTTGTAATACGTGAAAATTTAGGTACTGTACGTTTTTGAAGCATAGAAATCATTCAAAAATTATAGCATATGAAATCAATGAATGATTATGCAAAAAGAATTACACATGAAATATCTCTGAAACAGAAGAAGGCGAGATAATTTCATCACATATAAATGCATTGCAATAAAATGTGCTAGAGGCTGGTGTAAAGTTATTATGTCTCTAGATGTGTTTAGAAATAGAAGTTGAAGCTTCTGTTCTCTATGAATAGTTTTACTTTAAGCAAAGAATTTTTCGTGCCAGAAAAAGGGTGATTAATAAAAAGTGTTCAATTCAAAAGGATTATTGCTTGAACGGGGAAAATAGAGTTCCAACGCATTTAGAAGTTTTTGTTGTTCAAAACTGAAGGCCGAATTCAGAGTTCATGGGAACGCTGTGTGTCGGAATGCTTCTCTAAAGGTATTGTTTTAGCTAACATGTCTGTTTGCAGTGATCTCAAAATTTTTGTGTGTTTTTGAGTCCAATTGATTTGTTTAAAATCAGGTTTGATTAGTTCGTAAAGAGGTTTAACCCTCTCTGTGTAATTTAGAATGTATGTTCTTCCGAAATTCAGAAAACCTAGTATGGATTGTAAATTCTTCAGCGTTTTTAGAGCTTGGAGTACAGCGCACTTCTCTAAGAAGTTGTCCTCTAGGCTTCTTCCTTCACTTGATAATTCGTACCCTAAGAATAGTACTGTCAGATGGGCAATTCGAGACTTTTTAAAGTTGAATTTGTAACCCTCTGCTGCGAACCCAAGTATAATGGTGTTCATTCTTTTCAAGTGAGTATCCAAGTCGTCGTCTGTGAGATAGATATCATCTACATAAGATAATGCCTCATCATCATATATTTGTAGTAACTCTGTTACCCTAGCTGAGAATAGTCCTGGGCTGTTCTTGAACCCCTGTAGGAGTCGACAGAAATTTTGCTGCGACCCAAATGCTGAGAAAGCGGTCAAGTATCTGCTTTCTGGTGCAATGTTTTGACTAAAGAAACCATTAGATATGTCTAATGTCGTTTTATATTTTTTCCTAACTATGTTGTTCATTAGTGCAGCACTATGCGAGTTTTGTACTGCAAATGTTTTGCAACATGCATTAAGGTGTCTGTAGTCCAAAACTAGACGATATGAATTGTCTGGCTTGGAGACAGGAAACAAAGGATTGTTCATTTGAGAGGTGCGTGTTTCAATCACCCCCTGGTATTCAAGTTGATCTAAGATCTCCCTGAATTGTTTTTTAGCTTCTTGCTTAATGGGATACTGCCGTTTGGCAGTTGGTTCACTTTTTAATTGGATTTTGTGAGGAGGTGAGTCCTCATACCATCCTACATGATTTTTATATAATGCCGGTGCCTGGGCTACTGCCCATTTCCTTGCATAAGTATATTTTTTGTGAATCGGAATGTGATTCGAGAAGGCAGGCATAATCATTTCTTCGCCACGAGGGCACTCCCTGACAAACTCTGCGGGCCAATCTTTTTCAGCTAACAGAATATCATAGCCTTTTGAGAGTTTATCCCAAAATAGACCCTTTATTTTCCTAGTCTTATCACCCTCTATACGCAATGTTATTTCGTATATTTTATGGGGCTCGCTAAGTCTGGTGTCGGCAGTTTCAACCTGAATGAATTCATTCGTGTCCACTGTCTCCAGATGACTCATCAAGATCTTGCGGGCTACACTGATTTCTGCTGCACTGTCTAACATTGTCTGTGCCCACTCCCCGTTTTTCAACTGTGTCCTCAGTATTCTCGGCATGGTTGATTACTCTAATACTGGCAACCTTCTTTTTTGGAAATTGAGATTTTTTACTCTGAGCAGGTTCCTTGTCTTTGGACTTGGTGTGCTCTCCTGGGTCTGACCGTCCTCTTCTTTCCGATTTCTGCGAAAAAGATCGAGAGGGACGTGTATCAATACTTTGATATCTATCAGGTTTTTTCAAATTATCCCTATTTCTAAGGTTGTATCTTTTCTCAGAGGGCTCCCTCTGGGGAGACTGGTGTTCTCGAGTCGGAGTTCTTTCCCTCCGTCGAGGAGACCTTGCTCTGGACTGGAAAACTTTTTCCTTGGGAGTGGATTGTTTATTTCCATCCCAGCTTTTTTTAGGAGTGTTTAAATTATTTTTAATAAATAATTTTTCAGGATTTTTGAGCAGTTGGGGCTTTACTGGTTTCCCACCCAAGCTGTCTCTACCTAATTCTTCATAGCACTTTTCTATGATTTTGGCAAGCTCAATTGGCTGATCTGTTATATCTGTTTCCTTCAACTTCTGGCGGATCGCCACAGATGCTGCTTCTCCCTTTATGTTGGCTAATAATATAGCCGAGACCTGCTTGAAGTCTTTCAGTAATTTCATACCAAGAGTTAAAGCAGGTTCTGGACCGTATTCATTTTGAATCTGTTTTAGCACTTCTGGTATTACCGCCATGGACGGAACACCATGTGTTTTTGTGTAAATGGAAGCAAAGACTGTACCCCAAGTGTTGCAGTCCTCCACGTGTGGTGCGATTCCCACAGGAAGGCAGATGGTCAAGATTCTGTGTTTCTCAATAGGGGTATTATCCGGAAATACTGCCTCTATTTGAGTGATTTTCTGTGCTAACCGGAATGGAATTTGTTCCCGTTTTATGGGTGTTTTACCAAGACATGACTGTATGTTCTGTGGTGAGATTTTATTAGTGTTCCCCTGATGAGGGGGCAGCTGTGGTACATTAACATCTGGTTGGACTGTTGCAGTCCGCATTACATATTGGACTAATTGCCTATGTATTTTTATTAATGTTTTTAGCTGTACTAACAGCTCTTCCTTTGACATTTTTGCAATGTCCGGATGTGGTGTGTAGCTGGCTAGAACCGCCCACGTTGCTCCTGGTCTACTTAGTGGACCGAGCCTGGTAATATGATCATTATGTTTTAGGGCGCCATTAAATCAGAGCAGGCGCTCTTGGAATTTTAGTGGGATTTCAGTCTCCTCGAAAGGAGCGTACTCATCCGGAGGTTTCTCTATTTTGTAATAGTGAAACTCTTTTGTTCTAGCGTTTGCTGCTGGAAAGTTTATCCATGAATAGAATACCTCTGTCTGCCGATATTCGTGTGCCTCTATCACGAAAATTACTGTACCACCTTGAGGTGTCAGTCCGTTTTCTATAAGTTTTAAAATTATAGATTTTTTTAAGTGGACCGGGATGTCGATAGCATCCGGGTCTGTCTGTAGGAGACTCGAGTCTTCCTCTATTAGTAGGGTTGCCAGCCTAGCTGCTTCCCTTTCTTCTTCACTGTCTGACATTTTATAAATGCAGGCTTTGCAGAGTAGGTCTCCAAGGAGACAAAGATTAGGTGCACAATATTATGGAACATTGTATCCTTCAACGTTGAATAAACCAGAGCTTTACATAGGAATCTCTTCCTACTGAGTTCGGGCGGATTTTAACCTTTCACCCACTCCAGACGTCTATTGGAGTATTTACGGGAAAAAGGGGTCTGTGTGAAAAAATGCACGACTGAGTTACTCTAACGTCTTGCGTTAGTTTATCGCCTTACCAAACGTTTGGGCGCCATGTAGTGTAGTTCCTATTTTCCCAATAGGCCCTGCGCATTGGAATAACATAAACAGTAGTATCGACGTAGAAGTGCGGATCTTCCAGGCCTCCACTGACTATGTTAAACTTAATTGGGGTTGTTACCAACTAGCTCAGAAGTCACTGGAAACTTTCTTGACTGAAATAGGAAGTGATCAGCTTCCCTGGCACAGCCAAGAAGGGATTCAGTTTTCCAACAACCGTGCAACATGACAACTTTGCTCCTCAGATCAAGAGTCAATCTCTAGGGTCGTGTGAAACAATAGACAGTTACTTTACTCAGTCAGTGGTTGTGCAGTTTACTTTCACAATATGTAGAGAATAGAGAGACGGGCGTTTGTCAATAAAGGGTAACATTTATTGAACAGTCTTTCTTCTCGTACAAGAGAAATGAATTGCCACAATTGCAAGACTTGTTATTATAAAAAGTACGTACAGTAAGATGAGTATTGCAAAATAATACTGTAAAAGCATTGATATGGTTTCTTAGCCATACAATGGTTAAAATGAATAAAACATATATACATTCATATATTCATTAGGCTAAAATACTCAACTGGTGCTTCTAACTACGCCTACCCCAGTGTACCTGACCTAAGCCTAATACTTGGGAGGGGAGTAAGTAAGTAGCTTTAGTTTAAGTTGGTTTTGCCAAGGTTTGCTTCAAGAATTCTCTCTAAGGGTTTAGTCAACACCATACCTCTGGAATAGAATGATGGAGGTCTGGTATCTCCTTCAGGGGGTCGATATCCGAGTCACCCGCAAGGGTAGACTAGAAACGCCGGAGCTGGATTTCTCTGCAGGAGAAAGACAGCATCTCCTCTAAGCGCGTCGAGGAGGAGGAGGAGGGGCAGCGTCCGCGGGCAGCTTGCATCTGCTGGGCTCTTGCAGGGGGACGGCTGATCAGCTCCTAAGTTCATCACACCATCGTTCGCTAGTTAGCAGCGATAGCAGTAGCGATAGCAGCTATGGTATCATCAGCATGACAGCTTCTTCAGCAGCAGAGAGATAGCTGGCAGCATCAGCTTCAGCGAAACAGCAACGAGACAGCAGCGTTTGCTTAAGGCAACGTTGGTAATATTTATACCTGAAAGGTGCCTTGTGTGACGTAAGTTTTTGGACATAAGACGTCAATAAAGATGTCACTAGGAAGTGATCGTCTATCTGTGCTCATTAGAGTTCTATTACTAATCAAAACACAGCAAGCGGGGATTTCCAGGTTGCTGAGTTTTTATCTTTGTTGAAGAACTCGGAGTGCTAATTTAGGAATTTCAGATAGTAACTTCTGCTATGTCATGCACTAATTGGTTGCAAAGGAAGTGGCAGAGTTCGTGTGAGGCCAGAGACGAGTTTCTGAATATTGCACTTGAACGGTTATGCCAATATAGGGAATAAATGGATTTATAGCCGAATAGGGGCATAAGGTCACAGTATTGATCAGGGTCCTAGATTTGAACGCTACAATTTAAATGCGTCCCAGACCATTTGCGGTGAAGAGGAACCGCGATTATGTTCTAAAAAATTGTTTATCCATTTCCCCATGTGTTCTATATAGCGCGTGTCTGCTAGTAGTTTCCGTTCAAATGTCCATGAATTTCGTGCAACAGTACATATACCGTCTATTACCAATTTGATCATAATAGGATTATGATCCGATAATATTTTGGGATGAATATAATAATTAAGGTCCGTGATAGCTCTAGGAGTTATAAAAAAATAATCTAAACGTACAAATTTCTGATGGAGGACCGAAAAAAACATATACCCAGGGGCACCCATATTTTTAGCATAACCTACATCTACCAGACCGAATTCCCTAACCAGTCCTCTTAAAACTTTATAAACTTTAACTTTCCTGCCTGAATATCCTACATCACTAGTTATGTCAAAGTGTCCCTCCAGATGAATATTAAAGTCTCCACATAGTATAAGTGGGGCAGACCATCTGGCAAGCTCGATACTAAGAAAGTTTAATATTTCCGGATCCTCCAAGTTTGAGCCATGAATAGCACAAATAGTCCAAGATTTATCCCCTATCCAAAATTCCGTAATCACCCACCTTCCAAAGGGATCAGTTTTTAGTCGTTTACAGCTACCACTCATCATATTCTTCAATATTGCTACTCCTCTAGTTGTAGAGCCTTGTCTGGAGGACCCTACCACCTCCATACCTAAGTCCATGAGCAGATGTCTATTACTCCATGGCAAGTGGGTTTCTTGTAGGCAAAGAACATCACTTTTCAAGACCAGTATAATTTGTGCCGCTATTCCTCTTTTTTTTCCTGTCATTTAATCCACAGACATTCCATGAACAAAAACTTAACTTAACCATGACCAATAACATATAAATTTTCTTCTAAAAATCACACTGCTATTCTCCAAAATGCATATATATTTGATCATCATCTTGATACATCTGTTTATTAATATAGATTCTGCTCTGCTCTTGTTCTTGCCCGCCCCCCCACCCTCAACCCTCAACCCATAAACCACGCTCAACACCCAGATTCCCCCTACAGAAGGCAAAGGGACAAAATAGTCCCTGTATCTGATGGGTAGAGAAGCATAGTGTGTGTCTCTCTGTTCACATCCGGTCCCCTGACAGCAAAAAAAAGGAAAAAAACCAGGAGAAACAGAAAGTAGAAGCAATTGCCATAGCTATAAAAAAAGACAAACATGACGTCCCTGACTCCTGCAATCCCATTCTATGCATACCCAATCCCCCTGTGTTATATCATGAATAAGACACAGGCATTTAGCAAAGAAAAAGAAAAAGACAATTAGGGGGCCTCCCTGGATAATAAAGCCTGTTTCCCTCTAAAATAGGGACTAATATATAGGGGATGGGTGTGTATAATTAATTTTATAACTATATTAAACTATCTAACAATTGCAGAGAAGCCAGGTACTCCTTAGCCCTACTCTCAGAAGTAAGAAATTGGACGTTCTCCTTATATATGATCTTAAGCTTAGCAGGATTAAGCAAAAATGCCTGTGCCCCTTTGGCCTGAAAGAGAGGAATGAGCTGGCGCAATTGCCATCTCTCCTCTACTGTCACTTGACAATAGTCAGGTCTCACGAAAAATTCTATTTCTCTCCCCTTCCGCTTTCGATCAGGTCTAGTTTGGGCGTACAATGCTTCACGTGCAAGAAAGTTATTCAAGCATATCAATATAGCTCTTGGCTTTGCATTCATAGTTCCTCTAGAGTCTTTCAGATGAAATGGAAATCTATGAGCCCTTTGGACTTTTATGTCCCACTGCCACTGGGTTAACTAGGGGAAAGCTTCGAAAAGGTCCGAAATATACTGGTGTATATTTTTTCCCTCACTTCCCTCCGGGATACCGAGGACACGTAAGTTGTTTCTTCTGGACCTGTTCTCCAAGTCAACAAGTTTCCAATCAATATTTTCCCATAGGGTCATTAGAGAAGAAATCTACGTTTTATGCTGAGTTATTTCATCTTTAATTGATGAGATCCTTCCTACTGCCTCTACCACTCTAGAAAACAATTCATTACAGGTTTTGGCTACTCTTCGCACCGTGTTTTGAAGCCTACGAACCGCACCTTGTGTTCGCAGATTTTCCAGCTTAGTATCTTCGCGGTGCTGTAGCATTACTTGGTAGATGGTTTCTAATGTCTAATTTCTAATTTCTAATGTGACATCAGAGTCTAAATGAGCCTTAGCCAAGTTTTTAGTGGTCTCTGTGGTCTGATTCAGTATTGGTGATCCTGCATTTTCAGCACTATCAGGTAACGTAGAAGGAAGATGATCACTCACAATTTTACGCACTTTCCCTTCCTCGAGGGGCCATTCCTCCCTCCTTGATGTTGTAATGTCCTCGTCATCCTCTTCTTCTTGTATATAACTCGTAGTACTAACCAAGCTTCTATCATCCCTCCATTTTTCTTCCCCCTCTATACTCTCCGTCTCTAGAGCATTAGAGAGGTCTGACATTGAATAGAGATTACCTGCAGAATCAATGGACTCTGTCGCCAATTCATTCTACCAAGGTTTCTGCAGGAGTTATCTGTTCCTCAGATCCAACAGAACGCAGATTTCCATCATGAGATGCTGAAATGTCCCGTGTATTACTGATATAAAAAGCCATTTCCGAGCCTGAAGGGTCCACAGCTCTAGAATGTAATGCTGCCACTTGAATTGTTTGAGGAGCTAAGGCTGCATCAGTATTAGCACTTGCCTCCCCATGTAAGTTTGTAGATATATTTAAATTATCAGGCAATTGTTGCTTACCTTTGGGTAAGTTTTTCTTTTTAAACATCCCTGGGATTTTCGGGGTAGCTCCTTCTTCCGTCCCCGTTCTTCTGGAGTCTGTCTCGGACATTGGGAGCTTTATTTGAGAGTTAATAGACTCCACAGCCACTCCAGTGGTCTTATGCTGTGTTATGCTTTCCTGCATTTTTTTTCCTGTATTTTTATCCGCGCTCTCCGTTGTGCTCTCCGTTGCGGCTACTACTGCTCATGTCTGTGGTCTCCCCCCTTTAAGTTGTACATTTGAATTAGTATTCTTTGGTGGCATATTTAAATTTCCTCCCCGCCAACCAGCACACCGACCAACATGCCGATTAATCAGTTTCGCGGCTTTCACAGCATTCTCAGCGCTCCTAGCGCTTGCAAAACTCTTGGCGTTTGAACAGTCACGGCAGGGCGCCGCCTTCAACAAGCCGTTTAGTCCGGATACAGCCTGCCGCGATCCTTCGCTAAGGACATCTGTAGAGCTCCTAACGGTGAGGCGCGAGAAACACCATACGCTGCGGGGAGATTGCTGACAAAAGCAAACCCAATCCAAAATCATCCCCGGTTACTTGAGCCTTTCGCCTATCGATTCTTCGAGAAGGTGTCTCTTAAATCTGCCAGTATGTCTTCCGCTGTCAGTAAAGGGAACAATTATTTTGATTAGTCAACTTGAAATCAATGTCTTCATCATTAGTCTGCAAGTCAGTTCCCTTAGGTGTACAAAAGATGGTACAATTCAATGTGCATAAGAGGTTACTCCGTAGCAAACAGACTGGACTTGAATCACACACAAAAAAATTATTGTAATCTTGAAAGGTTATGATTTTCACTGGTACCTCTTCCGTCAAAAGGGTTGTCATTCTTTTGTTAGAAATCCAACAACTTGGATTGATTTTCCTGAGAGGGGTAGGTTTGGGACAACTGCACATCTCACAGTAGAATGGGTAGCACCAGTATCAATCAAAAATGTAATGATGGCCTTTTACGGATGCTTCTATGTATCGTCCACTTTGGTCTACCTCTAAGACTGCGCCAAGTGTACAGTCTTCCTCCCCTCAGGCACTGTCATAAAGATTGGTCTTGATAAAATCCATCCAGCAGTTCAATAAGGGGCATCTGATGATAAATTTGATTGCCCTGCAAGATTCTCTGAAGTTGTGGCACTTGCACTAACTGGTTCTGATTCCCTCCCACATTAAGAGATCTCGGCCTAGTCACGGTCGACAAATGATTTACCACATCTGCCTCTTGCACGAGTTCTCCTTCCTCCACCTGATTTGCAGGATTTAGGTGACACTCACACTTCCAATGCCCGATCTTGTGACAAAAATGACAAGCAGTGGAATTTTTCAGGGTTGCAACATCTATCACTGTTTTAGGATCTATGGGGACAAATCTTCCTTTTCTCCATCCCGCCAATCCTACAACTAATTTACCTGGGACACCTCCTGGGACATTCCCTGGATTACAAATTACTGTTCACCCTGTTGCCTGTACCTGCTCTCCCTTCTGTGTGCATTTTGCATTTGAGCCAGCATCAGCTTCTCCTTTATTCTCCAATGTTTGGGATCCCCCTCCGCATTACAATACCTGGCATACCACAGAATTTTGTTCATAGAATTATTTTGGCAGCAGATCAAATGTTGTGGGATCATGAGGCTAACTTTCGGCCCCAAACCTGTCACAAAATTAGAGATGAGTTGGCCCATGTCTTTAGGGTCGAGTGTGTCTAACCCTCTGTACTGCTTAAAGGCTTGTAATAGCCTTTTCGTAATAAGCATGCACTGACTCTTTAGACTCCTGGGTCCTTCAATTTATCTTAACCCAATCACTGTCTTGAGGGGCTATTTTGGACTGCAACCATGTGATTGCCTGACTTTACTTTTTCAAAACCAATGGCAAAGCCCCATGAGTTACTGAATCCCTCTTTGGCTCAGCAGCAAGTCAGTCAATGGTTATTTTACAAGCAGACCACATATCACTAGAAACCACAATTTCGAACAAAGTATTTAAGTCAATCCACAACACCTTTTAGATTTTAAGAAAGCGACTGACTTGTTTGTACCATTTAGCAGGTTTCTTTACCAATCTGGTGAAATCATTTATAAATGAAGCAAGGTAACCTCTACTTCAACGAACATGCAGATGGGGAAATTTCATAAATGCAGCAAGGTCACCTCTTCTCCAAGGAACATGCACATACCCTCCGCTCGCCACCACCCGTAACTGATGTGCCTTGACTCCCTGTATTACTCCTCATGAAGGTGGTGCTTTCCCTGTAACATTTCTCACACTCTTTTTTGACAACCTTTCCTCCCACTTATCGAACATGCTCCAACCCCTTATTACTACAACTAACTGTTGGACTTGTGTTTTCAATCTTGTCACTCTCTTTTCCTCCAGCTCCTGGTCACTGTAGTTAGGCCTATGATTTCCCTGTAACATTTTCGTTCAAGACAAGTCTACTTCATACCTCTGAGTGATCCCTGACAACTTGTCATGCACTCTTCTTGTCCTGTGGGTGACATTCTTCGCTACAAACAACAGGCCATCTGACTCATAGATTTCCATTCTGTCTAAAGATAAATTCCCACTAATGATCTTGTCCACCTCCACCTTCAACCTTACCACATCTAATAGTGACACCTTCACTGCAGCTTTGATGGTACATTCACTTTATGTACTACTTGGAGCCTCCTTTCTGTTGTGATCTCTCAACTAGGATTTTAAGTCTGCAACATCTAAGGCATGTTGATTTCCAGAGGCTCCCTGACTCATGCTTGCTTCCGAGGCTGTACCCATTGGCCCCCTCACTGGTGTTTCCCACATCCCTAGGTCTGAACTAGTGTTTGCCATAGGTATACACCGTATAGTACTGGAACCAAAGCCTACTCCCAAAGGATTGGCAATAGCTGCTAAAGGTGTACTAGATTCAACAGGCACCAGGACACACTTGAGCTGGGGCACTTACCATGATTTCTACACTTTCCAAGTCAAGCCCCCCATAACCTGATTGTGAATTATAAGATGGAGGGCGCTTAGATAACAACCTATCCAACAAGCTGTCTTCAGTGTCACTACAGCCATTCCCATTTGCCTTCCTGCTCCTGTTCTATACACTCCCTCTCCTATCAATATTGGGTACA
Organism: Lissotriton vulgaris; assembly: GCF_964263255.1. NCBI lineage: Eukaryota > Metazoa > Chordata > Amphibia > Caudata > Salamandridae > Lissotriton > Lissotriton vulgaris. The sequence goes on from NC_141687.1 coordinate 2,081,063,452, forward strand.
ACCTTTCTCCTTCAATAGTATCCACTCTCCTTCTCTTAAGCTGTGCATCCCACGGTTCATCCAGGCATGCCCTCAAAGATTTCCTCATCTTCCCTTAGTATATCTCCCTCTGCTTATCTTGTGCTGCACGCATCCAAGTGTCTAACACCTCAAACTGTGTTGGTCTAGGCAAAGTTCTCAATGTAAACATTAGTCCCCTCAACTGGAGCAATACATCCAACTGAAATGGACCAAAATGTGTAAATAATAATTCACCCTCCTTTTCAGTGATGTTATGCCAAGTTTGATGCCAAATTAAAGTATGGAGCCCAATTTTTGTCACCATACAATGTGCTGGAGTATCCTCATCTTTTGCCTCTTTGCCCACTCGAGTAACAACCCCATGCTCACCCATGAAAATATCCCTCAACTCCCTAAAGCATTGCATGATTTAATTGCAAGTTATTCAAATTTACGACGGAACAATATTTTCAAACACAAATTCCAGATGACAACCAACCAATCCTAGTGTGGCGTTACACCAACCGACCTATTGCAGAGGGGCAAATGCTGAAGACACCATCACTACTTGCAGCTGCTCACCCTCCTTCATAATTTTTCCGTGCACAATCCCTCACACAATCATCTTAAACTATGTAATTGTCTGACATCTACAAGATCAGTAGAATTCAATCATCCAAGAACATTCTCACATGGTGAGCCTCGACCTGTGCTGGCCACCCAAATCAGTATAGCTCACCTCTGTACATGAGGTTTACTAAATGATTCCCATGCGTCCCATTCACACAAAATTCACTGTCTTAGGTGGAACTGCCGATGACGTCTCAAAACAACTCCTCAATTCTTCGGTCTTCAATCTCAATCTCGGTGTCTTCTGCACCTTTGATATATCCCAGGATCTAAGGCCACTTCGGAACCTGAGACTCAAATCTGAGTCCCTAGACCATGTCCGGCCCAAAACCACATTCACTCGACTCTCACACCAACTCAGCAAGACATCACTAAGCATGGGCGGAAAATCCGTTCCACTCGCGGATTTTGCGGATTTTCGGTAAATTCGCAATCCGCGAACGCTCGCGAATTTACCGAAAATCTGCAAATTCGCACGCAGCGGATTTTCTTTTCCTGGTGATACAATTTTGCGGCGTGCAGCGTTCACTCATCGTCACTCAGTGTTTGCCGAGTTGTTTTTCTCGATATTTTGCGAGTGCTGCACCATTTTGGATCTTGCTGCGGGATCCCGCGGGAGTTTGGCGACGCATCGCGAGAGTTCACAATTGCGAACATGTAGGTGCGGCGGGCAGCAACAATCTCGCACTCGCGAAATTACAAAATTTGCAATTCTGCACAAGAAATCCACTAGCAAGCAGCATAGACCTTCTGAAAATGATGATTTTTTATCAGAATAACTCCTCAGGTTGACATTTGCCTGCATTTTTTTGGGATTTGAGGCCTTTTGACTTTCTTTGGATCACTTTTGGATTAAAAATCAATTTTCACAAGTAAGTTTGTTTGGGGCATTACAGTTGCTGTCCTGCAGAAAAACGAGTTTTGCAAAACTGAAAGCACTCAGCAGGAGCAAAAGTTCACTCATCATTAGTAACCATTCCCTGTAGTACTTCCTGAGGGGCCCCTCCAGAGTTCAGTTGCCTATGTTTGTTTGGGGCATTACAGTTGCTGTTCTGCAGAAAAACGAGTTTTGCAAAACTGAAAGCACTCAGCAGGTGCAAAAGTTCAAACTCATCATTAGTAATAGTAACCATTCCCTGTAGTGCTTCCTGACTGGGGCCTCTCCAGAGTTCAGTTGCTAGTTGCAACAATTCTATGACCCTCCTCTGACCCTCACAGCAGGCTCGTAGAATAGCTACAAGTAGGCCACAAAGGTCCTGTAAAAAAAATTGCACTGCAACAGAAAGCAAATTACAGATAAGGAAGCAGGTGCCAGACTGGAATTTTAAAACAGTGACACATTAATAAATCAACCCCAAATTAATTCATGTCAGTTGAAGCAGGGCAGGTGTGCTTGCTTTCCCCCCCATAATCTACAGTGATGATGAACCAGAGGGTGGCATTGATGTACCAGAGGGTGGCATGGGTGAAACAGAGGGTGGCAGTGGTGAAACAGAGGGTGCTGGGAACCTGTGATGATGAACCAGACGTAGAAACAACATAGTCGCGACCGTTGCGAGCCGACAAGTAAGTTCGCAATTGCGAACTGGTACGAAACCCTCGCGAACTGGCAGAAACCCTTGCGAACACAAAAAAAATGTGCAAATTCGCGAGAATTCACGGACTTTGCGGATTGCGAGTTCGCAAATATGCAAATTCGCGAATGCCAGATTCGCAAAATTCGCCCATGCTTAGACATCACACAATCAATTAATTCCCACAATCTAGCACACAGCATACACCCTATTGATACTCATCCCTCTGCTGCTGCTGATCTTGCCGCACATCAGACTCCATCAGTCTCTGCCGGATTCCATCACTCTCTGTTCTCAGACATTGGGCTCTATTCTGGGACTGGGGGTTCTAGGTTCCACTGTCCTAGACTAATTCTGGATTCTCCCCTCACGTCATGTGCCAACCAACCTCCTCTGCTACCAGCTGAAAGGGCCAATAAATTCTGGACCTATTCTAGAATTTCAATCTGATGATTCTTTTTAGCAGCATGGAAGCGGAGTGGGGAGGAAATTAGTTGTTATTGCCAATCAACTAAAGAAGAATTGCCTTGGACACATAGTAACCACAAGCAACTATGTATGTTTAGTTAATTTATTATGAAGCCAAAAATAACTGAACATAAAGACACCTCAAGACGAGAGTGTAAATGTACATCAGAATCAGCATAAAGCCAAATCTGCGCATCCAATTCAGAAGATGTAGCATAAGTAAAATAATTAATTCAAGAAGCAGGATGCAGAGTATCAGAAATCATTAGTCCAAGTTTCCCCGCATCACGGGTTGATGAGTATAAAACATTAATTTATCTCTACTCTAACACTAAGATTACATCCCTGTATAAGCATCTCAAGAAAAAGGAATGAAAAGTTGTCAGCATGTGGAGTTTTCCTAAAAAGTCTCTCCATCATTGACAGGTCAGATATCATAAAGCTATTGAGACAGAGCTTGTTCTAAGAAGATCTCTCTTCGAAGGCAAAGAAAGATGTGGGCACTTTCCCTACTCCCATCAGCACATTATTGGAGGTGTCTTTCCCAAGTTTCCTTGCGGGTCACTCCATCTGCTCTGGGTACAATCCTAACGGTAGTTTTCCATGGGACAACTGTGTTTTTCTCTTGGAACAGTTTGTCCTTGGTTCCCAGGCCTTCTACGATGTGAAGAACAACAACCTTCCCACCAAAGCTATTCGATTTTAACTTCTTTTGTCCTTGCCTGACTAGTAAAACAAATACAATATTCAATCTAACAAGAATGCTTCTTTCACCTGCATCACAAAACGTGAGAAAGAACAAAATCCACAACACACATGAAATTCAGCTATTAATTCTTTAAAACGAGAGTTTTCAGTGAACTGCATTTCAGGCCTACAGTATTTAGCTAACATAAAAAACCAGCATGCAAACTTGCAAAGGAAAATAGGGCACATTCAATTAATCTATTTACTTTCTCAAGAAATGACGCGAATAATAAACATGTTTAATACATGAATAAATGTCAGTTTCATAAGATGAGTTCTTCACTCTAATGTTTCCTGCTAGTTACTTTGACTTACTACGGTAATTCTCCACATTACTTTCCATCGGCCTAAGCACATCATGTTTCGAGTTAATACATTTCAAGATGCTAACACCTCATGTTAATAAGACAAAAGATTACGGGCCAGATGTACGACCTGTTTTTGCATGTGCAAATGGGTTTGCGAACCCGTTTGCGCATGCAAAAACATAATGGGCCATGTACAAAGTCTATTTAGCGAGTCGCAATTTATGTGCGACTCACTAAATAGGTTTTGGAACTCGCTATTTAGAAGGGGCTTTCCCTTCCAAATAGGGAGTCTCAAAACCACGTACTAATGTTTTTTCGACCTCAATTGCATTCACAAAACACTTGCAATTACCACCTACTTCATGTAGGCGGTAATGCATTCGCAAATGGGAAGGGGTCCCAAAGGACTCCTTCCTCTTAGCGAATGCATTCTAAAATATTTTTTAAGGGAAGGCAGTGGTCCCAGGGACCACTGCCTGCGCTTAAGAAATCAAACCAAAATGTTTTATTTTAATTTTTTTAAAATGCATCCCAATTTCCTTTAAGGAAAATGGGATGTATTAAAGAAATGCTTTATTTTAATGTTCCTTTAAGGAAAATGGGATGTATTAAAAAAAATGCTTTATTTCAAAGCAGTCCCAGACATGGTGGTCTGCCGAGCCCAGCAGGCCACCATCCCTGGGCCTGTTATTCCTAATGGGCTCGCAAATTGCGGGAGGCTCATTAGTATCAATGAGCCTCACAATTTACGACCACATTGGGAATCGCAAACAGTGCTAAACATACTGTAGTACATTTTATTTTGCTCCTCGCAATATGTGACTTGAAATTAGCCACAAATTGCGAGGCGCAAAATAAAATGGTCGTACATCTGGCCCTATATGTAGGTGCGCTCTACATGTGTGATTATAATGCACCCCTACAAAATAAATGTGATTTCCGCTACATCAGTGGCAATGTCTCCTCTCGCCCAAAAAGACCATAAATAATCAAGCTCTGGCAAAGCCAATAGGGTCACCTATGCAAGATCCATTGACTTTGTCAATGTCTTTAGATATGTTGTTTAGCAGCTCGGGCTGCTCTCCAACATGGTCTTAAGTAAAATGGTAAGAGGATGTGGCACTACTGTCAGAGCTGCCAGCCTTGCTTTTGGGGAAATGGTTAAAGTTTCTGCTTCTGCTAGACATAGGAACTGTGTTTTTACACTGCAGCATTTACATAAATTACAAGCACACACACATGTGACAATAAACAGAAGCAGGCAGTTACTGGATGTTTTTTCCATCATGGCATTTCATGTTAAATTACATGAGTATGGCGGTACAAGTAATGCGGTCACACATGCAATGGTGTTGCCAAGAGCCACGTGAATTTGGCCTGTCTCTTGTTGTGAGTTGAACCATTTCCTACCTTGGTTACTTGCATTCCATTTTGGGAGGTGCAGGTGTTTATGAAAGCGCTGCAGTACAGATATGGGTGAACCGACTTTTAGCTTGACATATTTAACTAAAAGCACCAATAAAGTTGCATGCAAAGATAGTGTTGTTTAAAGACAGCCCAGGAGATGTGAAAATACAGACCTGTACAAAAAAATGTGCTTATGCATGCCAGTGCAAGAGTTGTCCTCATGCGTTAAAGTGCAGGAGATGTCAATATGCATGCAGATGCAGCAGCTGTGAATAGCCCCAGTACACATTGGAGCATGCCGGCTCGGTGTTTGGATAGGTATACAGAGCCATGCCCTCTGGGTCCAGGTCAGCCTGCGAGAAATCATGACGCAACTGGAGCTGGGAGCCGGGCCCATCCCCCTTTACATCAGATGTATAATGTGCCACTTAGTACGTTGTACAGTAGTGTGGTTCAAGTCTCGCCATATGCTCAACATCCTGTGATTCTGGGCAAATTGCTTAATCTCCCAATAAAAACAAAAAAAACTAAATGAACGTGTCACTGTGTAATATAAGTGGTGCTCATCTAAAGCACTGCGGGTAACACGGTCAACACTCTACGTCCACCATCCACCTTTCCGCAATTCTCCAGTATGATACTAGGAGAGGTATTGACATTTGAGAAGATTGTCCTCAATGATGTCTCACAACTTGAAGCTACCCACCGATTCATCCCATACAATATATCACTGGACAAGAAGTCCGCCCTCACCGACCTCAAGTCCAGCCAAACTCTTATTATCAAACCTGGTGATAAAAGGGGTGGCATAGTCATTCAAGAAAAAGACCTGTATTAAAACGAAATACTGTAACACGGATCACTACTGTAAATTTCCCACTAACCCCACTAGGAAACTCCAACATCTCACCCTTCAATTTACTGGTGAGTCCAAAGAACAAGTGTTTCTGAGGAAAAACGAATATCTATTCCTTAACTCCGAGTTACCATGCACTCCTGTGATTTACACATTACCCTAAATACACAAAAATCATGAGAATCCCCCTGGAAGGTCAATCGTTTTTGGTTGTGGTTCAACTCTAGAACCATTAGGACAATACGTTCATTTCTTTATTAAAGATTTTGTCCCGCTCACAGACTGCTAAATTAGGGACAGCATGCCAATGATCAATCTGGTCGAACACCATCCCTTCAATTCAGATTCAGATATCCTGTGTACACTGGATGTCGAATCCCTTTACACAAACATCGCCCAGATTGAGGGGCTCTGAATAATTGAACAAGTGCTCAACACTAGACCACATCCCCATGCAGTCGCCACCATCTTCATCCTACAACTTTTGGAAATTTGACTCACCAGAAATATTTTCCTTTTTGAAGACCAGTACTACCAAAAGGCCAAAGGTACTTCAATGGGAGCTGTCTTTGCACCTAATCTACCCATACTGTATATGGACCATCGTGAGAATCTTTACCCCTTGTAAACCTTTCCACACAGGGATTTCCATGTGGAAACGGTACATTGACGATATTATCCTAGTATGGCATGACTCAGAAAACACACTGTTACTGTTCTTACATTGGCTCAAATATAACTGTCAAGGGTTACATTTTACACTGGCACATAGCAGAAGAGAGATTCCCTTCCAGGATCTTAAGATCCAACATAGTAACAGAGAATTAATCACTGGTCTTTTCACAAAACCCACTGAACAAAATACACTTTTACGGTATGAAAGTAACCACCCTCATGCCTTGAGAGATTCACTCCCCTACTTACAAGTTCTACGCATTAGGCGGAACTGCACTCTTAACCCCTTCAATGCTGATGACGCGCTCAGCTCGTCATCAGCCACGGGTGACGTGTGTGGATGACGAGCTGAGCTCGTCATGTAACGCGGTTATTAGAAAACAGCCGCACAGCGCAAAAATAACCGCAGCAGCGATGCGGTTAAGGAAGATTACTTTTACAAAGCGCAAGTTTTGTCCTACAAACTTACAGCAAGGGGCTATCCACACAGAGTGATATGCAATGCATTGAAAAGGGCATGGTACTGTCCAAGGGATTGCCTTTTATCTCTAAATGGAAAATCCCCCAAAAATCGACTAGTGTGTGTAACCACCTTCTCATCTGTGTCAAACACTGTGCGCAAACGTATTCTGAAACACGGGAAAGTCATTAAAGGAGAAGCCTTAAACTTAAAAAACGCTATTCACGTTTCGTAAGAGCAAAAACATTAAGGACCACTTAGTACAAGCAGCCCTACCTGTCCCCAAACCAACAGGGACATTGAATGAACATTGAGCCATGTAAATGTGGTAACTGCATTGCCTGTAAATTCACAATTGAATGTAAGAAATTTTGGTTTGGTAAAATCAAGGTATAGTTAAAGCAATTTTCCATCTTTAACACCTGTAATGTTATATATATCCCTGTGACAAAATTTACATTGGGCAGACCTCTCAGAAAGCATGCATCAGGATTTGCTAGCATTGCAGCCGTCTACAATGCAAAACGCTGAATGCCCCCTGGTAAAACACTTTTTGGCCACTGGGCACACTGCGTATGACATCCAATGGACCATTATCAGTGTGATCAAACGTCCCCCAAGAGGTGCAGACATTGCGCAACTGTTCAACAAAGAAGAACTTAAGTGGATTCTACGCACACGCAGCACACGAAGAGGACTCATTCGTCTTGAGGATTGGACCACTCTGCTGTAAATCACACTGCATTGGTTTGTCTCATCTTCTCTGTCATGAATTAGACTCTTACCACCTGTCTAATTTGTTGGTCAACTAGGCCCTAGCTAATTCTCGATCTCTGCGTCTCTAGCATTTGGCGCTCCTGACACCAACGACAATGGTACTTCTATTTCACTCCATTGTCACACCCAATGTGCAATGCCCCTTTGTTTGTTCTTATTATCAGTACCATACAAACCACAATGTCTGTCTTAATGTACGCCATGATTTCTAATTGTCCTCAATTTCTCCACCAGCAACTGTCTCACGTGTTTCTTGCTGATAACACTTTTAAGTAATGAACAACATACCCTGGGGCCACGCTGACTGGTTTCTAAATGCAATGTCATCATGCCAACCGCAATACTATGTGCTTTCCTACGACCCTCTGGTCTCCACTTCACTACCTTTACCTCTCCAATATTGCCGCTGGATTGGGCACAACACTAACCATAGGATTCACCCTGGTCACATGACCCGTCACATGACCCTTCACTTCCGATATTTCATTTGGTCCCTCAGCTGGACCGCACTCTCCCCTAACCCTCTTTCGGATTGCATGCTTTGAAGACGCTATCGTATTTCAGTGCTTTGAGTTTACAGGTAAGCACTACTTGTGTGAACCCAATGTCTATGCAATCCATGGCACTTACTATCACCTGTTCCTCTGCAGGTTCACCAAAACCACCGCTTTTGGCATTTAACCGCGGACGTGGTTCATCACCTTTCAGCTTTTGCCCATACTGGGTTACGGTATGTACACAACCTACACTTCGAATGTAACACAGCCAGTCATACGGTCTCCTGCATTGACACCTAATTTTCCTATTTAGGTTTCCACAAACGATCGAACAAGGTCCATTGCAGATCTCCACAAGCAGTGTAACCGCGGACGCGGTACACAACCCATCCACTATATTCTCCACTCTAAACCGGTATAATAGAGCATTCCTCACTAAGCATGGATATTTGCCTTAACTCTTCCTTATAATCTATCTTCTTTTCAAGTCAATGCACCTCAGAGGACACACATTTTGGCATGTTTTACAAAGTATTCAGCATGGGGATACGCTCAACTATTGCTGAGTCATTCTGCTTTGGCTGTCACACTGTGTGCCACAGGACACACTGCTCTTCACAATGCATGTGCGCACCTTGCAAACCAGGTTTTCTTTCTACTTCCGTGTCTGGCCATTGCTCCCTATTTGGTATTACGAGCACCTACAAGCATGACACAAGCGGTTGTCCTCACTTCACGACCACCTGCGCTGTATGAAAAGTACGTAAAAAAAAATTGGTGGCTCACTTGTGTCTTCATGCCTTTTTATGCAGTTTTAAAGCTCATTCTAACTGTCTTCCCTAATTGTTTCCTTCTCTCATTAGACGGCTACTGACGCACTCTTATAGAGTCCTCACTAAGTGTCCCTGTGAAATGTAAGTGGTGCTCATATAAAGCACTCTAATCTTTTTGGGTACAGTATTCTTAAAAAGCCCAGGATATATCTGTAGGTTAATGCAGAATGCCAGAGATCTGCGCAGTCTTCAAAAGCCACATGTTTAAAACCAACCGAGTCCTGATTATGAATGTTGTTTTCTGAGTGTGATTAGCACAATCACCACATTACAGTGAGATTCAATAAGAGATGCGGTGTACAGACGCCATGTGTGTCACAACTTGGCTTCTGTGCATGATGAAAGGTGTTGAAGGCTGTTTGTTCACGTAGGGTCTGTCCTACCTCTTCATTCCTTCTGGCTAACTAATTCTGAATGAGAAGAAAGATATGCGGATTATGGGTGCTCGGGTCATGGGCTCTGTCACGGCTAGACTTGTCCTCCCCCTGCCTTCCTGCAGGAAATATAAATATAAACAGTGCACTGCTGTTTCTGTCTAATCCTTCGAAGGCAGGGGTTACCTTTGATGGAGCAGGGTTTTCGCGTAGTAAAACCTGTTTGGATGAAACTCCTCATTTATGGATTATTAACAAAATGGCTTGGCAGTTCAGGCTAGACAGTTTCCATGAGGCACAGGATCAAGACTGATTTGCATATAGATGTGTCTGAACTTGGGGGGAAGTAAGCTAAAGAACGATGATGGATTTAACCCAGATCTGTGACTGGCGGTGAGTGTCTGGAAAGTTTCAGCACTCCGTCCATCATCTCCTTGTGTTTGCTTTGTTTGCCCTAAATTGGCAGGGTACACCCAGTCGTGGATCCCTTGCTCACTTTGCCACTGGATTCAAGCTAATCTGGCAGATGAAGGGTGTTAACCAGAACTTGGGTGGCGAAGTGAGCTGAAGAATGATGATGGATTCAACCCAGATCTGTGACTGTGGGTGAGTGTCTGAAACGTTTCAGCACTCCGTCCATCATCTCCTTGTGTTTGTGGAGACTTATCATCACCTACCTTTAACATATGGAGTTTCATGTAGTATACTAACAAGTTTGTTCAATGAAAAAGGAAGCCTGCAGTATTTCTATTCGAATCATGATTTAATATTTTCTGAAGTGCCTATTAGAAAGAATATGAATAAGGTGATTAGTGCAAGAAGTGCAGAATATTTTGGAGAATTCTTTCATACTACTAATAAGTTAGATCCAGTGTATGCACATCATAATAATTTAACCTGTAGTTAACGTCCGGAGGAGATTGAATTTAGTTTTAAGAAGAAAGCTGCTGAGTAGAAGTCCCATATACCTCATTGGGCGTTTAGAGAAGGAGATTACAAAAAGGGTGAGACATATGCTGAAATGACTCTGGATCGGCATCATAGGGCAAATCTTTGCCTACTAAGACAGAAAACTGGCTTCAATAATTATTTCATTGGTTCTACTGAATGTGACCATATTTCCCTAATTACAGGAGGCCGGGGGGAATAAGAGGTGGTACAGATCCTGTTTTCCCTGGAATATATTATGTGTGTGGTAAGAATGCCTACTATAAGTTGCCTTCACATTGGTACGGATGTTGTTATATGGGGATTGTCTTTCCAAAGGTCTATTATCTGGATAAAAGTCATGTAACCAATGAAAAGAAGAGTGGACTAACATGGAATAAAAGAGGAATTAGTGCTGAAGAGGTCGTGGGTGATTTTTTTGGAGCATTGATACCTTCAGTTGGAGAAATAGTAAATTCACATAAAATTTGAAAATTGTCCACAATGGTAGATCGTTTATCAACAGACACTGCTAATGGGTTCTTAATTATTGATATAGAAATGGTAGCTATAAGATCTATGGTCCTACAAAATAGACTTGCTCTTGATGTATTATTGGCAAAAGATGGTGGAGTCTGTAGCATGCTGAAAATTCCACAGAGTTGCACATATATCCATGACAAAAGTAAGAACCTGAAGGAATATATTACAAATGTTACACAATTATGGGAAGATTTAACTAAACTGAAGGTTGACAGGGTTTGGGAGAGACTTGGTAAGGGTTTCTCCTCAGTGGGTGATTGGTTTTCCACTTTTAGTAAGAGCATGCTAGAAAGAATACTAACGCCAATAATTTCGGTTGCAACAGGGATATTAACGCTGGTATTAATATATGTGTTGTAAATGCAAGAAACAAACACTAGAGACTAAGTGGAGAGCAAAACAGAGAAAGAGAGAAGAAATAGAGTTGGAAGACAGAAGAGGATATTACCATGAAATAGTAAACAATATAGATGGCGTTATGTTGAAACGGAAGAAAACTACTGCTTTCTAGGGAGTGTAACATGATGGCAATCATATTTTTGGGTTGGTTTTTATGATGGCTCAAGTCGCAATCAAAGGGGGGATTCATGGAGCAGGCTTTTCGCGGAATAAAACCTGCTTGGAATAAACTACTCATTGTGTGGATTGTTATCAAAATGGTGTGAAAATAAACAGCGCAAAACTAAAAACGCGAAAGGTGAAAACTGCGAATGCGCGTACTGGGGAAAGTTAGTGTGGGCCACAAATGCACACAATTAATGCAGAAAAGTTACAGCCAAAAACCACAAGTTTATTTTTTGAGCAACTGTTTCAAAATAATGTGCAGAGCGTAAGAAAACGCTAACAAAAGCATTCATTGAGCGTTTAATAGTTGAGCTTTATAAAATAACAATGATATTCAGACTTGTATTTGTTTTTCCTGGAGCGCATTTTACTGTTCTGCAGAGAAGGCCTTAGGAGTATTTTTAGGTTTCATTTGCTTATTAGAATTTAGAAAGGAGAAATATAAAATCGGTCCTTCATAAGTTCCTGATGGTTGCTTAGGATGTTTGGAGGAAAAAAATAACATTATGAATGGAACTTCCTTGCCCAGTGGAGTATGTGAACACTTGTACTACAGATGGATACATTTGCAAGGTGGAGAAAATGTACAAGCCACAGAAGAGCGGTATCTGAATTTCCTCTGCTGAAGGTTAATGACATGAGCTGTCACAAAGAAAGGAACTGCTGAAATGTTAGCCACATCGAAAGTGGAGTGATTAGACCCCTCTTTGTTTTGAACCAATGAGATTTAGGAAATATTTGTGTAATGATACATGAGGGGTTGGATCTTTAGTGAGTTTAGGGTATAATTATTAGTAGTGAGAGAGTGGGAGCTAGGTGCATTTATTCTTTACTTTGTGAGAGGAGAGAGCAGTGTTGCTGTTTCCTAACCTTATAGGCTGGCTGTTGTTCTGCTGTTCCTGACTCTTTGACTTTCCACATCAATTCTTTTTGGGGATGCCCAGCTTACTCTCATAACTAGAGGATAGCTTTCCAGATTTCTAGTACTTTGCATGATTGGTTAGTATGATATTCTGAACTTTCATAAATCGTATTCATCCTTTTGTCTACTCAGCTATCCACTATCTCATTGCACTGATATTTGAGAATGTATCATTAATAATTGTTTTATTATTGTTCTCTTATGAACTAATCTATGATTGGAGCTGTATTGTACGTGATGAGCATTCACATTTAATTTCCTTAGATAGAGCAAATTGATTCAAGAACGGAGTTTGTCTTTATTAATGTCATTAGTTATATTGAATGATTATCTCTTTATTTAGATTCTTATTTAGGATTATGACCACAAACAAATATTCATCGTAGAGGAAAAGTATAAAATTACAATAGATAAATTGGTAAGATTGGTTTCGTTGGTCCTGGACCAATTTCAATCCTTTTCCGCCAGTGTTATAGCACAGAAACTGCGCTCACTCATATTGTGGATGACGCGCTAAGATTGCTAGATCAAAACAACTCTTGCCTACTGATCCTCCTCAACCTCTAATCAGCTTTTGATACTGTTAAACATGGCAACCTAATTGACCTCTTGGAACACAGCATGGGCTTTCTGGGCCTGTGCTATACTGGTTCTCTTCATTCCGCCACAATAGAACCCAAAGCTTCAAGGTGAACCAGTCCCTGTTTCATCCTTCACTGGTCACCCTGGGGGTTCCACAGGGATCTGCTCTCTCGCCCACTCTCTTCAACCTGTATATGTAGCCTTTAACAGAAATCTTGAAATCATCCAGCATTCATTATCACATGTACTCCGATGATACCCAACTGTACATGAAGGTCGCCTCCCCTGAGGACATCATTGTTCAACTCAGTCTTACTGAAAACACAAAGCTGGCTGACTTGGAACCACCTGAAACTCAACGCTCTTAAAACTGAATTCCTTCTAATCGCACCACCCAAGCAGTCTCCAGTCATCGAAGAATGGATGAGTCAACTAACAGCTCTAAATTACAAATTCCACAAGCTCACTGGGAATAATGCTAGACAAGAGGCTGAACATTAAGAAGCATATTAGTGCACTCACCAAAGGAGCGAACGTCCTACTCAGCCCCCTAAGGAAAATTAAAAAAATTTCCTCCCTTCGCATGATTTGACGGTTGTGGTTCAAGCCTTAGTGATCTCTAAGCTTGAGTATGGAAGCGCAACCATTTGTGGCATTCCTAGAGCAAAGACGACCCCTCTGAGGGCTACCCTCAATTCTGCTGCCAGGCTCGTAATGAGCTTGAAAAGATACAATCATATCACGCCTGAGGTGATATCCCTAAATTGGCTCAAAAGTTGGAGCTCTCAGGTAGATCTAGATCCTCAAGACGTGCCAGCATATTACAGCTCAAACCACAAAAATGTAACAACAAAAAAACTTACAATGAAGCATTCTCAAGTATCGCCCAAGGATTTGGAATGCCTTAGCCCCTGAAGTCACGTTGAATCCCTCAACTGCCCTTTTCAAAAAGTAAGTCAAATTGATACTGCTGAAGAAACTCTCACCACTGTAATGGATCCTCCAAGTAGCTAGATGACACCCTTTTGGGTCAGAGTATATGAAGTCTGTCTTGCCGATTTGTCGGTCCTCTCTTTTACTGCTGCTCCATTCTGTTTGCAACTGATATATGGTAATGTGCTATGATACTCCCTGTGACCACGGGCACAACATAGACTTTATCCCTATACTTCCTTTCTCAAGGAAGTTAAATGTTATGGATGAAGAAACTTTTGCCTGGACTCATTGCGTCCATTGCTCCCAATGGTGCCTTGCTTTATGAGACTGTTATGACTGTTTTTTGTTTGGTTGGTCTGTTTTTACCCATGTATCCTTCCATGACTTTCTGTAAAGCGCTCTGAAACCCCCGATGGTCATGCTCGCGCTATAGAAAACTTTTAAAATAAAAGAAATATTTATAAACTCATACAGTGTGGCAGGAACTGTTAGGTAATAGATTGGGTCCAGATGTTAGAAAATGTTCAATTCCCAAATGCTGGATCACCTTCAGTGACAATCAGCATTTGCTTATTTGGAAGGTGACAAATGTCTGTTAAATAGCAAGCGCATGATCCAGGGAACCCGAGGGGAAACCATAATCCCAACCACAGCAAACTCTTCAACACAAAGGCCTGAGCACCAGGATGTTGATCTCCAGGCTGTGCCATTTTCAAATACACAAGGGCCCTGGGCATCAGGCTCACCCATTAAGGGCCACACTGGGTTTGTATAAACAAGATTCAACAACACCAAACAACCCCCCTCAGTGACTCTTTTTTGATGTCACAGAGAATTTCTTCATATGGTTTCGTTTTTTTCACTGAGTACTTAAAATGAACTGCTTGATAGAAACAAGCATTCTAAAACAAGGCCTGTGCAGGCAAAACATGAAAAAAGTTATGAGGAGATTATGTAAACAAGCACAGCAATTGGCCCTTGGGACACTGATAAGAGAAATAGACGAGGAACACCAGGAAATTGTATGCTACAGCTAATATAAACTGAGGATAGTTAAATGGCAAGCACAGGAACCAATGAAAAGCAAGGGCAGGATGTAAGCCCCTTTTAAAATGTATATTAAATATTATAGATTTCACAAGCACAACTCAAGCGGTGTGCAGGAAAAACCTAAAAAAAACTGTTTCTGCAGTGACATTTCCCAACCAGAGTTTTAATGTATGGTTGCCTGAAAATAAAACATCTTTGAAACTGTGTAATTTCCAATGCATAAGTATGTGTGTGGATGAATGAGTAAGTAAATCTAATACTTTGTGATTCCTTTAGCGTCAGACATTTCTCAAATGAAAATCTCGACTATGGTTACAGTTAGGACATATCATTTTTACCTTCCATGTAGGAGCCTGTCATTTGTGAAGGGCCCGCTGTGGTTGCTGGCAGGATATATCATTTTTGACTTACACAAAAAAATCCTGTCTTTTTTGAAGGACGCCACAGTGATTAGCATCAGGATATTGTTATTTTTTACTCACTGCAAAGAGCTGTCCTTTCTTGAAGGGCTCCCCTGCGGTTATTGTCAGGACATATAACATGTAACTTACTCTAAGGCACCCGTCCTTTGTGAAGTACCCTGCTGTGGTTATTGTCGGAAAATAGAATGTTGAATTTCCACTCAGGAGTCTTTGCTTGGTAAAGGGCTCAGCTGCGATAACTATCAGGACTTACATTCTTTAATTTAAACCCACAACTGGTTCTTGTGTAAAAAACACTCTGCTGCACTTGTCATCATTTCATTTACAGAACGCATGGACCGCTCCTTTGTGAAGGGTGATGCTAATTTAAGCAAAGTATTTGCAACATTTATCTCAACTGCCGTGAGGTAAGGTCTTGTCAATGCTGTATTAAAACATTGGAATGTTGGGAGCTCCGTTGAAAACAATGGAGTGCTCTGGGCTTACAATGGCTGGTATAAGCCTGGAGCTCCAACATTCCAATGCTTCTTTGTTCACAGCTCTGGCTGTGAACAAAGGCTTCAGGGAACCTGAGGGGATTCCAATCCCTTCAAGCTCCCAAAAGGCTTTGTTTTTTTTGTTAGAATATTCTGTCCTCTAGTGGCAGAATGTTCTAATAGCCTTATAGCCCTTCGTAGATGGGCTATACCGCTATTCAAGTCCCTCTCCCTTGTTAAAGGCCCTCGCCTTCGGCTCGGGGCCTTTACCGCTGAGAGGGCCTTTAATAGCTGGTATAGCCCTCTACGGCGGGCTATAATGCTATAATAAAATACTATTTCGATCTACTACAAAATTGATATAGAAGCAAACATTTCAATGCCCTGACATTGCAATCAATTCAAATTTGACCTCAACATTTTCACACTTAGAAATATATCATCAATAACCCTACATTAACTGAATAACAAATTATATATATTCGAATTAGAGTTAACATATGCTAAATAATAACAGTTCAAGTGTATGTTCCATAATGTCATATTTATCTCTCTTGTGCTTAACTGTTATATTTCTTGGTTGTGCTGCTGTCATTACCTCTGTAAACATTGCAAGAAATTCAATGTAACCTGCCATCCTAAGCTCATGGCTATCTAATACTTATCTGTGCTTGCTTTCATGCCACGTTTGGATTTGTAATCTATAATTTGGTTGTATTATGCCACTTTAAGACGTATTCGCATGTCTTTTGATTACCTAGTTAAAATAATATTCAAAGCCATAAAAAATCCTTAAGCTGAATCTCTATATGATTTTCTTTCACAAACAAAAATGTATCCAGACACAACCAGTTCATTGCCAAACCTCTTGGCTTAGTCAACTGTTGTTTGGTTTGGTGCAAATTTATTTAATACTTTTTGAAATATTAGTACCAGGTATCTGCATTCTTGTCCAAAGTCAATGCATCCCTGGTTCATGATAGGCTGCAGCCACTGCAAATACAATGCCAGAATGTAGCATGGTTAGTGGAAGCTTCTGCGGTGCATATTTGAATGTATAGGGCAGTACATTCGAGGGACTGGCTGATAGATGCAACGTGGATTGTTTCTACAGCTAGGGGATGTAGCCATGCTGATCCCTGGTGCTAGCCGCACATGTTTGAGTACTGACAGCTTAGTGTGTTCTGGGATACGTGGATGAATGTAGGGCTTGGCTATGAGTCATGCGCTGCACCATGAACCTGTACACGTGACCAAAGCCCATTCATTGTGGGTGGGTTACAAGCAGTGTGGATGTGTGCAGTGTATTGCCAATGGCCATGGTTTGCATGTGGGCCTAGGGGACACCAGAACACCTTAAATGTAGAGTCTGCTACACATGACCAAAAACCCTTCACAATGAGTTTGGGGCAGGGGTTGATTGTAGAGCGTGACGTGGCAGTGCCCACCATGCATGGCATTTGGCTGTAGAGTTGTTGGTGTGATCAAAGGTATGAGCACAAGGCACGGAATGCCAGGAACCATCTTCCTTTAGAAAAAGCCATGTACAATAGTTTGTGGAGAAGGCATAGTGGGTTCAGGCCTTGTTTGCAGACCACGCCCTGCTTCTGGAATCGGCTGTACTTGTCCAAAGGCTGGGCACAGGCACCTCAGGGCTAACGTGAATGAGCATGAGGTGAGGTTCCTGAGAAAGGCTGAAGGCTTGAGGAGAAACACATGCAACATCGTTTGCAGGGCATGCCCATAACCTATGAGGAATAGGCTCAAGGGCCAAAGTGGGGCCCTACATCCTGTTGTAGCCATATTCCACAAACTGCCTCTTTTGACAGTTGCACACAGCAATGTCTGAGGTGTGTTGGCTCTGTGCCATGGGAGGAAGGGTGCTGGACATGGCCAAAGGCTGTGTGGGTCAATGACGGGCATGGTCAGTGGCTACACCCTGGGTTATTGCACATTTTGTGAGGTCATGAATATTGGGTTGTGTTATAATGGTGTGTGTTTAGTGCTTGGCATTATGCCTCTAACCAAAGCACATTATACAAGGCCAGGCGTAGTGCTTTGTTTAGCATGAGGTCTGGATTCACAACAAGGCTTTCGATTACAACGTATATCTGAAGTGTGCATCACGTGACCAAATGTTATGAGCAGTAGGTTGTGTGGCAATTGAGTTGGTACAGAGCAGGCAATTTGCCATGAAGTTTAACCAGCACCTCAATCAATCAGCATTTGTAGAGCGCAGCACGGTTACCCCTGAAGAAATCTGGGCGCTGGCGTGTGAGTTCTCTGTTGAGAAGC
This sequence comes from Lissotriton vulgaris, assembly GCF_964263255.1. Lineage (NCBI taxonomy): Eukaryota > Metazoa > Chordata > Amphibia > Caudata > Salamandridae > Lissotriton > Lissotriton vulgaris. The sequence continues at coordinate 2,081,081,775 of NC_141687.1, forward strand.
CGGGTCCTGCTGCACGAAGCAGTAATCTGTGCAAAATGGGTTCTTGCACACAGATGGAGGAGTGCAGATGTAGGTTGTGTGACAGGGGCTTACACGCATTTTAGAAGGGGTGCATTATTATGCTTTTGCAGGGTATGCTTGTACGCCATGTCCTGGCTGTGTCCTGCTTAGAAGCTGTACCGCATGTCCAAATGGAATGCATACTGGTCTCTTGGGAATGAGGGTGAATGTAAGACTTTACACAGAGGGTTGTGTGGGGGAGAATATACACACTTGCTGGGTGGTAGTCCATCCCTGAAAGCCCTTCTGGGGCCAATGCAAAGCATGGTGTGGGGTATATGTGGCAGGTGTAGGGTAAGCCTGCATGCCATCACCTGCATTTGGAGTCAGCTGCACATGGCTGAAGGAAGTGCACAGTGGGCAAAGGAGGCGAGTGCAGGACATGGTCAAGCCCATGTGTTGCTGTGCTGAGCAAAATTGAAGGCCTTGAACAATGGGGTATATGTCATGAGGTATGATGGAGGGTGTGGCCATAAGCTCTGTCCTATGCATGGCACACTGAAGACATGCTTGAAAAACAGGCACCCTTGAGTGAGACAGGATGTCTGTGCCGGGAAGGATGATAGGTAATGCTCTAACCCAATCAACTGAGAATAACTGAAGATCATTCCAAATGGGCTATACATCATGAGGAGTGGGTGAAGGGGGCGGTGATGTCAAGTGATTAGTTTTTGCGTAATCTTTAGAGTTTCTGTGTTACTGTGTGGTTAAAGGAATCACTGATTTCAATAGCAAAGAAATATTTTGATGGAAACGAAGGCAACGGAGCATCAGGGAGAGGGTCTAGCCACTTAACATTACGTGAAGGGAGAGTAACAGTGTTGCTAGCTGGCTACATAAACCATGTATGGCCGAGTAAGGGCGCTGCGACCACTTTTGCACTGGAAATTTCAGGTGCTATTGTTTCTTATCCTCTCCCTTCCTCTCGTACTTCTTCATATCCTATGACCTTGCAGGGTAGCACTAATGTAGACAGACGGTGCATGCCAGGTCTCAGGGAAGAGGGGAATACATTTTAGATGCATACAGTTGATCAATGTTGGATGATCAGCTGGTGCAGTATCAATTTGTCAGGGTTCGAGCATATGCTCTTACACTGAACTGACTGTGCAGGAGGATCACAGGTGTAGAGGAAGGCCATGGGCACCCTGAACTAGAGGGAAACCTCCGTGCAGCATGTGGTCAGCATTTAGATATACTGGCTAACAGGTAAAGCGTCTGGCCAGGTTGGTAAATATTTACAGGCATGACTGGACACCACCTGAGGTGCCACTGACAGGTCAAAACAACCTCACATCTGCAGGGAAATTAGCAACCTTAGGGTGCCTTTCACTGGGCCACATGTTGGCTCATATGAGGCTCAAAACAGTGATGGGCCCTGGAGATTTCCGACATACTGTGGAGTCTCCTTGTGGTAAAGTATAGGAAAAATGTGTGCAGAAATTAACTCGAAAATAAATTATGAAAATATTTTATATTACATATCAATGGAAATTCATGTTATATGTTAATTTGTAAATGTAGAACAACATTAAAACAATCGGCACTATTAACTCAATTTGAAATAAAATTTAATTCATGGAAATATATTAAATTAAATTAAAGTTCTTTTTTAGAATTTAAAATTATAAAATAGATTCCCACATAAAGAAAAATGTATTTTTATTATGTACTAATAATTATTAAAAGTGATGTTGAGAATTATTTTCAACTAAATTAGTTATATTTTAATAAAGATAATGTTATATAATTTTTTTTAATTCAGGACAGACTATGAAAATATTTTATGATCAAATATATTTGTTAACATTAAACTATAATTATTTAGATATATACTTAACTTCGTGGGTTACCTTTCAGGTTCTAGAGCTTTGCCAGAGAGGCTGGCCTTGATAACATCAATCACCTCAAATAATCTAAAGACACAGCTGATGACTGATTGAAACATGTAGAACTATACATATTTAAAAAGTACATGACCCAGGATTCAGCCAAAATATGCGACAAATCCCTGAGATTATTAGCTTTATTGAAATAATCCCAGACTCTATCTTTGATTGTGATTTTCCGTTCTTTAATTGCTTTTTTATAAGCTGCTGCCATGTGGTAGATTCCTTTTGATTGTAGGGAGAGTACTTAAAAGCATGATTAAGATCTAGATTAGGCAAACTACATTATCTATCAAACTATTTAACAATTGCATGACCAAACCGTGCATCCCAAGGTGCTCTAAGTATATTAAACTCTCTATCGCCTGGATATTTGTGCACCGTTTACGCCAGAGGCTTTGACCTTCTGTGTTTTCATAAAAACGATGCTTTTCAGCACATTTAGGGCCTTGTATAGGTGCAAACTCTGCATCAATATTTCACTGTGAAGGTTTATTAATTTTTTTTAACCAATGTCGCCAATATTTTATAGTTTTCTAAATGGACAAGCATGTAATCCCAGAACACTAATAAATGATATGTAGCCAAGAATGCATGTAGTCTGGAAATATTAAATATTTGTGATTGTTTCTTGGGAATGCTGGCCAAGATTTACTAACGCTTTGACTTGGGTTTGCATCACAAAGGAGATGCAAACTCGGGGCATAGTGTTGGGGGTGAAATTTACTATCCAGTGCAAATCAGGATTAGCATTGGAAAGTTGCCCAATGTAATACAAAATTGAGCTATTTGTGTCAAGGGATCAATCCATTGGTGAAACACGGGCGGACCCATGCAACCACCCATGGGTTTTTAAGCAATATTTCTATCTACTAACATCAATAAACAAGGATTTGTACCAAAACCTTATGCCTCTTCATGGCTCCCTAACAAGGAGAAATGTTTTCAGATCTCCTTATTTTTCAAACTTTCCTGGATGCTGCATTGTACAGCACACATCCAAAGTAGGCAAAGTCTCAAAGGATAGGCTTTTTTTTACTAGAATGGTCCCTTTCCAGCACAAAAATGATCTTTTAGAGAATGCACAATCTCCACATAAAAGGAGTATGATACAATCAGGCTAACTCATTTGGGGAGGGATCAGTACAATATAATGCAAAATGTATGAGCCTTAAGTGGCCATCAAAATACATCACATTTCATAACATAACTTTCACTTTAATCCAGTGCGTTCAAGAATGTTTCTCATATTTTTTTTATGTGCTTTTTTTATCAAAGATGTGTTTTTTTTTTATCTCAGTCTCTTTGTCTGCATTACAAAAAAACAATTCCATATAATACAATTGACCAGAACACAATGCTGAATAAACATAAATACATTTTCAAAAAGAGAGAACACATTGTAATAAATAAAATATCACATGACAATTCAAAACAGCTTTTTAGACAAATTCCAAACTTTCTTAGGGTTCATGAGATTGTGCAACAACCAAAACATTTTTCAACTCCCTACATCTAATGTATTTACCCTATGGGGCTGAAGGTATATCTCTATGGATCCTTCGATATTGTTAGGTTGACCAATTTTATTTTTCACTTGCATAACTGTCAAGTATCCAAACGTGATACACTTGATTCTGTATTAGAGAAGGTTTTCAGTCTTCTTCCCCAGAATTAAAGCCAACGCGTTTCGACCACTATATTTGTTGAGGATACATAAACATTCATAGTGAGGTCATCCTCAGGGTGCAACACTAGATCTGGATAAGAATGTAAAACATAAAAATAAGAATTTGGTGATGGTCAATTTCTATATGCGGTTTTTAGGGCCAACTGTGCCAGGCATGCTGTATTTTCTGATGCAAGGCCTTTTTAATAATTCCTCATGAGTCCAGTGAAGGTTATATAGTCCAGTGTTTATTGCACTGAAGCAGTTGTGATCGTGTTTCATGAATGAGTAAAAACATGCATGTGCCCAAATTCTAAAATTTACTTTTCCCTTAATTGCTGGTACTTTTTTTTTTCTCAAAAGGTGGTATTTCATAGCATGCAAGTGTTTTTTTAATTATACAGTTTATATTCCGATTATTCTCTCATGCTGTGTGCTAATATTGAATAGTGGCATGTGTAAAGAACCTGCTATTAAGTATACATAGATGAGGCTCACCACGGTTTCCATGAAGGTTCAAAAAGCAAAGGGGGTCATTACGATGGCGGTGAAACCGCCACTGGCAGCCTTGCTGGTGGCGGTTTCACCGCCATCGTAAAGCACTTCTCCGCAAGCCAAATTACAATGGCTGGTGGTTTGCCATGGTTCCACCACAGGCAATCGTTACGATTGCCTGGCGGACCTACCACGCATCAACAATTTGGCAGTGCACCATCTGCCATATTGCAATGATGCCTCCTCACCAGCCAGTGGATGCCGGTTAAACCGCCATTCACAGGCTGGCGTGAATTGCATTTGGGACATATAGCGGGCCCCCCTTGTGTTGGCGGAGGTGGGTATGCACTGAATTTCCCTGCACCAGGTGGCAGGCACTGCGTGGTGCCTGCTACGTAGTGCAGTGAAATGCAAAGGCTGTATTTCTGACATTGCAGCGGGTGCTGCAGCCTGCAACACCGGCCACAATGTCAGCGATACACGATGCATCCGCCACGGTGGTGGTCGTGTCATAATCTCAATGGCCGGACTGCCAATTTACAGGTGGACGGTCCCAAGCTCTGGAAAGATGGCGGACGGACAGAAGTCCGTCCGCCATCGTAATGACCCCCAAAGTTTGGAAAGCTTTATTAATTGCTTCAAAAGAAACTCCTTGCTATTTGTGGAGAAAAAGACAAAAAAACGAGAGAACAGAACCAGAGTAAATATATACGTATTCTGTTTTGCCGAACACATCCCTCAGGACAAATAGAGGCAAACCACTTTAGTAAGGGGACTCACGTGTGCATTATTATTTACTGTAAGCAAAGTTAAACTCCTGTACACCCGACTGCGAAGTTTTTTTGGAGCGGCCATTCCCGCTGAGTTGAAGTAGAGAACGCACAAACACTCAACTGTAGCGCAAGTGTATGTGCATTTGCAGATGACAGCCAAAAGTGTGCCAGCACTGAGGTTGAAAAAAAATGTGCCCTATCTTAGTATACATGGTGCATTGTTTCTCTCTCTCTTTGGCACAATCAGAACAACAACTTTGGTTGCTGCAGTACACTGGGTTACATATGAGTAAATCTGGGCCGCGGTGCAAACAGTCAAATAAATAATAGTGCAGATCACTAATTGTGATAGATTTACTGTTCATGGTGCTCTGTTCATTTGATGAAAGATATCGTATGCAGGAATAATGGAAAGAACCAAAGTGGTTCAACCTAGTCTTCGCTTTCCTTGAATGGCTGGCTGGAATATTTTGATGAACATGGTGTATGCCAGATTTTCATTCATTCTTTTCAGTTTCTGGTATTTTGTTTATGCAGGAACAGATCCCTACCAGGGCTTGAACCAAATGTTTCCTTCTATGAGTCTCCTGAGCATGTGGGCACCAGACATGTATAGATTTCCTGTGACCTTGAAATGCCCACAGGTAATAAATCGGGTGCAGTGCAATTGCTTGGAAAGAGAAGGTGAAGGGAAAGAAACTGTGTGTCTGCGTCCCATCAAAGACCCAGGTGCTGTTTGGGTGTTTTCTTAGGCTATGAATATTTTATTTATTTATTTATTTAGTGTTTTCTATAGCGCAAACATGACCTTACAAAGGGTGTTAGGGCGCTTTACGAGAGTATTTCCACAATCCGAAACTTATGGATTACAAGACATTACTGAATTACGAAAAAAACGTACACTTTAGGAAAGCATATAAACATATAAAACAGTCAACAGTTAGATTACCATAAAGCAGCTTAAACCATAAAGCCAAATGAAAACATATATACAAGCCCATAGATGATTAGTAAATGGCTTGCGTGAACATTGAAACAAACATGACATGATTATAGACAAACGTTCAGCTATAAGGATTTATGGAAGAAATTTCCTCATATAAAACGATTTTGATTCTTTTTTGAATGCTGTGAAGGATGGAATTCTTCTAATGTTCGGGTGGAGTGCGCTCCAAATTCTCGGTGCTGCCCCGGAGAACGCTCGGTCATAAGTTCTTTTCTTGCAAAAACGCTCCAGTTTCAGTAGTTCTTCCGCTTTGCTCCTGGAGGACCGGTTCCCTCCCGAAAGCGTGAGTTTCTCTGCAAGGTAGACTGGTGTTTTGTTGTGTATTGGTTTATGAGTGATACATGCCAACTTGAATTGAATGTGTGCTTCGAAGGGCCGACAGTTCAGTGCTCTCAAGAGATATGGTCAAATTTTTGGGATCCCTCTATAAATCTAGTGGCTGCATTAAGACATGTTTCAATGGGGCTGTTGAGATCTTGGGTAGCCCCGCCAAGGTAGTGCAACTATATTCGATCCTTGATATGGCCAGTGCCTGGACTGCTGTTTTAAGGTCTGTTTTTATTAAGGAATGGTTTTAGTTTTCGCCAGTAGCTTAAGTGAAACCTGGCGTTTTTTGCCATAGTGTTGATGTGTGCTGACATGTTCAGGTTTTTGTCTAGAGTAATACCCAGTGATTTAGTAGTGTCCACAATCCTCAGAGTACACTTTAGAGCAGTGATAAGGTTGGACCATTCTGCTATTGTTAGTTTGCTTTTCTGGGGTGCAATCAGTAGGAATTCGGTTTTCTGAGGATTTAGCTTCAAGTTATTCTTGGTTAGCCATTGGAGGGTTCTCGTTAGTTCTTGGTTCATGGTCTTTATCTCTTCTGTCAATGCAACCTTGATGTACAGCTGAGTGTCATCAGCGTACATGTGGAAAGCAATGTTCGCTTTTTGTAATATTTCTGTGAGAGGAAACCTTTTTAAAGCACAGAAAATTGGATCTTTACTTCCAAAATTCTTCTCATGGACAGAGAAGCATTGTGAGATGAATGAGCCGTATGTAATAAATGAGGAGGTGGGAATTGAAAAGGGAGGGAGTAGGACAAATTTGATCCCCCTTCTTTTAATCCCCACATAGAAGTTCAGTGCTTCTGCTTCAGGAGTGGTAAGGATGGTGGGAGGGAGCTGTGGCTGAGCAAGGCTGCTCTTCTCACTCCTTCTCTCATCTCCCTCCACAACTCCAAAGAAACTGGATTGGGTTGGCAGGTGTAGCAAGAGGAGCTTGAAAAAATGATGACTGGCCTTTGTGACTCCCATAAACCTGCCCACTGGACCAGTCCATGTAAGGATGTGGAAGGGCCTAAGGAATCACTCCTGGTACTTCCAATTGTATGTGACATCACATTTAATGCTGCATGCATATTAAGGAAGAGGTCAAGACCTGCATTGTGAAAACAATAGAAAGTTAAACATTTTCTTTCAGAATAAAGACGTGTGGGGCAGGGAAAATGTCAAAAGTTCAGGCTGACAAAAATAAAGCATGGGTTGTATAAAGGAACTAAATTAGTCCTGCTGAAAAGTTACCTTCTCAAGTCTGAAACAAATAGTTCCAAATTAGTGGTTATTGTAGGCTGTCATTGCTGTAGCATGAAGTGTAGGTCTTGCATTGCCGGTCAATTCAGACAGTCATTGTCTGTGCAAAGGGACGGTTACAGCAGAGCTTTGCATTTGCAGTCATTGTAGGTGACAGACTCTTGGAGTGAACAGGTCCATTCACAAAGAGCTCAAGCGTCAGCATTTTCAACTTTTCCTGTAGTAGGAGCTTCCATTGATGCCAACCAAAGGTCCAGTACCTGAGAAACACTTCTTTAGGATCAAGATTCACTCCGGCAGAGGACAGCAGCTGGGCTCAGGCAGGTACAGGCTGGTTTGGCTGCAACAGGTCACTTGGGCAGTTGCAGGGAGGTATCGGAAACTTGCTGTGTCCCTGTAGCTCACAAAGGAGGTCAGCCAACAGACCATTGGAGTCACTCTGGGTAACCTCGGATGAAAGCAAGCATGTCCAGTCTTCCTTTTCAGTCATCAAGGTAATCATTCAAACAGCGGAGTTCTTCACTGGCAGTAGGGCAGTCATTCTTCTAAATCTTCCACAAGTCCAGATGTACTATGAGTGGCTCTGGGGGTCCAATATTTGTACCTGGCACCATTTTTTTGTTGTTGTGGGCTCACGGTCCTACCCCTACAACTGGGCCTAGAAAGGTCTTCTTTTTGTCAAGGCTCCAAACTGTCTCGGTGGTACAGGGAGGGAGAATAACAACGATCCCAAGAGTAGGACCGGACAATAATGGAGCAAAAGAACGTTTTTGTGCATCGGAATGCCTGCGGCAGACGATGATAGCAACGTCAGGACACCAGCACCAAAAGTAAGGGCAAAACTGCTGTGATTATTTATGTGGTCGTAACATTGAACAGGGAACAATATGATGGAGGCTACAAAAACGAAACTTAAACCCAGCACACAATGAGCCCAGTGCGCAGGGAGCTCAGCGCCACCATTTGACCTTCACATTGCCACCCCAGCCTACCATCTGCCTGCTGGTTGCCTGCTGGTTGCTGATGCAGGGGCATGACGAGAGGAAGCAGGGTCTGATAGCAAACAAGCCAGCTGTGTAGCGTCTCCTTGTACGCCCCAGATTGTATAGCCGCTTCAGGTACGCCTCGTATTGTGGAACGTGCCTCAGACTGAATTGTCTGCGAGGCGCATGGGATTCTGCAAAGTCTCTCCTAGTTACCGAACGAGTCACACAGGAGCACCATGGCTCACACAACCTGCTGATCCTGGCAGGGGTGAAGTCAGCAGAGACCGGGAGTTTGAGAGCTTTGTTGGAAGGTCCGCATTTCGAAAGTGCCCCAGGAGCGGGGTTAGCCGCGTGGAGGGCACAGACCGGAGAGGCCGACGGTGAGAAGACGGGAGGAGTGGAGCAGATAACAGGCTATGGGACACAGCGGTGGCATCCAGAACAGCAAGGTGAGGAGTGCAACAGAAATATAGACGGGACCTACACACAAAGGATTGGTGCAAGAACAACCTCACCCCCCCCACGCTCCCTACGGACAGACTCAGTAATAATTTAGGAGTGAACCGGCAAAGGCATAAGGTATGAGGTAGGGACTGGCAGTGTGACGCAGAAAGTATGCAGGGACCGCAACAGTCACAATCCGTTCACCCGCAGGCAGTCACCACGGACTGCGTGGGGCATGCGGGGTACCAAGAGTTGTTGTGCCCTGTATGCGATACCCTGCGAAGTAGAGAGGAGGTGTCAGGCGACCCACAACAAGGGTGCCTTCAGCTGTGGAGATTTTGATGCATATCTGGCACACAGCAGAATGGTGAGAGGGCTCCAGGCCAGGCAACCGACGACAGACCCCTCTCTTTTCACGGAGTGCCTCAGTGAAGGCTGTGCATATACTCGGGAGAGACACTGAGTGGTCAAAAGGCGGGAAACCCACTAACGGTCTTGAGCCTGGCATTCAGCTGAGATGACTATTTACAGCATGGCAAGCTTTACGATGTTACCCTCTGGGACTCTTTATTTATTTATTTGTTTCTCCTCTTGTTTGTTTGTTGTCTTAGATTTGTGGTGACCATTTGGTTGCTTAAAGTCACAAGCAATGTTTTTTAGGCCTCCATATTGCCTTTTTGTATTTTGTAGTTGTTGTCCTGCCTTGTTGTTTAATATACACTAAGAAAGGACTCACTCCTCCCCTATTAAATAGGCGGCCATCTTTAAAGAGAGCCTTGATTGTAAATTGACTGTATAACGCCAGCATACTAGCTCAACCCTCCTAGTATATTTCTCTCTCTCCTTGTTTTACCTATCTCTCTTCTATATCTTTCTCAGACATAATCTCTCTATTCTATTTCTATATCTCTTCCATATCTTTTTATAGCCTTATTCAGCCTACATATTTCTTGCACTTGTCTTCTTCCTCAAAATTTCCACCCATATCTCTGATGCTCCATTCTACTCTTCCCTTCTAATTTAAATCTTTCGTTATTGATTTTATATATTGGTTATACATATTCATATCCCCCTCTTTCTGCTGTGCATTATTCATTTTTTTTTATTATTGTGATTTTTCATGGGGGTTTAATTTGGCATATCTTCCCTTTTTTGGTTATACATGTTGTTTGATTGTACTTATTGTTATTATATTGCTCTATATTCGCAGCTTATATTTTAATTCAGCAACATTTATTCTCGTCCATGAGCTCACTACGTTGTCAGTATTAAGTTGGTTTATATCCTTTTCTTAATATTTTAGCTTTTTGTACTTAATATATTATGTGCCCCTTTTTCATTTTATATGTTTTATTTTACATGTTGTATTTTTAGGTTTTAGCTTATATCCGTTTGAATTATCACATTTGCTGGGATTTTTGCATTGTCTAAACTTAACTATATTCTCCCTTTTCATTTATATTTTAGCTTTTTGTACTTAATGTATGTTGCGTCCCTTTTTCATTTTATTTGTTTTATTTTAGATGTTGTATTTTTAGGTTTTAGCCTATATCCGTTTGAAATATCACATTTGCTGTTATTATTGCATTGTCTAAACGTAACTATATTCTCCCTTTTCCTACCTCCTCCTTCTATTCCTTGGCGGCCCATTTTTGACTTTGCCTTATATATTTGTTTTGTATATGCTACCCCTCCACAAGGTATCCCTCTGTCTGGCCTCACCCATGTCCCTCACTTTTTGAATCTAATTTGACTAAACTCTTTCTACCCCCCATTACGCTTTTTTTAATAGTTTTTGTTTAGTTGGTTTGTACGGTCTATTCTGTTTTGCTCTTACTTTCTCTCCCTATACCCCTTATCATGTCTCCCTGCTCACTTACACCCACTACCTCAGCCTCACACATCTCTAAACTCGGCCCTAACTCTTGGTCTATCCTCTACCCCTCCCATCTTTCCAAACATGGTAAGAAGAATTTCAAGCACAAGCTTCTCTGTCTCCACCCAGAAACATTACTTGCCGATCACCACAATAGCCTTAACTCCTCAATCATCACCAACTACATCTTCTTCATCAAACGCACTTTGAAATGGAAAAACTTATTCCTCCGACACCTCCCTATCACAAATTCCCACAATATCCCATATGGTCTGAAACTTTCCACCACCCCCTCCCTTTCCTTTCCGGGTGAATTCAATATCTCCATCTTCAAATCTGGAAACATTCTCATCCAAGCATCTAAAAATCACCTCCACATCTTTGAATCCTACTTCAGCTTGCTTACCCAATTTCTCACACACTTCCACAATCCTTCCATCTCTCCCTCTGAACTCCTAAACTCAACTCCTTCCATCTTATCCCTTGTCCCCCTGTCGCCTCCCTCTGACTTACCCCATCCCTCAGTTCCTTCTTCACCCATTTTCTCCCCTCCCCATCTCCTCTCCCTAATTTACCAACACCCTCTTGTACACCCCACATCATTACACTTACCCAACAGCATTTAACATCCCCTGCCTCCATCTCCCCAATCCCACAATCCTTCCATCTCTCCTTCTGAACCCCTAAACCCATCTCCTTCCATCTTATCCCTTGCCCCCCTGTCGCCTCCCTCAGACTTACCCCATCCCTCAGTTCCTTCTTCACCCATCATCTCCCCTACCCCCTATCTCCTCTCCTAACTTACCCACCCCGTCTTGTGCACCCCACATTGTTACCCTTACCCAACAGCATTTAACATCCCCTGCTTCCATCTCCCTTACAAACATTGATTCCCTTCACCCTCTTCCACCGTTATCCCCTCTCACCTTCTCACACTCCTCTTCCCCCTATTAAGTTGATTACTCTCAATCTCTACTTACCTCCCTCGCTCTCAACATTATTACCTGTTACGACACCCTTGTCTCCCTATCCCCTAATATCTCCTAGTCACTTAATGTCTCCCATTCCTACAAGGTACATGTTCCCCTTTCTTTCCTCTCCACCCATGACTCTCCCACCCCACCGATTGATTCCTCCGAACTGCCCAACCCCCCTTATACCATCATGCCTACTCAGGCTACCTCTTTAACCCTGAATTCCCTATGCTCGGATATACGCTCCCCTCCTGTAGATCTACTCCTTAACAATCCCCCCTTTTCTCCACCCCATACAACCTCTCAGTGACGCCTCTTGCCTCCCCCACCTCCCCCATTATATCCCCCATTTGATTAACTTTCTCTCTTCTATTTCCCTCCCTCCCTCTCCCTCCCACTCCTCCTCACCCTCTGTTGCACATCATACTCTCCCCCCTCGATTACCCATCCCCCACACCTCCCCCTACAGCCCCCCTTTATCCCTCACCGATACCCCCTTCTCACACTCCCTCATTTGGCCTAACATCCCACAATGCACCAGACACGCCAACCCCTACTATCTCTCCACCTCATTCAACTATATGTTTGCCTAAACTGGATGCCACTCGTAAGTCTACCTCCTATATACCCCCTACACCAAAAATGATCCTCCCCCACCTCAATTCCCACCTCATCCCTCCTCCAAGATTTCCCCCATGACCACCCCCCCTCGATGACCCTTACCTCTCCAACCTTCCAAAAACTACTGATACACTTTTCCCATCAATTCCTACTCAATTACTCCTTAAGGTCGAACTTCTCTTTTCATCCCTCATTTTAGAATTCTCTCTCAGAAACAATATCTCATTCCTTGTTAAATCCCTCTCCTCAGATCTTATTCACACATCGACCGCCTCACAACACGCCCTACCATCGCTCATCGACAGTCATTTCAATCCACCTACTTACAGACCTTCTATTCATTTCACCAATACCAGCACTCCCCCCTCCTCTGCCTCATCCACTATCCCCCCTACCAGTCAATCCACTATTCCAGTTCTCTTAGGAGCACTTAGACCTGTCTTTCCTGCCCCTGCCTCACCCACTATCCCCCCTACCAATCATTCCACTATTCCAGTTCTCTAAGGAACGAACAGACCCTCCTAGCTTCTGACCTCTCCCAGTCCTCCACAGCTACTTACACCTATCCCCCCTGTCCTCCCACCGCATTACCTGTCCCCTCTCCCCTATGCTGCATGTTGATAAACTGCAGATCCACCTCCTGCCATGCAACTGAGATTGCGGAAACCATTCTTAACGAAAACATAGATATTGCATTCCTTACTGAAACATGGCTCAAAGCCCACTCCACCCTTATCCTCGACTTGCTCATTCCACCAGGCTACCCTATCATTAAGAAAGATAGAATCGATCAAATAGGAGGAGGCCTGGCCCTAATCTTTAAAGATGAACTTGACATTGCACTTGTTCAGCTCCAAGACCCCTCATCCTTTGAATACCTTTGCACCGGCCTCACTCTTCCTGGCTTTCCCACAACTCGGCTACACACTATTTATCACCCCCCTGGAAATTTCCTCTCCTTTACTGAAGAGATGACTAATCTTAACATTCAAGCATCTCTCTCCGTTTCCTTGATGATTACAACATTCACTGGAACAGAACTGATGACCCTTTTGTCATCCTATTTGATAAAGCCCTAGACATTACTGACTTGACCCAAATATGCCATGCTCCGACTCACTTTAAAGGCGCCACTCTTGATGCGATTTTGACGAGCAAGGATCTGGCCTCTCTCTCCAATATACTCCCTGTAGACTGGTCTGATCACCACCTTATCCTCTTCACCCTGAATAGTCCTACTCCTCACCCCTCCACTGTGATCACTTTACCTATGAAACCTACTCGCAGTGTGTGGCATCTTGATGCTACACCTTTTAGATTAGAATGTTCTTACATCAGTCCCGGCAGCCTAATTAGAATGTTATGATTAGAAAGAGTTTGGAGTTGGAGCTGACTGGCTGAATTGAGATTTGTAACCTAATGGATGGGATCCTTTTATAAGAATAAATCTTTCTTTTACCTATTTACAAGAAGTGTTACTTCTTTACACAGCCTTCACGTTATCCCACCTGGAACTGGAATCTACAATTAAAAATCACTTATTCCTCCCCCCTCCCTCCCTTAACACCAACTACCTTATTGACCATTACAATAATTCCATTCGTAAAGCCCTTGACCTAATTGCCCCAATCAAACTTAAAAAACAAAAGTACATCCCTCCCAAGTCCTGGTTCAATGCCGAACTTAATTGTGAAAGGCGGACCCTCAGACAATCTGAACGTGCCTGGAGGAGTCATCCCACCTCTGATAACCTGGCTCTCCTGAGAACTACTAGAGCCCAATATAAAAAACATATCTTCAACGAAAAGGCCTCTTTTCTCCGGCCTCAACTTGACAGGCTAGAAACCGCCCGAGAGAACTCTTTAATATGGTCAAAAGACAAACTACCTCAGACACTCCCAAATTAGAAGCCTCTGTGGATAGATGCGAAGAAATCGCCAGCTTCTTTATGAATACAATCAATAACATCGAACTATCCTTCTCCTCCCTCCTCTCTCTCTCCAACCTCCCCTTAACCAATGCATCCTCCCTAACATTCTTAACTCATCTCCATCCTCCCCTCCACCACATATTTACCACTCGAAACCCAACCCTGCCCGCCCCCATCTCGATTCATCTCGGACTGGACACCTTTTAAAAAATAAGGCTTCATGGAGTGAATTTAGTCCCATTTCTGAAACCACTATCATCAACATCATTTCTAAACTCAACCCATCCTCACACTCCAAAGACCCTCTTCCCTCCCATTTAGTTCAAGATCTCAAATTTATCATCGCCCCAATTTGGATCGATATCATGAACTCCTCACTTTCCACTGGCTGTGTTCCTGACTTCCTTCCGCTAGGGCAAATTTCCCTGATTCTTAAAAACCCCTCTGCTGACCCTAATGACCTTAACAATCTGCGCCCTATCTCTAACCTTCCCTTCCTCTCTAAAGTGCTCAAAAAATGTGTCCTATCCCAACTAGATAACCATATCAGCTCCTTCAATCTCCTCGACATTTTTCAATCTGGCTTTAGAAAGGAATGCAGTACCGAAACTGCTATGCTCAATATTACTGACGACATTCATCGCTCTCTAGACAAAGGTGAATCTTCTCTATTAATCCTCATTGATCTCTCGGCTGCATTTGATACTGTCGACCATCCCACTCTTCTTAATACCCTCAAAGATCGCTTTGGTATTTAAGGCACTGTACTTAAATGGTTCTCCTCGTTCCTCCAAAATACATCTCAATAATTTAAGCCTGGTCACTGCCACCAAACCTCAACCTATCTCGCTTGATGTCCCCGAAGGATCTATCCTTTCCCCAACCCTTTTCAATCTTTTCATTGAACCACTCATCCTCATTATTTATTTATTTGTTTATTTGTGGTTTTGTATAGCGCTAGAATCACTCCAACAGGCGTATCTCTGCGCTTTTGACCGGTAACTCCACGAATTTATTGATGTACTGTGAGATGTTTAGATTTGATTTTTAAATAAAATGGTTTTTAGTTGCTTACGAAATGTTAGATGTTCACTACATTGTCGTAAGGTCAGAGGCAGTTTGTTCCACATCTTTGGTCCTAGAGTGGATAGAGCTCTACCTCCATGCCTGGCCTTTTTGACATGGGGGACCACAAGTAAAAGGTTGGTACTTGATCTGAGGGACCGCGCTGGGACATAAGAAACAAATCTCCGTTCGAGATAAGTAGGTCCCTGTCCGTTCAGACACTTGTGGATTAAGCAACAGATTTTAAATTTGGCCCTTTGTCTGACTGGGAGCCAATGCAGTTGCTCAAGAAGGGGTTTGGAGGGAGTTCTCGGAGGGGCATTCAGAACAAGGCGAGCTGCCGTGTTCTGAATGACCTGCAGTTTGTCTAGCACTCCTTCATTGGCTGAGATTAGCAGACCGTTGCAGTAGTCTATCCGACTCAGTACAAGTGCTTGCACCAAGGTTTTTCTCACTGAGTTAGGTAGAAGCGGGAAGACCTTGCGAAGCAGGCCAATGGTGTGGAAGCATATCCCTGCTATGTAACTGGTATGCTGTTTAAGAGACAGATCTTGGTCCAGTCGAATGCCCAAGTTCTTCACAATCTTCTTGGGTTCAGGGACAGCCCCCAGCTCAGCAGGCCACCAATCTGGAGTCCAGAGTATCTTAGCTTCTCCAAACAGCATGATCTCTGTCTTGCTGACATTGCATTGGAGGTAGTTGGAGGACATCCAATGTGCTACTGCTTTCATGCCAGCTGAAAAAGAGTTCTTAACTTCGGCGGAAAGAGATTTGAAGGGAAACAGGAGTTGAGTGTCGTCTGCGTAGGATACGGGGACAAATCCGTATCTACGCAACACTCCTGCCAGGGGGGCCACGTAGATATTGAAGAGTGTAGGGCTCAGACATGAGCCCTGTGGCACCCCCTTAGAAATCTCAATTTCCGCTGAGCGATATGTACCCATGGTGACTCTCTGGGTACGATCAGCTAAGAAACTCTTTAGCCATTCCAGGGCTTTGTTCTTAAGGCCAGCGCTCGACAACCGTTGGATTAAGATGGAATGAGATACGGTGTCGAACGCTGCCGATAGATCTAAAAGAACCAAGATGACTGATAGGCCCCTGTCCTGGTAGGCATGGAGATCATCAGTAACAGACAGCAAGGTGGATTCAGTACTGTATTTGGGGCGGAATCCAGATTGGGACTCATCCAAGGCATGAACTTGTTCAATATGTCTAGATAGATGTTGATTGACATATTTTTCTGTGACTTTCCCCAAGAAAGGAAGTAGAGAAATGGGTCTTAAGTTTGTCAAGTCAGACCATGGTAGGGCGGTGTTCTTCCTCAAAGGTCTGACAAGAGCTCGCTTCCATTCTTTGGGGACAGTGCCTGAGATGAGTGAAAGGTTCACTAGTTCTGTAATCAGTAGGCTAAGGTGTTCATCCAAAGTGGGTATTAATCTGGCTGGTATAGCATCCTCTGGGCTGCCACTTTTGATTTGTTTCATAAGTCGTGATATTTCTTGAGATGAAACAGGGGGAAAGATATCCAGAGATTGTGAGTCTGGTGTGGGGTCAAGGAGGGTAGGTAAGGGGTTCACCGGGGTAATAGTTGAGGCCTGATTGGTATGTAAAATCTTATCGTAGATTTTGTCTATTTTGTTGGTGAAGAAACATGAAATCTCATCACACAACTGTTGGGACGAAGTATCAGGAGCTTCACATGCTGTTGGTTTAGCAAATGTCTGTACTATTTGAAAGAGAACTCGAGGGGAGTTTCCAGCTTCTTGTATTTGGGTAGCAATATGTGCTTTACGCGCGCAACGAATTGCTTTATGATAGGAGGATAAAGCGCTCCAATATTTTTCTTTGTCTCCTAGAAGATGGGATGTTCTCCAAATTTTCTCTAGTTTCCTGGCTCCTTGTTTGAGAGTTCTTAATTTATCGGAGAACCAGACTTCTTGCTTCCTAATTGGCTTGGATTTAAAAAGTTTTAATGGAGCAATTCTGTCTATAGCTTTCCTGATTTCATCATCAACTTTCTTGAGAGCTGCTTTCTCAAACAAGCCAAAATCAGTTATCACCTCTATGCTGATGATACTCAACTTTACTACAAGATCAAATCCCACAAAGACATCCTTCACCTCAATGATACGCCGATGAAAGTCCAAACCTGGTTCCATCTCAACCATCTCAAACTTAATCCTAAAAAAACAGAAATCATCCTGTGCACTCCCAAAATAACCCCCTTCCCATTCAACCCTGGATTAATGATATCAAAGCACTTAATAGCACCCTCTCCACCTCTAACTCTGTCAAATCACTAGGCATCAGCATCGACCAAAATCTTAAACTCATCCCCCACATTAAAAAGGCAGCCAAAAGTGCTCTTTTTACCCTTCACCACCTCAAAAAACTTAAACCTTTTATTCCAGCTGATGATTTCAAAATCGTGGTACAATCACTTGGCACCCCTAAAGTCCGTCTTGCACTGATCAAATCTGTTCTCAACCTATCCCCAAGACTTATTTTTGTTTGTAAAAAGTTTGACCATATCTCCCCTGTCCTCAAAAACCTAAACTGGCTTCCAGTTGAAGGACGATCCACATCTAAGATTGGTTGTATCATGCACAAAGATCTTCACCAAAACACCCCTTCTTACCTTTCTATCAAGCTACAAAAATCAGGATGCTCCAGGTTCCTGAGGAGCACTAACTCCCTTACGCTAATCCCTCCTAAAATAAAACGTAAAAAGACACAATCTCGTGCATTCTCTGGTACGGCTCCGACAATTTGGAATTCGATCCCCAAAGACCTTCGCTGCAACCCCTCTTACCCTCTCTTCAAAAAAAGACTCAAAGTACTTCTCCTCAACAAACACTGGGGTTCCTAATGTTTTTGACTCTGACCCCTCTCATTTCCGCTCTACTGTGACTAACATTTTACCCATCCCCTCTCCTTCTTTCCATTCTCTCACTCCCCTTCTCTACATCCCCTTCTCTCCCTAATTTCAACTCCTGTGTATCCCCCTTTTTATCCTGTTGCTTCTCTGCCCCCTCACGCATTCAACTCAATGTTTTCACCTTTCTGTGAATCTTCCTGCACATTGTAAATTGTTTAATATTTCTTAATATGTCTACCTACCTTGTAAAGCGCTCTGATACTCTTGGGTCCAGCTGCGCTATATAAAACCTCATAAATAAAAAAAAAATCTAAATAAAATAATAACAAAAGAAAGGGCAGACTTGGTGTTAGTTTGCTTTGTGTGTGGTGTAGGCAAAGCGCTTTAAAGAACCAGTGGGGCTGGGTACAGCCCTTCCCCAGTTATCTTGCTGTGATGCCCCATACTTCCACGGCTAAGTCCCTTTTGTATTTCTGTCTGAAAACAGTGCACAAACCCAACAGCAGAGCCATTCATAGTCATGTGACTTAGGACATTGACAGAAATCCACAGTGGGTTGGGACAAGAAAATGCCAACTTTCTGAAAGTGCCATTTTCAGAATTGTGACCTAAAATCTGATTACCATCAAAGTGGGTTTTAAATTGCAATTCATTTGACTGTAAGCAGCATATCTCACTCTGCTTCCAATCTATAGTTAGCATGTATTAATTGTAATAAGGTAACCCAGTATTGGTCATTGGAAGGGACAGGCTTTACAGCAGTGGAAAAAGAATTTAGGAGATTTTCATTGCAAGGCCATGTCCTATGTTTTAAATAAAATGCATCCTGCCCTATTAGCATTTAGCGAGTACCTTGGGGGTGACTTATGTGTTTTAACAAGTAAGGTTTAGGCATGGCAAAAAGTTTATTTTGACACGTCGTTATGGCAGTTTAACACTGCACTACACCCTGCAGTGGCAGGCCTGAGACATGTTTTTAAAGTATTAGTTTGGTGGACAGTACAATGCGTGCTGAAGAAACACTAATAGTATTTAATTTTTAGACTCTAGGTACATGTAATACAATTTATTAGGGACTTACAAGTAAATTAAAAGTGCCAATTATGTGCAGGTTAATGTTACCATGTTTGAAAGAAAGAGTATAAGTACTTCTGTACTGGTTATCAGTCCTAAAGCCAACAAAAATTAATTCACCAAACATGAGGGGTGAAAGCAAAACGTTTGGGTCATACCATGATAAGAGTGTCAGGTCTAACAAACTCCCTGCAGTAAGTGCAGGAAGGATATTTATGATGCAAAAAATTATAATTAGCATTACAAATTCTTCTATTCTGCTGTGAACGCTTTGAGAAACTCTTGGAATGACGGGTATACCATGACATTTCGCAGGTCAAGTTAAGATCCCTCCCTGCAAAAGGATGATGTTCATAAGCAGGACATTTTTATTTAAAACAATAAGTTACATTTTGTACTACACTGTATGACTGTCTTGAGGCAAAAGAATAGAAAAACAGAGAAAGCTATATACTACATTAAAATCATATTTGTCAGTAGAAGTAAAGCGATTTGCTCCCAAGCTCTGCAATATTTAGATTTAGATAACCATGTGCCCTGACTGCAGTAAGAATGTTCAGATTTTGTTTACCTCGGTTTGAGAAATATTAAGTAAACAACGTGCAACGATGAAGCAGAACTATAAATGCTTGATCTTTTTAATCTTCAAAATACGTTGTCATGCTTAGAGACTATCTAGCAAAGAGAAAATCAGACTAATGCAATAAATTAGTGTGCATGCTATTGAACGAAATTTACAATTAGTTGATTTTTTTTTACTTTGCAACTTCTGCAAATAACACACGCATTTGCTATCACCTTGAACCCGCTAATGTCAATGCACTAAGACTAGCCCTACATGCAGTTCTGAATTTTATTGCTAGAGCGTGGAAAATTATTTATGCTGACAGTCCTACCGATGCATGCAAATAGGGAGTATTTCTTTTCAAACCCGTACTGTAAAAACATCCTGATTCCTGTGAACCTCATTATGTTTGAGACAAGTGAAATCTGGAGCACAGTGGCGCTTCATAACATCCCGAGTAAAGTTCATGATTCATTAACGCGCTAATGAACAGTGGCACCTATTAATTAGTGGCCTTAGGGAAGCTCAGCTTGAGATGGAGGGAGAAACAAGTAATGGAAGCCTCATTGCTGTGAGCACAGAACAGCCCAGCATTGATTTTCAGTGGACTGGGAGAATGCATTTGAATGAATGTCAGAAACATTTCCCAATTTTATTTAACATATGCTACAGGGAGGAATGAACGCCATTCATTTCACACAGCCAAGGGTTTGCTGCAAGCAATGGGCCTGGGCTAGTTTACTCGATATAGTATGCATTGGTGCAAGTTTATGAAAGAAATGGAAGAAAAACGCATGTTCCTACTATTTATGTGTGTTTAATATAGTTTCGATTGTGTGCTCCCGCCATATCAAATCTTTTCAAAATATTCAAATATTCAAAATGTAAGCATGCCTGTTTCTTCAAAATTTGCTGTACATGTTAGCAGACACAAAATACTTGGAAAATTCCTTTTTATTTCTGTCAAGCAATATGATTCAAAAGAATGTGCATTGGTTCATGTCCTGATTTAAAACAGTATAAATGAAAGACTGGAATCATTAATTTCCATTCATCAAAATGCCAAAGTTGAGGAAGTGACATCGCTCAACCTTTAACCCTCAAAACATTACAGGGTGCACTTCTTGTCCTGGCTTTAGCTTCTCAACAGACTTATAGGAAGTGCTGGTGGACTGCGTGAATGATAAGGACAGGATACTACAGATTGTAAGGAGAACTCATAGGGGCATATTACCAACAACTAGCGAAATTTATTGCTAAAGAAGCTTAGCGATATTTTTTTATCTGCAAGCATCACCAGATTTTATCGCAGAGATAACGTGCTATTAGCAACCTTTATCTCCAATGCGATAAAATACCCGGCGATAGCGGCGAAATGCATGAATATCGCTGAAAAACCAGCGATATTCACCCATCATCGCCAATAGGGTCTTAACCTATTTATCCACCTCCCATTGGATATACAGGCTAAGAACCGGTCTGAGCAGGCGTTAGTTTTCAGTGATATTTGCACTTAGCGTGAATTTTTTTATCGCTACGCATGCCTTGCTAATAGGCGATAGCGACGTTAGCGACTGCTTTCAGTCGCTAACTGGTTGGGTACGCCCACTTTGCATGTCATTAGCGATAAATATCGCTGACATGCGAAGCGGGCCCCAAACCGCTCGCTATCACCTAAAAGCTGTCACTAACTGATGTTAGCGACAGCTTGCTAATAGGGCGATGGAATTATAGCCGCTTTGTGGCCGAAAACGGACGTAAAAGCGGCGATAATGTAATTTTGCCTGCCTTGATAATATGCCCCATAGTTCCCTGTTTGCTTTTTGTATTCTTGTATTGAATTTTGAGACCAGGGTTTGCACAGGGAAAGCCAGCAATAGAAGCTTCAATCTCAGGTGACATTAATTAAAGTCTATGTCTGCACCTGTCAAGCTCCTTCGAATGTGTCATAAACCCATATTATCTTTTGAACCTTCTACAATCCATGCTCTAAGTGTCTCTTTTGTAGCTGTGCACCTTCGCACTAAAAAGAGGTGTGAACGAGCTCTCAGAGTCATGTCCTGCTTGATCTTACTTCTACATTTTTCCCAAAGTTTTGAAATGCTATACCTGAGAAACTGTCAGTGAGAGATTTCCATGAAAACTCCTGAGATCTTTTTATGAATTCCGTTTTAAGTAGGGGTGTTGTAAGGATCTGTCTTCCAGGGCAGAGACCCCCGTTTCGTTTCAGTTTGAAGACGTTTTATTGAACGTGTAACAAGTGATGTTCATCAAAAATACATTTCTTACACTTGCTTTTATTCTGTAAATGTATTATGAACATGTCTGATCAGCAAGTCAATTAAAAAAACACATACCGTGATAATTTAATGGCTGTGTAGCTTAGAATTTATTCCAGGAGCATCAAAAATCTCACGATTGTTTCGCTCCATAATTCTACCGTTTAATCACTTGATTTAGGCTTCTTTCTTTTAGTTTTAGGTTCTAAAGTACATACAGGACAGGTTCCATTTTAGCTACAGGCTCAAATTTAGTTAGCCTGTCCAGCTTGTTTAACTTTGGTACTGAAGTCTTTCTTGGTAATGGAGGTAGCCCTCTTTGACAACGGAACCTGCCATTTCTCGTGAAATTATACTGGATCTTCAACATGTCTACCTTTGATGCAGATGTTATCTGTGCCTATCTTTCCATGAACTGTGAAAGTGTCAGGTCATTCAGATAATTTACAGAACACCTTTTCTTCAGTGGCTGAGATTCACCCCTGGAAAAAGGAACCATATCCAATGCACAAACTGTAAACATCTATCTTTGCTGGTTATTATTGACAGGCAGACATCTCTTGCTCTGAATGACTGGTTGGGAAACTGTCGAATATATGATTCTTCAGATTATTTTCCCTGTAATTTGCATAAAACATGTGTTTCCCTTCTTCATAAAGGGAAAAGAAGGTTTGCCAGGTAAATGTATATGTTAATTTCCATAGGTCGCTCAAGTGTCAGCAGACCCAAATGTTAAGTCATTCATTGAGATTCTGGGTTCACCCTGCACACGAAGCTTCCCCAGTCGTTTTTTGTGGACACTTTGAATACTCTATCATTTGTTCCTCTAGAGACACCACCAGGGCCATCGGGAAACATACTAAAACTACATCTTTTTTAACATCTTCACATCTTACGGAATCTATTGGTTGGAATTGGCTCTTATTGCACATGATTGGAAAAACAGGACATCATGTTAAATATACAGTTACAATGGTTTTTGCACGGAATTGATATAAATAGCAGAGTTGTTCATTAGGGTTCCCTCCTAAAAGTAAATGTTAGCCAGAAAAGTGGGCTCTATTTTGAACCTATTGGGTCTCCTGATTCTAGTCATACTTGCCCTACATATGAATACAAATGGGGTTATTGATAAATTAGTAGTGCCTGTTTCTAGCTTTCTTTTAGACAGTATGTGTGGTTTCAACTTCTGTATATTTGAAAAATAACAACCAAATCTAGGGAAAAATCATACAAAAATTGTGATTTTGAAATCCTTATGGATCCATCAGTTGCTGCCAGTTTTCATTGGTTTTATTTGTTTGGGCAGCAGGTTGTTCTGAATACCTGACTGTTAGAAATGGGGTTTCCGGTTGGCTAGGGTATGCACCTAAGCCAGGCAGAACCCACCACTCTAGTCAGGGTGAGGGAGTTCCACACACGAGATAACCCCTGCCCACCCCCCTGAAAGCTTGGCAGATCCGTTAGGCTTATCCCAGGGGCAAGGTGCAAAGCGTGTGCTTAGTGACACAATAGGCACACCACAAAAAGAAAACCCACACAAGGTTAAGTAAAAATATGCTAATACATGAAACACCTAGACCCCAATCACATAAATCACTTTGCCAACGGAGCAATTGTTATGACATCACATAGATCATAATCACATAACTCACTTTGCTACTAGGCAATCATGACAACAATACATAGACCATCTATCACTTTACCATGCCAACCAGGCAATTCTCATATCATAGGTAGGCCAATAATGTAAGGACATAAATACCACCCGTGTCATCGTAACATATTGTGCCGAACATCACAGGTGGAGGAGAAGATAAATACTATTAAAGAGCACATGTCATTGATCACTTTGTAGGAAGTAAAGGATATGGTATAATGCCTTAGAAAACATCATACTGACTATGCATATAACATATAGGGCACAAAATGCAGTGGTTACATGCTCACATCAGTCCCCTGATCGTACTGGGCAACAATGACGACTTTATCCCTTGGATATACAGCCCTGGAGCTTCTGTGTGGTTTTACAGGGTGTATGGGAGTTGCCAGTCAATCCTCTTGAGGACAACTGGTGCTGACCTGAAGGTCGTAGGGACCCTTGCGTGCCTACTCAATTGAAGGATAGGGACCTCTGTTGAGGGTTTCACTTTTCTTCCTGCCTCCAGGTACAATTTCCTCATGGCCTCTAATTTCTCAAAGCCCCATGCTGTAGGTGCGGAGAGGGGGGCAGTCACAGACTGTCCCCAGCGGCAAGGAGACCTCACTGGATCCCTTGTGGCTCAAATGGTTTTAAGGCCGATGCACACTCTTTTGCGGTGCATGGCTCAAGCAAAGAGGTGGGAGAAGGGTCCTCTCCGAGTCCCAGGAGCGTTTGCTAGCCTCGAGCCCTTGCAAGGATCCTGGTGTCACCACATGTCCAGAGAAGGGTAGAGGCATTACTCTGGTCTCCTGCTTGCCATCAGCCCTCTCACCTCTCTCCCGGTCCTATGACTGGGCTTCCTTGCCGGGGTCGGCTGCTGCCTCGCTGAGCAGCCACACTGTGACCTTACAGACTTCTACTGGTTGGCCCCTCCTTTCTCCCTTGGCTCTGGACCTGTTGCTGTGCAACACTTGGGTCTTCTCGGTCACACTTGTGTGGCTTCCCTGGTGATTGCTGAAACGATGGAAGAATGCCCTTAGGGGATTTCCAGCACTGGGCTCCTTCTTCAGCTTGTGCGTCAGTTGCCCCAGCAACAATGGGCACACCTACAGGGGCTATTTCTTGGCCCAATTGGACACCACAATTGCAGCAGTACCAGCAATTAAAGTGCACACACTACGCTTCCTCTTGACAGGGCTACACAAAGTGAGGCGCACTCTCCACACGTTTCCTTTACTTCCAAGCATGCCAATACAGTGCTCTGGAAAGGTAACAACAGAGCGCTCAGCTGGTAATTGTGAGGGAATATCTTTTTCTTTATAGTAAAAGGCTAAAGGGCAGTCCAGCCCTTCTCCTGCTCTAGGCAGTAGCAGCAACTGCAGGCTGTCCAACCCCCCTGTCACCTCAGGGGCAGTGCCCCCCGTACACAGTTCTGAAAATTGGCTTCCCAGGCAGTGTCTTGATTTTAAGTCCACCCGGTTCCAGCGGCGATGGGTGGGTGCATATAAACGAAGCTCAGGCATTCACCAACATCATGGTGGAAGATCTCCTGAAGCTTTACCCGCTGGACACTGTTGTTGTCTGATTGTTTTTAACTTTAGGTATTAACAATCGCAACTTGAAGAAGGGTAATATTCACCTGTTCTTTCACTAGGTTGGTAGCCAAACGAGCATACATACACCATACCAAGTAGCAATAGTGTAGACAGTTACATATACTCTCAGACACTTTTTTCACTAGTCCCCTTGGTCCTGAAGAATGGCTCAGTAAATTGTAGAGCAGCGAGAAACATGTTGACCAGACTTTAACATCCTCCAGAAGAGAGTAGGAAACATCACTTTCCACTACTCTCCTCCAGGAAACCCCCTTTTTTAACTAAAGCAGTAGCCCTCCTGAATAAAATTGACTCTGGTACTACTAGCTTTATTTTACTTCACATAACAACGTCTACCCTGAATCCTGGCCCCATACCCGCAATTCATCTATACGGCAGTTGGAAAAAGATCTCCGCCAAAGAGCCCCTCTATGAGGTGTTGCCTCGTTGGGTATTGCACCGCCGACCCAACGAGGAGCAGGCCCAAATGATGAAGCATGACACCTGAAAGGGTGTGTGAGGGCATTAAATCCAACAAAATGGATTCCCAGGGCGACCACCAAGTTACCCTGTTCTAATCCGCTTGCATTACAGACTACACTAACCCCTTTCTTTGTCATTAGGAACAACATGACAACTTTTGCATTTCGTGTAATTTGGGCATGTCGTGTGTGGACCTTCTGCTCCGATTGAGCAGTAATAGCCCAAGACTCATTTCTTTTGATATTAACTTCCAACAGGTGGCAAGCCCACACAAGCCATTGGAGATTCTTCCCAAGCAGGATACCACAACAGGGCAAAAAGAGTCAGTCCTTTTCCTCCACCACAAACAGAAGCAGCTACTGCAGGTCAAACCACCCCTCACTCATAAAAGGCAGCGCGTCTCACACAGTCCTTCTCCTCTTCTTCTTGGGAGGGTTCTCTTGTTCCTGGAAGTAATCTAAACTCCTGGGGCTTTAGGTCTAATACTCCAAAATGTATTTGTTCTATTTATTGCAGGGGTCTCTGAACCCAGTCCTAACCAGTCCTATCCTCCCTGGTGCAGCATGACCACAGGGGGTGAAGTCAGCATTGTAAAAAAGGAGACACAGCCTATTCAGGTGCAAGCAAAACTCCTTCCACAACTCTAAATGCAGACCAGGTATATTCAGAACCGCGATAAGTCACCCAGGCAAAGCAGGGCGCAACTCAACCCCCCTGGTGACTATCTAGAGTGAATACACATCCCCAGCTCCTGTCACTTAAACACCAGATGCTGAATACAGCCAGAGGCACACAGAATAGTAAAGTGAGAAAATTCCCACTTTCAAAAAGTGGCATTTCCAAACACAGATTTTTAAAACCACCATTATCAAAAAGTGTGTTAATCAATTCTGGATTGAGAGAGCCTAAACTTAATTTTTCTATCTTGTCCCTGTGGAAAGCTACAAATGTAAAATGTTAAAGAGCAACTTCAATGATAAGCCTATAGGACTGACATCCTTTCAACAGTATTTCACTATCAGGACATGCAACACATACCAGTACATGTCCTACCTTTCACATACACTGCACCTTGTCCTTGGGGAACTTTGGTCCTACCTTAGGGGTGCATTACATGTAAGGAAAGGGAAGGTTTGGGCCTGGCAAGTGGTTGCACTTGCCAGGACAACATATCAGGTTAAAACTACACGTGCAGACTCTGCAGTGGCAGGTCTGAGATATATTTACAGCGCTACTCATGTGAGTGGCACAACCAGTACTGCACGCCCACTTGTAGCATTTGATTTACAGGTCTAGTGCACTTTTCTAGCGACTTACCAGTGGTTCAAACATGCCAATCATGGATAACCAATCACAATTCATAAAGAGAGCATTTGCACTTTAGCATTGATCAGCAGTGGTAAAGTGCCCAGAATCCTGTTGCCAACAAAAACAGGGTCAGTAAAATAACCTGTCAAAAGGGCTAGGTCTGACACTGACCGAATATTTTTATTTGGGACTCATGCACTAATTGGAAAGATTACTAGCTAGAAGACTGCACTGAGTATGGAGCAGACATTTCTAAAAACTTCAGGTGTGTAGGTGGGCCAAGATAATGAGCCCCTTAAGTATAAAATGTAACCTTTGGCACACCAGTCTGTATTGCAAAGCTAATCACTGCCATGTATATTGGGTTATGACATGTGTAACCAGGTGCAGCACTATTAAGAAAAAGTATCTCTGGGAGCTCATCAAAGAAAGAGGAGGGCAGATGGACTGGTAGTAGTACTTAATGGTAAGGTGAAATCCTTGGCTGTTATTACACTGCTATTCCTCAAATTAAATGTGCTGAATATTTTAGGTTATACTTTGCATCCTGTGACTCTGTTAATGGACCTAGGACCAGAAGTACGACCCCTCCAATTTACTTGTCGCAAATTGCGTATTTTTGCGGGAAGCATTTTGTGACTCGCAAATTGGAATTTACAACAGTGTCTCAGACACTGTTTTCAATTCCTAATGGGGTCGCAAATTGCATGCCTCATTAATATTCATGAAAAAACAACAATTGATGGACAGAATGCAAAACTCTGTCATACATTCACCCCAGTACAGAGATCTGGGCCTAAATCCATCGTTTTTTTGCTCCCCATGCCATTCCAGTTTGAACCCAGCCATTTGCAAATCAGTCTTGACCCTGTGCCCCATGGGAACATTCCAGCCCGAACTGCCAAACCAGGTCCTCCCTGGACTGGAAACAAGCATCCTAGGACCCGTTTCGGACTTTAAGTCCTCTTCAGCCAGGATAGCTTGATTCCAGTGGCATGGAGAGCACTGGACTCACATATGAGCATACCCGTACCACTTGGGGTGACAAATGCAAAAACAACAATTGATATTCATGAGGCAGGTACAATTTGTTACCCCATTGGGAATGACTAGCACTCCCAGTGATGTAAGGCAGTTTTTTTTAAATGCAGCCGTTTGTCCTTATAGGAAAACAGGATGCATTTAAAACAGAAATATTAAATATTACTGTTTTATTTTTTAATATTAGGTAGTGGTATGTGGGATCACTGCCTTCTCTTAAAAATATTTTCAATGTCAGTCACAAAGGGGATGAGGTGCTCTGGGGACTCCTTCCTATTTACGAGTGGTTTACAACCCATTTGAAATGGGTGGTAAACTGCAAATTTTTGCAGCCGCAATTGCGTTAGAAAAAAAATCTTACATTGAAGTGCGAGTTGCTATTAGGAAAGGACACCCTTGGCACGCCCCTATCTAATAGTGAGTCGTAATCTCTATTTTGCGAGTCGATAATAGGTTACCGATTCGCAAAATAGGATTTGTAAATAGGGCAGATCTATTTTGCGGTCGCAAACGGGCCAATTTCCCGTTTGCAACATAAAAAAATCGCTCGTACATCTGGCCCAAGATAGGACTGGACTCCTCAATCATCATGAATGTGTCTGTCTATGAAATGGGAGTATGGTACGAAATTCTCAAATAGGTTGGTAAAACCGATCAAATATGTGCACCTTATCCATTCCCGTTCCATGGTTTGGTACCAGAATATCATAAACAAATATTGTCTGTATTAGTATTAGTTAGGAAGATATTGCTCAAATGAAATGATTAATCAAAATTCTACATACAAAGGTACATATGTACACAGTACTTAAAATATGACTTTTTTGTCACATGAACTTTTTTCTGACGCGAAAATCTTTCCACTTGAGCACATATTATATCAAATACAGAGTTAAAAAATGCAGGGCATAGATATCAAAAACACTATAATCACAGTAAGGAGGCCAAAGAGTTGTCCATTACGGAGTTGATGCATTTAGTCATCCCCCCGTTTTAATTAAATTAATAGGACATGTAACATCATCCTGCATGGAAGCAGCCCAGAGACGAACTGGAAGAGAAAATTGACCCAGGCAACAAAATAAAAGCGGCCCCCATTTGTGAATTACACATCTAAAAAAGTGGTCCATGTTTGAAAATTAGGGCAGTTTGATCTTGTAAAAACACATTGAATAAGTGGTTTGCAAGTTATAGAAGACTGCCTGGATTTGTGCTGCAGTGGGCAACATTTTCTTAATAATATCTAAATGAACAGTAAAAACCAGCCTGGCAGACCACAGGCCCACAAACAGCCAAATACCTGGCCCTTTCACTGACTTGTCAGACCAGTCCATCGGGCACTGCCTGATTACCCTAAAGGCCAATCCGAACCAGAAGCAGCCTCAGCAAAAGGACCCAAAAATCAATAAAAGATAGCCATTTGGGAAATCATTTTATCATGCATGGCCATAGTCATCTTATCCCTCATACATTCCACATAAGAGTGAGACATTGTAGTTTTTACATTTTGTAAAATTCATTCTTTTGCCACCGCAAGGGCTTTAGAGCACGAACATCTCTGAGGAATCATCACGTCTAGAAGACAGGAGGCTTATTGTAAGAGGGACATAGATGCTGAATGAGTAGTATATCATTCCTAGCATTCATTGATAGTCTTCCACACTCCGGCCAACAGGTTGTCAGAGGTTCACATCACCAGAGAATGTGATATATTTCACACTGAGATCGTTAACTTTCTCTAACAAAAATGTCCAGGTGATATACACTGACCATATCCAGGGTGGGACAATGGCATGTATGTAATATTTGAAAATAAAAATGTGGGAAGAAGAAATGTTGACTTCATTCTGAAATGTTTGTGAAAGAACTTTACCTCCCCATACAAGTCTTGAACAGATCTGCATACACTTCCCCTTCCATTCACTCTAGTTTACCATGCACTCCACTTCTTGTATATGATTCATATGTATCCTGCCAGACATGTCAATTTGTTTGCGAACCAGCTGTCAATCAAATGACAGGAAGTGTGTAATCAGGACCCTAATTTCGCCTATTCTAGCACTACTCCCAAATACCAGGTAGGTGGGCCATCCGAGTTGGATGAAGCTTCCTCTAAATGGAAGCAGGATCGATTTGCCAACTCACAAATCACTTTTTCACCATTTGCAGATAATGAGCTATGCAGAGCAAAGGCATGGGAGGGGGGCTCTGTATGTCACTTGAAGGCCTCACTTCATGAATTTGAATACTTTCAGTCTAGGACATGTTCCGTTTTATTGTGCTACCAATTAGATCCAGTAAAATGTGAGAGACACAAGTGGCAACATCTTGAAGACATAGCTGTACCTTGATTTCATGGATACGGCAGGTGAGTCTATTTCCTCAATATCATAGAATTGCTGAATAGCTACAGCTATGGGTTCCAAGACACCTATACCAGATAATAGAGAATGCATCTGACACAGGCCACCTTAGGTGTTCCATGTCTGTGGGTTATTGCCTGGCTATTTCACTTTATTACATGGCCTATGCAGCAAGTTCCAGCGTTCTAAATAAATACTGCCACTAAACACAGTCAAATGCTTTTTCAGCATCAAGTGATATGGCTAATACTTCCCCTTTGTCATTTCTAACCTCCCCAATAGGTGCAGTAATGTAACCTGCAGGCCAGAAACAAAGCCCTCTTGCATTGGGTAAGCATTGTTATTTCGGTATTCAAGAGTGACATAGGCCTATAACTGCTGGAGAGTAAAGGGTGTTTGCAGTGTTGGAAGGAGAAATATTAGTAGGGGCAAGTATGCCACTACCACTAGCAATTAGGCTACCAACGCAATATAAGGTACAGTAAAGGACTCAGTACATCAGCCCCTGCCTCAACCCTTGGTAGCTGGCTGTGAGCAGGCAGGCTTAACTCAGGAGACAGGTATGTAAAGCATTTAAAAACACCAATACATTAAATACCTTAGACACAACACACAATAACAATTCCACACCAATTTATAATTATAGGACATATTTTTATTTTTAAAATGACACCTCAATGTCAAACATCCAATATAAGGAACCGGAAATATGATTTTTAAAATATTAAACCCTTTATATTGCTTAAAAATTTATAGCGCCAACTTGAGACATCTGGTCACGCTTGACCGGCGCAAAGTCAAAGTTTGAGGCCGACTGGAATGGAGCCATGGTTGGATGCACTAAGCGAGAGGCCTAGGTCAAAATTTTCCCTTCACACTAAGAAACTATTCTGGAGGATTTTCTCTCAACAGAGAGCAAGGCATTTCATCAGGTCAGATTCACTGTGGGTTCGTCGACTTGGTACAGATGGAGCCCCTGATCAACTCTTCGAAGTCTAAAGCTCCGAAGCTTTCAGCTGGATGAATCTGAAATCCAGGCGGGGTCGCGTTTGGACCTAGTCGGCTTGGCTTGACTCTTGATGCAGGGTCAGTAAACTTTTGGAGCTTTTTTCAAAAGTTGCTCCAAACATCTGGAACTCTTTCCTGTAGTACCTCTTGGGGGTTCAAAGTGTCCAAAACAAAAATCCAGGGGTCTAGAAGCTGGAGATGGTCCTTGTAAGTTTGGGACTACTATTCCCACATAGCACCTTTCTAGATCTTTAAAAGTCCACTGAACGCACTCCAAGCTGGGGTCTTCTTGAGAGAGATGGTGCAAGGAAGCTCTGTTAACCTCTTTCTTTCAGGGAGTCCACTCCTTAAACCTTTTTGAAGCAAGGCAAAGTCCTAATTATCATATACCTTTTTATTGAACAGAGTTGCCCTGGGCCTTGTTAGGAGAGCCCAGGGCACAGCCAGAGTCAGTTACTACCAGTATCAGTCAAAACATGGGAGTGAACAGGGCAGAAAGGTTAACTTTCTCACATGCAGGGTTTCAGAATGAGAATAATGTTATCTTTATCAAAACTCAGATTCAAAGACTTAGGTTCATCTGCTTCCTTGAAGAGCCTACAAAGCAAAGATGGCGTCTTTGGCTTTTTGATCTTGTTTTTATCCATCTAAAAGCCATTTTCACCTGGTTCAATTGAATAACTTTTGTGCTTTCCTCCTCCAAAATGCTTTGCTCCCACGTCAAGATTGTCTCTCATAAAGATTTGGGCACTTAGATTAAGTATAGAATGTCCTCCTTCTTCGAGTTGTCAATATGTTCCAACCCACATAGGGTGAAAAGCAATGTTTCAAAGGGTTATATGTTAATTACATGTATCCACAGATGCCCCTCACCAGTTTGTTTCAGTGATATTGCGGATTTGAATTCACTACATCAGAGTTTTTTTTGTTTTTTTTGTTTGAAGTTTATTAAAGCATAAGGAAGTAAAGACAGAAAATGAAGAAACAGTCATAAGTTATGAAAAACAAGAAATCTCTCTTACAAAATGGAGGAACTGATCAAAATAAATATCTTATAAAGAAAAATAGGGTATACAATAAATGCTCAGGAATATAGGGGACTGAGGGAACAGTCTGAATAATAAAACGTATAAGTGATATAAAAGAAACAGAAGATGCAATTAATAAACATTACATGTAATTAAGAAAAATGCAATCACGGTGGTTTTTGAACTTCGACATTACGTACTGGAGAAGTGGGAGGAAGTCTGACAATTCTGGATAAATATTCAGTAAGGGGGAGCCATAAAAGGTCACGTTTGATTGCTAGGGAGATAGGGGAGCAAAATTGGTGTCTAAATGATGATTAAAACAAACTGCGTTCCACCAAGCAGTAAAGGAAACATCTTAAGCCTGTTTCCAATGCGACGTAATATGGTGAAAGGCAATGGCTATCAAGAGGTCAAGTAATTTATGTTTATGGTGTGACCCGGAAAAAACAGGAGAAAGAGAACCTAGAAAAATATGAACATTGGAAAAGGAGCAATTGAAATTGAATTTTTTTTGAAATTGGGACCAAACTAATTGCCAGAAATGTAAAATGGGAGGACATTCGAACAGCATGTGTTTCAAATCAGCCAAAGGGCAGGGACAGGACCAACAAGTGGAGGGAGTGTCTGAGGAGAATGATGACAGAATTAAAGGAGTAAATAGTGTACGGTTATAAACAAAGAATACAGTTTGGGTAGTGTTGGCAGCTCTGGATGTACTGTGAATTTTAGACCAAATTTTATCCCATAGAGTAAAGGGCCAAATTTGAGACAAATCTTTTTCCCAAGCCAACACAACTTTAGATTTAGTACGTTCAGTAGAAGATTGCATAGATTTATAGAGAAAAGAAGCAGAGGGGGATTGGTCGAGGGCATTAGAAACAGGAAGACGTGTTACAGGAATAAAGTGGGTGGCAGGGAGAGAAGAAAGATATTGGGTAAGGGAGGGAATCAGTGATAAGTATTGTTTACGAGAAGAGGATGGCAACGAAAATTGAGTTTTGAGGAGGTGAAAAGGAAGAGGTTGAGTATTGGAAAGAAGTTGAGAGACCCATTTTAAGCCAAGAGAATGCCAGGATTTCCAAAATAATGAGCGATTACGAATTTTAAGGTGTTTATTATGCCAAATAGGTTGGGTATGAGTAGAGGAAGCAGAAGGGTAGGAGGATAATAAGTAAGGTTGAAGAAGAGAGCGTGAGTAAGAAATAATGGGGGAACGGAGAGACGTTACATTAGAGGAAAAGGAAAGAACCTCACTAAATTCATAAGGATGAAGGAAAGAAGATTCTAACGTCTGCCATAGGGGAGGATAATAAGGAAGATCTGAAGAGAGCCAACGCAAGGCTTGCTTTAAGGAAAAAGCATTATGATAGGATTTAAAATTAGGAAATTTGACTCCACCCAGGGATTTATCCTTTTTCAAAACAGAGAGGGCTAGCCGAGATTTCTTACCCTTCCACAGAAATTTCAACAGAATAGAATCTATCGACTTGAAATAATGGTCTGGGATACGAATGGGAATCATGGAAATAGAGTAAAGGACTAAAGGTGCTAGCATCATTTTGATGGAGTCAAGACGACCCCACCAGGAAAGAAAGAGAGGATTCCAACGATTGATAGATGCAGTAAGCTTACTGGAAAGAGATTCGAAATTGAATTTAAGAGTGTCGGAGAGACGAGGGGCGAACCAAACACCCAGATACTTAATCTTAGAGGGCTGCCAGGAAAAGCCAGAGGCATCAAATAGATGTTTTTGACAGAGAGGATTTAAGGGCAGGATTTCGCATTTGTCAGTATTAAGACGATAACCAGAAACATTAGAGAAGGAGGAAACTTGATTTAGAAAGGAAGGTAAAGTTGTTTGAGGGTCTGAACAATAAAATAAAATATCATCCGCATATACCGATAATTTAACTTGCTGTTGAGAACCATATTGAAAACCAGAAATATTATCATCGAGTCTAATCTTAGTTAAAAAGGGTTCTAAAGCTAAAATAAACAGAAGAGGAGATAGAGGGCAACCTTGACGTACACCCCTTTGAAGGGGAAAATAATCGGAAGTGATACCATTAGCAAAAATAGAAGCATGGGGACTAGAATAAAGTAAAGAAATAAGAGAAATGAATTTAGGTGAGAAACCGAACCAACGAAGAGCCTGAAACATAAAGTCCCATCCTATTCTATCAAAAGCCTTCTCGGCATCAAGAGAAATGGCAGCTAGTGGAGTAGAGAGGGAGGTGGCCTTACTCAAAATGTTAAAGAAAACACGAGAGTTATCTGACGATAAACGGCCTTTAACGAACCCAGATTGTTCAGGGCCAATAAGTTCCGGTAACAGAGAATCTAATCTGAGAGCTATAATTTTGGCGAAAATTTCATAATCTGTGTTTACCAGGGAAATTGGGCGGTAGTTTTTACATAAGGTATGATCTTTATCTGGTTTGGGTATTAAACAAATTAATGCTTCTTGGAAAGTTCCCCGAGAAGATCCGGAATCCGCAAAGGATTGAAATAACAAAAGTAGTTTAGGGAGGAGAAGGGAGGAAAAGTGAGCGTAGAACTCAATGGTGAAACCGTCAGGTCCAGGCGCCTTACCGCGACGGAGGATTGAAACAGCATGTGAAATTTCAGAGAGGGAAATATCCAAATCCAGTGATTGAAAATCAACATGAGAGGAGTGAGGGGAGGGGATATCCTGAAAATAAGCAAGACGATCAATAGGATCAGGACTAGACTCAGGAGTATATAAAGTTTGGTAGAAGGAAACAAATTGAGCTAATATGTCCTTGTCCTTAAACAGAGAAACACCAGCCGGACCTTGTAAAGATTCAATTTTTGTTCTTTCTTTTCGTATCTTGAGATAATTAGCTAGGAGCTTGCCCATTTTGTTTTGGCCACCGTAATAGCCAGAGTTGCATTTAAGGAGAGAGTTTGATGCTGCATTTGTGGTAAATGTATTAAAATCAAATTTGGCAGATATAAGTTCGCGAAGAGAAGATTCAGAATTAGAATTATAATAGGCATATTCTAACTTCTTAATTTTATCTAAAAGTTGAGTTGATTTAGAGATTGATTGTTTTTTCTTTTGAGAAACGAAATTAATGATAAAGCCCCTAGCAGCCGCTTTAAATGAATCCCACACCGTGACAAAGGGAGACTCAGGGAGGTGATTTAGTGTAAAGAATTCAGTGGTAAAAGCTGTAAATTGAGTGCAGAAAATGGAGTCAAGGAGTAAAGAGTTATTGAATCTCCAGCGTCCTGAATGAGGAGAGAAGGGGATAAGATCAATATCAACAAAGACGGGAGCGTGGTCTGAAATTAAAATGGAACCGATGTCTGAGTGAGTGGCAAGTTGTGCTAGGGGTTTGCTGAGGAAGAGGAAATCAATACGAGATTGGGAGTGATGGGTGGGGGAATAAAATGTGTACTCTCTAACGTCAGGATTACATAGTCTCCAAATGTCAACTAGAGCATTATTTCGAATAGATGTAATAAATTGGGAATGCATTTTGGAGGGAACAAACTTAACTTTGGAATTCCTGTCTATAAAGGGGTCTAGGACTTGATTGCAATCACCACCGAAAATAACATATTGTTCATTAAGTGTAACAAGTTTGTCAGAAATAGAAGGCCAAAACAATTTATCAACACCTGTGGGAGCATAAATATTGAAAATAACTATAGGTATTTTATCAATAGGAAGATTAATAAGAACCCAACAACCATTAACATCGCTTTCTTGAGATATAACTGAAACTGTTAACTTTTTATGACACAATATAACGGTACCATTTTTCTTACCCAAAGCAGGAGAGTGAAAACCATGTCCCACCCAGCAACGCTTGAGTTTGATAGCCTCCTTGTCCGAAAGGTGGGATTCTTGGAGGAGGGCTACATCAGCTTTAAGCCTTGTCAAGTGTGTTAGAACACGTTGACGTTTAATGGGGTTATTTAACCCCTTAACATTCCAAGTAACTACACGGAATATAAAACATCAATAGAATGATATAAAAGAAAAGATGTAGTAAAAAGTGAGCCGAGAAGATGAGAAAATAGTAACAAGAATAGAAAAATAGAATTTGTAAGAGAAAGAAATCAGGAGAAGATAAGAGAATATAGTAAGAAAAAGGAAGAGAAAAGAGTAAAAAAGAAGATAGTAAAAGAGAACAGTAGAAAAGATAGAAAAATGCGAGAAGAATGTAGAAACATACCAACAGATACAGAACGAAGAAGAATGAGGGGTGACGACGCCAGAAGAAGACGACATCGACAACAGAAAATCACACCGTCAAACACCTGAGGAACCAGCAGAGGACCGAATTGAAGGGAAGCATAGGTACACCGGGACGAAGAACATGGGGAGAGGATCTGTAAGAAGACAAAAATCAAAAGGGGATGTTAGAGAGTCATATGATATACAAGATAAAGAAACTGCACGATACACTGCACAATACTAGGGCGAGATATACTGGGGTAAGATGTACTCAGCAGTATGGAGGAAACAAAAACAAGATACGGCAGGGTATCAGAAAGACAAACATTTAGTCTAACATGGTAAAACAAGGATGGTTAAACAGCTCTTGCAGTGTCCATGCTATCGGTTTCATGATGACGAAGAAACTCTTCAAGGACTTGTGGATCTTCGAACGTTGTTGTCTTGTCTTTGTAGGTCACCTTGAAGAGACATGGATGAAGCAGTCCAAACCTGGCACCGAGAGCTCGCAGTCGTGGTCTCAAATCAAGGAACTGTTTCCGACAATCAGCTGTCACTTTAGCGACATCCTGAGAAAGATATAATCGGTGACCCTCCCACATAACTTGTTTTTTAGCTTTTGCTGCTGAAAGTACTTGAAGGAGGTCAGTATATTGTAAGAACAACATGATGACTCCGCGGGGTTTGGTGGAAACTTTAGGACCAAGTCTGTGCGCACGTTGAATGTTAAGTGAAGAGGAAGGAGGAAGATCCAAAATTTTCGGTAAAAAGGTTTGGAAAAAAGCTGTTGGATTGGACCCTTCTGTAAGTTCAGGAAGATTATAAAGGCGTAGGTTGTTTCTACGATTGCGATTTTCCAACTCCTCTGTCTGTCGTTTCAGAAGAGAGACATCCTTTTCTAACAGTGAAATTTTGGCACAGGAAGTTTGAAGAGTCTCCGTAGATTGTTCCACTAAAAGAACCCGCGATTCAAGAGTAGACCATTTGTCATGAAGAAATTGCAAAGTTTTAGTGGTTTCAGCCATGAAGGGTTTGAGCGCACGAATTTCCTCAAGGATAAGATCCATAGATGCTGAGTGCGACGAAGAGCCTAGAGAGGGAGGATCTTTTTTCAGACGTTTCATTGAACCGGGTTGCAAAAGCTTACTTGAGGGAGTAGCTTTAGGAATTGCCCCAGGAGTGACATCCGGCTTAAGGGAAACAGGGTCATCCATGGTCTGTGCTGTGGAGTCAGAATCTGAGGAATGACGTGGTTTGGCCTTAGAAGCAGTAAGTTTGAGGTTACGCAGCTTCCCCATAAAAGGCAAGGGAGAAAAATAGCAGTGCCACCACAGATTCCAGAGGAGAAGATTCTATAAATAAATTGCAGGAAATACGCTTTATGATGAAATACTGTAGAAAGCGTACAGGAAATGCGCCGAACAATGATGAGATAAAGCCAAATGGTAGTTGTATCACATACAGCTTCTGCGCAGAAAAAACTCCACAAATATAAATATTGCGCCTATATAGTATCACCGCATGTCAAGGAACAGAAAATCCAAACGCCCAAGGTCAGCAGCAAAGAGGATATGCAGTAAATTCATGAAATGAATATGACATAGGAGTCAATGGTTGTGAGGAAAATTACTGCAATGGCAATGCGCAGTGAGAAACTCTGTGGTAGACATGCAGGTTTGTGTATAATAAATTGCGATGAGAAGAGGCGCCAGTCATGAAGATGAGCGCTGAGGCAGCGTGAAGGAAAATGGCGCTTGCACGTCAAAAAATGAACAAGGAGAGTAGCAGTTGGTGAGGCATCATGTACGTGAGAATACTATTGAGGCAAGAGGCTGACAATGGAGAGTTCTGCAGAGGAAACGCTGAGGCATAAAAGCGGCATTTGCCGGTTGAAGAAATATCGCGGCAGAATGCGAGAAAATGGCGGCCGCATAAATAGCGAACCGCGTCACAGATGAGAGGAGCGCATAACGCTGGAGTAGAGGAAAGCAGCTTAGATCTTCCTGCTCACCTCATGTTCCGACAGCGAATTATGCTTGTAGTGTCCACAAATATCCGGTATACGTGGAGAAATTTGCCGGCGCCGGTGCTCGGTTAGCAGAGCTCCGGTATCAAGCCGCCATCTTGTGCGGTGCTCAAGCCACGCCCCTCACTACATCAGAGTTGAGATGGCTTTGCAGGTTAATAGTGACTCACTCTGAACCAACCGTTTTGGCACATCTTGGACCAAGCTTGTTGCACCGCTGTGTTGTGGGTCAGATACTGAGGCCCAGATTTACTAAGCCTTTGAATCGTCATTGCATCGCACAAGGTGATGCAGGGCAGCGGGAAGGCTATTTGAGATTTACAGAGCCACACAAGGCTTCATTTGAGTGGCTTTGGGTGGCTTTGTAAAGAAGTATAGCACGAAGTAGCAGGTTGCTCTGCATTGTGTTCCATATCTTAGTAGTAGGCATTCCTGGATTTCACTAAAATCCAGATTTACTAAAGTTTGTAAAGCTGTAATTGTGGGGAATTAGCACACACAACACAGAGAGCCATACCAAGGACAAATATGTATATTTTTCCTTGTTACTACGTTTTATGTGTGATGCATTTTACATCATATATAGAAATTAGAAATGTCTCTTTGGATTGTTTTTGTGAACAAAGCCATGCCCTCCTGCACAAAAAAACAATCCTGCTCATAATGCAGCTACTCTTAGTGGAGGTGTGGTGTGGCTCACTGGTTAGAGGCGGCAGACCTGGGTGCAGAAATTGGCCAGGACCAGGGTTCAATTCCCAATGCGGCAGGATTGTGGACTTGGGTCAGCGGACTCAATAATTCTCGCTTCGGTGCCTACTCTAATCAGGGGTCCCACTCGGCAACTCTGGGCATTAGCTTGCCTAATCTCCACAATGGCCCCATCAACGCTGGGGATGCCGGGCTCCACCTTGGGGACTCCCAGCAGGGACCATCCCACAGGGAAAGCCAGGACGGATTCCCCATTGTTATATAGCGCAAGGAAACCTACGAGAAGCAGTGCGCTTTACAAGCTCAAACATTAATTAATTTAATTAATTACTCTTGCAGCATGACACAAGGGTGTATGTATTGGTGCTAGGCAGCCACAAGTGCACCAGTGCGCTGGGAGGGAGCTGGAGAGTACCATTTCTTTATGAATGTGGTGTTCTTTAGCACTCTCTCTCATTCACACAACACAGTGAAGCAACTTGCCTTGCTGCACTGCATTGTGTGAATTCTTAGTACATCTCCCCTAAAGTTTGGGTTCATGCACAGCCCTGGTCAAGAGTAGCATCAATCAGGGCAGTTAGAGAGCCATATCAATTAACTGTCCATATCACTGCATTACCAGCATAAACATGCTATGGGCCCACTTCAGTAGATTTGTTTTCTCCCTGGTGTATTCAGAGTCAATCTTCCATGAACTTTTCCAAGATCTAAATAGCCACTCCTAAATTGTACTTTCACCTTTAACTTATAGCACCCATTGGCAAGTAAAAAGGTTGCATGCCTGATAAATGAGTACAGTATAGAGATGGAGGTGGATTGTGGTTAAACTTCCTGTTGCCTGTTTGCGGTATTCTTTTTGGCTACACAATGTTTACCAGCAAAGAACCACAACTACTCACCAGCCAAAGGTGAGAGGACCCTTTAAAAAAAGGTGTGGGCATTGTAGTAGACTAGCTAAGATTTATTTGTTGCACCTACCCCTATTTCCCGTTTTTTTCTCAGAGTAGATAGGGATAAAGGGTTTAAGTTTTCTAAGCTGGAAAAAAACTGGTCTTGCGCACCATATTATCCTGGGAAACAAGTGAGGCCTCATTGCTAAAAAAAGACTTCCAAATCCACACTTTCTTAATATTTCCCTGTCAAGATCAATGATATCGATGTTTTGAGGAGGAGAAGAGAAGGTCGACTTGTTGTGCCAACAATTGCCTGGGGAATGGGGATGAAGAGGATTTGGGTGTCTGATGAGAGGACCTTGATGGTGTAAGATCAAATGCAGTAATCTTTAATAATGATAGATGTTAGGGAGCTTACGTTTACTAGATCTTCTAAAGTGGGAGAGTTTAAAAAAGCAAGGTATGAATAACTTGATCGATGTTGTTCAAAATACATTGGCAACACGGTAGCTCTAGAAGTTGCTGGAAAGGAAAGTGAGTTGTGCAAAGAATGGTTGATATCAACTCCATTCCTCTTTGTGTCTCCTTTAGGAAGAGAAGATCTTGATGAGATTTTTGCATGGATGTAAAGTTGTGACGAAGTACATGTCCCATTATACTTAGGGGCAGATTTATGTTGCCTGACGCATCTCTGCAAATCGGCAGGGATGCGCCAGGAAAGATACGGCACGCAAGTTTATCCTTGCGCCACCCATGCATTGTAAATGCAGCGCACCATGGCACAGGAATAAACAGATGCGTGTCGCATCTAGGGCGTGAAGTTGGCGTAGTGCTGAAGTTGTGTTGTGTGTGGCACGCAACTCCAGCACTATTCCAACTTGCCCTATCTCTAACGTGGTGTGTCAATCCTTATGCCTGCTTCAAGCAGGTGCAGGGTTTTGACGCATCAGCGTTGGGAAAGTGACCCAGTGAAATCTTGTAGATTTTACGGAGTCACTTTTCAGGGGCGTTCCTGCGACGGAACGCCCCCCCTGCGTTGAAACGCCCACATGAAACCTGACGCAGGTTTCATGTGGTGCAGGGCCTTACACCGTGACCCATCTCAATAGATGTGTCACGATGTAAGTATGTCGCAACCCGGCGCAGGGTTTACGCTGCTGCTATGTCACAGAAGTGACGTAACGGCGGCGCAAAAAAAGTGCCGCAAGTCCGAAATAAATCTGCCCCTAAATTTGCAGTCTGAGCCTTGCCGCCTTTTATAGTTGAAGGTTATCCTACGCACTTGAATTGCATGCAAAACTTCCGTTGCTGCCACATGACCTTGCATGCTTCAGCCAACTCAGTGCAACAACGGCATGTAAGGTTCTACATGCTCTCACAGCAAAGTTGGTGTTTGTCTTCTCTACAAGTTCCAGGTCTCTACCAACCTGGACTTGATTATCCAGGATCCCTGACTTGATAGGATCAATAATTCTGTTGATAATGACTCTTGCTACTCACACCCT
This sequence comes from Lissotriton vulgaris, assembly GCF_964263255.1. Classification (NCBI taxonomy): domain Eukaryota; kingdom Metazoa; phylum Chordata; class Amphibia; order Caudata; family Salamandridae; genus Lissotriton; species Lissotriton vulgaris. The sequence goes on from NC_141687.1 coordinate 2,081,123,749, forward strand.
ACTATACCGCATTCGCATTTAGTTGTTGGTTGATTCATCAGTAATTCAGTGAATTTAGTAATTTTACTGCTTTTGATGCACAATTTTTTTTATTTATCGGTTCACTCGGAAAAGAAAATTATTTTTTAAGAAACTATTCCCCAGCATTCCCAAAAAATTTGGAAATATTCCGTTCACATTTCCACCATAGGACGGGTTATAGTTCAGGTATTTCCAGGGGCAAAATTACAGCCATTTCTAGGCTGAGAAATGTTTAAAGAGGAGTCTGTGAATACTAAAAAAAAAACTTGTGAGTTTGTGGGCAACTCTCATGGCAAACCACGCCTTCGTCCACCCACTGTCCACCCCTGGCGTAGAGCCACTAGTACATGCTAGTTCACAGTCATGGCATGTGATTACATAGTAGTAAAAGCATTTACATCTGTTAACTATCGTTTTGTGCGTACTTGGAAAGCACAAATGAAGCTATTTTCAGCCATAAACGTATGCCCACGGCAAAAAAAAGCCACTACGTAAAGAACACTTACATCTTACACAACTACAGCCAGTGGTGCTTCGGGATGGACGTGCTATGGGTTCAGATCAGTAGATTTGTGTTCTGCCTGATATGTTCAGGGTCAATCTACCATTAGCTATCCTAATATCTTCTCCCAGGTAATTGGGAGGGCATTGGAAGGACACCAAAGTCGGGGGCTGGGTAGGATTTGTGATCCTTGCAACGAACAATACATGGTGCAAACAATCAATGTGATTGCTGATTGGAAGGGCAGCAAACTGGCAAAATTATTCAAAGCAGCACTCTTCTCATTATGTATTTTGTCATTTCCCCAATGAAGGAAACATTCCTCAGAAATATTGATCGGTGATTAACTGACCATTCATTGTTTTGAATAATTATTGCACCATTTCGTTCTCGAGGTATGCCTGCATACTGAGCATGCAGAATTTCTATTTTAGATTTGCACTCGGAGCTAGCGAAACACAATAAAAAGCAAATGTGTTGCCATTTCCATAGTTTTCCAGTAAGGAGCGCTTTGGGTGAGTCTACCTATACACAAGAAACACGCCGTGCAAGAATAATACAACATTAAAGATGTAAATACTATAAAAAAAGGTATATATGAGTCTTGAATTGAATTCTCATCCTGTTTATTAATCCTGGGGTTAATTGTACATTGATAATACTAAACCAAAAACAAGGTGAAATGTTAGCAGATTGGGTAGTGATCCTGCAGGGAGCAGGGTTGAGAAGAGCAGATATGGAAATGAGCAAGGGCAAGGGGGCAAGAGAGACAGAGAGAGAGAGAGAGAGAGAGAGAGAGAGAGAGAGAGAGAAACCTAGCCAGAAAGAGAGGGAGAAAGAAAATAAAAAAGAGAGTGAAAAAGGCACGAGTAAGCGGTACAGGGGAAGGAGAGAACGAGAGAGAGCCAGAAAGAGAAAGACAGAGAGAGCGAGAGACGAGCCTATTTTCCACCTGGAGCCTGGCACATACACATACACCAATGGCAAATTGGGCTCCCGCATGGTCTAATTCCTGCTGCACCGCAGACTGCTAACACGGCTGGGATAAAAAGGAATAAAAAAGAGAGAAAATCCATGCGGGAGGCTGCAGCAGCACACCGAGTCTCTTCTGCACTCCTTCCACGGGCAGACAGAAATCAATAAATCAATAGGAAATGTCCGTTGGCTGTAAAATGGGTAGAGGAGCCCGCGTCAAGCTGCTTCAAGATGGATGGTCAGTGGGCCTGCAGTCTGCAGAAAGGCCAGAGGTGACTATCACCTAGAGATGGGATCACAGGCCAGCAGCCCAGCAATGCTCTTAGCCTTGAGTTACTGATTAAGGGCCGGGGCACCGCTCAAGGCAGCCTCGCCCACCCCTCCGGCTGCGCTCTTTCCATCGTCAACCAGCGGTTTGCCAGTCAGACCACGACAGCTGCCTTCCCCGGGCCTGCTGCGCCGTTTCATTGAAGTCAAGCCTGCAGGAGACCGAATCAAAAATTACTAGATGTCTCGTGGCAGCGGAATTGATTGGAAAGCGAAGGGACTTTCCACGCAGCAGTCGAATTTCTTTTCTTAAAAATAATTTAGCATACAGTATTTTCTTGTTCAGAAACTTAACTAACTTAACCCCTTCAGTATCGCAACTGTCAAATGAGGTTCGGATTTACATTTATTACAGTCAGGGACAGGATATGCTAAGCAGTTAAGAACATACTCGCGTGAAACACGGAACGCTGCTTGTCTGCTTCATACATCTTTCCCTGTTCTCCCAAATGGAATCTAATGGAGTGCAATTCATGCCTTCTAGCCACAGGCTTCTCTGCGATTTCAGATTCCCTTTTAAGATGAATACTCTCATTCTTTCTGAAGTTTGGGTTATTTTGATTGTTGAAAAAACAGCTCTTATCGGTTTGACACATAAAACAAGACCGCTCTTAGAGACAAAATCGCAGAAAACACGACATGTTCTTTAAACCCCTAAGTTTGAGAAATATGCATTTTACTTGTTCTGTGTTTGCCCTACAAATTATTAATGTGAACTGGGCAAGCGGCAGGTACCTGTGTGTGGCTTCAGAAGACATCAGTACACTCCTAAGCAATTTACAATAACAAGAGCACTGTGACTGGGAACCATCATGGTTACCCTTTCTATTTTTAGGAAAGTTTCGTTCTATTGTGCTGCTCTTCATACTGAGCAGTAGAAGTGCCTTCCTCGTTGCACTCTTTTTACTGCCCATCAACCATGGTTTTAAACACAGAATAATCACAATCAATCAATCAATCAATGCATTTATTTAGCGCACTACTCACCCGGAGGGTCTCAAGGCGCTAGGGGAGGGGGGGTCCGCTACTGCTCGAACAGCCAGGTCTTGAGCTGCTTCCTGAAGGCGAGGTGGTCCTGGGTCAGGCGGAGGTGAGTCAGGAGGGAGTTCCAAGTCTTGGCGGCCAGGTAGGAGAAGGACCTTCCTCCTGTGGTGGCTCTTCGGATGCGGGGGACGGAGGCGAGGGCTTGGTCGGTCGATCGAAGCTGGCGTGTGGGAGCGTAGAAGTTGAGGCAGCTGTTGAGGTATCCTGGGCCTTGGTTGTGCAGGGCTTTGTGTGCGTGGGTGAGGAGACGTAAGGAGATTCTCTTGTTGACCGGGAGCCAGTGCAGATCTCTCAGGTGTCCGGAGATGTGGCTGCGTCGGGGGATGTCCAGGATGAGTCAGGTGTAGGTGTTAGAAGTAGGTGTGAGTGTGTGTACGCTCACAGTGCCAAGCACTTTCTTGTCATATAATTAACTTGTTATTTATAAGGGGCTACACCAGTCATGCCTTATCTCAGCTCTGTTAATAACAGAGGCTCTTATAAAATAAGGGGCTCATTCAGTGCTGGGCTGGGAACCCAAAGCAGCCCTGGAGTTTTTATCAGACCAGCGACCTGGCGGTGAAGGTGGGGGCTCCAAGTGTGAAGCACTGCTGTGTTCGTGTCTGGGGTCCGATACTTCAACACCACTGCTAAACCAGCCCCCAGTAACAAAACTGGCTCCCACCACTTCTAAATTGGCCCCTACCTTTCCAGCCTCCCTGGGAAATGCCCAATGTCCGCTTCGGCCAGTCTGCCTTGGTGTATTTACAAGCCCCTAGCGCCACCGTTGCGTCACTTTTTCCAATCTAAAAAGTGATGCACTGGTGGCATAAGGGGCTAGCAAATAAGCCAATAAGGGGTTTATTTACAAGCTCATTGTTGTAGTGTAGTTCCTATTTTCCCTATAGGCCCTGCGCATTGGAATAACATAAACAGCAGTTTAGACGTAGAAGTGCGGTCTTCCAGGTCTCTACTGACTATGCTAAACTTAATTGGGTTTGTTACCAACTAGCTCAGAGGTCACTGGAAACTTTTTTGACTGAATAGGAAGTGATCAGCTCCCCTGGCTCAAACAAGAAGGGATTCAGTTTTCCAATAACCGCATAAACATGACAACTTTGCTCCTTTAGAATAAGAGTCAATCTCTAGAGTCGTGTGAAAAAATAGACAGTTATTTTACTCAGTCAGTTGTGCAGATTACTTTCACCAAGATGCATAGAATAGAGAGACGGGCGTTTTCAATAAAAGGTATTATTTTATTGAACAGTCTTTCTTCTCATGCAAGAGAAATGAATTGCCACAATTGCAAGACTAGCTATTATAAAAAGTGCGTACAGTAAAATGAGGATTGCGAAATAGTACTGTAAAAGCATTGATATGGTTTCTTAGCCATACAATGGTTAAAATGAATAAAATATATACATTCATATATACATTTTACTAACGTACTCAACTGGTGCTTCTAACTACGCCTACCCCAGTGTACCTGACCTAAGCCTAATACTTGGGAGGGAGTAAGTAAGTAGCAGTTTTAGTTAAGTTGGTTTTGCCAAGGTTTGCTTCAAGTTTCTCTCTAAGGGTTTAGTCAACACCATACCTCTGAAATAGAATGTTGGAGGTCTTGTATCTCCTTCCAGGACTCGATATCCCAGTCACTCGCAAGAGTAGGCTGGAAACGCCGGAGCTGGATTTTCTCGGCAGGAGAAAAGACAGCATCTCTCTCAGCGCGTCAAGGAGGAGGAGGGGCAGCCTCCGTGGGCTGCTTGCATCTGCTGGGCTCTGCAAGGGACAGCTGTTCTGCTCCTGTATTCACCACACCATCGCTATCATCGATGTCGCCGCGTTTCCTTAAGGCAACGTTGGTAATATTTATACCTGAAAGGTGCCTTGTTTGACGTAAGTTTTTGGACATAAGACGTCAATAAAGATGTCACTAGGAAGTGATCGTCCTTTCAGTGCTCATTAGAGTTCTATCACTAATCAAAACATAGCAAGCGGGGCTTTCCCAGGTTGCTGAGTTTTATCTTGTTGAAGAACTCAGAGTGTAATATAGGAATCCAAGATAGTGGCTTCTGCTGTGTCATCTACTGTAATGAGCTGCAGAGGCGAGTTTCAGAAATGTGGCTGAAATTTGGCTCTGATCGTTTATGCCATTATAGGGGTATGAATGGATTATAGCCGCATAGGGGCATAAGGTCACAGTGTTGATCGGGGTCCTAGATTAGAACACGACACCCACTCCACGAATTTATGTCCATCAAATTACTAAAAACTAAAGCAATAAGATGCATGTGTAACATTGCCCACCCCAAAATACATATTTGCATTTGAAATGGCGTATTTTGAAATACATGGAAATATAGGTACTGTACGTCTTTAAGCATAGAAATCATTCAAAAATTATAGCATATATAATCAGTGAACAATTTTGCGAAAAAATTACACATGAAATATCTTTTTATACAGAAAAGAAGGGCGAGAATATTTCATCACATATAAATGCATTTGCTGTAACGTGTGCTAGAGGCTGATGTAAAGTAATTATGTCTCTAGATTTACCTAAAAATAGAAGTTCTGTTTTTTATGAATAGGTCTACTTTAAGCAAAGAATTTCGTGTCAGAAAAAAGGTAAATATTTTGGAAAATAGTTCAATTAAAAAAAAAAACAATTCTTGGTGAACTGGGGAATAGAGTTCCAACGCTTTTCAGTAGTTTTTGTTGATCAAAACTGACAGCCGAATTCAGAGTTCATGGGAACGCTGTGTGTCGGAAAGCTTTTCAAAATTATTGTTTCTGTTCAGGGGAGAACATCATATCAGACAGGCTCTCAAAGAATTGGTCTACAAAATCAGGTGACAGTTCGACCAAGTTCGATAGTGCTGTAACTTGGCAGGTGTGAGAATGATTGCTATCATCGGTGTCTGGATCAGCAATGCTCACAGAGGGTCGTACCTGGATGATGTTGCTTTTATTTCTCGCTCCACTGTCACCACCTAGTCGTAGCACAGGAGTCTCATTGAATGCCGTCATCAGGATTGGTAGCCGCTGGGGACAACACAATGCGTGAGCCGTTACAGGACTTAGCAAAGTATCGATATCCATTGGTACTGCTGATGGAAGTGCAAGACAGGTGTCCAACACGCATTCATCTCCGCATAGCATACATCGAAGCACAGGTAAGATGCAGGTCTGCCATGTAGGTCTGAATGAAAGAAACCAGGTCATGTTCAGATCTCTCAGCCTGGCCAATCCAAGGACTCTAGTTAAGCGGTCCCGGTAGCGTATTGCTAGGATCGTTTCGTCCATCCCTGCCGGAGTCATGTCTGTATTTTGGCTTGCCATATCGGAGCAGGAGGGTCAAAAATAAAATGCCTGCAACAAGTCCCAAAATCAGGGGTATGCCGCCAAAGACTGAATGGACAAAATTAGGAATGATTCCTAGAATTGCTTTGAATGGTGTTAACAGTCCCGAAAAAATGGTCTTAAATACGCCTGGGATGCCTATGGCACTTGACATATTTAGAATTTGGCTAAGCATTTCTGTGAAATGCACGGGGCAATTTGTTGATAAAAGGTCATGAATCTCCGATGCTGTCCTTGCAACTTGGAGATCATACGTCTCTTTTGATGATGTGATGGGCACTGTTGTCTGCAAAAGCACAGACTTCATTCTGCTTAAAGTGTCAATTCGTATAGAAGAGACATTCAAAAGAGGCCATATGGGAGTCTCGGAGTCTCCAGGGCCGTTTGGAAACAATGCCTGCATACAGCATTTGACCATGGAAGTTACTTGTACGAGATATGCTTTCCCTGGCATAAGGCCACAACAGCTGTGATCCGTTATTAGAATGTAACTCCCGTTCGAGAGTTGCTTAAAGAAAGGCTCTATCTGCGTTGCAGGTGTGACATGTTGGTGGCATGAAAGGTTGTTTGAAGTTCCTTCACAGCCCCCGTGTAAATTAATACCGTGGCACAAAAGTATACCGCTTAGTGAATGTTTGCATTTTTCACCACTAAGAAATACATTTTTGTTGCTGTCACTATAGCATGTGTGTGTGTTTGGTAATTTCCATGCTGACTTAATGTACCCTTTACCCAAACGTTCATACTGGCCAGTCGGTATGTATTCAAGGCATTTTTTAAATCGGAAAGTTGTTATCGGGATTGTGATAATCTTGTGTATTATCCATTCAATGACAGGACTTTCTGACATTGTCAATGGTAATCTCTCAAGTTTTTCGATGCTCAGGATTGTATAGTCTGCTCCTTTCTGTGCCAAGCTGATTTGTTTATCAGTAAGGTTAAAGATGGAAAACAATGACATTGTGTTGATTAAACGCCATGGCACATAGCCTGAACGAAGAATTTACAGCGTCCAGCCTAACTGTACAATAGAACTAAGCATGGGCGGAAAATCCGTTTCGCTCGCGGATTTTGCGGATTTTCGGGAAATTCGCAATCCGCGAGATTCGCGAATCTCCCGCAAAATCCGCAAATCCGCGAGCAGCGGATTTTGCTCGCACTGCTCGCACTGTTCGCGTGAGTTCGCGTGAGTTCGCGCCCCGCGAATAAGTGCAAAATTGCAGAAATACGATTTTAGCAAACTGAAAGTAACTACTTACCAGGTTCAAAAGTTCAGGCTCATCATTAGTAGCCATTTCCTGTAGTGCTTGCTGAGGGGCCCCTCCAGAGTTCAGTTGCCAGTTGCAACTATTATGTGACCCTGCTCTGAACCTCAGAATAGTTACACATATGCCACAAAGGTCCTGAATTACAGCTAAGGGAGACAAGCAGGAGCCAGGCTGGCAGTTCAAATCCATTAATCAGCCCCTAATTCATTATTGTCAGTTGGGGCAGGGCAGGGCAGGTGTTGTAACTAATTTTGCAACAATTAAAGCACTTAGCAAGTGCAAAAGTTCACTAATCAGGAAGCACTAAGGAAGCAGGTGCCAGCTAAAAAAATATTCTGTGACACATTAATCAGCCCCAAATTAATTCAGGTCACTTGAGGCAGGGAAGGTGTGCTTGCGTTGCCACAATAATGTACACTGACTGGACAACCAGAGGGTGCTGTGATGAAACAGAGGGTGGCATGGGTGGGCCAGAGGGTGGCATGAGTAGTCAGAGAGTGGCAGTGGTGACAGAGAGTGGCAGTGATGAAGAAGAGTGTCCCAAACAGGCTGGACATGTAGAAACAACAAGTTCGCGAAACTTGCGACCCGACAGGTAAGTTCGCAATTTGCGACATTGTACAAAACCCTCGCGAACTGGCAGAAACCCGCGCAAACACACAAAAAAAAAAATCCGCAAATTCGCGAGAATTCGCGGATTTTGCGGATTGCGAGTTCGCAAATCCGCAAAATTCGCGAACGCGAGATTCGCAAAATTCGCCCATGCTTAAATAGAACGTAATTGTGACTGGCCATGCTGTAACATTAGCAAGTCTTTATCTATTATATCTATGGCAGATGATACAATACTGTCCAGTGAATATATTCTGGAGGACAGAGTCATTAACCCATTGTCCACAACAGAAAGTGATTTTTCCAAATTAATACGATCAATTACCCGTATTTTTTCAGCTGTTTCAATTTGTGTTACTTTCCATGCCTCGTTGTAAGCCGCATATATACTGGTCGCTATGAAACGTTTTTGACGCTGTTTGCGTGGTCCCAGAATGAAATCACGCAAATCAGCACCATCTTTAAGTAAAGATACGTGTTGCTTAATTTCTGCCAGTGTGGATGTTTCTAGCCATTCGAGGCACAGCTTCCCTACACTGTATGTTGGTACTATCCCTGGATGTTGTCTCTGGGAGTATCTAGGGTCTGGTCTGGACATTGTTAACCCCTGTGTTTTGTTCAGGAATCTCTCTTGACAGTTATTCGTGTCAGTAGGCCAGATTAACCACTTTTTCCAATCAGGATGTGTTCTGTTTAGATGTAAAGTTTTTGATACGTCTATTTCAATATCAGTAGTTGCATTATCAGGTATTGGCTTTGGAATAGACGGCCTTGTACCTGCCACTCTATTGTACCCCAGATGGTTTTTGTTTCAATGTTATTTCTCCAAAAATCAAAACCAAATGTCATCATTTTTTCATAAAATGCTTCTGAATATATCAATTTAGTATTTGTCAGCATTGTTTTCAACCCTGTTTTATCCAACAGTTTATAATAAAACGTTTCTGCATCACTTGTGTTAAACCCAGAGAAGTACTGGAATTTCTTATAGAATGTTTTAGAACTGCTTTTAGGTGGAGTAGCACAATGTTCCCATTGGTTATATTTAAAAACATTTCTAGGTTGTGCAGATTTAGGTAAGTAATGATCTCCGTAATGTGAGAAGCAGTACATTTGTTCATAACTAGACAAACCTTGTAAATAATCATGTTCTGTAAATCTCGCTGACAACACTAAATCAGACATCATATTATTAATACTTTCAAAATCCCAATCATCAGAAAATGTACTTGGTTTTACAAAGTCACTTAGGGAAACCTTGAACTGGTGAGGATATTTCAGGATTTCAACCGGACCATATACTTCATAGTCAGTTTTGTCCCATACTACCCCGCCGGGTATTGAAATGGTTGTGACATTTACTGTTGATAGTTCTCTTTTCTTCACGTGGGATGATCTGTGTGGTTTCAGGACTAAGTTGATGTTCTGACTTGCTGTGTCCATTGAACTGTAATAAACTCTCCTAAAATTAAAACTAAAATTAGGCATAGTAGGAGTATAAGTACCCCTGAGATAATCCATTGTTCAATCAATGGTGCATCCAGATATACTTCTTTGATTTGATTAAAGAGTTCTGTTGCTTTTTCTTTAAAAGTCTTTGTTTCTGGCATCACTTCAGGGTTGCTTAGATCTTCAGAAAAGTTATCGAAATTGATGAAGTAGCCAGAGGCAGTTCTGTCAATTGCTGGAATTGTTTTCTCAATTTGTCTTCGGTAGCACATTCTGATGCCACATCATTGTAGACTGGTGTTTCATGACGAACTGTTTCAATCTGTGTTCCAAGTGGCACGAGCTCCATGGCATTATTGCACAGTCCCTCTCTGTGCACATCAGGTTTATCAAATGTGATTAATCTTTCAGTTTGAACCTCTTGGATTGTTGGAAGTTTGGGTATTCTGTTGTTTCTCGGGAGTCCACAGGGCCTACTGTTGATTATAGGCCACATGCTTGTGGTTTTACCAGGTCGATTGATACAACTCGGTTCTCCTTTTTACCAGCAAGGGCGGTAGTACAACTGATCTTGTTCCGTTGATTGTCAAGACGGGTACTGCTTTTCTGTAAGAAGGCCCAAATTCCTTCTTCACCGCTATTTTTTCTCTGACTAGATCCCCAATCTTTGGAATCCAGACAGGCCTTGCTGGGGCTAGTGCTGCCTCTTCAGTGGTAGCTGGCTGTTGCTTTAACTTTATGTTTCACTAAGGATTTTCTTGTTTCATTCAAGTCCTGTAAAAGAGCCAAACGATCTTTGATGTCAAAGTCTTTATTCTTATCTTCTACCACTGATACCTGACTATCTAAGTCCTGAATGTGCATTCTAGTTCCGAACAATAGTTCGTATGGGCTGAAACCTTTTAGAGAATTTCTTGGCAAATTGTTTAGACTAAGTTGGACACTTATTAAATGTTTGACCCACCCATCACCCGAACCTAATACCTTCGCTGTTATAGATTGCTTTATGTCCCGGTTTTTTCTTTCCACTACACTGTTTCCTTCGGGGTGTGATGGACAAGAGAATCGCAACCCAACGCCCATGCTGGCCATGGCCTCCTTATAAGCTTGAGAGCTGGAAGCAGGACCCTGGTCAGAATGGAACATGGCAATTGCGTATGTGCCGATAGAGACTCGCAGATCTTTTATAACCGTTTTGGCGTCAGCCGAGCGCTGGGGCCACATTTTTAAAGTGAATTTTAGTCTTAAATGATATACAATGGGACGCATTTCTCTTGTTTGATTATGCGTATAGATCGCCTTATGCTTTCTATTAGGGTTCCTGACACTACTCTGGCCGGTTCTCCACTGCGATCTCTGTTGCAGTCTTCACAATTTTTTGCAAAATTGAATATCTACGCTCATTTCCGGCCACCAGTACTCTGATTGTAATTCTTTCAGAGAGTCCCTGATTGTTTGGTGTCTCAGACCTAACCCCATATGTGCTTCCTGTAGTAGGAAGCCTCTCCTGTTCATGTATGGAATTACCCTATCCCCCACTCCAGGGATTCAAGCAAAAGGAACGGAGTTTGCATCAATTACGTATGCATAATTGAGTGGATAGTTCACAGGTAGTGCTGCACAGTCGCCTTTTATGGACGTTTTTACTGCCAGCATGGTTTCCCCGTCTATGTATTTTTCTGAACGCTTTTTTGTGGCTACGGAAGCCGGTTTAGTTGCTTCCGCTGTGGCTGTATTAGCCAGTGAATTCCCTGCAACGTGAACGCCATCACGTTGATGACTCAGAGTGTGTATCACGTGAGTCTTTTGTAGTTCTTTCTGTAAAAAAACTACCTGTTTCCGCAGTATTTTATGCTTGATTGTGGCACCTGTGTCATCTTTGTAATCATTTTGAACCCAGCTCTGTAACTTGTTATTGTAAGAGTTGACGCAAAAATGCGAATCGCACACGATTAGGGTCGGGAATTCACGCTCTGCATTTTCAAGCGCCATCTTTAAAGGTCTGATTTCAGCTCTCTGAGCCGAACAGTTTCTAACTGATTCAGTTTTTGTTACTTTCAGTCTGAATTTACCGCACAGCCAGCGACCTTTAACAATCGCACAGGCTGCATTGTAGGATTTGTTTTCTACGTTGTAGTGCTGTACAAATCTGTCTGTGTAGATTATACAGGAGTATTGTTGGAGAGGCAGAATTTCGATTGGCAGAGGATATTCTTGTTCATATTTTAAATCATTCAGTTTTTCGAATTGCGGAGCAAAATAGTATTTCATGTCGTTCGCAGCAAGAGAATTTTCCCACTGTATCCATTTCGGATCCAGTGACCCTGTAGGCAGGTTTACTGGGCTGAATAGCGCCTCGAAGGAGGATTCCGCTGTGAGGACCTTGATCCTTTTGCCATGTGCTTGTTCTCGTTCATTAGCTATTGCAGTTAGTACTGCTTTCACAGTATTTTCTGTGAGACTGAATGCTTTTTCTGCTTGTCTGTACAAGTGAGATTTGTAAGCTATTGGTACCTTTTCTCCCTCATTAGAGGTCAGGTATGTGAATCCGCATCTTCCTGGGATGACTCGGATTACAAGGTTGCGTGTGTTATCGCGTGTTTCTAATTTAGTTTTAGCTAACATGTCTGTTTGCAATGATCTCAACATTTCTGTGTGTTTTTGAGTCCAGTTGATTGGTTTAAAATCAGGTTTAATTAATTCGTAGAGAGGTTTAACCCTCTCCGCATAATTTAAGATGTAAGTTCTTCCGAAATTCAGGAAGCCTGGAATTGATTGTAAGTTCTTCAGCATTTTTGGTGCTTGGAGTACAGCGCACTTCTCTAAGAAGTTGTCCGCTAGGCTTTTTCCTTGACTTGATAATTCGTATCCTAAAAATAATACTGTCAGATGGGCAATTCTTGACTTTTTAAAGTTGAATTTGTAACCCTCTGCTGCGAACCCAAGTATTATGGTGTTCACTCTTTTCAAGTGAGTCTCCAAGTCGTCATCTGTTAGATAGATGTCATCGACATAAGATAATGCCTCATCATCATATATTTGTAGTAACTCTGTTACTCTGGCTGAGAATAGTCCTGGGCTGTTCTTGAATCCCTGTGGGGGCCTACAGAAATTTTTCTGTGACCCCATTACTGAGAAAGCGGTCAAGTATCTGCTTTCTGGTGCAATATTTTGACAAAAGAAACCATTAGATATATCTAATGTCGTTTTATATTTTTTCCGAACTATGTTATTCATTAGTGCAGCACTATGCGAATTCTGTACTGCAAATGTTTTGCAACATGAGTTAAGGTGTCTGTAGTCCAAAACTAGACGATATGAATTGTCTGGTTTGGAGACAGGAAACAAAGGATTGTTCATTTGAGAGGTGCATGTTTCAATCACCCCCTGGTTTTCAAGTTGATGTAAAATATCCTTGACTTGTTTTTTTAGCTTCTTGCTTATTGGGATACTGCCTTTGTGTAGTCGGTTGGCTTTTTAACTGGAATTTTGTGAGGAGGAGAGTCCTAATCCCATCCTACATGATTTTTATATAGTGCTGATGCCTGGGCCACTGCCCATTTTCTTGCATATATATATTTAGTGTGAATCGGAATGTGATTCGAGAAGGCCGGCATAATCATTTCTTCGCCACGAGGGCACTCCCTGACAAACTCTGGGGGCCAATCTTTTTCAGCTAACAGGATGTCATAGCCTTTTGAGAGTTTATCCCAAAATAGACCCTTTATTTTCCTAGTCTTATCACCCACTATACGCAGTGTTATTTCGTATATCTTATGAGGTTCGCTAACTCTGGTGTCTGCAGTTTCTACTTGAATGTATTCATTCGTGTCCACTGTCTCCAGATTACTCATCAGGATCTTGCGAGCTATGGTGATTTCTGCTGCACTGTCTAGCATTGTCTATGCCCACTCCCCATTTTTCAACTGTGTCCTCAGTATTCTCGGCATGTTCAATTACTCTAACACTGGCTACCTTCTTTCTTGGAAATTGAGATTTTTTACTTTGAGCAGGTTCCTTGTCTTTGGACTTGGTGTGCTCTCCTGGGTCTGACTGTCCTCTTCCTTCCGATTTCTGCAAAAAAGATCGAGAGGGACGTGTATCAATACTTTGATATCTATCAGGCTTCTTCAAATTATCCCTATTTCTAAGGTTATATCTTTTCTCAGAGGGCTCCCTCTGGGGAGACTGGTGTTCTCGAGTCGGAGTTCTTTCCCTCCGTCGAGGAGACCTTCCTCTGGACTGGAAAACTTTTTTCTTGGGAGTGGATTGTTTATTTCCATCCCAGCTCTTTTTAGGAGTGTTTGAACTATTTTTAATAAATAATTTTTCAGGATTTTCGAGCAGTTGGGGCTTTACTGGTTTTCCACCCAAGCTGTCTCTACCTAGTTCTTCATAACATTTTTCTATAATTCTGGCAAGCTCAATTGGTTGTTATATCTGTTCCTTACAATTTCTGGCGGATCGCCACAGATGCTGCTTCTCCTTTTATATTGGCTAGTAATATAGCCGAGACCTGATTGAAGTCTTTCAGTAATTTCATACCAAGAGTTAAATCAGGTTCTGGACCGTATTCATTCTGAATCTGTTTTAGCACATCTGGTATTACCGCCATTGACGGAACACCATGTGTTTTCATGTAAATTGAAGCAAAGACTGTACCCCAAGTGTCACAGTCCTCCACGTGTGGTGCGACCCCCATTGGAAGGCAGATGGTCAGGATTCTGTGTTTCTCAATAGGGGTAGTATTCGGAAATACTGCCTCTATTTGAGTAATTTTCTGCGCTAACCAGAAAGGAATTTGTTCCCGTTTTATGGGTGTTTTACCAAGACATGATTGTATGTTCTGTGGTGTAATTTTATTTGTGTTCCCCTGATGAGGGGTCAGCTGTGGAACATTAACAGCTGTTTGGACTGTAGCAGTCCGCATTACATATTGGACTAATTGTCTATGTATTTTGATTAATGTTTTTAGCTGTGCTAACAGCTCTTCTTTTGACATTTTTGCGAAGTCCGGATGTGGTGTGTAGCTGGCTAGAACCGGCCACGTTGCTCCTGGTCTACCTAGCGGACCTAGCCTGGTAATATGATCATTATGTTTTAGGGCGCCTTTAAACCAGAGCAGGTGCTCTTGGTACTTTAATGGGATTTCAATCTCCTAGAAAGGAGCGTACTCTTCCGGTGGATCCCCTATTTTGTAATAGTGGAACTCGTGTGTTGCGGTGTTTGCCGCTGGAAATTTTATCCATGAATAGAATACCTCTATCTGCCGATATTCGTGTGCCTCTATCACGAAGAGGACTGTGCCACCTTGTGTGGTCAGTCCATTTTCTATAAGTTTTGACGTTATAGTTTTTCTTATGTTGCCCGGGATGATTATTGCACCCGGTTCAGTAGTCCCATCGGGACCCTGCTGAGTCGCATTTACTGCGGCATCAACGGTTCAGTTTTCAGTGTCTGACATTTTATTGTCAGAGAGGTTTTACAGAGCAGGTCTCCAAGGAGACAAAGATTAGGTGCACAATATTTTGGAACATTGTATCCTTCAACGTTGAATAAACCAGAGCTTTACATAGGAATCTCTTCCTACTAAGTTCTGGCGGATTTTAACCTTTCACCCACTCTAGACGTCTATTGGAGTATTTACGGGAGAAAGCGTCTGTGTGAAAAATGCACGACTGAGTTACTCTAACGTCTTGCGTTAGTTTTATCACCTTACCCAACGTTGGGCGCCATGTAGTGTAGTTCCTATTTTCCCTATAGGCCCTGCGCATTGGAATAACATAAACAGCAGTTTAGACGTAGAAGTGCGGTCTTCCAGGTCTCTAATGACTATGCTAAACTTAATTGGGTTTGTTACCAACTAGCACAGAGGTCACTGGAAACTTTCTTGACTGAATAGGAAGTGATCAGCTCCCCTGGCTCAGACAAGAAGGGATTCAGTTTTCCAACAACCGCATAAACATGACACCTTTGCTCCTTTAGAATAAGAGTCAATCTCTAGAGTCGTGTGAAACAATAGACAGTTATTTTACGCAGTCAGTTGTGCAGATTATTTTCACCAAGATGCAGAGAATAGAGAGACGGGCGTTTTAAATAAAAGGTATTATTTTATTGAACAGTCTTTCTTCTCATGCAAGAAAAATGAATTGCCACAATTGCAAGACTAGATATTATAAAAAGTGCGTACAGTAAAATGAGGATTGCGAAATAGTACTGAAAAGCATGGATATGGTTTCGTAGCCATACAATGGTTAAAATGAATAAAATATATACATTCATATATACATTTGACTAACGTACTCAACTGGTGCTTCTAACTACGCCTACCCCAGTGTACCTGACCTAAGCCTAATACTTGGGAGGGAGTAAGTAAGTAGCAGTTTTAGTTAAGTTGGTTTTGCCAAGGTTTGCTTCAAGAATTCTCTTTAAGGGTTTAATCAACACCATACCTCTGAAATAGAATGTTGGAGGTCTTGTATCTCCTTCCTGGACTCGATATCCCAGTCACTCGCAAGAGTAGGCTGGAAACGCCGGAGCTGGATTTTCTCGGCAGGAGAAAAGACAGGATCTCTCCCAGCGCGTCAAGGAGGAGGATGGGCAGCGTCCGTGGGCTGCTTGCATCTGCTGGGCTCTGCAAGGGACAGCTGTTCTGCTCCTGTATTCACCACACCATCGCTATCATCGATGTCGCCACATTTGCTTAAGGCAACGTTGGTAATATTTATACCTGAAAGGTGCCTTGTTTGACGTAAGTTTTTGGACATAAGACGTCAATAAAGATGTCACTAGGAAGTGAGCGTCCTTTCAGTGCTCATTAGAGTTCTATTACTAATCAAAACATAGCAAGCGGGGCTTTCCCAGGTTGCTGAGTTTTATCTTGTTGAAGAACTCGGAGTGTAATCTAGGAATCTAAGATAGTGGCTTCTGCTGTGTCATCTACTGTAATGAGCTGCAGAGGCGAGTTTCAGAAATGTGGCTGAAATATGGCTCTGATCGTTTATGCCATTATACGGGTATGAATGGATTATAGCCACAAAGGGGCATAAGGTCACAGTATTGATCAGGGTCCTAGATTAGAACACGACAATTGTGCTGCTGTGTGCCACTGTTTTTAATGCACCGGCAGAGCAGAGTGCAGAACTATCTCTATGAGGCCACACAAAGCCACTCTGTTTCAGTTTTCATGCCCTCCTAGATGTAGAGTAAGGCAGAGCAGCGCAAGTTAGTGTGTTGCCTCACTCTGCATCAAAGAGGTGTTCCATGGGCGTTGCAGTGGCTGTTCCCATGCAACATATTATCAAAACATGAAGAAAAGACGGGTGGATGGGTATGATTTGCGCTAAGTAGTCATACAATATACATAATATATTCAGATGGGAATGCTCAAAGAATCTTGGGTAAAGACCACCCAACGTTGCTGACTATGTACACAATAGTCTACACATGTACAAAGGGTAAAGGTTCACTATCCTGAGCAACAAAAGTCTACAGTAAATTAAATGAGTCCACAGAGTCTTTACGTAGTAATCTTTTTTGAATTGAATGCCGTCATCAGGATTGGTAGCCGCTGGGGACAACACAATGCGTGAGCCGTTACAGGACTTAGCAAAGTATCGATATCCATTGGTACTGCTGATGGAAGTGCAAGACAGGTGTCCAACACGCATTCATCTCCGCATAGCATACATCGAAGCACAGGTAAGATGCAGGTCTGCCATGTAGGTCTGAATGAAAGAAACCAGGTCATGTTCAGATCTCTCAGCCTGGCCAATCCAAGGACTCTAGTTAAGCGGTCCCGGTAGCGTATTGCTAGGATCGTTTCGTCCATCCCTGCCGGAGTCATGTCTGTATTTTGGCTTGCCATATCGGAGCAGGAGGGTCAAAAATAAAATGCCTGCAACAAGTCCCAAAATCAGGGGTATGCCGCCAAAGACTGAATGGACAAAATTAGGAATGATTCCTAGAATTGCTTTGAATGGTGTTAACAGTCCCGAAAAAATGGTCTTAAATACGCCTGGGATGCCTATGGCACTTGACATATTTAGAATTTGGCTAAGCATTTCTGTGAAATGCACGGGGCAATTTGTTGATAAAAGGTCATGAATCTCCGATGCTGTCCTTGCAACTTGGAGATCATACGTCTCTTTTGATGATGTGATGGGCACTGTTGTCTGCAAAAGCACAGACTTCATTCTGCTTAAAGTGTCAATTCGTATAGAAGAGACATTCAAAAGAGGCCATATGGGAGTCTCGGAGTCTCCAGGGCCGTTTGGAAACAATGCCTGCATACAGCATTTGACCATGGAAGTTACTTGTACGAGATATGCTTTCCCTGGCATAAGGCCACAACAGCTGTGATCCGTTATTAGAATGTAACTCCCGTTCGAGAGTTGCTTAAAGAAAGGCTCTATCTGCGTTGCAGGTGTGACATGTTGGTGGCATGAAAGGTTGTTTGAAGTTCCTTCACAGGCCCCGTGTAAATTAATACCCTGGCACAAAAGTATACCGCTTAGTGAATGTTTGCATTTTTCACCACTAAGAAATACATTTTTGTTGCTGTCACTATAGCATGTGTGTGTGTTTGGTAATTTCCATGCTGACTTAATGTACCCTTTACCCAAACGTTCATACTGGCCAGTCGGTATGTATTCAAGGCATTTTTTAAATCTGAAAGTTTTTATCGGGATTGTGATAATCTTGTGTATTATCCATTCAATGACAGGACTTTCTGACATTGTCAATGGTAATCTCTCAAGTTTTTCGATGCTCAGGATTGTATAGTCTGCTCCTTTCTGTGCCAAGCTGATTTGTTTATCAGTAAGGTTAAAGATGGAAAACAATGACATTGTGTTGATTAAACGCCATGGCACATAGCCTGAACGAAGAATTTACAGCGTCCAGCCTAACTGTACAATAGAACTAAGCATGGGCGGAAAATCCGTTTCGCTCGCGGATTTTGCGGATTTTCGGGAAATTCGCAATCCGCGAGATTCGCGAATCTCCCGCAAAATCCGCAAATCCGCGAGCAGCGGATTTTGCTCGCACTGCTCGCACTGTTCGCGTGAGTTCGCGCCCCGCGAATAAGTGCAAAATTGCAGAAATACGATTTTAGCAAACTGAAAGTAACTACTTACCAGGTTCAAAAGTTCAGGCTCATCATTAGTAGCCATTTCCTGTAGTGCTTGCTGAGGGGCCCCTCCAGAGTTCAGTTGCCAGTTGCAACTATTATGTGACCCTGCTCTGAACCTCAGAATAGTTACACATATGCCACAAAGGTCCTGAATTACAGCTAAGGGAGACAAGCAGGAGCCAGGCTGGCAGTTCAAATCCATTAATCAGCCCCTAATTCATTATTGTCAGTTGGGGCAGGGCAGGTGTTGTAACTAATTTTGCAACAATGAAAGCACTTAGCAAGTGCAAAAGTTCACTAATCAGGAAGCACTAAGGAAGCAGGTGCCAGCTAAAAAAATATTCTGTGACACATTAATCAGCCCCAAATTAATTCAGGTCACTTGAGGCAGGGAAGGTGTGCTTGCGTTGCCACAATAATGTACACTGACTGGACAACCAGAGGGTGCTGTGATGAAACAGAGGGTGGCATGGGTGGGCCAGAGGGTGGCATGAGTAGTCAGAGAGTGGCAGTGGTGACAGAGAGTGGCAGTGATGAAGAAGAGTGTCCCAAACAGGCTGGACACGTAGAAACAACAAGTTCGCGAAACTTGCGACCCGACAGGTAAGTTCGCAATTTGCGACATTGTACAAAACCCTCGCGAACTGGCAGAAACCCGCGCAAACACACAAAAAAAAAAATCCGCAAATTCGCGAGAATTCGCGGATTTTGCGGATTGCGAGTTCGCAAATCCGCAAAATTCGCGAACGCGAGATTCGCAAAATTCGCCCATGCTTAAATAGAACGTAATTGTGACTGGCCATGCTGTAACATTAGCAAGTCTTTATCTATTATATCTATGGCAGATGATACAATACTGTCCAGTGAATATATTCTGGAGGACAGAGTCATTAACCCATTGTCCACAACAGAAAGTGATTTTTCCAAATTAATACGATCAATTACCCGTATTTTTTCAGCTGTTTCAATTTGTGTTACTTTCCATGCCTCGTTGTAAGCCGCATATATACTGGTCGCTATGAAACGTTTTTGACGCTGTTTGCGTGGTCCCAGAATGAAATCACGCAAATCAGCACCATCTTTAAGTAAAGATACGTGTTGCTTAATTTCTGCCAGTGTGGATGTTTCTAGCCATTCGAGGCACAGCTTCCCTACACTGTATGTTGGTACTATCCCTGGATGTTGTCTCTGGGAGTATCTAGGGTCTGGTCTGGACATTGTTAACCCCTGTGTTTTGTTCAGGAATCTCTCTTGACAGTTATTCGTGTCAGTAGGCCAGATTAACCACTTTTTCCAATCAGGATGTGTTCTGTTTAGATGTAAAGTTTTTGATACGTCTATTTCAATATCAGTAGTTGCATTATCAGGTATTGGCTTTGGAATAGACGGCCTTGTACCTGCCACTCTATTGTACCCCAGATGGTTTTTGTTTCAATGTTATTTCTCCAAAAATCAAAACCAAATGTCATCATTTTTTCATAAAATGCTTCTGAATATATCAATTTAGTATTTGTCAGCATTGTTTTCAACCCTGTTTTATCCAACAGTTTATAATAAAACGTTTCTGCATCACTTGTGTTAAACCCAGAGAAGTACTGGAATTTCTTATAGAATGTTTTAGAACTGCTTTTAGGTGGAGTAGCACAATGTTCCCATTGGTTATATTTAAAAACATTTCTAGGTTGTGCAGATTTAGGTAAGTAATGATCTCCGTAATGTGAGAAGCAGTACATTTGTTCATAACTAGACAAACCTTGTAAATAATCATGTTCTGTAAATCTCGCTGACAACACTAAATCAGACATCATATTATTAATACTTTCAAAATCCCAATCATCAGAAAATGTACTTGGTTTTACAAAGTCACTTAGGGAAACCTTGAACTGGTGAGGATATTTCAGGATTTCAACCGGACCATATACTTCATAGTCAGTTTTGTCCCATACTACCCCGCCGGGTATTGAAATGGTTGTGACATTTACTGTTGATAGTTCTCTTTTCTTCACGTGGGATGATCTGTGTGGTTTCAGGACTAAGTTGATGTTCTGACTTGCTGTGTCCATTGAACTGTAATAAACTCTCCTAAAATTAAAACTAAAATTAGGCATAGTAGGAGTATAAGTACCCCTGAGATAATCCATTGTTCAATCAATGGTGCATCCAGATATACTTCTTTGATTTGATGAAAGAGTTCTGTTGCTTTTTCTTTAAAAGTCTTTGTTTCTGGCATCACTTCAGGGTTGCTTAGATCTTCAGAAAAGTTATCGAAATTGATGAAGTAGCCAGAGGCAGTTCTGTCAATTGCTGGAATTGTTTTCTCAATTTGTCTTCGGTAGCACATTCTGATGCCACATCATTGTAGACTGGTGTTTCATGACGAACTGTTTCAATCTGTGTTCCAAGTGGCACGAGCTCCATGGCATTATTGCACAGTCCCTCTCTGTGCACATCAGGTTTATCAAATGTGATTAATCTTTCAGTTTGAACCTCTTGGATTGTTGGAAGTTTGGGTATTCTGTTGTTTCTCGGGAGTCCACTGGGCCTACTGTTGATTATAGGCCACATGCTTGTGGTTTTACCAGGTCGATTGATACAACTCGGTTCTCCTTTTTACCAGCAAGGGCGGTAGTACAACTGATCTTGTTCCGTTGATTGTCAAGACGGGTACTGCTTTTCTGTAAGAAGGCCCAAATTCCTTCTTCACTGCTATTTTTTCTCTGACTAGATCCCCAATCTTTGGAATCCAGACAGGCCTTGCTGGGGCTAGTGGTGCCTCTTCAGTGGTAGCTGGCTGTTGCTTTAACTTTATGTTTCACTAAGGATTTTCTTGTTTCATTCAAGTCCTGTAAAAGAGCCAAACGATCTTTGATGTCAAAGTCTTTATTCTTATCTTCTACCACTGATACCTGACTATCTAAGTCCTGAATGTGCATTCTAGTTCCGAACAATAGTTCGTATGGGCTGAAACCTTTTAGAGAATTTCTTGGCAAATTGTTTAGACTAAGTTGGACACTTATTAAATGTTTGACCCACCCATCACCCGAACCTAATACCTTCGCTGTTATAGATTGCTTTATGTCCCGGTTTTTTCTTTCCACTACACTGTTTCCTTCGGGGTGTGATGGACAAGAGAATCGCAACCCAACGCCCATGCTGGCCATGGCCTCCTTATAAGCTTGAGAGCTGGAAGCAGGACCCTGGTCAGAATGGAACATGGCAATTGCGTATGTGCCGATAGAGACTCGCAGATCTTTTATAACCGTTTTGGCGTCAGCCGAGCGCTGGGGCCACATTTTTAAAGTGAATTTTAGTCTTAAATGATATACAATGGGACGCATTTCTCTTGTTTGATTATGCGTATAGATCGCCTTATGCTTTCTATTAGGGTTCCTGACACTACTCTGGCCGGTTCTCCACTGCGATCTCTGTTGCAGTCTTCACAATTTTTTGCAAAATTGAATATCTACGCTCATTTCCGGCCACCAGTACTCTGATTGTAATTCTTTCAGAGAGTCCCTGATTGTTTGGTGTCTCAGACCTAACCCCATATGTGCTTCCTGTAGTCGGAAGCCTCTCCTGTTCATGTATGGAATTACCCTATCCCCCACTCCAGGGATTCAAGCAAAAGGAACGGAGTTTGCATCAATTACGTATGCATAATTGAGTGGATAGTTCACAGGTAGTGCTGCACAGTCGCCTTTTATGGACGTTTTTTTGTGGCTACCGAAGCCGGTTTAGTTGCTTCCGCTGTGGCTGTATTAGCCAGTGAATTCCCTGCAACGTGAACGCCATCACGTTGATGACTCAGAGTGTGTATCACGTGAGTCTTTTGTAGTTCTTTCTGTAAAAAAACTACCTGTTTCCGCAGTATTTTATGCTTGATTGTGGCACCTGTGTCATCTTTGTAATCATTTTGAACCCAGCTCTGTAACTTGTTATTGTAAGAGTTGACGCAAAAATGCGAATCGCACACGATTAGGGTCGGGAATTCACGCTCTGCATTTTCAAGCGCCATCTTTAAAGATCTGATTTCAGCTCTCTGAGCCGAACAGTTTCTAACTGATTCAGTTTTTGTTACTTTCGGTCTGAATTTACCGCACAGCCAGCGACCTTTAACAATCGCACAGGCTGCATTGTAGGATTTGTTTTCTACGTTGTGCTGTACAAATCTGTCTGTGTAGATTATACAGGAGTATTGTTGGAGAGGCAGAATTTCGATTGGCAGAGGATATTCTTGTTCATATTTTAAATCATTCAGTTTTTCGAATTGCGGAGCAAAATAGTATTTCATGTCGTTCGCAGCAAGAGAATTTTCCCACTGTATCCATTTCGGATCCAGTGACCCTGTAGGCAGGTTTACTGGGCTGAATAGCGCCTCGAAGGAGGATTCCGCTGTGAGGACATTGATCCTTTTGCCATGTGCTTGTTCTCGTTCATTAGCTATTGCAGTTAGTACTGCTTTCACAGTATTTTCTGTGAGACTGAATGCTTTTTCTGCTTGTCTGTACAAGTGAGATTTGTAAGCTATTGGTACCTTTTCTCCCTCATTAGAGGTCAGGTATGTGAATCCGCATCTTCCTGGGATGACTCGGATTACAAGGTTGCGTGTGTTATCGCGTGTTTCTAATTTAGTTTTAGCTAACATGTCTGTTTGCAATGATCTCAAAATTTCTGTGTGTTTTTGAGTCCAGTTGATTGGTTTAAAATCAGGTTTAATTAATTCGTAGAGAGGTTTAACCCTCTCCGCATAATTTAAGATGTAAGTTCTTCCGAAATTCAGGAAGCCTGGAATTGATTGTAAGTTCTTCAGCATTTTCGGTGCTTGGAGTACAGCGCACTTCTCTAAGAAGTTGTCCGCTACGCTTTTTCCTTGACTTGATAATTCGTATCCTAAAAATAATACTGTCAGATGGGCAATTCTTGACTTTTTAAAGTTGTATTTGTAACCCTCTGCTGCGAACCCAAGTATTATGGTGTTCACTCTTTTCAAGTGAGTCTCCAAGTCGTCATCTGTTAGATAGATGTCATCGACATAAGATAATGCCTCATCATCATATATTTGTAGTAACTCTGTTACTCTGGCTGAGAATAGTCCTGGGCTGTTCTTGAATCCCTGTGGGGGCCTACAGAAATTTTTCTGTGACCCCATTACTGAGAAAGCGGTCAAGTATCTGCTTTCTGGTGCAATATTTTGACAAAAGAAACCATTAGATATATCTAATGTCGTTTTATATTTTTTCCGAACTATGTTATTCATTAGTGCAGCACTATGCGAATTCTGTACTGCAAATGTTTTGCAACATGAGTTAAGGTGTCTGTAGTCCAAAACTAGACAATATGAATTGTCTGGTTTGGAGACAGGAAACAAAGGATTGTTCATTTGAGAGGTGCATGTTTCAATCACCCCCTGGTTTTCAAGTTGATGTAAAATATCCTTGACTTGTTTTTTTAGCTTCTTGCTTATTGGGATACTGCCTTTGTGTAGTCGGTTGGCTTTTTAACTGGAATTTTGTGAGGAGGAGAGTCCTAATCCCATCCTACATGATTTTTATATAGTGCTGATGCCTGGGCCACTGCCCATTTTCTTGCATATATATATTTAGTGTGAATCGGAATGTGATTCGAGAAGGCCGGCATAATCATTTCTTCGCCACGAGGGCACTCCCTGACAAACTCTGGGGGCCAATCTTTTTCAGCTAACAGGATGTCATAGCCTTTTGAGAGTTTATCCCAAAATAGACCCTTTATTTTCCTAGTCTTATCACCCACTATACGCAGTGTTATTTCGTATATCTTATGAGGTTCGCTAACTCTGGTGTCTGCAGTTTCTACTTGAATGTATTCATTCGTGTCCACTGTCTCCAGATTACTCATCAGGATCTTGCGAGCTATGGTGATTTCTGCTGCACTGTCTAGCATTGTCTATGCCCACTCCCCATTTTTCAACTGTGTCCTCAGTATTCTCGGCATGTTCAATTACTCTAACACTGGCTACCTTCTTTCTTGGAAATTGAGATTTTTTACTTTGAGCAGGTTCCTTGTCTTTGGACTTGGTGTGCTCTCCTGGGTCTGACTGTCCTCTTCCTTCCGATTTCTGCAAAAAAGATCGAGATGGACGTGTATCAATACTTTGATATCTATCAGGCTTCTTCAAATTATCCCTATTTCTAAGGTTATATCTTTTCTCAGAGGGCTCCCTCTGGGGAGACTGGTGTTCTCGAGTCGGAGTTCTTTCCCTCCGTCGAGGAGACCTTCCTCTGGACTGGAAAACTTTTTTCTTGGGAGTGGATTGTTTATTTCCATCCCAGCTCTTTTTAGGAGTGTTTGAACTATTTTTAATAAATAATTTTTCAGGATTTTCGAGCAGTTGGGGCTTTACTGGTTTTCCACCCAAGCTGTCTCTACCTAGTTCTTCATAACATTTTTCTATAATTCTGGCAAGCTCAATTGGTTGTTATATCTGTTCCTTACAATTTCTGGCGGATCGCCACAGATGCTGCTTCTCCTTTTATATTGGCTAGTAATATAGCCGAGACCTGATTGAAGTCTTTCAGTAATTTCATACCAAGAGTTAAATCAGGTTCTGGACCGTATTCATTCTGAATCTGTTTTAGCACATCTGGTATTACCGCCATTGACGGAACACCATGTGTTTTCATGTAAATTGAAGCAAAGACTGTACCCCAAGTGTCACAGTCCTCCACGTGTGGTGTGACCCCCATTGGAAGGCAGATGGTCAGGATTCTGTGTTTCTCAATAGGGGTAGTATTCGGAAATACTGCCTCTATTTGAGTAATTTTCTGCGCTAACCAGAAAGGAATTTGTTCCCGTTTTATGGGTGTTTTACCAAGACATGATTGTATGTTCTGTGGTGTAATTTTATTTGTGTTCCCCTGATGAGGGGTCAGCTGTGGAACATTAACAGCTGTTTGGACTGTAGCAGTCCGCATTACATATTGAACTAATTGTCTATGTATTTTGATTAATGTTTTTAGCTGTGCTAACAGCTCTTCTTTTGACATTTTTGCGAAGTCCGGATGTGGTGTGTAGCTGGCTAGAACCGGCCACGTTGCTCCTGGTCTACCTAGTGGACCTAGCCTGGTAATATGATCATTATGTTTTAGGGCGCCTTTAAACCAGAGCAGGTGCTCTTGGTACTTTAATGGGATTTCAATCTCCTAGAAAGGAGCGTACTCTTCCGGTGGATCCCCTATTTTGTAATAGTGGAACTCGTGTGTTGCGGTGTTTGCCGCTGGAAATTTTATCCATGAATAGAATACCTCTATCTGCCGATATTCGTGTGCCTCTATCACGAAGAGGACTGTGCCACCTTGTGTGGTCAGTCCATTTTCTATAAGTTTTGACGTTATAGTTTTTCTTATGTTGCCCGGGATGATTATTGCACCCGGTTCAGTAGTCCCATCGGGACCCTGCTGAGTCGCATTTACTGCGGCATCAACGGTTCAGTTTTCAGTGTCTGACATTTTATTGTCAGAGAGGTTTTACAGAGCAGGTCTCCAAGGAGACAAAGATTAGGTGCACAATATTTTGGAACATTGTATCCTTCAACGTTGAATAAACCAGAGCTTTACATAGGAATCTCTTCCTACTAAGTTCGGGCGGATTTTAACCTTTCACCCACTCTAGACGTCTATTGGAGTATTTACGGGAGAAAGCGTCTGTGTGAAAAATGCACGACTGAGTTACTCTAACGTCTTGCGTTAGTTTTATCACCTTACCCAACGTTGGGCGCCATGTAGTGTAGTTCCTATTTTCCCTATAGGCCCTGCGCATTGGAATAACATAAACAGCAGTTTAGACGTAGAAGTGCGGTCTTCCAGGTCTCTAATGACTATGCTAAACTTAATTGGGTTTGTTACCAACTAGCACAGAGGTCACTGGAAACTTTCTTGACTGAATAGGAAGTGATCAGCTCCCCTGGCTCAGACAAGAAGGGATTCAGTTTTCCAACAACCGCATAAACATGACACCTTTGCTCCTTTAGAATAAGAGTCAATCTCTAGAGTCGTGTGAAACAATAGACAGTTATTTTACGCAGTCAGTTGTGCAGATTATTTTCACCAAGATGCAGAGAATAGAGAGACAGGCGTTTTAAATAAAAGGTATTATTTTATTGAACAGTCTTTCTTCTCATGCAAGAAAAATGAATTGCCACAATTGCAAGACTAGATATTATAAAAAGTGCGTACAGTAAAATGAGGATTGCGAAATAGTACTGAAAAGCATGGATATGGTTTCTTAGCCATACAATGGTTAAAATGAATAAAATATATACATTCATATATACATTTGACTAACGTACTCAACTGGTGCTTCTAACTACGCCTACCCCAGTGTACCTGACCTAAGCCTAATACTTGGGAGGGAGTAAGTAAGTAGCAGTTTTAGTTAAGTTGGTTTTGCCAAGGTTTGCTTCAAGAATTCTCTTTAAGGGTTTAATCAACACCATACCTCTGAAATAGAATGTTGGAGGTCTTGTATCTCCTTCCTGGACTCGATATCCCAGTCACTCGCAAGAGTAGGCTGGAAACGCCGGAGCTGGATTTTCTCGGCAGGAGAAAAGACAGGATCTCTCCCAGCGCGTCAAGGAGGAGGATGGGCAGCGTCCATGGGCTGCTTGCATCTGCTGGGCTCTGCAAGGGACAGCTGTTCTGCTCCTGTATTCACCACACCATCGCTATCATCGATGTCGCCACATTTGCTTAAGGCAACGTTGGTAATATTTATACCTGAAAGGTGCCTTGTTTGACGTAAGTTTTTGGACATAAGACGTCAATAAAGATGTCACTAGGAAGTGAGCGTCCTTTCAGTGCTCATTAGAGTTCTATTACTAATCAAAACATAGCAAGCGGGGCTTTCCCAGGTTGCTGAGTTTTATCTTGTTGAAGAACTCGGAGTGTAATCTAGGAATCTAAGATAGTGGCTTCTGCTGTGTCATCTACTGTAATGAGCTGCAGAGGCGAGTTTCAGAAATGTGGCTGAAATATGGCTCTGATCGTTTATGCCATTATACGGGTATGAATGGATTATAGCCACAAAGGGGCATAAGGTCACAGTATTGATCGGGGTCCTAGATTAGAACACGACAATTGTGCTGCTGTGTGCCACTGTTTTTAATGCACCGGCAGAGCAGAGTGCAGAACTATCTCTATGAGGCCACACAAAGCCACTCTGTTTGAGTTTTCATGCCCTCCTAGATATAGAGTAAGGCAGAGCAGCGCAAGTTAGTGTGTTGCCTCACTCTGCATCAAAGAGGTGTTCCATGGGCGTTGCAGTGGCTGTTCCCATGCAACATATTATCAAAACATGAAGAAAAGACGGGTGGATGGGTATGATTTGCGCTAAGTAGTCATACAATATACATAATATATTCAGATGGGAATGCTCAAAGAATCTTGGGTAAAGACCACCCAACGTTGCTGACTATGTACACAATAGTCTACACATGTACAAAGGGTAAAGGTTCACTATCCTGAGCAACAAAAGTCTACAGTAAATTAAATGAGTCCACACAGTCTTTACGTAGTAATCTTTTTTGATCTTGTTTATTCCAAGTTCATTCCAAGTTCTTTATGATTACAGTTACTTCGGCCAAAAACAACTTAGCCAACACATGTTTCGTCTTTGTGGAAGTATCCACTAACTTCCTTAGGGCTAAAAGTATACAGGCAAACCCAATTTAGGACTGATATCACCATTAACACATTTGTCAATAAAGTTTCAATCTGTTACTCACAGAAGCAAGGCAGAGGCCATTGAGTAACTTAGTGTGAATCCATTTACGAAGAAAGGGGAGGGCGAAATAATCACAGAAAGTCAAACTGTCAGAACTTAATCAGATGCACCACGTGTAAAGTCTCAGAGCCACCAAGTAAGAGACTGACAAATGCAAGAGGAAGTGTTCCATAAGAAGTACAATTTAAGAAGGAACCAGACACCCAAATGCAAGCAGGAAGAGCCATAGGAGTAACATACTCCAAGTCCACTCATCAAAAACAGCAACATAATCTGCAAAAGTGTAGACTTAAGTCCTCATGTCCAATCAAACAACTCCCACGATATCAGGTGAACCGTATCTTGTAATTTAAAACAATATCAGGTAAACCGTATCCAGTCACTTCAAGATGTACGTGATACCACATTATTGTTATCAATTACAGAAAGTGAACATGACCCTGTTACCATTCACAACGTTCTACAAGATTTGGAATGTTGCACTAATCTTAGTGTAGACAGTGGGCTGTAATCGAAGTGCAAATGGACTCCTTAACTGGCCATTGAGAAGTGGACAGCGAGGGATGCACCTTGAGGCAAGTGTGACTACAGGTGTCCCTCTTACTCTCCGCCCATGGGAGAATTAGGACCCTAATTGGAGTTTAAGGAATACCGTTAAGCTAGAGGATGACACAGATACCTTACACAGTGGTAACATCTGACCAGATTTTGTAAGATAGGAGCCCTAGTATTTTTGTCATGAAGAACACCACAGACCCTTTGGGCCAATATGACAGAAACATGTTGACGATCATGGTGGTCAATATGTGGAAAACAAGGACCCCCTGATGAGGATAAGGTTCCTGGGTCAGGGCAATTAATTTGTGGAAAATAATACACCCAGGCAACACGCAGACACTGGCACAGTTCAGGCAACAAAATATTAATAAATAATAAGGCACTAAATTAGCACGGAAAGTTCAATTTAATAAATTTTATAAAAGTGTCACGAACTAATTCATTGACATACTGATTAAAAAATAGTAAAAAGATTTCTTTCAGTGAATAGACAACAGATGCACGTTATTTGTTTGTATAATTAAATAATACAGTAGGGAGATGGTTTCCGTCAGACCATCTCCCTGCTGTATTATTTAATTATACAAACAAATAACGTGAATCTGTTATATATTCACTGAAATAAATCTTTTTACTGTTCTTTAATCAGTATGTCAATGAATTATTTTGTGACACTTTTCTAAAATTTAATAAATTGAACTTTCTGTGCTAATTTAGACAATCATGGTGGTGACAGGGTACTAGTCACCCCAGTCCCCAAACTTTAGCTTTTAATCCCAAGTAAATACCCAGCGAATAAATGTATCCTGGTTCTTACATTGGTTTTTAAGAATCACTTCTCTCACGGGCCCCCACTTAGATCTTAGAAGGGCCTCCCAGTCTCCAGGTGTAAGCCCGCTCTCTATCAAACACGGTTTCTGGAGAGCAAGGACTGCCAATGATGAAATAAGACACCTAATGGTGTGTGAGGATAGTCCTTTACATTTTTTGAAATGCTTAGCACCCCACTAATTAGTGCTTGTACCCATGCAACACCTATGGATTTTGACGCATTCCAGGTTTACAAGGACTTGTAAACCTGAGACTGTGTCAAAAGTCTATGCCTCCCCTGGGGAGGTGTAATGAAGAGAAATAACTTCCTTTCTCCTTGTTTTTTCCTCATTCTTTGTGTGCTGCATTCTGCAGCACACATAGAAGGAGGAAAATGCCTCTGTTGATTGTTTTTGTGCAGGAAAACAATCATTGCTACAATGAAGATACCCTTACACAATGGTACAAGGGAGCCTGTGTTGGCCCAAGGCAGCCAAAATGGCACAAGCGCAGTGGGAAAGGACAGGAATGCACCATATATCATAAATACAAATCATTCCTGCCTTTCTTTTTGATGCAGGACAGCGCAGGAAAGTGACTTACTGTGCTGCCGTGTTGGAAGCTGGCTCTATATATACTATACCAAAGTAAGGTATTGTGCGCACTGAGACCAGTGGATCTCCAGAGGTTTACAGAAGCTTAAGTAGCTAATACCAAAACACTCTATTTGTGGTAGTGTGGCCGAGCAGTTAGGCTTATCAGAGGGTAGTGTGAATGCATTTGTTGCAACTACTCATACAAGACAGGAACATGCACTCAATGACAAACTCTAGACCAGTGTTTTGCAAAAATATTACTTTACTTACTTTTATTGTAAGAACCAAGTCAAACTCAGTTACCGGTAAGTAGACTTTTCTGCGAGGTAATACTTTCAACATGTAGTGGAAATGTTTTATAGTCTTGGAAATACTTTTACTGTCTTCAGGGGTTTAGAGCGGCCCTGGGCTTGGGACAGTTTAAGGTAGGTAGTGCACCACCAGCGGCACTAGGGCGGTCGGTTGCTAAGTTTTCTGAGCTCAAGCCTAGTCAATGGAGACTGGGGGCACCTGAAGAGGTGCAGAGTTCAGTATCTACGTTGCTGTAGTTGACACCAGCAATGATGTGTGCTCTCATAGTCATTGGAGAGCTATGGAGATGAATTGGATTCAGTTGCCTGCCCATGTCTTTACCATTACAGCTGTCACCAGAAAGTCACAGTAGATCAAATGGAGGTACCACGAGTCGAGCAGTCGCGGTCATGGGTATGAAAATGAGCAGTGGATGCAGGAGTTTAACCGATGTTGGGCTGTATCGGTGATGCAGCGTGCCCGCAGGCAGGGCAGGAGGAGGCCACCAGGGCCACTTGAAGGAGGGTACAGACTCTTGGGTACGAAGTTGTAAACACCTTTCGTCGTTAAGCTGAGAGCATCCCTCGGGTCATGGAGGTCATCCAGCTGCAGTGCTTTCTTCTTGATGAACAGAGTCGCATCAACACAAGTGTTGATCCTCTTCCACTGTGGTCCTGGGGTTCTTTTGAAATAATGTTCACGTCAACACCAGTGTTGGTCCTCAGCTATTGCGATTTTGGTGCCGGTGGGTGCTGTGGACAAGTGTCTCTAGCCCAAATGGATATTCTTGGAGATTATCTGACAGCTGTAAGGTCTCTGGGTTTTCCTGAAGATTGGTTGAAGGCTGGAAGGTCTCCGGGGTTCCTTGGAGGCCTTGCAGGTTTTCTGCAAGGACAGCAGCTCCAGTTGTCAAGATGGCTACAGGTGGCGGGGTTCTTGCTGAGTTCTGTCTACAAACGTTCAGTTCCTAGGCCAACAGCGGTC
Organism: Lissotriton vulgaris; assembly: GCF_964263255.1. Taxonomy (NCBI): domain Eukaryota; kingdom Metazoa; phylum Chordata; class Amphibia; order Caudata; family Salamandridae; genus Lissotriton; species Lissotriton vulgaris. Next base: position 2,081,155,417 of record NC_141687.1, read on the forward strand.
TTCTTCTGTCGTCTTCCTCGGTGTTTCGAATCTGAGGAAAAAGTTTAAGGGTAGCCATTAAATATTACATTTAAGGGTGTTTACAGAGGTCGGCGGACTGTAGCCAGTGGCTACTGTCTCCTGGGGTGCCTAAATCCCTTGGGTGCCCCTCCCTTTTGACAGAGGGACACATCCATGTTCCTATTGGGCGTAAGAGAGGGGTTCACCTCAGCTTCTAGCATCCCTAGGGGGTTGCCAGTGTAAGGTACTTCTACTTTCTTTACTTATTTTTCCATCTGTCCTGCCACCAAAGGTGGTTCCTGGACAGGAAGAGGGCACCTCCAATAGTTGGAGCTGCCCAAATCAGCACATCACAAGGTGAGAGCCTTTGAGGCTCACTGCCAAATGTTTTTGTTCCAGCCAGGGGGAGGTGTGCAGCACTTCCACCCAGAGCAGGCTTTGGTTCTGACCTGTGGGTGCACAAAGGCTCTTACCCCTTAGGTTATAAACCTGTCTGATGGTGGCTGGCTGGTTGGGACCAGTCAGCCAATACACTAGAGGTCAGTTGTTTTTCAGGGGACATCTCTAAGATGCCCCCTGAGTTCATTTTATAAGAAATCCAACACTGGTATCAGTGTAGGTTTATGATGCTGAGAAGTTTGGTACCAAACTTCCCAGCTTTCAGTAAAGCCATCATGGAGCTGTGGAGTTTTTAATGACAAACTCCCAGCCCATGCACTCAATATGGCTTCACTGCACTTACAATGTATGTGAATGGCACACACAATGTAGGGGCATATTGCTATTGCAGCAATGCCCTCACCTGTGGGATGCTGCACTCTGCGTCAGCGATGTAAGACCTGCTAGAGGGGTGGCTTATACATGCGAGAGGCAGTGGTGGTGAGCATGGCGCACAAATGTGTGCCATGGCAACTCTTCAGTTTGGTCAGCACCAAAACACGCAGCCTGCAATGGTAGTGTGTGGGTGTTAAGGTGAGGGGTCTTTGAGGGTGGCATAACATATCCTTCAGCCATCAGGGGCCCTCTCTGGTCACAAGTCCCTTGGTGCCAGGGGCACCTTTTATAAAGGACTTACATGTGACCCAGAGGTGTGTGAATTGTGGAAGCAAAGGCACAGTTTTGGGAAAGAACACAGGTGATGGGGCCTGGTTAGCAAATCACATTTCTTCAGTCAACCTTTTTGGCTCTTTAATCACCCAGCCTGATCTGGTTACTGGAAGCTGGGAGCTGTCATCTTCACTGTCAGTAATCTTTGAAGATATTAAAGAAGTAACAGCAGTCACTGGGTTCTGAGGTTCAGACTTTCTTTCATTATATAGAGCGGTGAACACTGATGAATCAAACACTGAAAGTGAGAAGAGTCTCTGGTAACTGACTTCCCCCAACGCTGGCCAGTCATCATATGTCTCTTGGTTGACACAACGTGGAAAGGTGCAGCATCATATGGCTCATCAGATTTTCTTCTTCACAGTTGATGGGTCGATGAAGCTCCTGTCTTAAATTCAATGTTCTTTGCCTATCACCTCTTGTCAGCATATACTTTTAACTTTTCTTTCTAAATCAAGACCTTCACTTGAGTTCCCTTATCACCTCCTATTCTTTAGTTGGTCCATTGAGGTCATTTGGTTGTCATTGCTCTCCCGAAAACAAAATTGCATGACTTTCGCTTATTGTCAATGAAGTCTTATAAGATTGGCTTGTAGAGCGAAATTCTACACAGTTACCAAATTGGGCCTCTCAAGAGGTGCACGCTGTAATGCTTTCTTTAGGGTACTCATAAAACACTCAATTAAATGGTTGGAATGTGGCCATAAAGGTGTAGTCTTCTGATGCTTTACATTCAGATGCTTCCGAAAATTCTTTAATTGCCTACTGTTGATCGGCGGCCAACATCAGACTTGAAAATGGCTGGAATGCCCCATGTTGCAAAAATGCTGTCAAGTCACTGAGTGGCTCACTCATGAGTTGTAGATGAGAGATCCTGTATTAATGGAAATCGAGAGTACTCATCCATAATTACCATCAAATGATATCCATTTTCGACTGGACCAAATAAATTGTTGGCTATTCTCTCCCATGCATGCTTGGGGAGTTCTGACATAGTAAGAATATGTTGAGTAATGTTTGTAGAGAGGAAGTTACAAAGAAGACAAGCCTTGAATTCCCTTTCAACACTAGTATATGGAAACCAGACTCGATCTCAGAGAGGTCTGTCGGTGGCATGAATACCACGATGTCCTTTTTGAGCCACTTCAATTATCTTCTGTCTTAAACTCAAGGGGATTCCCGACTCTTGCAGAATAAATCCTTCCTGAGTTATAGACAGTTCATCTTTAATGTTGTTGTACTCTTGTTATTCACCATCACTGGTGAGAGGTTGAGCATACCGGTTCCACGGCTGATGTGTAATTATAGCTTTCTGCTTCAGCATGTCACTATCATGGCTCATGGCAGTGATGATCAGGGCTTATGATATGATTGCCAGTGTATTTAATTTTACATGGAAATGTAGGCTTCAGCCTTCTTTGATGGAGTACCTTGACCGTGTATTGGCACTCTGGAAAAACATTCAGCAAGGTTTTTCCTATCCTGGATGATGAACAATGATGTAATCATACCTTTGTAATTGGAGTCCCCACCGTTCAATGTGAGGAGGCATTTTGACTTTCGGATTGCAAAAGATATTCAATAACGGTTGATGATTCGCTGCCAGTGTAAAAGGCTTTCCATATAAGAATACATGGAACTATTCACAAGCCAATACAATGGGCAAACTTTCTTTCTCCAGTTGAGAGTAAGTACTTTCTGTTTGGGCCAAATTTCTACTCCTGGCATATGCCGCAATATGCCTTCGAGCATAGGATTGTCCGCAATGGTGTACTAAGATAGCGCGTAACCCAATGGGGCTAGCGTCAACAATAACCTCTGTGTCAAGCTTTGGAATGAAGTAGGCAATTTCAGTAGGAGCTTCAATGGATTGTTTGATTTTCCTGAAACTTCTTTCATAATCCTGTGACCACTTGAATCAAACAATGTATTTGTTAACTCTCGTAAGGGAGCATTTATAGTTACAAAGTCTTGTGTGTTTCTTGAACAGTAACTGGCCATGCCAAGAAATGAACATAACATAGAAACATCTTATGGGGTATCATCATTAGACAGCTCTTGTTGTTGAGCACGATTGGTTTTCCGTCCCACATCAGAAAAGATATGGACAAAGAATTTAAATTTAGTCTTGTTGAACTCACGCTTGGCTGCATTCAAAGGCAGGCCTGCATCAGTTAGTAAGCAACATACTTGATTGAGCACTTTCTCATGATCCTTTTGTGTAGCTCTGAAAATCAATGCCATCTCTAAAGTTAAATGCATTCACAACTGGCTGTATGACACGTTGAATAACGTCTTGGAAAACTCTGCAACCGATGGCACACCAAAACGGAGTCTTTCACATTAAAACAGACCTACATGTCTAGAAAAGGTTATAATAGGCCTGCAATCTTCTTGGAGTTCCAATTGATGATAACCTTTATTTAAATCAACATAAGAGAAAAATATGGCATGATTAGTTGCGTTATCATGTCAGGAATATGTGGACCTGGATGTCGTACTCCTTCAATTGTCTTGTTTGTTTGGTGCATATCAATGCATTTGCATACTGCTCCTTCAGTGTACATTTTGAGCACTACCACTATGGGAGAGAACCCTGGCGTCAGACCAATTGAACGTTCAGTAATGTTATGTTTAAGTAATGATTTAAGTTCTTTTTCAACAACTGCTTATAAATTGAAAGCAACTTATCTATGAGAAAGAGGACAGACATCACCGTTAATGTGTACAGACCCATTGCTAGCCTGCCATTCTTGGCTAAAGTAGCTGAGAAAGCAATGAATAAACAACTGTCCCAATACATCGAACAAAACATCTTACTTGACGATTCACAGTTTGGGTTTCGTGAAAATGCATGGGACAGAGACTGCACTCATCAAGGCCGCGGATGACATTAGGACCATTAGGGACCAAGGAGGGACCGCGTTACTGGTCCTATCTGCGGCCTTCGACACGGTCAATCACTCCATTCTGATTGACCGTGTCGAAGAATTGGGAGTCCAATCCATGGCTAGGGCCTTGCTTGCCTCTTTTCTGGCAGGCAGATCACAGGCAGTAACACTAGGACCCTTTAAATCTATGGATCTTGCTCTTCCATGTGGCGTTCCTCAAGGCTCATCCCTAAGTCCGACACTTTTTAACATCTATGTGTCGGACTTAGCTAGGGTTATTAAAACCTACCGGATGAGCCTCACCACATATGCCGATGTCACCCAGCTGGTGTTGGCCATCAAGAATGATGGGGAAGAGGTGGCAGCACGATTTCAGGAGGGCATGTTGGCAATTAAGGAGTGGATGGCAGGAAACTGCTTATGACTCAACTCCGAGAAGACCGAGGTAATCATCTTCAGAAAATTATCTCCCCTGTGGTCTTCCGTCTGGTGGCCTTCTTCATTAGGACCCTTACCGATTCCGGTTCATAAGGTTAGAAACCTAGGAATAATCTTTGATGAAAAGCTGAATTTCACCAATCATGCTAACCAGATAGCATCGGCGGCCTTTCATAAACTCAGAATACTCAGAAAAATCCTACCATTTCTTCCAGAGAATGCGAGGAAAACAGTGGTTAGTTCCCTGATATTATCATCATTGGACTACTGCAACGGTTTATTCGTGAATGCTCAATCTAAGGTGGTGGCCAAACTACAACTTATTCAGAATGCAGCAGCAAGGCTGCTGTCAGGCACCCCTAAATTTAATTCTGTAAAGCATGTAATAAGGAGCTACCACTGGCTCACAGTAAGAAACCGGATTAAATTCAAAGTCCTGTGCCTTACCTTTAAAGCCCTGCAAGGTCTGGGCCCGGTGTTTCTCAGACAGAAGCTTACCTTATATCAACCCAAGAGATCACTTAGATCCGAACATCTGCACCAACTAACAGTGGCACGGACAAGGACGGTCACTTGGGGTGATAGATGTTTTACAAACACAGCGGCCAAACTCTGGAACACTCTGCCGATGATGATAAGGTCGACATCGTCACTGTGGCAATTCAGAAAGTTCTTGAAGACCTGGTTGTTCGACCAATGATTTCCTCCTCACCACGCCACTTTTAAACCTGACAATGTTTTTACTGGGACTATTAGATGAGTCATAGCACCAAGACACCTACGGATATACGCAGCGCTCTATAAATCGTAAAAATAAATAAATAAATAAACTTTACTTTCATGGTCTTTAGCTTTCCCAAACCATGAAACAATGAAAGAAATTGACTTACTATTTTGTGGTGAGCATTCGGGTTGTAATTCATAAAAATTGGTCCCATATCACCAGCAGTACTAAAACCTTGACTTTTTATGGGTGTCTATGCAGCCCAAGTGTACACTTTGGTTTTCGATGGCATAAGCGGAGGTAATGGAGAAAATTTACAATATATCTCTAAGGCATTATATTTATCCATCCGCCACAATCGATGATGAAAGGTATTGAGTAGTCATTTATTTTTAATGTTATTTTTGGACTATGTTTGTATGACTTTGGTGCTTTGGCATGTCGACTTTTCTTTGATTGACATTTTCTTCGCATGCGGCATGTCCAACATGCTCTCTTTTCTCTGAAGTAAACATTAATATAGCGCAACCACGTTCCTCACTTTAACTTGATACTGAGGCAAATGAACTGTTTGGCGGTGATTTAGATAACCATTGACTTCGTTCAGAATGAAGTTGCCTCAATTGATGTTGCCGCTTGGCCTTGTGGAATTGCATTGAACTTTGCCTCTGGAATGTTCTGGCAGCCATTTTGTCTTCGCGCCATGACGCTCTTGATTTTTCCTTTGCTTTGCACACTGTCACAAAATGGTTCTCTTTCCCATAGCCTTTACATATCTGTCCAACGGTGGGACATTTACCTTCATGTGGAAATGGAAATCAATATTTAAAACATAACATACATATTTTTGTTTGTTGACAGCACTTTCTGTCCTGTAGTCTCTTGTTTTGGCTTACATTTTATGTACATGACTGATTCACTTTCAGCACATTCAGTCTCCATGTCAGTGGCTTGTCTTTCAGCATGCTCCTCAGCTCTGGGAGTCATCAACACTCACTTCAGACTAAGATTTTTTTCAGAAATCGACATCTGAATAAATCTGACGAGCATCCATCAATAACTCTTCCTCATTATTAAATTAATTGAACTGACAGTATTTGAAGAGTGTATCAATTCTCTCTCGTTAACTTATTGATGGTTTCAAAAACTTTTTGGTGTTTTTGACTGAAAATGTATCTTTTGTAATCAACATTTGGTACCAGATTGAACTTTAGATTCAGCGTTTCTTTACTTTGACAATATAGTATATATAGTTTCTTTGTCAGTTCGCAAAATGTTCATTATGACTTCTATCACACCATCACCAGTAAGATTTTTTAGATTCTTGATAATCTTTTTGTAATCAGTCTCTCCAAGTTCATCAATTAAATCATCAAATGTCTCTATCCACGTAGACCATCTGTCGCCAATATTTTGCTTTTTGGAAGTATTCAAAGGTGGTGGTAGTTTCAGGATTGCAGCAGCATTGTAGACTAGTGTGGAACTTACTTACATCACGGGTGGTTCCTTGTGCCTTGGTGTTTGCAATTCGTCTCTGAGACCTTGCGATGTGCTGGCCTCCAACTCATCTCTAATGAAAGCTGGAAAATTGACTTTCTTCACAGCCATCTAAAATATTTCACTATTCTGAAAGTCGTTCTTGGATCTTTGTTCTTTGAAGACCTGTGAAGTTGTTTTGCTCCCCACTTGGCAACTTTATGAGTAAGGCGCTTTGGGTATAGACGGCTTCGTGAGCACAACCCCAAACACTTCTCCTTGAGCACCTTCACCAACTGTGGTAGTATGAAAACTGTCTTCAGGCATTCAGTAAGTCTTTTTTTCATTTTTAACTAAATAGCAATTGACTTTTTGTAACACCTGGTTGATCTCCACCTTGCAGCGCTTCTGTTTACAGTGTTATTTTGCAGGTTATGATTATCAGCAGCAGTACTTCATAAACGAGATTGAATCCAGTTTCACTGTTAATACTCCATATAATGTACAACTTTATCTTATGTGGCAGCACAATACCTTTATGTATGGCTTGACCATCAGGTTCTTGACCACCGATGAGTAAACTATTTGCAATGCTTCCGTTGTCTTCATGTACTTCATAGCGTCTGTAGTTGTGCTTTGACTCCATGTGCATGAAGCATCGATAGCGACACACTTGGCACGCACAAGCAGTTTGGTAGACTCTCTGGAAGAGCACAGTCATTCTTCATGCTATTATCTCCTATCTCGTTACCATTTGCAGTATCTTCCCAGCCTGGGTACCAGCCAATAACCACACCACACACACAGCTTAGTATTACATGTTTTTATTGTGCTGCATGTAAAACAGGCTTCATGGCATTGCGCTCTGACACCTACGTCACAGCTCTGGGAAGTCAGGTAGGTACCATTCTAAAATATGACAAGACACTACAAAACTGACACTAAGTCTTAATAAACTGCTTAAATTTCAGCACATAATTTCTCTTTTGCTTGAAAGTTTTCAAAAAGTAATGCCAATAGTGCTTCACACTACTTTACACTATTTTTCATTATTTTCCATCAGAGTGTTTTTATGGAGGATAATCAGTCGCCACACTTGAGATATTTCCCTCATCGATGATTGTTTCTACTTGAGCCTTATAATTTTTTGGCATGAAATGTTTATGGTCTTTATCCATGTAGCCCTCCGTTTGGTTATACAAAAATTCTTGTGCTATCTTCTCAAGTGTCATTGTTGACAGTTGTTATTCTGTGTTCCCTATGCTGTACACTTAATTTAAGGCCTGGCATATCCTTAAAACAAACCCATTGCAGATTCTGAAAGTGAAATTATTGGTGCTGTAGGTTTAGTAGGAGGCGATGGTGTTACCACTGATGGGTTCTTCTGCTGCAGTTTCTTTCTTCTTGATTCTGGGTGAATAACATACTTTTCAGAGGTTGAACTCAGCTATCAGGTCTGCTATTGCATCGAATTTGCAATTGTTCATCTTCTTGGCTTCCTTCTTTCCTGACAATCCAACTCTTGTAAATTGAGACATCCACTGTTAAAAAAAGTATAAAAGTAGGCAGCACTTATTTGTACTGTAGATGCAGTATCATGTACATGTTGGTGGTTATAATCTTCTTTGCAGCCTTTGATTTGTGCTTAGATGAAGGAATAAGCTGTTGACCAGAGCAGCTGCTTCTTCAATTACATTAGAAAATGTGTTCCACCTGTTACAAATGTGCTTGCAGAATGTGCAACAATGGGATTGCTTGACTCATAGTACTATCCACCATGCTGGGTTCCTGTGATAAAATCTCAAAAGGCACTGGGATTTAGATCAGGCACTCCACTAGTCACCATATGTCAACTTCCATCATCATGGTTTTGGCATGTACATCCACTCTCCTTTGGGTTACAGAATCATTAGTGGTGCTGGACTGATCAAACAGGCCTTCAACCATGTAGAAGGTAGAGTTCCAGTGGGTTTGCACCTCCTATATTGAGCGCTTTCACATGAATTTACAAAGATCCTCAACTGCTTCCACACTTTGTAAGAAGGACTGAAATGACTTCAAATCCTGCATTAGGTGTCCAATGTGTCGGTAACTACTACTTAGATTTTTGAGGAAGTCATGCAGAATAAGGTTATACAATTTGCTAACCATAGGACTCTGAGCTATCCTCCATCAGCCTAGTCCTTGATAAATGTACTGCCATTGTGAGTGGCAACACTTTTTTTCGCTGAGACCTCTTGGTTGAAACCATTCATAACCATTCATAAACCTTGGTATTCTTGAAAGATGTTGGTAGCAGTAGGTTATTACTTCAAGGAGAACTTTGCATTTGTTGTATCCCATTTAATGCTCTGAAAAGCATCCTCACTGGTGAGACCAGCAGCTAACCTTTGCTTTGCGCTCTTGAAGGAGATCCAGTGTGCAGTGATCCACATGAGTGTGTGGCTTGACAGTTGCCATGAGGTGGATGAACTGAATAGCGCTTTTCTTCATTGCTTCATCAACCAATTGCAGCACTTGGTGGTGGTGCACTGGCATGGTGAAAGTGAAAAAACATGTCTGACTTGGAACTTTCCATTTTGGAAAGATGTCTTCACAAATTCCAGAAACCCCTCTCCTTCCACCAAAGGAAAAGGAAGGATGTTAATTGCTAACATTTTGGCCAACTTCCCATTGCATAAATGCACATTTTTATGGAAATGGAGGTACATCGATAACTTGAAAGGGGACTGTTTTTTGTGAGGATACCTCCACAAATTACCTTTAGGATGCAGATAATCTGATTCTGTGTTTGGGGTACCTCTATCCCTCTTTTCCTTGTGGCATGCCGAGGTCGCTGCGGGTGATGGCTGCACACTATGAACGACAGTTACTGGGCTGTTTTGCATGATATTTTCATCTTCCTAACCACTACCTTCTTCTGTCAGTTCAACATCTTCTATCTCTCACCAGTTTATATTTGTTTGGGATGCATGTTTATTGTTACAGAGAGGCCAGTTTGCCCCTTTACCCCAATTTACACATGGCTTACCATAACGTACTGGTTTTCTGAAAAGTGAGCATTCTGTTTTATGATACTTATTCAGGCTAATTGTAAAGAAGTCACAAACTGGGGAAGAGAGCATTCTTATCAAGCCAATGCCAGAAGAATTTATTGTGGTGGAGCTCAGCGGTTGTATATGCCATGGTTTAGGCTGGGCTATAACTGTGGTTTTGGGGGTGGTGTTTGCAGCTAGGTTTTGGTTCCTTGAAAAGATGGAAGCAAGTGCTGTTGGTGGTACAGCATGACTTAGAACAAGTTAAATAGAGCTGATCTGTACTTCCTCTTCAAAACATTACACAAAGCAATCACTGGATCATCATCTGCCTCACTTCCAAGGCTTTCTGGAATCTCCATTTCCTTTCTATCTCTTGGCAGGTCTCCATCTGGGTCTGATCCATATCAAGATCACTGGAAGGAGATGAAGAGGCTTGGAGAAGATGAGGTAGTACACTTTCTTTTCCTTGCAGGAGATTGTGAAGATGATTCCTGCTGTGCTCATACTTCTGGATGATTAGGCATAGTAGACTGTGGTTGTTGTGGAGTTTCCCACAAAGAAGATTCAGTTTCCTGCTGGGCAAAATCAGTTTCAGATTGGCTGCCCTTAGTCATGACTGCAGTCACTGCAACGCTGAGAGACATCTGCTTCCATTTTGGTGATGATGTTAATGTTGATCCAGGGATGATTCTCCTCCCAGCCTATTTCTGCACACAGGGGGAGGCAGGAGGTACGCTGCGTTGACAGAAAAGGGATGAGAGATTAATGCAACTAAAAGCAACAGAATCTTTCTTCTCCTCACTGACCACTTTCTTGGCAGGAATCTTCTTCTTTGGGGCCATCTTGCTTACTTCTTGTACAGGCCTGAGCAGCACAAGTAGAAAGACCTAGCAGTGATATCTCTGAACTCCTGTGTCAGTTAATTCAAAGACTTCTTTATGTCTCAGTCAGTAATATTCTCTTCTGCACCCGCAGGCAATAAAGAATAGAGAGAGAGAGACTTGACAATTCTTGTCATCGCAATAAATGTAATAACTACCATCATCATCATAACTATATTATAAAATTGATTACATTATTTAATAAATACATAGTGACCTTAAAGGGTTTGTCAGACCCTGATGGGAGAGAGGAGGGCAGTCAAAAAACACATACATTATTATAAAAATATCTCTTGTCCCTCCAGGGCACAAGAGGCCCCTTTAGGACGGAGGGGGAGACAGACAAAATCAAATTAATTAATTAAAAACAACAACCGTTTAAACCGTTTACTACAGACTATAACAATCAGCCACATGCACAAATATGTAAATAAGGAAAAATATAGTAGAAAAACACAACAAATAACAAAAATGTCATGAGCTTCTTCTAATATCAATGTTCTTAATACATTTCCTTTAAAAGAGGAATAACAATATTAATAAATCAGAAAAACAAACTTTGGCTTTACAAATTGGTGATCACTCACCACATAGATAGAAAAGAATGGGACACGGAGAATGTGGAAAGTTGTTATTGGTAGGGGTAAGTATGCACATACCACCAGTAATAGGTCCCCTAACATGGTATGGGGTCCAGTAAAGCTCTGAATAAATTAGTCCCTTGCTCAACCCTTGGTAGCTGTAATCGAGAAGTCAGTCCTAACTTAGGAGACAGGTATGAAAAGCATTTAAAACATCGATACATCAAATAAGTAAAACACAACACACAATAAAAATCCCACACCACTTTATAAATATAGTAAATATGTTTATAAACAAACAGACACCAACAAGACAAAAATCCAATGTAGGGAACTGGAGATATGAATTTTTAAAGATTAACCACTTATAGTGCTTAAAAACCTATAGTGCCACTCTTGGACATCTGGTTGAGCTTGAGCGGGACAACGTCAATGTTTCAGGCTGACCACGATGGAGCCCTGCTCAGATACATAAAATGTTACCTTCACACTTTTCTGGAGCATTTTCTTCAGATGGCCCTCAATGCTCTTTACCAGGCTGTTTTTGTTGAGCGTTCGCCAGCTTGAGTGTCAGGGAGCTCTCGGTCAAATCCTAAAATCGGAGCTCTGGTGCTTTGCAGCGGGAAGAACCTGAAATCCTAGCCGGTTTGGGGTTGAAGGAGTCCGGCTTGACTCTCCCAGTTGGGTTGGTAAACTCATGGAGATTTTTGCCAAAAGTTCCCCAAACTTCCCCAAACATTTCTTCTTTCTGTACATTAATCAACATAATTAGAAGACTACATTTACTGACTAAGCCCTGAAGAAGTACAAGTAAGTTGGACGAAACGCGTTCACTGTTTGGCTGTTTGTGTTGGAAAAAGAAGAATCAAGAAAATATTGTTATACTAACAGTGGATGGACGAAATTACTTTTGGAATTGGTGGTGCAATCCACATTTGTGAGAAAATTAACATTGGTCTTGGTGACTGCTTTCTGGAAACAGCGGAAAGGTAGAGGTGCAAACCGTATGAATTAAATACTCTTAAATACTCTTAATACTGGACTCTTTGTGGGGGATTGTTGTTTTAGGAGACATGCGTCACATATACCCTGAGGTGTAGATGTTGACTTGCTGTTTCATTTTGGGATATGCAGTGAAATTACTTTTAAAAGCAATGCTGCAAATCAAGGCTGCTTTTAAAATGTCCTCAAGCACTCAACTTCCATGCCCTGTTATATACTAGGGTTTTATATGTAATGTCAATCCCCCTGCCCTAATATCTACTAGGGGCTTATAGGGTAGTTCATTCCAATTGTAAGGAATTTACTTTTAAAGGCAGTCTGCAAAGCTGCATTTAACATGACAGCCAGCCAATCAGCAGTGCACACACGCGAAGAGCATAACATCTGCTGGGATTCTAAACCTCAATGCCCTATTATCTACTAGGGGCTTATAGGTAGATGAATCCCCTTTGCCCTATTAACTACTAGAGACTTCTAGAGTCTGTCATCCCAAATGTAAGTGTGCCCTAATATATAGTGTACCCTATACATATGTTGTGTTTTTTAAACATAGCACTGTCCTGGGCCTTTCAGCAGTGCACAGGGCACAGTCAGAGTCAGTTACCATCAGTATTATTCAGCAAACAATGGGGGTGAACAGTGCAAAATAAAATACCTGCCTATCACATACACATGCATGCGTGCGCGCACACACACACACACACATTGGCTCCACAAAATAAGGGTTGCTGCATAGTTAACAAAGAATGAGGCATGGAGAGCAAAGAGAAAGTGTCTGTCTATAGCATGCAGACAAACATGCTGAGTCCACAAAATGACCATCGTGACATAGCCAGCAAAGATGTAGGCATTGAAAACAAGAGAACATGGCTACCCCATCCTGGCTAAAGAACCTTCCTCCCCCTCCACCAGGAGAATTGTGCAGGGTTTCTGGGAAAGCATTGCATAAATATACACCCAAATCTGACTGGGCCAATCCGTAGGCAAAGTACAAGCCTAGAAAAGCAGTAAGAATAAATTCAACAGCACAGGAAATGGAAACAGAAAAAAGAATAATAAATGTTTAAAATTCCTCAATCACGAACAGCAACATTTAACAATTGTCTCTTCACACACTTATAACATTTAAGAACCGTCACAAAAAAATACAAATGTAGACAAACAAGGCCATGGGGAACAACAAAAAAAGTCTAGCTACATTGGCTTGGACTTCTTGAGCTACCCCTACCCTACAGACAATGCAGGCACATGAAGACTAAAACATAGCCTACTTGAGTGCAAGTCCTTCCTCAAGCACCTACCAATCTTATGTGAAATAGTGTGAATGGCCACTGCAGCAATTTATGTAATTAACATTGTACAATGTCAAAGCAGGATCAAATTGTCTGGAACACCACACCAACCCTAACATACGTATTAGAAAACAACCCTCCCATCTCTTGAAAAGAATCATTGAGATTGTTATAATGGTGCCTACAGCAACTGGTCAACAACCACAGATCAGAGGGCAGCAAAAAGTGAAAATTTACAGTTTGGATCCCAATGTTCAGCATACATAAGGAGAACATCAGAAAAATATATGGGCTCAATATGTACATAATGAAGAGCCTCCTTGACTAAATTGGACGTCCACTTGAGCCTGCCACCGGCAGGTCACAAGTTATGTGTGCTCAGATGAAAGTAATGGCAGTACTCCATGTACTGACATCAGTGTAATGTATATGTGGCACTGATATCACAAATCGCACTATTATCATTTCTGCCACAGTTGTTGGAGGCAATACCTAACACAATGTCCCAACATCTTAGATTACCAAAAGAAGCACCTGAACAGCTGGTAGTGAAGCAAGCCTTCTGTGCTATTGCAAGCTAGTCACATGTTCTGCATGACATTGATGCATTTATGTTACACTGGTACCATCTCCAGATATAGCACATATCTATAGGAACAGAAAGCCAAAGTTTAAGACATTTTTGATACTAAGCTCTGTTTTACAAATGTAGAAACAAAATACTCTACAGTGCTCGAGACCCTCAACTATATACGTATGGCAGACATGCCAATTGAAAATGTATTGTGAACTAATGGTTTGGCTAAGTTATTGGCTGGGAATTTAGAATGTTTAGAACTGGGAACCTTAACATTATAGTGTGCGTTCAATGCCTATTAACTACAGTTGCTGCTGTTGATGGGGCATTGTGAGCTACATAGCATGTCTATCTTCATGCTGATTCCCATATATTTGCATTTTAAGGTTTATTGATTTGAACTGACTTTTTTTAGTTCTGTAATGATTTAAATGTTAACTAAACCTTCATGGATTTGACTTTGAACCTTGTCTTGTCACGTGGCCCACATAGGCATTGTTGTCTTCCCTATGTTAGCATGAGCATGTTGCTGACTGCCCGCTGCTTTGCGCACATTACTACACATTTATTTTGCTTCTGCCAAATTGCAACATTCACATAAAACCCCACTCCACCCGCATAACGTACGACGCCGCAACCCTCTCAGCACTGAACTCCGGCCGACTCCCAAACTGCTACCAAGCCGCCCCAGAACACACCCATGGACCCCTCACCTGCCACTCTTGCAAGTTCAACTCCTTCAAGACCCACACCAAATCCACAAACTCCAAACAAAGCTCCGACACTAACCACCTGAAGTGCATCCTGCTCAACACCCGCTCGGTCCACAGACACGCCATTGACCTTTGGAACCTACTCGACACCACATCGCCGGACGTCGCCTTTCTAACAGAAACCTGGATGAACGCCTCATCAGCACCCGACATCGCCATAGCCATCCCGGACAGCTACAAGATCATCCGAAAGGACCACATCAACCAGACTGGTGGAGGCATCGCCATCGTCCACAAGAACACCATCCGCATCACGACCAGTTCCGACGATAACCTCGCTGCCGCCGAACACCTTCACTTCCAGATCCACACCGACCCCAAGACCACACTCAGAGGCACCCTCATCTACAGGCCACCAGGACCCCGCACACAATTCAGCGAAGACATCACTGACTTCATCAGCCCACACGCCCTCCCCTCTGCGGACTACATTCTACTGGGAGAACTCAGCTTCCACCTGGAAAAGAACAACGACAGCAACACCACCACCCTTCTGGACAACCTCGCCAATCTCGGACTCAAACAACTTGTTAACACCCCCACCCATTATGCCGGGCACACGCCCGACCCAATCTTCACCTCCAGCAAGCACATCTTCTTCAATCACACCACAGCTCTCCATTGGACAGACCACAGCTGTGTCCACTTCAACTACAAAAAGACTACATCCCACAACCCCCCTCAACCAATTCCCCACAGAAACTGGAACAAAATTACCACCGACCAACTCTTCACATCGCTTCTCCAAAACCCTCCTGCAAATCTTCGGACCCAAACCTTGCACCCACCAACCTCACACAATGGATCACCCACAGCGCTGACTATTTAGCACCCTTGAAAAAACATAAAATCAAGCAAGGTATCAAAAAAGCCCCCTGGTTCAAAGATGACCTTAAGAAATCCAAGAAGTTCTGTCGCACCCTCGAGAAAGCCTGGAGAAAAAACCCAACCACTGACAACCTGATCACCTTCAAGAACGCCACCCGCAAACACCACCAACTGATCCGATCCACCAAGAAATCAGCATTCAAGGATCGACTCGACAACAACGCCCACAACAGCAAGGAACTATTCAACATCGTCAAAGAATTTACCCACCCCACCGCCGGCACCAACGACATCACTCCCTCCCAAGACCTCTGAGACTCCCTAGCCTCATTCTTCCACAACAAAATCGCTGACATTCATAACAGCTTCGAAAACCAGTCCACCCCACCCACCTCCGAACTAAAACCCCCCTCCAACAACCTTTGCGCCTAGAACCCAATCACCACTGAAGACACCATCCGCCTGATGAACTCCATCCACTCAGGATCGCCAACCGACCCATGTCCCCACCACATTTTCAACAAAGCAGACTCCATTATCGCACCCCATCTCCGAGACGTCATCAACTGCTCCCTCAACTCCGCTACCTTCCCGGAATGCTGAAAACATACTGAACTCAGCGACCTTCTGAAGAAACCCACAGCTGACCCCACTGAACTTAAGAACTACTGCCCCATCTCGCTCCTCCCATTGCCTGCCAAAGCCATTGAGAAAGCCGTCAACAGTCAGCTCGCTGCCTTCCTCGAATCCAACAAATCCCTCGACCCTTCACAGTCCGGCTTCCGAGCCAAACACAGCACCGAGACCGCCCTCATCGCAGCAACAGACGACATTCGAACTCTACTGGACAACGGAGAAACAGCTGCCCTCATCCTACTTGACCTCTCAGCAGCCTTCGACACAGTCTGTCATAGCACCCTCATACAACGCCTCAGCAACGTCGGAATACAAGGAAAAGCATTGTACTGGATCATCTCGTTCCTCGCCGGAAGAACCCAGAGAGTCCGCCTCCCCCTTTTAGATCAGAGGCCACCGAAGTCATCTGCGGCGTACCACAAGGATCATCACTCAGTCCCACCTTCTTCAACGTATATATGAGTCCCCTCGCATCCATCGCGCGCCAACACAACCTTAACATCATCTCCGATGCAGACGACACCCAGCTGATCCTCTCCCTCACCAAAGACCCAAACACCACCAAAACCAACCTACACGAAGGGATGAAAGAAGTAGCCGAATGGATGAAGAACAGCCGTTTAAAACTGAACTCGGACAAAACAGAAGTCCTCATCTTAGGTTCATCCCCCTCCGCTTGGGACGACTCATGGTGGCCACCGGCCCTGGGAAACGCACCCATACCTACGGACCATGCACGTAACCTGGGCTTCATCCTCGACTCCTCCCTCTCGATGACCAGACAAGTCAACGCCGTCTCATCATCATGCTTCAACATCCTACGTATTCTCAAAAAAATCTTCCGTTGGATCCCCACCGAAACAAGAAAGATGGTCACCCACGCACTGGTCACAAGCCGACTGGACTACGGAAACACCCTTTACGCCGGAACCACAGCAAAACTACAGAAAAAACTCCAACGCATCCAAAACACATCAGCCAGACTCATACTAGACATCCCCCGCCAAGCTAACATTTCCGGTCACCTGAAAGACCTCCACTGGCTCCCCGTTAACAAGAGAATAACGTTCCGTCTCCACACCCACGCACACAAAGCCCTCTACAACCTAGGACCCGAATGCCTCAACACGCCCCTGTCCTTTTACACCCCCACCCGCCAACTACGATCGTCCAGTCAAGCCCTCGCCGCAATTCCACTCATCCATAGATCCACTATGGGGGGAAGATCCTTCTCCTACTTAGCGGCACCTGGAATTCTCTCCCCACCCACCTCTGCCTTACACAGAACCACCTCTCCTTCAGAAAACAACTAAAAACTTGGATGTTCGATAAGTAAAGTACCCCCCTCCCTCAAGCGCCTTGAGACCCTCTGGGTGAGTAGTGCGCTATACAAATGCTAAACTTGAACTTGAACTTGAACATTGAGAACAATTTCGAACAACAATGCCCCTTGTTATTCTGTTCTGGTCAGGCTCTAGCACCTAGACAAAACATGCAGATGCAGAGGTTGTTTGGAAACATTTACTTTGGTCATATGAGGGTACACGGAGGGTTGGCACACATTTGGAGAAGGGCCTTTCCAGGGAGAAGAGCATGCCACCACCTGTGATGTAGATCTACCATCTATAGAATGAGATACAGGGTCTGCTGATAACACCTAGAGATCTTCTAATATATAATTATATTGCTTCTATACAATGGAAGGGAGGTTAGGTTAGTTGGTCATTCATTATGACAAGCTCCTTTT
Organism: Lissotriton vulgaris; assembly: GCF_964263255.1. Classification (NCBI taxonomy): domain Eukaryota; kingdom Metazoa; phylum Chordata; class Amphibia; order Caudata; family Salamandridae; genus Lissotriton; species Lissotriton vulgaris. The sequence continues at coordinate 2,081,173,408 of NC_141687.1, forward strand.
ATGATTTACGGACTACTTGCTATGCTGACCCTATTTGTGTTAGGCATTTTTCTACTGATTGTTGCATGTATACTGCATACTAGATCACATTAGTTAAAATAAATATTTTAAACTTGTTTGTGTCTCAGTCAGATCTTATTGGGGATGAGAACAAGAGTGTGAGCGAAAGGATGTGTCATGCAACCGCAATTCCTGAGAGAGTCGGGAGTGCTGTGTTCTGGGGTGTTTAATCACTTGTTCCTTTGTGAGTGAATAGGAGGGCAAGAGAGACGCTATAGCTAGTCAGTCCCGGGCTCATGAGTACTAAGGTGGTAGGGTAACTCAGTCCCTACCTAATAAGGTCCCATAATCCCACGCATAATTCTGTGATCTCGCAGAATCCCTGCAACAGTCTAGTGTAAGTGATTTGACTTGGTTTATCTCGAATCCAGGGTCATTGGGCCACATGCATCATTGTTTGATTTTGCAATTCCTAATTTGCAATTTTTAGGGAATCGCAAATTAGGAATTGCAAAATGGGATGCATGATTTTTTTCCCATAATATTTGAGAATCTGTAAAAATCACAATTTTTACCGAATCGCAAATATTATGGGAATACTAAATTGCGATTTCGCAATTCCCATTGATTCCTATGGGCCAAAAGGCCCATAGGATTCAATGGGAAGGCATTTTCAAATTGCGATTTTCTTTTTTAGAATCGCAATTTGTTCATGCATTACATGGGTGCAGGGGGGGGGTCCATAGGACCCCTCCCCGCACCCCTGTAATGTATTTTTAAGTGCATGTTTCACACACACATGTCCTAAGGACATGTGTGTCTGTAACATTACACTTTAAAAATTGCATTTTTGTGCATATTTAAACATTTTCGCAAATTACCACGAGGTTCAACCTCGTGGTAATTTGCACCCCCTATTTTGAAATTCGCAAATTTCAAAACAATGATGCATTGCTTTTAAGGAATCGCAAAATTGCGATTCCTTAAAAGCAATCGCATTTTTGGAAATCGCTAAAAATAGCGATTTTCACAAAAATGCATGATGCATCCCAAAAACGTATTTAGGAAGTGCAAACGGCCGAATTTACCGATTCGCACCGTTTGCACTTCCTAAATAGGTTGATGCATGTGCCCCATTGTCCTTTGGGACCTATACAAGTTCATCAATAGGTGCATTAGAATAACAATAATTTAGTGTCAACAGAATTTGTGAAAAGGGAAATAGCAAACAAAAAAAAATTTGGAGAAAAAGAGGGAATGTCACCAGGTGGCCTTTTATTCACAGAATCCAAACACAAATGACCTGGTTAAACTGAACACTGTAAATCTTTGTAACTTCCATTAAATTGGTATTATGTACTACTAGGAAGGGCTATGCTAACTGATCAAGTCATGCCTACCTCTAAGTGTTCTCATTAAAAATTGTATAAATCAACCATGCCCAAGTAGTCTCACACCCACCCACCAAAGAAAAGATGTGGGAGAAGCCAGAAAGTGCCTCACGTAAGCACCACCCATGGAGCTACTGGTTGGTACTCACCAGTATGCTCGTTCTTTCATCATTGTCAACTTTCTTGACAGAAAGAAAAATAAAGAGAAGTGAAAGTGTTTCCCAACTCTCAAGCTCATGTAAAGTGGTGAAGAAATATTAATGTGTAGATTATAATATCATCCATGAACCATCTAGGCCCCGTAATGTGAAGAGAGAAGAAAAAAATGTCCTGGTTAAAAATGAGTTTTCGAACAACTATTCCATACATTCTTCATTTTAATAGTGTCCACACTCAGATTAAAAGACACAGCATGTTTAGACCATTTTAGCTGGAATACTTAGAGGTGGGCATGACCGGATCAGTGAGCATATGCCCACCTAGGAGTACATAATACCAGTTTAACAGAAGTTACAATGATTTACAGTGTTCTGTTTAACTACGTCATTTGTGTTTGGAAAAGGTAAATAGTGCCAATACTATCTCTGTGTTCCCCTCTTGAACACATTTCGTGTCTCTGACACCCTCTTTGATTCTAGATTTTAATCTCTCACTCACTGGCTCTCTCATTCACAGCAATGTATATTCTCCTAGCTCCACTCTTTAAAAATGTCAATGTACATCTCTGTCTTTATCCCTCTTTCACTCCTACATTCTCTCTCTCTTACATATACTCTCTACATGTCTCTCACTTTCTCTGTCTCTCCATGGATAGACTTATGTCTAATTCTCTCTTCAGCTTTTTGAGCTATCTCGTGCTCAGACAGGGGCATAAGTACAGGGACTTAACGCTTCCATAGTGTTCATTTTTTGATGTTGCGGCAGCTATGTTTTTTATTGCCTTACTTACAAGTTGCTGCTAACTGGAGTTGGATGCACTTTTCCGGCAAAAACGTGAATTTTAAAGATCACAACTTCTGTTCGAAAGTTAGCAAAAATGAGGTGCAAATTGGGCATTCCTGTGCAAAAACTGCCAATAGCCCCACTTTGTGATATTTACAAGGAATTCCTGGTATGGTGCAAAACCCCAAAAACTGCCTCTAAGTTCAGCTAGTGGCAGTTTTTTAAGACCAGAAAATAGCTGGTCTTAAAATTAGTGCAAACACTTGGGGCCTCATTTCAGAGGTTTTGGTGCGGGACAGTGCAGCAAAGAATATTGCTGTGTTGCCCTGTGCCAAACCAAAAGCTCAGGAATGCGCCCCACAATAAAATAGGGCACAGACCTGGGCCTCATTCAGGAAAAGTGTTGCATCACTGTGACAAAACAGTGTTGCAAAACTTTTACTGCGCCCTCCTTTTAACACCATGGATGCGCTGTATTTACTGAATGGCGCTCCGTGTTGCAAGGATTTACAGACATGTCAGTATTCCTGATCTATCTGTCGGCGCTAAAGTCACGCATTGCTGCAATTGTGTTGCAAGCATGAAGGAACTCCAGCAATGCATGGGGCAGTCCTATCCCTATGGCACTGCGTCACCCCTATGTCCGGCAGGAGGCAGGCGTAATGTTTTGACACAGTCGCGTCCTATACATTTTTGTAGTGAAATTTCATAGATTTCACTGCACCACTCCTACATGGCTTTGTTGCCTGGGACCGCCCACCCTTTATATATCCTACCAGACGCAGGTATAATGTGTCATAAGGGTTCACAAGGTCACACATATGCCTAGATGCTTCACTTTGGACAGAGTCTATTTTGGCATCCAGGGTGCAGCCAGCGATCCCTAGATGCCCAGTCCACTGTTACAGAGGAGCTGCCAAAGAGTTCACCCAGTTGGAGATCCATTGGTGGAATTTGCGCTCTGCGGTGTTGGCATCTGTAAGCATTGGTGGGGTGGTGGTGCTTAGGAAGTTGCCGAAAAGGTCTTTGATGGCCTTGCTCCAGCTGTAACTGGGAGGGCGATGATGGTGGTGGTGTACGGTGGGCGTGGTGAAGGCATGTTGTATACTATGATGGTCGGTCCAGGAGAGTTCTGGGGTGTGACTGTACTTGAAATTCACGCTGGCAGAGAAGATGGGGTCCGGCTATGTGGGTTGCTGCTGTGACTAGCTGCTAGAGTCCGATGCTGGCATGGTTCCCCGGGAGGGACGGGTGTTCTGGGCCCTGGGATTTTCCAGGTGGAACTTGTGGTGTCTGAGTCAGTGGATAGAGAGCCTGGGATGCAATGAGCTCCACAATGGCATAGGTGAATGGGGGTTAATGGGCCAGGGGGCATGTAGACAAGGGTGCCGTGGAGGGTGGGGTTGTGGTTGGTCTGGATCTGAAAGTGGAGGTGTTCCATGGTAGCCGTTGGGTCATTTGAGTTCATGATCTGTTGAAGTGTGCTTTTCTAGACAATGGCAATGCCTCCTTCTGGGCGCGCAGGGTGGTTCGTGCGGGTGAATTTCCAGCCGCCGTTGATGGTGATGGCGATGTCTAGTCCGGAGCAGAGGTTGGTCCAGGTTTCCATGAACAAGACTGTTAGAAATGGAATTTCTGGTTGGCTAAGGCTTGCGCCAAAGCAAGACAGAAACCACCACTCAAGTCAGGGCAAAGGAGTTACACGCCAAAGATAACCCCTTCTCACCCCCTTGGTAGCTTGGCATGAGCAGTCAGGCTCATCCTGGAGGCAATATGTAAAGCGTTTGTGCAACACACACTCAGCAACAACATACTAGGCACACCACAAAAGACACTCCACACATGGTTATATCAACAAATAGCATTTGTATTATCATAAAACACATTAGAATAGTAATCGCACAATATAAACTGTGCCAACTGGCACTGGGCAATATTTACAGGGGATTATATACACCTGACATGGCCACTTGGACCACTGTCAGAACCATCACAAGGTGAACTTAGTAAATGTAGAACATATAAAAAACGTACAACACAACCAGTCATTACTGGCAAATACTGTACTCAGCATCATCCTGTAATAAAAACCATAATATGCACAGTATCACATTAGGCATGAAATATATTCTGCGCCAACCTCATATTCATAAACATATTAGACCATAAACTCCTAAGCATAACTCACATTAGGGGCCTAACTCACAGTAGAGAATAATCTCAAAAGCATATATCACAGTATGCAAAACCTCATAACGTAAACCACAGGGAGGAATAAATCACAGTGCATAAAACACAGTACATGTATCACATTTCCTGCACACCACATAAATCACATGGCGCCCTATTAACCTAACAGTTCCCCTGGCCAACTGGCATTCTCAGAGGGCTTAAGTGCCCTATGTCCAAATGTCAGGGCGGCTGCCAATGCAGCAGAATCCATGGGCGCAATTGCGCTGGGGAAGAGGAGTGTATCTCTCTACTAGCTCTTATAAAAATGCCCCCAAAGAACTGTTGGCCTAAAAATTGCATCTGACGCTAATTGCCGTGCAGCTGTGATCCAGAACGTGGACCTGGGCACTCACATTACCCTTGGACTAACATGCAAAAAGCATTAAAGCTGCCCACGCTGGTGCGAAGCAGCTGGAAATCAGGTAAAGGGGCCCTGGCACAACTATTCCTTCGGGCCTCACTGGGGCTCTATCAGAAAAACATGCCCCTTTGGATGCAGCGGCCCGCTACGGTGGTGCAGCTGTGCAAAAACTACTTCAGCAAGTTAGGGGATGTCACAGCTCCTCAGCAAAAGTCCTGAAGGTCCTGAAAAAAGAAGAAGCCCACTAAAAATATTCCTCTTGGTCCAGGGGCACAGCTGGGCCCAGGGAGGCCAGCACACTGGGTCCTCCAGCAGGGAGGTAAAGCCCCATGGCGGTTCGTCCTGGGCCCCAGCAGTAGCACGCCTCCAAGTCAGCTACAGCACACCAACATAGAATAACCTCATGGGGTCACAGCCCCTATATTTATACCACGCAATCTCTTTGTCTGTAGTGCAGGGCTTGGGGAACCAGATGCAACTGGTTGAGGGGGGATTTGGAGCACTTTGTTTTCCAAGCTCTTCTTCCCCTTTGTCAGGTGGGGGCTAGATGATCAGACGCACCACAGGGGGCAGTACCAACATTGTACAGGCTTGGCACAGTCCTATTCAGGGTCAGGGGATTACTCCTCCCACTACTCCGAGCACAGATGTCCTATTCAGCCTGGTGCTGACTCACCCTGCCCTCCTGGAGCCACACACACCTCCCAGCCCCTGTCATGCAATTCACATCAGGCAGGCAGACACATATCACACAGAAATGCCAACTTCTAAAAGTGATACAAAAGGGGATGATGGACGGAGCGTTTGAGCAAATCAAACACTCACTCCCAGTCAACTGATCTGGGTTTAATCCATCACCGTTCTTTAGCTCACTCAGCCACCTCAGTTCAGACGGTACACAGTCAAAATATTGAGTTAGAAATATCAATGTACCAAAATATCGTGTCAATAATTTCGAAGGTGCAGAATATCGAAGACAAGAATATCGTTGGACAGAATATCGACCCTAAGGTAAGTCATATCGAAATACTTAATATCGATGTAAGTACTATCGAAGTTAGTAATATCGATAGCATATATATCGCTGTTACTAATTTCGATTACACTAATATCGATATTTGTATTATTTCTGTTGTTTTTTATTATGTATGTGTTATATGTTTTACTTAAGTAATTAAAATAAGTACTATTATATGTGTATTATATATATATATTTTAATACATTTATTTATAAGTTAATTATATGTTTTAGTACTGGAGCGGGTTGTGGGTTTATAGGGGAATAGGGTGGGAAGCAATTTAATTATGTTAAATTGATTAATAATTAGTAGGATTTATTAATAAATTGTAATTAATTGGTAATTATTTTTAAATAATTGGAATATAATTTAAATTAATTGATTAATTGACAAATATGTTCTGTAGCGGGTATCGGTTTATAGGGAAATAGGGTGGGAAGTAATTTAAATATGTTAAATTAATTAATAATTAGTAGTTAATATTAATTAATTATAAATAATTGGTAATTAAATTTAATTAATTGGTTAATCATTTTAATAATTGATTAATTGATAAATATGTTTTATAGTGGGTTGTGGGTTTATAGGGGAATAGGGTGGGTAGTAATTTAATTATGTTAAATTGAAAAATAATTAGTAGTTATTATTAAATAATTTTAAATAATTGGTAAATAAATTTAATTAATGTTCATTTCATTATAAATAATTGATTAATTGATATATATGTTCTGTAGCGGGTTGTGGGTTTATAGGGGAATAGGGTGGGAAGTTATTTAGTTATGTATAATTATTATTAATTAGTAGGAATTATAAATAAAATTTAAGTAATTGGTAATTATTTTTAATTAATTGGTAATTAATTTTAATTGATTGGTAAATAATTTTAATTAATTCATAAATAGATAAATGTGTTTTTTTGTGGGTAATGGGTTTATAGGGGAATATGGTGGAAGTAATGTAAATGTAATTAAGTAATACTATTTTTTAAATGATTGTTTTGTAAATAATATAATTGTTAAATAATTATTAATTGGTAATTAAATATTATAAAATGGTATTTTCTAATATTTATTTTTGCTTAAATATATTTAGGTAATCATGTTTTTTATAATTATGTATAGGTATTGTATATGGTTTAAATTTTTTTAATACTTTATATCATTATTTATATAAAAAGCTTTTATTTATAAGGATGTTATTTTAACCCCTACGCTATCCAACATTTTCCCTACTGTTGCATTCTCTGGAGTTGGAATAGTAATTGTTACCCCAACGCTATTCAACACTTTCCCTACTGTTGTACTCTCTGGAGTGGGAATAGTAATTTTTACCCCTACGCTATCCAACGCTTTCCCTACTGTTGCACTCTCTGGAGTGGGAATAGTAATTTTTACTCCTACGCTATCCAATGCTTTCCCTACTGTTGCACTCTCTGGAGTGGGAATAGTAATTTTTACCTCTACGCTATCTAACGCTTTCCCTACTGTTGCACTCTCTGGAGTGGGAATAGTAATTTTTACCCCTACGCTATCCAACGCTTTCCCTACTGTAGCACTCTCTGGAGTGGGAATAGTAATTTGTACCCCTATGTTATCCAACGCTTTCCCTACTGTTGCACTCGCTGGAGTGGGAATAGTAATTTTTACTCCTACGCTATCCAATGCTTTCCCTACTGTTGCACTCTCTGGAGTTGGAATAGTAATTGTTACCCCTACGCTATCCAACGCTTTCCCTACTGTTGTCCTCTCTGGAGTGGGAATAGTAATTTTTACCTCTACGCTATCCAACGCTTTCCCAACTGTTGCACTCTCTGGAGTGGGAATAGTAATTTTTACTCCTACGCTATCCAACGCTTTCCCTACTGATGCACTCTCTGGAGTGGGAATAGTAATTTTTATCCCTACGCTATCCAATGCTTTCCCTACTGTTGCACTCTCCGGAGTGGGAATAGTAATTTTTACCCCTACGCTATCCAACGCTTTCCCTACTGTTGCATTCTCTGGAGTTGGAATAGTAATTGTTCCCCCAACGCTATCCAACACTTTCCCTACTGTTGCACTCTCTGGAGTTGGAATAGTAATTTTTACCTCTACGCTATTCAACGCCTTCCCTACTGTTGCACTCTCTGGAGTGGGAATAGTAATTTTTACCCCTACGCTATCCAACGCTTTCCCTACTGTTGCACTCTCTGGAGTGGAAATAGTAATTTTTACCCCTATGCTATCCAACACTTTCCCTACTGTTGCACTCTCTGGAGTGGGAATAGTAATTTTACTCCTACGCTATCCAATGCTTTCCCTACTTTTGCACTCTCTGGAGTTGGAATAGTAATTGTTACCCCTACGCTATCCAACGCTTTCCCTAATGTTATACTCTCTGGAGTGGGAATAGTAATTTTTACCCCTACGCTATCCAACGCTTTCCCTACTGTTGCACTCTCTGGAGTGGGAATAGTAATTTTTACTCCTACGCTATCCAACGCTTTCCCTACTGATGCACTCTCTGGAGTGGGAATAGTAATTTTTACCCCTACGCTATCCAATGCTTTCCCTACTGTTGCACTCTCTGGAGTGGGAATAGTAAATTTTACCCCTACGCTATCCAACGCTTTCCCTTCTGTTGCACTCTCTGGAGTGGGAATAGTAATTTTTACCCCTACGCTATCCAATGCTATCCCTACTTTTGCACTCTCTGGAGTGGGAATAGTAATTTTTACTCCTACGCTATCCAACGCTTTCCCTACTGTTGCACTCTGTGGAGTGGGAATAGTAATTTATATTCCTACGCTATCCAACGCTTTCCCTACTGTTGCATTATCTGCAGTGGGAATAGTAATTTTTACCTCTACGCGATCCAAAGTTTTCCCTACTGTTGCACTCTCTGGAGTGGGAATAGTAATTTTTACCCCTACGGTATCCAACATTTAATATAATTAATAGTAAAAATATTAAAAGTATATTTAATTTTTTATGTTTTGTACATTTTATTTATGTTATTGTTTTATGCTGGTAAATGTATTAGTAAATTAGAATATATTTTAATAATTTATAAGTTAGTAAAATAATTATTACAACATATTGTTCAGAACATATATAATATATATTTAGAGTATATATTGAATTAATATATTATTATTATATATGTATTATTTATTCATTTTAAACATTATTAGATACTTATAACTATGTATAATATATTTATTAGTGTTATTTAATTTATTTTACAATTATATTTTAAAAGAAAAAAAAACGATATTTTTAACATCGATATATCTATATATATTATTTTTTCGATATTTTTGTACTTACCATGTTGTAGATAGGATGTTGGTATTCTTGCCCTCGATATTTTAGACTCGATATTTCTGTAGGTCGATATTTTGGAGGTCGAAATTTTGTCAGTGATTCAGTTCAGACATGGCCATATGCAAATCAGTCTGACCCTGCTCCTCATGGGAACAGTCCAGCCTGAACTGCCCAGCCATCTTCCCTGGACCAGAAACAAGCCTCCTGGGACCGGTTTCGGATTCATAATCCTCATCAGCCAGGCTATCTTGAATCCAGTGGCCAAGTGAGCAAAGGACTTACGTCTGAGCATACCCTGCCAACTTAGGGCAAACAAAGCGATACAAAAGGGGATGATGGACGGAGCGTTTGAGCAAATCAAACACTCACCCCCAGTCAACTGATCTGGGTTTAATCCATCACCATTCTTTAGCTCACTCAGCCACCCCAGTTCAGACATGGCCATATGCAAATCAGTCTGACCCTGTGCCTCATAGGAACAGTCCATCCCGAACTGCCAAGCCATGTCTTCCCTGGACCGGAAACAAGAATCCTGGGACCGGTTTCGGATTCATAATCGTCATCAGCCAGGCTATCTTGAATCCAGTGGCAAAGTGAGCAAGGGACTCATGTCTGAGCATACCCTGCCAACTTAGAGCGAACAAAGCGATACAAAAGGGGAAGATGGACGGAGCGTTCGGGTTGGACTGTTCCCATGAGGCACAGGGTCAGACTGATTTGCATATGGCCATGTCTGAACTGGGGTGGCTGAGGGAGCTAAAGAATGGTGATGGATTAAACCCAGATCAGTTGACTGGGGGTGAGTGCTTGATTTGCTCAAACGCTCTGTCCATCATCCCCTTTTTTATAACTTCTAAAAGTGGCATTTCCCATCTAGTCATAATAAGTCCGTGCACACCATTGTGCAGCATTTAATTTAAAAACAATGCCATACAAACTAAACTAGTCCACTCTGCTCCTCCCATATCAGGAATTACCACTGACACACTGATCAGGGAATCCTCAATGCATTCCTATGGGAGGGCAGGAACATCTCACCAATGTAACACAGAGAGCTCACGCATTTTACAGTAGACAGCAGTGCTAAAGTGCCCAGTGGCCTAAAACCACCACACCAGGTCACAGGAAAGGCTAGGAGAAAGGGAAAAAGTTTAGGGATGAACCTGCGGAAAGGGCAAATCCAACAAAGTCGATGACTGAAAAGGTAGAGTTGAGGAGATCCAGATTTCTGTTGCATCTTTGTGGTGGGAGGAGGATGCAGTTCAGCCAGTCTTCTGTGCTGTTGGTCGGCTGGGAGGTAGGAGTCACTGGTGTGCTGATGGTGAGAAGAGTGCTGGTGTCATAGCAGTGGAGTGTCAGAGAGGAAGAGTCCTTGGTGCTGGGCGCGGTCCAGGGGTGGACGGACGACGACAGACTTGCCTTTGGTGCACCAATGGTATGCCTGCAGCGCATGGCCACCATTAAGTAGTGCTTCTGGGGGGGACTGTACAGCTGGGAGACAGGAAACCCAGGAAAGGACACTGGAGGGGGCGAAGACGCAGTGGGGGAGCGGGGGTTGTTAATATATTTCTTTAAACTATTTACCTCAAGGTCAAGTCCTGCATCTTCTCTGTTCCTGCTCTCCTGAGTCTGCTTCCAGGAACAGGAAGCAGGCAGCCAGGCTCCCTCCCCTGAGCGGAGCATAACGCTGCAATGCGGCGTTGTGAATGTTTTTGAGTGCCGTTACAAGGCGTTCAGCCAGGGCTGGAGGAGTGGGCATATTCTCCATGTAGGCTGCAATGCAGCTTGCATTGTAAACAGGGAACAGGGGAGTGTGCATGACTGTTTTGGGTGGCTTGAGAGGGCCAGCCAAACATTCATTGTGCACTTTAGTGGGAATACCACTCTGCCCCTGCCCGGCTCCGTGAGTAAAGTAGCAAGCCCGCCCTCCCGCCGCAAAGGAAACATAGCATGAGACTATCAGAAAGTTATCAGCATGTTATGTTTCCTCTTCTTGCACTGCATGAAAGCAGTGGGGTGACGCTTTACCAGCGATCGCTGACGCCTCAATGTCTACTGCCCAGCCCATCAACTCCACAGCACCTCTGCATCCCACTCCGGGTCCCAGATGCAGGCACAGCGAGGGCTCCGGGACTCAGGGTCTACCCACGCTTTCAAGGTTTTAGCAGCCAAGGTGTTGCAAGCAGGTTGCTATGAAGTGATGCATCACAGGTTTTCCCCAGTGATGTGCCTCTTTTCCTATGTGTAGCCCTGATTCTGCATTTCATCTTCCCCTGAGACTCTGGCTGGTCATCTTGGCTGGAGTTTGGGGTGGTTGTTTATCTGTGCTGCACTTTGTCCCTGCCTGCTCCATTTTGCATTCCATTTTTTAAATTTAATTTTTTTATTGGAGATGGACTCATTGGCTATTTTGACCTCTAGAGGCAAAAAGGTGACGTTCTGCTGACTAATGTGAGTTTTTTGCCCACAAATTAGTCTTTTGGCAGTTTTTGCCCACTAACGTCAGAATTTGTATCTCCTTCACGCTAGTATTAGTGGCAGTTTTAATCGCGGCTACCTGAAACTATCTCCATGTAGTGACAAATTGTAAATATTGGTGATAGGCCACGTTACGAAAACTGCCACTAACTAATCAGTCTTTCACTTTATTTCTCAGTCCGTCTTTTCAATCTCACATTTGTCTAACTTTAAATGGCACTCATTCTGACCCTTCATAACTCTCTCCGCCACTCTCTTGTAATGTCTCTTTTTCTCTCTCTCAGTCTTCCACTCTCTCTAAGTCCTTCTGAGCATCAGAATCATTTTCTCTAAATGACTTCACAGGGTCTCTCTGTCACTCTTAATTTCACTCTCTCTCACTCTCTGTCTCTCACTTTTGTGTTCGCCCTCATACTCTGTTCCTCTTGTTATATCTCATTGTTTTATTTTCTGCTGGCCCATCAGCTTCCCTTTATCAATCTGACAGACACTTTTTTCTCTCTGATATTTTCTGCTTGTCTCTCTTCCCAACTTCCACGACCACAGGCAGTATTGGCATTGGTGGTGCCCTGTGCAACAAATCGGTTTTTGCACCCCCAAAACAAACTCTTTCTCCATGAATCCCATCACTGACACCTTCCAACGATGACTCTCATCTTTCCATTGTCTCAAGGCTAGGTGAGGCCATGTACAAGTTACTTAAGTTGCCTCCTTTTCTACACAACTACTTTTGACACACATTGTCTTACCTAATAGTGCGGGATTAGTTTCTCTGAAACCACATTGCTTACAATTCAACTTCATAAGTTCAGTATCATGACACCTTGAACATTTAGTAAACAACCTTAACGTGCATTGTGCAAATGTTATTTGTTATTTGTCCATGAGGCGACATGGCTATTATTATTATTATTATTTAAAATTTTATATAGCGCGCAGTTACCCTCGGGCATCCCAGCGCTTATCCAGACACCATCAGAAAACCAACGGCCAGTTCAGTGCAGTCAAGCAGGAAACAAATGAGTTTTGAGACATTTACGAAATCGCAATGTGCAGGTCTCAGCGCGCAATTTTAAAGGAAAGGCGTTCCACAGCATCGCTGTGTTGACCGAAAATCTTCTCCCACCAGTATGGGCCCTTTTTACTCTAGGGACCAGGAGAAGATGTTTCTGATCGGAACGCAGTATTCTGTTCGCTTTATAGGGCAACGCTAGATTCCTCAGTATGGGAGGGCCCTTCCCCTGAAGGATTTTATGGGCTGTGCTGAGAGCCTTAAATTTGACCCTTTCCCGCACTGGGAGCCAGTGCAGCGCATTTAAGGCCGGTCTGGCTGACTGCATCCTAGGGATGCCCATGAGCAGCCTTGCAGCCGCATTTTGAACCTGCTGAAGTTTATTAAAAGTGGCTTCAGGAGCGCCCAGAAAGATGGCATTACTGTAATCCAGTCTCGATGTAATCAACCCCTGAATCAGCAGCTTCCTTGATGTTAAAGGCAGAAGAGGAAAAATTTTGTGGGCTGACCGCAGCAGGGCAAAACAAACTCCTGCTGTTTTCTGAGCTTGGGTCCTAATTGACAAGTCTTGTTCTAACCAGACCCCTAAGAGTTCTCCCATGCAGCTAGGCCAGCAGGTCAAAGGGAGTGAGGGGGTTTTACTCCCTAACAGCATTATTTCTGTCTTCGAGCCATTCAGCTTAAGAGCTGACTCATCCATCCAAGTGTGGACTCTCGACAGGCAGGAGTGCAGTAGATCGGGGTTCTCTACCAGTTGGGATAGGGTGACCACCAACTGCATATCATTCGCATAACTGACAATCTTAATATCAAAAGGGGCCACCACATCCTCCAGGGGGGCCATATATACATTAAACAATGTAGGGCTGAGGGAGGAGCCCTGTGGCACCCCACACTGGAGGGGGATAGATGTTGACCGATCACTGCCTTCCCACACCTGGTATGTGCAGCCGTTGAGAAATGACCTAAGCCACTTCAGAGCAACCCCTGACACACCCACCGCTGACAGCCGTTGAATTAACACCTGATGGTTCATGGTGTCAAACGCCGCGCTGAGGTCCAGGAGGATCACTGCCACTGACCCTCCTGAGTCCAGAATGCGTCTGGTTTCATCTACGACTGCCAGAAGGGCGGTGTCGGTGCCATGGCCTGGACGAAATCCGGTTTGTTAATCTAGAAGCAAGCCATTAGTCTCCAAGAAACCTGACAGTTGCTGATTCACTAACCTTTCAACGATTTTGCCGAGTCCCGGCAGCAGGGAGATGGGCCTGAAGTTTGCCAGGTCCGAAGGGTCCAGATTTGGCTTCTTTAAAAGTGCCTTTACCACAGCTGTTTTCCAGCTCGGTGGCACCAAGCCATGGGCAAAGTAGCCATTCATTAAATCGGTCACAAGAACCGCAATAAAAGTTGCTACCTGTTTTAAGAACTTCATAGGGACCGGATCCCTAGGGAAGCCACTTTTCATAGATCCCAAGGCCTTCAAAACTTCAGCCACTGATACTGGGCCAAAAGTGTCTAAATGAATAGATACGTCTCTTGGCTAAGTTACTATGTCCATTTTGTGATCGGACTGAAGCAACAGAGACTGGGGCAAGGTGCTTAATATGTTCTACATTTTCATATGGAAGTAGTCTGCCAGCTCCTTACACTTCTGGTTATCATGTGTGACCACGGGCTCGGGAACTTTAAGAAGTTCCTTAACCACTTTAAAAGTCTCCCTGGAGAACTCCTCCGCAGATCTTATGCGCTCCTCAAAAAATTGGGCTTTAGCCTGCCGAAGAGCGGATTTATACCCCCTCATAGCAACGCGGTATTCCTCTCGCCTGGTTATCTCCAATTCTTTCTCTACAACCTCTCCAGCTTCTTACATCCCTCCCTAAGAGTACGGAGCTCGGGAGTGTACCACGGGGCGGAACCAATTCTTTTCTCCCTCTTTTGCACTCTCTTTTTCGGGATTATGGCATCAAGGGAAGTGGTCAGCCACTGGTTGAGATTAGCGCCTCCCTTTATCAGGTCCGATTCGGGAGGAGGGGGCATGGTGTTGACTTTAGAAGTCCAGTCATTGATCGATAACCTGGACCAGGCTCTGTCCACCAGAAAGGCCTGGTGGGCAGATGTAGGCGATGAATCGATTTGCCAGATTGATGAAACCAGGAAGTGATCGTACCACGGGAGGGGGTATGCTGGCCTAGCCATAAAGCGGGGGATAGTAGAAAAAATTGGATCAAGTAAGTGTCTGTTATCGTGCGTAGCCCCTGCATTGATTAAGGGCAACTCACATCCTTTCAGATCGCCCTGAAGGTCTCGGGCTACTGGATCAGCAGGGTCATTAAAATGGAGATTGAGGTCTCCCATCACTATAAAATTAGTAGTAGATGAGGCCAGGGTCGTCACTGATTCCATTAAAGAGCTGACAAAGTTACCCACACAGCCCGGAGGCCGGTAGATCAGTATAACTGACAGTGAAACCGTAGGGTATATCCGCAATGAAAAGTGGCAGCTCTCACAGTCCGAAACTAAACCATTCTGGGCCCTACATACGTATGTGTCTTTGTATAAAATGGCAATGCCACCCCCTCGCCCCACAGGTCTATCAAGATGATATATAAGAAAGCCTGGCAGGAGAGCTTGCACAATGTCGGCATCGGAACTGGGCGTTATCCAGGTTTCCGTCAAGAACAAGATGTCTAAATCCAGATCTTGTATGAGGAAATTGACTTCTGCTGAATGCCTTAGAAGAGATCTTCAATTCAGCAGACCTAGCAACAGGGCGTTCTTACCTTTATCCAGATGAGTGATCTGACACGGCCTGCAAACTGATGGCAGGCTGAGTCCTTTATAGGCCGGTTTGCATCCCACGGTTTGCAAAGGACGCATTGCAATGAGATCGTCACGAGCGTATGTCAGTCTAGTTGACGGATTTTTGGGGAGAGTTCCAGGTCCTAGGCCCGTCTGTGCCCGGATGGGCACAGACGGGCTGGACTCTGGCGTAACTCCGGCGCGGTGACGGTGCTTCTGCTGCGCGTCACCACTGCGCGTCTCCTTAATAGCTTTATATAGGGGCCGCGCCTCCTGTGAAGAACACTAAAGCGCTCAAGAATATGGCGCCTGCAGAACGTCCCTGAACTACCCCCAAGATGGCGGCGATCCTGTAAATCTGCCTGAGGACCCGCGAAAACTGCGGTGAGGGTCACAATTATCGTGCAAGTAAGGCTACTCTGGGAATCTCCTATTTAAAAGTAGGGTACAATAACGAAAGAAGTAAAAAGAAGATTGAGACAATAAGGGATGATAAGTTTGAAAAACGCGCAAGTAAGTACACACTAAATTGCTGACTTAGTAAATTGCTCTTACGCCAAGTATCATAAAACAGTAGCGCTATCCGCTTAAGGCGCACAAACCTTTGTCCAATCACAAAAGAATAGTGAATACAGAATCTCTAGGCAACATAGTGGTCAAAGAAGTTTTGTTAGACCTTAGATTAACAATAATGATATCAAACCCAATGTATCAATATTAATTATACAATGCTTAAGTTTATAAGTACAAAATGTTAAAAAGAAGGCTTAAATTATGTTAATCCTTAAATCGAAAAAAATATATATGCAATGACAAGAGAAAATGACACAATGTCAACAAAAGATAATAGCGAAAAACAATATCGCAATGAAATTGATATGAATGTGAAGACCTTTGATTTTATTTTTACACAATGATACGTAAATCATCACAAAAATAGATATGACATCAAACTATATGCAAGCAATAAAAATGACTATACATATAACGAGCCACATAGAACAAAAAAGAACAAGGATAAACAGGAAATTGATCAAATAATACAATGTTGGTTCTTCAGAAAATCGGCGTGCGTTTTGGCAAACATGGAGCCTTCATCAAGAATCCCACATTGAAGGGAGGAACCAGAGTCCATCTAAAGCAGATGTCTGTACAAATATATGTACTCCAATGGAAGGCCACCAGGGGGCATCGAAAAGTGGTAGACAGGTGGAAACTTATATAATATCGATAAATCAATTGATGTGTTTAGGAATGGATCTGATCAAACGTCCTGGATGTCGATACTAGTTTGGGCAATATCTTTTGTTCATGGACGTAGATATGACCTCAGATCTAGACACTGGATTGCTTCCTTAATAGAGACGCTATTTTGAAGACTTTGTGTCTCACAGGATCAAGGATTCCGTTTGGGTTTACATCATAGGATCTGTTCCCTTCAAGCATCACTTTTAGGAGTAGCCCATGCCACTAATTAAAGAAATTGTCTAAATTAGATTTGACATCCGGCCCATAGATGCTATTTATTGGCAGGCGTAATTGAATGGTGTAATCAGGCAATGATATGGGATTACAATTATATCTGAAAATAGTAACAAAACATTATAAATCCACTTCCTCTTAGCCATTTCCTGGTTCGGAACGTCATCAAGCAGGGTGTCATGGCTCAAGGAAAGAAGAATGGTTAGGCTGTACTAGCCAATGGCCATTGTAGGACAGTAGGATCTGCTTACCTTGGTTACCCTTACTTTTTGCTGTTTTTCACTGATTTATCGACTTTAGTCTGGCTTGGACCCTGCTAACCAGGACCCCAGCCTAGCTGATTCTTCTCTAAACTGATTGCATGTACATTAGGTACACTCCAAATTAGTTACTGGTTTACCCTTGTGAGTCCCTAGTATATGGTACCGTAGGTACCAAGGACATAGGTACCCCAAAGTCCTACCAGGGGCTGAAGCAAGTATTATGCCACCCCTGGGAAGCCTTACAAAATGACACTACAGGTCTGCTACTGCAGCCTAGGTAAGGTGGTCGAAGCCACAGACACATATAAACCAATAAGTCACTCCGATGGCAGGCCTTGACAATCCTGGAGGCAGAGTGCTTTGTTTTATGTGAGAGGGTGCGCTAGCATGAGCTGAGCCCCTCTGCAGCCTTCGGAATGCCTTCCTTAGAGCTGTTCTGTGGTACAGCCATACCATATACTCTTAAGCGCATAATAACCTCGCGGTTAATGCCAACTTTAGAATGGCTGCATCAAAACATGTCGCGTATGGTGTCAAACACTTTGGAATACAACCCCCCGCCAATTCTGGCAGCGGGGGTAGCATTCCACCCTTCTAGAGGGAGAAGACATGTACACACTGGTCTTCCGTGTAAAAGTTAAACAGAGCCCCAGCATCACAAAATGGATGCTGCTGCCACAGACACAAGTCTGACTGCCTGCTGCTGGATGAAACTCTGGTAGGGGAGGCCTGGACAATAGGTTTCCTGTCACAGGGAGGTGTAACCACCTCCCCAGACAGGCTTTAGTGTATTGGGTCAGGGTGGGTGCATTCAGTGAATGATTTTCAGACCGCGCCTGGGGCACACAATGTGTCCCCGTGCATTTCCCAGTTCAAACCGGTTGCTGGGGCACTCAGCCCCAGCTCTGGTGCGAAACTGGACAAAGGGGAAGGGGGGGAGGGGCCTTAGAGTTAGTCCAAACCCTTAACTTAGTATAAGTATCGGAACCCAGTCCCTAGGACTTTAGATTATCTTGGATGAAACTCTGCAATATATATCTTGGGCCTTTGACATTCTATTTCAACTAGAAGACTGAAGAAATCTCCTTTGGGGTCAAGGAGTGACTCCCCTGTTCAAACAGGCACCAAAGAAGCATCTTGCCGGTCTACATTTTCGAGGCTCCCGCCGGATCCCATAGAATCTGCGACACAGGATACAGACTTCTAGACATCCCTGAGGCCGACACGAGATCCCAGCAGACCTGTAGCCTAGCCGATACAAGAGATGTGGGACTGGAACTCCTGGACATCCAGCACATTTGCTACTACATCAACTTCCAGAGCTTTCCTGAAGTTATGCATTGGGCTACTTATAGTCCAATCCCCGAGCACCTTTTGCACAGAAGCTTGTGGGCCTACACTCCATGAGCGTTCCGTGGGCCTGCTTTCTGCATTTCTGCTTGAGGCCCCTTCACCATCCCTGGTCCGTCGACTGCTGGGTCCCCACTAAGAAATCTCTTTTGTTTCTTGGGCTTTCCTAGGTTCTTCAGATGTGCCCTGACTCCCCTCCAAAGGGTGAGTCCCTCAGACTTTGCTGGTCAGCACTGAAGCCAATCTTTGCATTCTGCGTGGGTTGCTGTTGCCAAGGTTTGTTGGGTCCAATCCTGATACCGACGCTGTAGCACTTGACATCTGACATGGAACAGCTGGAATTCATCTCCTGGTTGTTATCAACACCTCCTGGTCCTCGTGGCTGAAGAGTCAAGCTTCACCTACATCACCTGAAATCACCTGATATTGGCTGGTATCTTCTTGTTGCCTTCCTGGTCACTGGATAGTGACCCAGACTCTGTCCCCTCTGCTTTCAGGTTCTTCAGATCTCCGACCCACCCCTGGAATCATCCGGACACTCTTCATCTGGTCATCTGCAGCACTTCTTTGGAGCTATCCATAGGAAAGGAGGATGAAACCAGACACAAAAATACACCTATGCACTCGGCTTCCCTGGGTGAGGTAACATGAGTCCTTCAGTGCTCCTGTGGGTCTTGACTCATGAAGTGTCCAGTACTGAAGGGATTTGTTCCTAGTCCACTCCTAAGTGTCCGCAACCTTTAAAAATCTAATCGTGACTTTCTACATAGAAGTCAATAGTGATTTGCGGCTGTGTTTAGACACTGCACACGTCCCCGTGGGTCTCCTGCATCCCTACCTTGGTGGTTCTTGGTTGCCCCAGCGGTTCTACAGGCCTTAGGCCTGGCTTCTATCCCTCTCGTGGTTCTTATACCACTTTATTAATATATGGTTTGTGAGGCCCCTAGTGCAAAACGTATACTCTGCTAATTTACTGTGTGCTATTTAAGTAATTGTATTGTACTTTTGCCTCCAGCCTCCTAAAGATACTAGAGGGATGTGTTTAGAATACATACATATATTTTATATATATATATGGTGTGGTTCTCCTTTGATTTGATCATTCACAAGATTATAGACTGGTAAAACAAGATGCTTTACATTCCTTCAAGACTTAGCCTGAAGGCTGCTCTCCACAACTACCACTAGGATAGCTTTCTATAAGGTTGTCTTTAGCCTACCATCAATAAGAGGTCATTTGGACTTGTGCAAGGTGTCCACTAGAATAGTGGACAGCATATGCCAGGCCAACTTCTCACAGCCGTAAGCAGGGGCTATGAAGAATTGCAGCCAGGATGAATGACAAGAACTTAAGACAGCATAGTCGTGACTCTACAGCTGTATCTCAGCGCTTATCTGATTTCCAGATATGAAGAGTTACTGTGTGTTGAAGTAGTAGAATAGCCAGGTTTTAATAGCCTTCCTAAATGCAGAGTAAGAAAACCTTTTTAGATGGTGAACAGTAAATAGTTCCATATTTTGAGAGCTAAGAAACTGAAATCTCTTCCAACATTTTGTGATCTTTTGACAGATAGAATGACCAAAGAATAGATATCTGAAGAATGCAGGGTATGCATTGGTTTTTATCTTACTAAGCCACTGTGAATAAATCAAGTTCTGGTGTGGTGAGTGTGATGAGATGCCTTATGCCCAATGCATAACATTTTAAAGACAATGGAGCATATTTACAAGGAAATGGCTGTGTGTGGTGTCCAGCATAACATGCTAACTCAAAGCTCCGCCATTCAGAAAATGCAGGGATGAACCATATTCACAAAGATAAGGAGCACCCCTACATTTTACCTAGTGCTGGCACTAAATTAGGCTGCCTATCGCCAATGCAGGCACCCTTTCACCATAGTGTAAGAGTGCCTGCGTTTAGGAAGTGGTTGTTTATGTGCAGGAAGATACCCCTTTCTGCAGGTAAATAATCACAAATGGCAATCTGTAACTTTTATATGTGCTGCATTGTGCAGCACTCATAGAAGTTGCAAAGCATAATTTTTTTAATGATTGTTTATGGGCAGGAAGGAATACCTTCCTGCCCATAAACAATCATTCATGGCATTTTGCTGTTTCTAGGTGTACTGTGCATCACACATAGAAACAGCAAATGCAAACAGCAAATGCAAAGAGAAATAAAGCATTTCTCCTCATTTCACCGTGTTAAGACCAGGTTTTTCCTAGTTTTAATTTTGGCACTGCCTCCTCTGTACACCACCCTTGTAAATAGGGGGCAGCATCAAAATCAATGGTGTTGTGGTAGGACACCCACCGCAACACCCACTACTCACCCCTTTCACGCTAAGTGTAGCTTTAAAGAGGGCCTAGAATAAGGCATGATGCTGTATTTGAATTCCACTGTAGATTATTTCTCAGAGAGAGGGGAGTCCTAAGTAAATGGCAATACATTACTCGATGAGGTAACACTGATGGGCTTATTTATTAAAAAGTCAAGCAGCACCAACGCAGAGCAAGGGTACCTGCATTGGAAGCAGCATTGTTTTTGTGCAGGAGGGGCACCTTCTTCCACAAAAACAATCCCCTGAATACAGCACACACAGAAAGAGGAAAAAACGAGCAGAAATTAACATATTTCTCCGTGTTATGCCTCCCCTGAGGAAAATAGCAGTTTTGGTGTATTCCCAGGTCTAGCACTTATGGTAAATCTGGGTATCTGTCAAAACCCATGGGTTTTGCATGGTTAACACCCACACACCACCCATGGGACGCCTCTCTGGGGCAGAGTGACATAATGCAATACAGTGATTTGTGCTGCACTGCGTTTCATTACTCTGGGTTTATCAAGCCACTCAGGGCCACACAAGGTGCTGTGTTTGGCTTGGTGAATCTCAGTTAGTAGTTGCATCATGCATGCACACCGTTGCGTGGTACAAGAATGACGTAATTACATGATAAATATGGCCCTCAGACTATTGCTTCAAAACCAGTCAGCAGAAGACTGGGAAGTATCTTCCTTAGGACAAGCAGAAGCAGGAAGCATGAAGAATGAAGCTGAAAGCTTATAGATTTGTTGGGGAAGGACTGGTGATGGTTGAAAGTGGTACCTAGGTTACAAGTGAGGACAACTGGAGTGCTAGCGTCATTCATAGAAAAGGGCCAACAAGTCTTTATACTGGGAGTCAAATTTCCTAAGTGGATGACTTCCATTTTATTAGCATCTAATTTTAATGTATTGGTGCTGATGCAAGAATGAATGTAATTGAGGTGATTTTAAAAGCGTTGCAAGGAAGAGGTGCATTAGGAGTTGTACTAAAAGACAAGACTAGATGAAAATCGAAGGCATAGCAAAAGGGGCCTTCTTCAGATGGACAAATGGGCCTAGTAAAAAACAAAGTGGAGCTCAAAGCAGTACCCTGTGGAATGCTATAAGGATCTTGGCGGAATGTAATAGATACAGAAATGGCTACAGCTTGAAAATTGCAAAAAACACAGTTGATGGACAGAATGTAGAACAATGTCATACATTCACCCCAGTACAAGGATCTGGGCCTAAATTCATCGTTTCTTTGCACTCCACACCACCCTGGGTTAGACACTGGCTATATGCAAATCAGCTCTGACCCTGTGCCTCATGGGAACAGTCCAGTCCGAACTACCAAGCCATGTCTTTCCCAGACCAGAATCAAGCATCTAAGGACCGGTTTGTATTGTCAACGCTCCGTCCATCACTACCTTTAGTTTTTCTTTACAGCTTGAATATGTCCATCAAGAAGATAAGAACACTATTCTAACGCTGTATCTCTCATTCTTACACTCTGAAGACATTGCAGAAGGAGAGTGGCAGTATCAAATGTTGCCAAGAGGTCGAGGAGGGTGCAGGTGTGCAGGGGTTGGGGATGTGCAAGGTGCAGCAGAGTAGACAACAATGGCACAGGAGGTATAAGACTGAGTTGAACAAGCAGACATTTTGCTTAGCGGTGAATGTAGGGCTTGAAGAAGCTGAGCGATATTCATACTGACAGATGCGAGCCCCCCCACCCCCATTTGCCATGAGCTGTGTCTGACGGCATTGGAAGCAATTTCCCACAGTTGCAAAGGGCTGTTGATTCTGCTCCTCTTTTTCTCAATCAGTTGATGTTCACACTTTGTGACGCTCTCATAGATTTAAAATAAAAATAGGAGGAGCTGCAAGTATTTTTTAACTTCACACATCCCTACCACATTGGAAACTGGTAGATCATACCATTCATGTAAAAGAGAAGGTTATGAAGACTTGCATGTTGGCCAGCAACGACAGACCCTCCCCTTCAGTCTGTCTTGGGCAGGTTTCTGTACGGTGCCCCAGCTGTGGCTTATGT
The DNA here is from genome assembly GCF_964263255.1 of Lissotriton vulgaris. Classification (NCBI taxonomy): domain Eukaryota; kingdom Metazoa; phylum Chordata; class Amphibia; order Caudata; family Salamandridae; genus Lissotriton; species Lissotriton vulgaris. The sequence continues at coordinate 2,081,196,403 of NC_141687.1, forward strand.
AGTTCTTCGAGGATCTTGGCTGATGTTGCAGCGTCTGCAATGAACATTTCTGAATGCAGGTTGCCTTGGCCATGTGCTTTCTTGTTATTGATATATCAGATGGCAGTGACGATCCAACTTTTTCCTCTGCATCTTGGATGTCTGTTTTGCTTTTTGGTATTAGTCTGTTCAAGACTTCATTGTAGTGTTCTTCCTGCTCTTTCTCTGTTGGGAGTAGTCGACCTAGCTTACTCATAATAGTGGTGTTGTATGTTGCACAAGATTTACCACTGACTATCTTGGTGATCTTGAAGACCTTCCCCCATTCTCCTCTAATGGCTACCTATTCTGCTTGGCTGGTAAGGTTATCCATGTACACCGGCTTGTCTGCTCTTGTCATTCCTTTGAATGCTCAGTTTGCTTCTATGTACTGTTACTTGTATTTCTTCTGCAGGCTCTCACATTTGCCGTCCATGGGTTTCTTTTTCGCTGTCTCCATGTCTTCAATAGCTTGCCATGTGTCTTGCCTTATTTATTCTTTCCTCGTTCTTGTCTTGTTCTCAAAGCATGTTTCACTGAACTTCACATATATTGAAGAGACCTGTTCCCATTTCTTGTTGACTGTGTCTGCAGCTGGCTCAGGCTGATCTTCCATCTATGCCAGGAGTCAGAATGTGTTTTGATTTAGTTAGATGAATGCCTTCTCTGTCTTGTGGTCCTTCAATTTTGCCACATCAAAGTGCGGTCATCCTGATGTTTTATGTTCTGTTTTCCTGAGGTTCAGCTTCACGAGTAGTCACTAGATGGTGATCACTACCCATGTTCACTCCCCTCCTCACTCTGACATATTGCAGTGAGTGTCTCCAGGTGAGGCTTAGTATAAGATGTTCAATCTGGTTTCCATCTCTACCGTAGGATGATCACAAAGTTAATTTGTAAATGTCACAGTGGTGGTAGAGAGTACCCTCATGACCCTATTATTTGGGGAGCAAAATCCCAGCAGCCTTTCTCCATTGATGTTCATTGTTGTACAACCTTCCTTTCCCATGGCTCTGTCATAGTTTGTGTTGTTATTTCCCACTTTAAGATTCATGCCTCCCATCACGATGTTCAGGTCGTGGTTTGGCACAGGTTCAAGCTCAGCATACATCTCTTGGTAGAATATGTCCTTGACTGTTTTCTCTGCGTCATTTGTTGGAGCATAACATGGGAGGATGGTGGTATTGTTGAGTCTGCCTTTTTACCTGGCTGCTAGAGAGAAGAATGTATTAGTGGTTATTTCTTGGCATCTTTCACACCTTTGAAAAACAATTGTATTTATTTCTTGCTTAGATAAAGGCTGGACTACAATGTGTACTTAATGTCCTTGTCCGGCTAGTTAAGGAGTGGGGGTTAAATGTTATATCTGTTAGATCTAACAGCCTTCAGGTGATCTGGCCCCAAACATTTTGCCTTTAAGCTCTAATTTTTGCTGAAATTAGTTTTTGTTGGCCTTAGGCCTTTATGCACTTTATCAGTGCTGAAGTGCTTGTGCTCACTCCCTAAGACATGGTGCCATTGGCTTACACGCAATTTTCCAATTTAATTTACTTATAAATCCCTTGTTGAATGCTATACCATATACCCAGGGCCTGTAAATTAAATGCTACTGATGAGCCTGCAGCACTTACTGTGTCACCCACGTAAGTAGACCCTTATAATATGTCCCAGGCCTGCAATTGCAGCCTAAACGTAGTTTTAAACTGCCAACTCATCTTGATAATCCTTAAACTCCCTTTTTATTGCATTTACATCAACCCTAGGGTATTTCCTAATTAGCCCATAGGGCAGGATGCATTGATATTAAATGGTTGGACATGTTGTGGCAGTGAAAAACCTCTACATTTGTTTTTCACTACTATGAGGCCTACCTCTCCCATAGAATAGCATTGGGTTGCCTTATTACATTGATTAAGTGCTAACTTTAGATTGAGAACAGGTAAACATTTCATATTTGGTGTGTAGTAAAATCACCTTAAATGGTAAAGATGGATTTTACATTACAAGATTCAGAATTTCACTTTTAGAAAGTTGGCATTTTCGTGCCCTAGCTATTTGGAGCCTGTCCTAGGAGAGATGTCTGGGTGTAGTCAGCAGTTAGACTTTGTTTGTTCCTCCCACACAGGCACACAATAGAGGGATTAGGTATACCCGGGTGGGCCATCAACTCGCAGGATGGGAGGTAGAGCTGGACACTGCCCCACGTACAACTGAACAGGCTGTGCTCTGCATTCACACAAATGACTTGTCACGCCTGCATTGTTCATGCATCCAGTTTGGAACAAGGGCAGGGGAAGCAGGAAACCTCAAGCGCTTCTAAGGGAATCTTCTAGAAACCTCTCCTACTTCAAAGGAGGTGCCAGTTATACAAATCGGACCGTCAGACCCATTCTTTATGTTCACCTTCTGGACCTGTGAAAGGACTCCCAGAGGACTGCCTGCTGCTACAGCCTGCTGTGTACTCCACAGGACTGCTTTGCTGAACCTGGAAAAACTGCTTTGCTGCTTTGGTGCTTGTCTTAAACCTCAGAGACCTGTCCTGCTGCTTGAGCCCTGTTTCATTGCTTTAAACCTGGACTACCAGAGTGAAATCAAGGGCTTGTTGACTGGCTTCCTGATCAGAGCCACAGGGACTGAAAAGGCTCCAACCAACTTGATCCCACAACTGGACCCAGCCTGAGTGAATCCCAAACCCCCCTGTGGTCCTGAACCCATGGTTGTGTAAAAGTGCCCAGATAGTGAAATAAATAGCCAAACTCGAAAACTTGGGACTTAGAAATGTTTGGGCTAAAAACTGCTCTCAGAACCGAGAGTAGACTGGGACCAACCTGATTGTGTATACTCCAGAGGTGCACCACAAGTCTTCCTGACTTCACGATAGCTCCTAATACATTCTTCTCTGCAGCAGCAAATTAGGTTCAGCTGATATGAGACTAGGCATCTTTTGGCTTGTTTTCTGCTGTCTTTTTGCCTCTTACCTCCTGTTTTTGACTGTTTCCTGAACTTCGTTTTTGCTAGCGGTAGGCCTCTGGGCACTTTACCACTGCTGACCAGTGCTAATGTGCATCCGCTCTGTGTCTAAAATGTAATGGCGTTCGTTTTTTCCATGATTGTCATATTTGATTTACTGATATATTCCGAATACAGTGCACTAGATGTGTCCAGGGCCTGTAGATAAAAAGCTACTAATGGGCCTGCAGCACTAATTGTGCCACCTACATGAGTAGCCATTTAAACCTATCTCAGGACTGCCACAGCAGAGCCTGTGTGTGCAGTTTTAAACTTCCATGTTGAACTGCTCACCTACTTGCCAGCCCGAAACCTTCCTTTTTACTACATGTACTGCATGCCTAAGGTAGGCCCTAGGTAGCCACATTGACAGGGTGCAGTGTATTTAAAAGGAAGGACATGCACTTTTGAGTTTTACATGTCCTGGAATTGAAACACTGCTAAATTAATTTTTTACTACAGCAATGCCTATCTCTCCCATAGGTTAGCATTTGAGCTGCCCTGAGCACTCTATAAGTGCATTTTCAATCAATCAATCAATCAATCAGGATTTATAAAGTACGGTTCATCACACAAAGGGGTATCCAGGTGCTTGCAAGCTCCAGAGGCTTATTCAAACAGCCAGGTCTTGAGGGCCATTTGTGAATCCGCAAGTGAGGTGAAGGTCTGGAGGTACGTGAGGAAGCTGTTCCAGGTCTTTTCTGCAATGTGGAAGAAGGAGAGTCCTCCCATTCTGCTTCAGTATATGTAGAGAGTATGAGCAAATGAAAGGGAGGCAATGCGTAGTCTTCTCATTGGTTGGTGGAAGTTCAGGTGGGGGTTAATGTAGGCTGGTCCTTAGTTGTGTAGAGCCTTTTGTGCATAGGTTAGCAGCTTGAATTGTCATTGCTTCTGTACAGAGAGCCAGAGGAGTTACCTGAGGTTTGGTGTGATGTGGGTTTGTCAGGGAAGGCAGAGTCTGGATGCAGCGTTCTGTATGGTCTGTTGCCTCTGTAGAAGGAGTGCTGCAGTTCCTACATAGAGGCCATTGCTATAGTCCAGTCAGCTGATGATGAGGGCTTGACTCGCAGTGCGGCTCGTGTGTAGGGGTAGCCACTTGTTACGTAGCATGCACAGAGTGAGGAAGCAAACACAGTAGATGGCGATTATCTGTGATTTCATGATGCACTTGTTGTCAATGATGATTCTGAGGTTTCTGGCTTAGTTGGAGGGAGTGGGTGTGGTTACTAGGACTGATGGCCACCAGGAGTCATTCCAAGTGTTGCTACTGTGGCCAAAGAATAGTACTTACTTCTTGTGTGCGTTCATCTACAAACAGTTGTTCTTCATCCAATCTGCAACGTTTGTCATGCATCTGTGGAAGTTGGTTTTGGTGGGGGTGGGGTCAACGATGATTGAGAAGATGATTCGGGTGTCGTCTGAGTAGGAAATTATCTTGAGACCATGGAATCTGACGATGTTAGCCAGCGAGGTCATATATGTGTTGAAGAGCATGGGGCTGAGGGATGAGCACTGGGGGACACCGCAGGTGTCTCCTTGGGTTCAGTGGTGAAAGTTGGGAGGTTTGTCACCTGGGATTTTCTGGTGAGGAAGAAGGTCATCCATCTGTGTGCAACCCCTTGGATGACGATGTGCCAATTGGGAGCATATAAAATTTGGATTTTTGGTCTCTGGATTCACAAGTTATGAACATATCTTTTAGTGAAGTTGGTTTTTAATTTGTAGGTCTGAAAATTGCACTTTTAGAAAGTTGGCATTTTCATACATTAACCATTCTGTGCCTCTGCCTGTCCCTAGAATAACTGTCTGGGTTGAAATTGAAATTAAAAAACTTATAAAGCGCACGTCCACCGAGCGGTTTCTTGGCGCTAGGGGCGCAGACCATAGGACAGTGGGAAGGATGAACTACTAGTGTGGGAAGGATTGGGCAAAGAGAAATGTTTTCAGAGCTTTCCGAAACTCCAGATAATGGGGGGTGGACCTGAGGAGTGGGGGGAGGGTATTCCAGAAAGTGGGCGCAAGTGTAGAAAATTTAACGCCTCCTGACCTCTTCTTCTTGAAACGAGGGACAACCAGAAGAGATTGTGAAGAAGAACGCAACTCTCTACTAGGAAGGTAGGCCTTGATCTCAGAAGAAATAAAGCCGGGGGCTGTCCCCGCCCTGGTCTGGAAGGTGATACAGCCCATCTTAAACAGGGCACGTTCCCGGATAGGTAACCAATGCAGAGCTTTGAGCAGCGGGGTGACATGATGAGACTTGGACAGGTTGTAAGCAAGTCGGGCTGCCTGGTTCTGCACCAGTTGAAGTCTCCGAAGTTTGTATGCGGGGACACCGGTATACAAGACATTGTCGTAGTCAAAACGGGAGATCACCATCGCATACAGAATAAGTTTGAGGGCACAAAAGGAGAAAAACGTGACACCTTTCGAGTAGTGCGGAGAGTGAGAAAACACGAGGAAACAACTGAACTAATCTGAGAGTGCAAGGTGAGGTGAGCGTTAAGTTTTATCCCTAAGGTTTTGACCGAAAAGGAGGGGGTGGGAGGAGAGCCCAGGGAAGGAGGCCAAAACAAAGAATTCCAGGGACTGGAGGAGCCACCCGTCAACACCAACTCGGTTTTGTCGGGATTAAGTTTTAGATGGTTGAAGCTCATCCAGTCCCTGATGAAAAGCATAACAGAATGAAAATTGTGAGTGGATTCTGGAGAGGAGGATAAATTGAAAACTTGCTGGAGGTCATCAGCGTAGTTGTAGATAGTAACATCCATCTGCTGAAGTGCAAAAATAAGGGGGGAGATGTACAAATTAAACAGCAGAGGGGACAAGGAAGATCCTTGCGGGACTCCGCAGTGAACCATTTGAGAGTGTGCAGAAAAGTTAGCCAGGTCGACGGCCTGAGTGCGAACCCTCAGAAAGGATGCCAGCAAACCAAGGTGGTCCCCCTGATGCCAACCGCCTCAACACAGGAAAAGAGGATGGAATGGTCCACCGTGTTGAAGGCGGCGGACAAATCAAAGAGAACCAAAGCTTGGAGTTGGTTGGTGTCCATGCCCTCCCTGAGGTTGTCCATCACAGAGAGGACTACGGACTCCGTGGAGTGCTCCGGGCGAAAACCAGCCTGGCGGGAGGCTAGAAAGACGTTCTCCTCCACAAAGATGCATAAGTGTTCGGGTGATATGACGTTCCAGTATTTTGGCTAGGAAAGGGAGGAGGGAAATGGGATGATAATTTGCAAGTGAGGATGTATCTGCACTGGGTTTTTTTAAAATGGGAATGATGATCGCAGATTTGTGAGACTGAGGGACAATACCATGGGCGAGGGAATTATTAAGTAGAGTGAACGGAGGGGAGGGACAGGCCAAATAAATTTGTTTTAGAATATGTGCAGGGCAGATGTCGGATGGGGAGCCTGACTTTACCATTGAGAGAAGGGACAGAAATGATTCTTTAGTCAGAGGGGGGAAGTGGTCAAGGTGCATCTGGGGGGAGAAGGGCTGTGGATCCGAAAAGGAGGGAGAAGGGGGGAGACGTTGTACTTAATAGCTATAATTTTCTCTAAGAAATAACTGTTGAGTGAATCACAAAGGGTCTGGGATAGGGAAGTTTTAAGAGTAACTCTATCCGAAAAAGCCAAGTCTTGCACAATGGAGAAGATTTCTCTCTGCTGATTTTCGGCGAGCAATATTTTGGAAGAGAAGTACTCGGTTTTAGCAAGGAGAATGGACTTCTTGTATTGGTTCAGAAGTGTGGTATATTGAGTTTTAAGAATGGGACAATAGGCACGTCGCCAGGCACGCTCCGCTTGCCGGGGAGCCAGCTTTTCCTCCTTAAGTGCGGCGTTGAAGCACCTATTGGGTTCATAGTCGCGCCTGGCAGTAACTCACCTGAGTAGGGCCACCAATTGTTTAAGGAGTCCACTTGAGATGAAAAGAGCAGAGAGAATCAGAGAATTCTAGAGATGAGAGATCCTCAGCTGGGTCGGAGGGCCAGAAATTAAAATCGCCAAGCACCAGGAAGGAGGAATTATTCACTGCTAGAGTGGCCAGCAGGTCCTGGATGGCGGGAAGGAAGTGCGGGGTAGGTTGTGGGGGGCGATACATAAGCAAACAGGTGAGAGGTGGCGAAAAGGAGGCAGAGCGGACGACTAAATAGTCAACCGTTGCAATGGGAGGGGCTGATAATATCTGGAAATGAAGGTCAGCACGGGCAATGAGAGCAACGCCGGTTGGATGACAGTTGGACTTTGTGAATTCACTCTAGACAGTAATACACAAAGGGAGTTGAGGTGCGCCCTACATATCCGGATGGCGCTTCACCAGGCTGATGGGTCTTCCTGAGTTAGAGCAGTGGGAGGAGTTGACACTTGCATCTGAATGGAGCTGTGCCTGTCCCTTCACAAAAAGCTGCATACCCCCCTGAAGTATGTCTGGAGCCAGGGCTAGGAAGGGCAGGGTCCTGTGCACTACAAATACATTTCTTGAAGTCTCCCTAATTCAAAGGCTGAAATGGGTACTGGACCCTCAACAACATATACTCAGAACACTTCTTGACTGAGGATATTCTGCCACGAAGAAGTGCTGTTGTGCTGCCAGGAGGGACTACCACGTTGCTGTTTACTTTGCTGTGTTGGCCTTCTGCTTGCTGCTTCTTACATGGAGTTCTCACAACCAATGTATCACCTGGAGAGCCATCAGCTGTATACCTGCAGAAGTGTAGTTTGAGTAGGAGAAGTTGGAAACCTACACGGTGTTCCAGCACAAAGGTTTTTGCAGGGAGCTCAATTTTTTTTAAAGTCCTAACTAAAAAGGAGGAACTGCAATAGGTGCTGAGAGTCTGGTTAGCAGCCAGGGATGCAGCTGTGCAGCCAGAGGATGAGAATGCTGTGTGGAGGAGTCGGACGATCCAAGTTAGCATCTGAATTGGTGGGATGACTCTGCGTTGTCTGTGGGGTGGAGTGCCAGTCTGAATGGTGGAAGACCTCCCTCCAAAGCTAGCATCAGTGTTTCCTCTAAAAGACTGTCTTCAGAAGAGTTGCAAGACAAATGGGAAGAAAGGAATCTCCAGTTGGAACTGGCAATACTCAATGTGTTGAGGTGGAGAAGCAAAATTAGCAATGGCTAAAGATAGATTGGCCATAGAGGAAATGAAGATGAACTTGGCTCAAGAGCTGAGCTCTAAGGAACTGGATTTAAAAGCAAAGAGGCCTGAATACAGCCCAGATGGTTAAAACAGTTCTTCAGTTAACTCAGATTGAAAGGTGCACATACCCAAAAGTCCGGTGTATGATTATGAACTGGGAGATGTCAGAGATCAGTGGTTTTAGGTTTATGAGATTGCTTTGAAGATGCACAGGATTCCTTAGAGTGATTGAGGTGTAGATCTATGGAAGCAGTTGTCAGTGGAGGGGAGGGTGAACTTACTCATCCTAGGAGAAGAGGGCCAGACTAGGTACCCCGGCATGAAAGATGCTCTGATCAGGAGATATTGTCTAACCCCAGAAAACTACGGGAAGAAGTTTAGTGCTTTTCAGACATGGGTAGAATATGTTGATTTCTTTTGTAGAGCACTGGATGGTTGGTTGAAGGGCAGTGAGGTAACAGATTATCAGGGGCTATAAAAGTTCATTGCCCAAGAGCACATGTTTAGTCTTTGTTTTGCAGAGCTGTACCAGCACTTTGTTGATAGTAGGCTTGCTGACCCCATAAAACCTGTTTGGGAGGAAGACCTCTAGCTCAGCACCAGGCTCCATAAGATGTTGTGTGTGGGAGACTCAGCAAAAGGTGGGCACGGTCTCCAACAGAAGAAGAATGGGGGATAAATAAAAGTAAGGAGATCTCTAAAGGGCCCCAAACTAATTCCTAGTGTAAGGATTCTCAGCCCCCTGTTGAGAAGAAGAGTTTGTTTCCTTCAGGAAAGCCAACAAGGAAGAGAACAGTGAATTGTTTTGTTTGGAATCAGGAAGGGCACTTCAAGGGGGATCCCACTGGTGAGCAGACACTGGGGCTAGCTAGTAAAGCTCTTATGGAGGAGTTGGTCCCAGTTAGTGGTGGGGAGCCAGTTGAGATTACCCTAGTTTCCCTTGGTGACAATGAGATGGTCCAGAGAACCCTCATGCCTGACAACACTAGACAGTAGATCACCATCAACCGAAGAAGATTCTGAGAGACATAGGAGACATCATGACAACCATCAGGTGTCATCTGGTGCCTTCAGAGCAGGTAGTCCCTAATGTGGTTTACCAAGTAGTTGCTGTAGAAAACAGTGACTGCCAATGGTTGGTGGCTCAGGTTCACTTTGAGTGAGGGGTTCTCAAGTTTCTTAAGGGTAGCTGTGAATGAATCCATGCTGTGTAGTGTCTACTGGATAATGACCTGGAGCATACCGCCTGGAAGGAGTTGAAGCTGAGGTCACACTTGGAGATGTTGGGATTGCCTGTGTGAGTTTTCCCAAGGAGGTGGTATCTGACCGTGGTACAGCTTCATGTCCCTGTACATGAAGGCTATATGGAAGGCATGTGGAGTGACCTACAAGCTCTTGGCACCTTACCACCACCAGACTAATGGGTTGCTTGATTGGTTCCAGCAACCCCTGAAAGGCTTGATTATGGGTCTTTCGGATCCATGAGGTATAAGTGGGACGTCCTCTAGCTGTGCCTTCTGTTTGATTCTAGTGAGGTACTGCAGAAGGAGGTTGGCTTCAGCCCTTTTTAACTTCTGTATTGGCACGCTGTGAGAGGGCCTCTCAGTTTGGTGAATGAGACCTGGGAGCAAGCTCTCAGGAAGCCACCCCAGTATGTGTACAGTTACATGCTGGCCTTCAGAAACCAGACAGCCCACTTTCGAAAACTGACCCGGGATAATCTGGAAGCTAGCCAAGAGGACATGAAATGCTGATATAGCCAGAATATCATTCTGGTTGAGTTCCAACCGGGTCAATAGGTGTGGGTGATGGCACTTGTAGAGCTCCATGCTAGCAAGACCTCTGGTCTGGCCTATTTGAGGTGAAGGGGCATAACAGTGATGTTACCTACCTGGTGGACTTGGAGACTTCTAGGAACCCCTTAAGGGTCTTACACGTGAACCACCTCAAACCACATTTTCAGAGGTCAGAGTTGACCATGCTCTTGGTCACGGATGATGGAGTGGAAGAGGAGTGCGAAGCTCTTCCCGATCTCCTGTCTTCAAAAGAGCAGGATGAGTCAGTGGAGAGCGTGATCCTCTCCCCTACACTGACCACAGAGCAGCAGAGAGACTGTCACCAGGTGTTGGAACATTTTGCTCCACTGTTTTCACTCATTCCAGGAGTCACCCATTGGTGCACCCATGACACTGATACTGGGAACAGCCTTCCTTTTAAGCACAAGTCATACAGGTTGTCTGATAGAATGAGAAACATCATCAAAAAGGAAGTCTCTTAGATGCTGGAATTAGGGGTTATTGGGCCATCCAAGAGCACTTGCTCCATCCAGTGGTTCTGTCCACAAGGCTGCTCCACCTGGTGTCACACCTGAACCCAGGTTATGTGTGGACTACCGTGGGCTCAATGTGGTCACTAAGACTGACGTGCACCCCATCCCCAGAGCTTATAAGCTCATTGATCGGCTAGGAGCTGCCAAGTTGCTTAGCACATTTGATTTAATGCCTGGGTACTGGCAGATTGCTTTGACCAAAGAGGCACAACAGAGGTCAGCTTTCTCAACATCAGAAGGGTACTTACAGTTCTGTGTCATGCCTTTTGGGTTAAAGAACACCCCTGCCACTTTACAGAGGTTGGTCAACCAGGTCCTGGCTGGGTTGGAGTACTTCAGTGCCACATTCCTAGACAACAGTGCAGTCTTCTGCTCCAGTTGGGATGACCATTTGTACCACCTGGGAAAAATGTTAAGGGCATTTCAGAGTGTAGGCCTCACTATCAAGGCCAATCAGTGCCAGATAGGGCAGGGGTATGTGGTTTTCTTGAGACACCAAGCAGGCGGCGGCACCAGAGATTGATCCCATTCTTGCTTGGGCACCCCACATGGCCCTGGCAGAGATGAGAGCCTTCTTAGGCCTCAACAGTTACTACAGGAGATTCATTAAGTGATACAGCACCATTGTTACCTCCTTGGCAGAGTTGACTTCCAAGAAGCAACCACATCCAGTGATCTGGACAGAGGCGTTTCAGACTGCGTTTGATACCTTAAAGGAGGCCATGTGAACGGCACCTGTGCTCAAGGCTCTTGATTTCTCCAAAGAGTATGTGGTGCAGACCGGTGCCTCACAGCATGGGGTGAGAGCGGTGCTCTCACAGCTAAACAAACCGAACCTAGAACAACCTGTATCCTTCATCACTAGAAGGTTACTTCCCTGGGGACAGAAGTTTAGATTAATAGAAAAGGAAGCTTTTGCTGTGGTCTGGTTGCTGAAGAAGCAACAACCCTACTTGTTTGGGACTCACTTCTGAGTACAGAAAGAAAATAGGCCCCTCAGATTGTTAATACAGATGAGGGGTGGAACCCTAAACATTAGAGGTGGTCCATCTACCTCCAGGGAATGGACTTTATAGTGGAACACAATCCTGGAACAGAACACACCAACGCTGATGGTCTTTCCAGGTTCTTCTGCCTGAATAAAGAGAACAAGACGTTGGGTAGTTCTCCCCACTTTCTGCTGGGGAACATGCATTAGACCAGGCATATTTTGGTGTGGTTTCCCCTGTAATTTTGCTTATGACCTCCTGTTTTTGATAATGTTCTGAACTTTGGTTTTGCTGGTGTTAGGCCTCTGAGAACTTTACCACTGCTGATCACTATAAAAGTGCATGTTCTCTGTGTCTAAAATGCAATTGCATTTGATCTCTCCATGATAGGCATATTCGATTTACTGATAAGTCCCTAGTACAGTGCACAACATTTGCCCAGGGCCTGTAAATCAAATGCGGCCTGTAGATCAAATGCCACTAGTGGACCAGCAGCACTGATTGTACCACCCACATAAGTAGTCCTTCATTCCTGTCTCAGCCTGTGTGTGCAGTTCTAAAATGCCATGTCGACCTGGCAAGTTCATCTACTTGCCAGACCCAAACATTCTCTTTTACTACATGTAGAACACCTCTAAGGTAGGCTGTGAATAGCTCCATGGGCGGGGTGCAGAGTATTTGAAAGGCAGGCCTTGTATTTTTGAGTTTACATATCCTGGTAGTGAAAAACTGAAAAGACAAAATGTCAGTACAGTAAGTCCTGTCACTCCCGTAGGTTAGCACTGGAGCTGCCTTGTAACACCTTAGAGGTGTATCTTCCAGTTGGGAGCAGATAGAAAATTGCACTTTGAAAAAACATTGTTTAGTGAAATTGGGTTTTAACTTGCAGGTCTGAAACTGCCACTTTTAGAAAAGTGGCATTTTCTTAACAATTCTGTTCCTCTCGCTGTCCCTAGAATAAATGTCTGGGTTGGATGACAGTTGGGATTTGTGAATTCAATCTAGACCGTCAATCAATCAAACAATTAATCAGGGGCTTGTAAAGCACAGCTACTCACCTGTGAGGCTCTCAAGTGGTGGTAGGCTTCTGGTACCATAGGATGTAGGATCATTCAAAGTGGCAGGTCTTGAGGTCCTTCTTGAATTGGGACAGTGACGTGGACTGCCTGAGTTGGAGGGGCGGGGTGTTCCAGGTCTTGGCCGCGGTTTAGAAGAATTAACTTCCAGCGGTTCTGGTCTTGTGGATCCTAGGGATGGAGGCTAGTGCAAGTAGGGCAGAACGGACTTGTCTGGTGTGTACGTGGAATGTGATGCTGTGGTTCAATCAATCAGGCGTTTGTTGAGCTTGACTATTTACCCATAAGGATGTCAAGGTGCTAGGGGTGGGAGCCAGGTTTTGAGGTTTCTTGTGAAGATGGGGAGTGATGTTGTCTGTCTGAGGTGGAGCGGAAGGGCGTTCCAGGCTCTGGCCGCGAGGAAGGAGAAAGAGCGGCCTCCTGATCTGGTCTTTCTGGTGCGGGGACCACGGCGTAGGAGAGCTAGGATGATCGTTGGGTCCTTTGGGGTCCATGGAATTTGAGTCTGCTGTTCAGTTATGCTGGTCCGGTGTGGTGGAGGGCCTTGTGTGCGTGGGCAAGCATCTTGAAGGTGACTATAGCCTTGATGGGGAGCCAGTGTAGTGTATGTGTAGGTGCAGTGAGATGTGGCAGTGTATGATGTGCCATTACCAGATTGATGGGTCTTTCTGAGCTAGAGAGGTGGAATTAGTTGGCACTTGCATCTGAATAGGGCTGTGCCTGTCCCCTCACAAAGATCTGCATGCCCCCAAATGGTGTGGAGCCAGGGTCGGGAAGGAAAGAGTCCTGTGCACCACAAAGACCTTTCTGTGAAGTCTCCCTACTTCAAAAGCTGAAATTGGTATGAGTACTGGAGCCCTGACAACACTTCTAGACGGAGGACATTATGCCAGCAAGAAGAGATGTTGTGCTGCCAGGAGGTACTGCCACTTTGCTGCTTGCTTGTTGAGTTGGCCTGCTGCCTCTAGCCTGGGAGTGAGATAATTTGGCTTTACTCTCTACATCCTGCTTCCTAAATCTACTTGAAGGGCTTGACTAAGCTTGGCTCCTGTTGCTAAAGTCTAATTGATGTCAAAGACTACACCTACATCTTGCATCCAGCATCTCGGCTCCTCTGGTGTGGGTCCCGACCTGCCAAGTGATTCTAAACCCAGCCCTGGGCCCTTGAAGGTGAATTTTATGTTGCAAACAATGAGAATTAACACCTCAAATCCGAGTGCCAATCGTAACCGGCAACTTTCTATGAAATCAACGCATCCCCACTGCCTAAAGTGAAGCCACGGACACTGCTCGCTGAGTGTGCAATGCCACAACTGTGACTTCAATGTGCCACAACTGTGACTTCAATGCAGCACAACCTTGCAACAGCCCCTTCACAGAACTGCTGCAGCATGAGTCTCAACGGCATACCACCAACATCTATGGTGCCCGGCCCGACGCTGACACATCCCCAGCCATGTGTAACTCCGAGGGACACAGCGCCTTGGGCCCAGCGGTATGACTCCAAAAACAAGGAATCGACACCCTGTGCTCATGACATCGATGCCGCCTCGACACCCCATTGCGGTCTCCATCCGCAACCGATGCATCACCTACTCTGTGCTACACATCATTCCGTAACAGCACAAGCTTCAACAACCCTGGACTGTCTTAGGGAATCAACACCTCTCATGCAACCGTGACACTTCACCTCCACTGATCTAATCCGCGTCTTTGGTTTGTGACGCCGTGTCCATGGTCTGATGCTGATTACCCTGACTAGTGTGTGGCTCCCTATTCGCAAAAACTAGATACCCCTTTTCTAACAGCGATCATTCGACAAAGGGCTGTCCGGACTACTGGAACTCTCTTCAGATACAGCCTCCTGCCTCATCCTGCTGAAAAATGTCGTCTTTCAAAACTTCAGAATGTAGAAATCTTCATTGAAACCTCATCCAGCAGCTCCATGATGAAAGCGCCTCCTCCTCGGACACTGCCTACAGCCTTGCCCACTGAACATCCCCTTCTCAGAACAAATTTCTTCAAAATGATTTCTAAGTCTGAAGGTAAGCACCGACTGAGCCTAATCCACTTTCTGTATCCATCACAGTTCGCTATATGTTTCAACTTTGATCCGATCTTGCACAAGTAGGTGGCCATAGTTGGCGCTATGATCTTTTAGATGCCAATACAGGTCCTAATTGGACCTGTATTGGCCAAAATGTTATCTCTTGGGCTTCAAATAACTTATTACAATTTACTTTATTTTTTTTCGATTGTTATGGGAATTTTCCTCTGTTGTACTTATTACCGTTTGTAACTGCATAAATACTTTAAACATTGTCTCTAAATTAAGCCTGTTTGCTGTTGTGCTAAGCTATCAGAGGGTTAAGCACAGGCTAAATCACCCCTCATTCAACCAACAACCATATTTCTCCCAATATCCCTTGGGTAGTGATGGTTGGACTGAAGTGACACCATGCATGAGCACGGAATTATATTTAAGGCTGTAATGCCAGCCCCCCCCCCCCCTCCCCCCCCCCCCCGATGTCCAATTAGGTTCCTGGTGGTACGTGATGCAGTAGAAAAGGACACTCATTGCTTCTTTGCATCTTCCTCAACTTGTGCTTTTCCAGTGCAATTCAATTTGCCTCTGCCTCTCCCCGTCACCCCCACCCATAGCCCTCTTCTTTTGTTAGCAGATCAGGAAATTAGGGGTCCAACGTTTCCTATTGTGTTATTGAATGGAAACGTTGAATTGATTGTTTTAGTAACAATGGTAGATGTATGCTTGCATGTCAGAAATTAATTGGACGCCATTCTATACCTTATCAGTAGATGAAGTGTCTAACCACTAATGGAACTAATGCGGTTCCCATGATGTGCACACAATCAAAGATTGACCTTTTTTTATTTGAACCTGGGCTCAACCCCATGATGGTGACACTCGGAGCTTGATTTTAGCCACTGAAGAGTTAAGCTTGATTAAAGTACCATACCTTGAAGTGAATGATGTCAGCCCATGGACGAATCAGAATTGACTAAAAGCCAGTGCTCCGAGGCTGAGGGAATATGTGTAGTGTGAGAGATTGAAGCTTGGCTGTGGGCCACTGTAATGTGAGCGTGTAATGCATGGCCGTGGACCGGTAGCCCACACTGATTTGCACCAGAGTTTTGTTACTGTAAAAGATTTGCGCAACCTAAAACTGCTGTCAAGGTGAGCTTCAGTTTGCAAGGACTCACTTCCTAATTTGCACAGTGCACTTTACAGTGAGTTCTCTACACTTACAGTTAGTAGAAAAGAAGCAAGTAGTGATTTACTCCGAGCCGACAAATGTTTTTGTCGAATGCCAATCGACTCAAAATCCATGGTTAACAAGCTACCTGCTGCCTCTGTTTTTATATTTTAGTACATAAGGCAGGGATTCCTCTCTTCTGATCAGACTGCAAAATGAACAGAAACTTGGCTACAATATTTTTGCAGAAATGCCAATAAACTGCAGATTATGTGTTTCCCTTAAGGAAACAAAGTTTCGATATCCCGGCCCTCTACGGAAGTTACCAAAGGACCGTGAGGTTCCCAAATGTCATTATTAACCAGTTCTTTTTTTCCCTTTCCCTTCGTGCCAGGGGCTTTTGTCTAATCATTTTGAAAAATAATTCGATTTCTATCCGTCTTTCAGTCAAACAGGCAACAATGAATCAATTCTGCTTTTGTTCTCTTGTCAAAGTGTTTTAGGAATATGGTTAGCTTTCTTTGAGTTGTATTTTGATAAATTCATCCTAAACCAATTTGCTTCCTGCAGAGAAACCTAATTATAAAAAACAAATTGTTTTCAGTCCAAGACAAGTTCCTTAATTCAATTTCTGGTTAAAAATATTGGACCAATGAACAATTCTAATAATCCCGAAAAATTTCTTTGAGAGACCGACCACCCCTGTTCCTTTCATTGTGGAACCTCTTGATTTTAATTTCCAGTGTTCTATGGAGGGCCGGTCCCTTTGATGGCTGTAATCAGTGTGTAAGTGTGAAGCAAAGTATAGGTTACACTAACGGTTATTACAAAATGTGTTAATTACTTCAAGCTTTGGTAGATTTCGGCAGGTCAAACTTGCCAAAATATGTATATTAAGTACAGTACCATTCTGATTTTGGTGCAATAAAATGTCTAATCTGCATATTATTCCCCACACATTTATAATAAGTGCAATTTATCTCACCCGATAAATAACATACGCTGTAGTTTCCTTATTTATCAGGTGAACTAAAAATCACTTACACTGTAATCAGGGCCCTAGTGAAGACTATACCCATACAGAGCTGAATAGGTTCGTTCTGTGCGTGTTTTGGGTGAGATAGATAGACGATTTGCCAGTTGCTAGCGCGGGTCTTCTTTGCAGGTAAGCGCAGTTGGGCGGCACAGGGGAAGGGTGGGCCAGAAGGGGGGAAGTCGACAGACGACGGAATAGGGAAACATATTCCATCGTCTGCTGACATTCACTTGTGCGGTGGTGGGCTCCTAAGAGAACATTACTCTCATGAACATACTTTTTTGTTTCGAACTAAGCATTGAAGACAGGTAAAATCTCGGTGATTTCACACATTTCAACAGGGAGTGTACACCCATAACTGCCACTTTTACTGAAGGTGCAGGCTTTCAATATTTTCCTTCATATTAATAGTTATCTATATATGCCAGTCCCCTAACCCCTAGAAAACTTGTGTGTATCTTCCTGTAGGAAAAGTCCTACAAATGAGACGTTGTTTATGTTATTATGAGTGAACCGAAATTCTCTTTAGAATCCTGTTGTTTTTAAAGTTCATATGTTCCTATTGGATGGATCATTAACTGCACACCGGGGCCTGCTAATCTGTTTGATGTATAGTTCTTTTAAAACTAGACTGCTCGAAATATTATAATTCTGAAGAAACACACACTTGGATATTTATCCTGAAAGGTTTATACTTACATGAAGCAAATTTACACTTATAACTGTATTTTCTCACAAACAGAATTGCATCAGAGCAAATCTTTTCAAAGGACAGAGCATAGGCATTTCTGGGCAGGACTGCCTACCTAAGGAGGTGAGCACCCAGAAAACTGCAAGTTTGTTAGTATTCACAAACTCTGAGATGGATATGCCCTGGCTAAATCCAGACTGAGATGTATTCTTCTCATGTACATCCCAATCCATAGTGACAATCAGGGGCATCCTCAAAGTTGGTGAGCTTGTGGTGAAAAGGGTGGCTCCATACCAAAGTATGGCTAACTGTGAAGGGTTTTTTAGATTTCAGAACATGTGGGGCGCTCTGCCTAGAGTAAACGTTATGGAGTTAACCGTTCAAACGGAAAATCAACAGACTCTCCCAAACTTAAAGAAGCAAAGCTCTCGCAACCACAAAACAGTGTAGTCAGGAAAAGAAAACGTTTCAAAAAAGTATTTAGCAGTTCTGTAATAAGCAACAGCAGATCCTTGTATCTTTATCCTTAGGAGGTTGTTTATTTTATCCACAATCAGCCGACACGTGTTTCGTCGTGTTTGAAGTTGAGTCAGCACGACTCTTCAGGGCTAGTGGTGTGACCCACTGGTCAGTAGGTCGGACTTAATGGACACTTTAGCTTCAGGTCGATAGTTCAGTACTTAAAGATAATGACACTCAGAAAATAAACAAAGAATTCCTGCTCTGGGTTTAGAGCAATCGAATTTCCATCCGTTTTAAAGTTCTCCAAACCAAGTATGGTGGACGAAAAAAGATCAACTGGATACGTGTATGTATCTAGCCGTACCGGGAGGGGATCCAATTAAAGTTTTATAAAAGTAGATTAGGTTCGATCCCTCTGTGGATAGCGAACAATATTTTGGTATCCCTCCTCTGTGTGTTCCCGGTCGCCGTGTTTCGAAAGACCCGCCCCGCTCATTAGAACGCCCGCGCAGGCGCGAAATCAGCACCGCGCAGGCGCGGCGGCTGGGCCATGACGGAACCGCTCCGTCATCAGCACAGCTCAACTGTAGCTGATGACGGAGGGGTTCCGTCATCAGCATGGGAGGGGTTAAGGGTTGTAAACCCAAGCCGTATTTTACTCATAACAATAAACAAAAAGCATTAATCTCAATATTTACACCATTTTTACAATACGCAGAAAGTCCGGTCCATTACATTGATATGTCGAGTGTGTCATTTGGCAATACTTAACATTTTTATAATATATCGCCATTCCTATCATAAGCAAAGTGAACAGCAACATTATCTTTCCGCGTATCCCTGTTGAGGCTACGGTAAAGTCAATGACTGGTTCAAGATCAAGATCAAGCAAGGTCCACCCTCCTACCAGAGTGACCTTGCGCAAGAGGCCCAGTTCGCCGGAAGGTTACCTCATCCCGTGCACCCCCTACACCCTCAACATTATCTCCATAAGGGGCTGTGCAGTTATAACTACCAGGAGATGTCCAGTCCGTTCATAAAGAACAGAAAACGATGTAGAAATGTGAGGAGCACAATACAAATAGTTTGCCCACTACTTGGTTAGAGTAAAGAGTCCATCAGCCCACCCTTACTGGCGGAGCTACGTCATATGGAGCTCACGGAGAACTAGATCTAGGACCACAACCCTGAGCCACCAGACCCCGCTGGGTACCTGAGCTTATGCTCCTGAAAAAACTCTTGCCAAGGTGTGTGTTCAAACCGTATGAACCCTAGTGAAGCGCAGTGCTCATGTGTAAGTGAAAATTAAAAATAGCTACTTGGGCAAAAAATATGTGGGGCCCGGTGGCTCAGGGCTGTGGTCCTAGATCTAGTTCTCAGTGTGCTCTATATGACGAAGCTCCGCCAGTAAGGGTGGGCTGATGGACTCTTTACTCTAACCAAGTGGTGGCCAAACTATTTGTATTGTGTTCCTCACATCTCTACATCGTTCAGCAGTTTTCTGTTCTTTATGAACGGACTGGACATCTCCTGGTAGTTGTCAGGTAGTTGTTTTGGGGATTGGAGGTAGTCCAGTCCATAATCTATTCCCCTGTGACCCTTAGTTACGTTTTGTTTTGATTGGCTGTGCAGTTATACCCAGCTTACTTGGGCCCTTGCACGTGTGTGGGTGTTGACCAAACAGCCTACCAGAAGCAAAACTTCCCCTCCCCCGCACACTTCCAGCCTGCAGGCTGTAACTGCCCCTGGAGTTCCATAAGAGACCATCTGTCTCCCCCTCAGGCATCCCCAGTTGACAATGGTGATGCCTGCTAAGGACCGTAAACTATGCCCTCCAATCATGACCTTACTGCCTTACCAAGAAATACTACTTAACTTTACATATAATACGACAAGATGCCCCCCCTGAGAGGAAAATTCGGTTCGCACAATAAACGATTGCCTCATTACATTACCAACTAGAAAAACAAGAAAAGCAAAACTACTTCTTCACAAAACTTCTGCCTCAGGGGATGGTGGGTGTGGACAAAACTCCTGGTGAAGGACTCGATCCTGTGCCCTCGTCTTCTGATCAGGCTGTGGAGCGGCCGAGAAAGAGACCGTTCCGAAGCTCCACAGCCCTTTTATTGCTAGTTCGGTTGGGGAGCTGGTTGGAACCGGCGTCCCGGCCGGGGACTTTGATTGCTAAAGATTTTATGTGTGCTGAATCTTGATGATTGGCAAACCTTCATTTTTTTGTAGTCTTAAATTGGAGTGACATTTAAGTGGGGGGGTTTTACATTGTCTAGTGTATGGTATACATTATGGTTAGCATTCAATCACCACCGTTTTTCCTTGCAGAGCCAGGAGAATCAACTATTCAATGGGAGTTATGGATTGATTCATTTTAGGCATTTGTCGATGTACTTGAAGATGGGGAATGTACTACTAAAAGGTATTTGTCTCTACGTAAGCATAGATTTGGTATTATGGGGTAAGAGAATTTTAAAATTTACCACCTTTGGACAACGTGGGTGCGGCTAATGTTTATCAATGTACAGTTAAGCAATTGCAGGAGAGGTATAGCAGAAAGGTAATGTAGTAATGGAACAATACTAATTGTATTCCAGAGAACAGAAAGAGGATGAAACAAATGATTAATATATGGCTACATTAAGAGGGTTAGCTGTTACGTTTGCATTTGAGCATATGACATATGACCAGGTGTTAAGGATCAATTGTTAATGAAAATTAAATCCAAGAAGATCCAGGAGAAATTATGATCTTCTGGGTAATTGTCTTTATGGGCAGCAGTGGAGGCTGCTAGAAGCATTGAAGTAACAGAAAAATGTATTCACGTTGTAAGGAAGGAGAACAAAAGGGATGGTGGGGTATGTGTGATTAATTGGTGGTGAGAAAAGCAAGGAGAAAATGTAGAATTAGGATGATACTCGCCCGAGTGGAGTGGGTAGCAAAAGTGACTCTGGTTCTAATTTCAAAGGTTTGTTGTGTTATAGGTGCTGTTCGAGTACCCATTTAACCAATTCTACAGTGTGTCTAGCAATTGGCAAGGAATGAGATACCTTAAGAAAAAAAGGACATTTCACTTGTGTGTGCAAAAACATGGGTAAGTAGGTACATTTTGTGGCTGGGGGTGTGGGGAGGATGAGCATGGCATGCAGGGGCAGTGTTGAGTATCTAGAGGGAGGGATGCGAGAGGAAGGATGTACCTTTGCCTAGTTGTTTATTGATCATTGATGGAGTACAGGATGAATTTATCGTGGACTCATGTGCGTGGTACACATTAATGGGTAAGGTATTGTTTGAGCAATTGTTGCTGGGTAGGAAGTTGCAGAAAACTAACATAACACTAGGTAGCTCTTCCGGACATAAGATTCCGATGGTGGGGGGTAATGCAGGAGGGGGTAAAGGTTGTGGGTAAGAAGTGTGTTAGTGAAGTGTTTGGGCTGAAAAAGGTGCTATGATTTTGGAACAGCCTCATATGTTGAGCTTGGGATGAAGATGGATCCATGTGCTAATCAGTCTGTGTATGCTGTGAATGAGGAGAGTAGCACTATAGGGAAAAGATGGTGTATTCTAATTTGAAAAAATTATTCCTGAGTGTCTACGGGGGTCAGTTGGGAAGGATGACATGCTTTAAAGATAGGATTGTTTTGCGCAAAAATGCCATGCCTACAGGGCAGAAAGTGAGAAATGTTCAGTTAAACTACAGAACAAAGTTAAAAAATATGTTGCAAGATTTATGTGAAAAATACATTATTGTACATATAGAAAGTTCATACTGGGTATCTCCCATTGTATTTTCTTTGAAGTCCAACTGGGATTTAAAACTGTGTGTGGACTTATGCTGTCTTAACAAGGCTATCTAGGTGGATGCTTTACCCTTAACCAATTTGTAAGAGCTGGTATCCTCAGTTGGTGAGGCAGCTATTTTTACTAAAATTGATTTGACCAGTGCTTATCATCAGGTACTACTGGAGCCTGAGTCTATGCATTGTACAGCCTTTATAACATCTGAGGGCATGTTCCAGTACAAAAGGATGCCATTTGCTTTGGCATCTGCTGTGTTCCAGAGAAAGATGCCAAAGGTACTATCGGGCATTACCGGTGCAAAGGTGTTTCAGGATGACATTTTGATATTTGAGAAGGATCACGGTGATCATGACAAGATCTTAAGGACGGTTTTACATGTTTTAATGAAGAATCATCTGAAAGTAAAAGCTTGGAAGGCTCTCGCTGATACCTGACAGGCACCTCATGCGCGGACCCACACCTCATTATTCCAGCCTATGCGTTTCGGGAACTGCGCCCTTCTTCCATCACTTGCTATAGCAAGGCACGGTGGTTCGGAGCAGTTTGATGACCTACTTGCCCAATGCAGCTCGCTACAGCAAGTGCCGAAGGAACCGACTCTTCAGATGACGCACTGATCAGGAAACTGCCCTCCTCTGCTGAGAGTATCCAGCCCCAGTGTTTCTGACTCCCCTTGCGGGGTGTTGGGAAATCAAGCCTGAGTCAGAGATACAGACCTCCTTCATTCTAAGGTATAGAGCTGATTAGAACCTAGAGAAACCTTTGGTAAATTCTTGGCAAGAACTAAAACTTTGTGTTAAACAATACTTACTTCTTCCCTTGTACTAGACATAGGTTAGGTACATTGGGGTAGGCGTATTTTAGAAGCACCAGTTGAGTATTTTAGTCTATGTCATTTATGTATGTATTTTTATATGGCTTAGAAACCATAAAATGCTATTACAGTATTATTTCATAATACTATTCTCGCTGTACGCATTATACTTTGCTTTCTGTCTATCGATTGTAGCAGTTCACCTCTCTTGCATAAGAGAGAAGACTGTTCAATAAACCTTTTATTGAAAATGCCTGTCTCACTATTTCTCTGCAACTCTGTAGAAACGAAGCATGCACGATTGACTGAGTGAACTAGTTATCTATTGTTTCCACGACTCTGAGAGATATGTTCTTATTCTTGGGGAAACAAAGTTTTCTCGTTTATGCGGTTGTCAGAAACTAATCCCTTCTTGTGAATTCGAGAAAGTTTCTAGTGACCTCTGTGCTAGCTGGATACTAAACTATTAAGTTTAGTATATTCGATAGAGACCTATTGACTTAAGTCCTACGTCAAATCTATAGGATATATCATTCCAATACGCAGAGCCTATTGGGAATATAGGAACTACAGTAAAATGCAGTTGTTCATTGAAAAGTGAGGGGTCAAGCACGTGAGGTTGTCATTGTATCAGCCTGATAGTAATTGCCAGGTTGAGCGGATCGCTAGAGTTGTCAGGGAGGCAGTTCAATTGGCACTTAAGTCTGGGTTGTTATGGAAGAAAGCTCTTAAAAGTATGTTGTTATCATGAAGGATTACACCACATTCTGTAACAGGCTGAATGCCGTTTGAAGTATTACGAGGGAGGAAACCTTCTTCAAACCTTGTACCATGGTGGTTGACACTTAGGAAGAGAGAGAAATAGAAGTCGAAGGTTGATCTTCAGTTGAAGTGTAAGGTGGAAACCTATCAATCTCAGGTTAAGGACATGGTCAACGTGGGCAAGGAGTGCGAGTGAGAAAACCAGGCCTGGTGGAGAAGGGAGCACCGCAGTGGTCGGATCCATTGAGTATTGTAAGTATGTTGGAAAGCGCAGTAAACCTTGAGGATGGAAGGGTGCGGAATTTATACCAGATAAGTTTTTGTAAGAGGGCTAGTGCACATGGTGGTCTGGTGTGGGATTTTTAGGAGGATGTGAGTGGATATTTGATGGCTGATGGTACAGGGAACGAACCAATTTGAGGGTGAATGAGAGCAGTGAGAGTGGGAGTCTAGTGGTGAACAGTGGTGGAGCTCAAAGTGTTCCTGAAGTGTTGGTACATCGGAGTGTGAGGAAGAGGAAATTGCCAGAGCATCTGAAAGAGTTCATGGTGGACTAGAGAAACGTAAGATGACTAGAGGTTCTATGGACCAGTGGTAGTGACGTACAGGCCCTTTTGTTTACTATTGAAATGATCAGTGTGTGTATGTATGTATATATAAATATATATAACTTTCATTTTTTCCAATTTTTTTTGTTATAATATATTGGGGGAAAGGTATGTGGGACATTGGGGTAGAATGTTGGGGTTTAAGGTTGGTCAGGGATACCTTCGGGTGGGAGGCGAATATTGGAGAGTGACAGTTGGGAGTGGCAGTGGTTGGGAGCACTGGTTGACATCGCTCTCTGTGTTGGAGTACTAATTCACTGAATGCCTAAATAAACCTTTTGACGAGCGTACCTACCTGCGTCTTGCCTGAATCCTTCCCAACTTCACTACATTTTGGCACTGGTTAATGAATAAAGACCTACACAAATTACCATTGGTTCTGTTGAATGTTTTTATGACTTCAACAAAAATTATACATTTATTTCAAACAGAGGAGTAAATGCATGGTCATATATTTAAACTTTTTTGAGAATCAGGGGCTCAGAGTTTATCGTGTTTATTATGATCACAAGGATTCTAGCCTCAATGACTTGAACGTTGTCCTTGTTGAGAAGCATTATATCAAAAGAGCAAATATGCAAGTAATCACATGTTTAAACCATAAAAGAAGGTTTTAGGTTACATATGAGTTAACACCTTCGAGGCCCAGTCATTCTGATCCCCAAAAGGTAAACTGGTTACGGTTAGGAATCACTGGCCCCACCATATAGCTCTGTGCCAGATGTGGTAACTGACGGTGGAGTAGTAACTGATCAAAATAAAAAACATACAGTTAAAATAATGAAATAAGTACCTAAAAATCGGTTACATAAAAAGAGGGACCTTTATTGAATGCTTTGCTGAGATGGTTATCCTTACCACAGTGCTGTTACTGTCACGTAAAGAGCCCTTCAACTTAATTTAGGGACTTCTGCTGTAGCAAAGATCTTACACCACTTGCCCTTGAGGTTATTCCTTAGTATAAGAAAAGATGCATGGGTATGGAAATCTATAAAAAATCTTCCTGTCCATGGGACAGGTTGCTTCATAAATGTAATTGTCTTGAAAACAAATCCACTTGTCCCTTTGGTGCCATGTAGTGCAGCGACAAATTATGGCAGCAATCTCATTATATAAGATCTCTGATAACAGCCTCTTTGATTATGCCAGGGTACATACTAGAGTAAGGTTGAATACTAGCCTTTTTTAGGGTCACGCCCAGGACCCCGACGAGGCAGGAACAGGAGGGGGAACAACGTCAATTGGCAGTCAGGAGATCCAGAAGACCCATGGGTGGCAACCAGGAGCATGATGGGCGCCCTCCAGAATAAAGTCTCAACCAGCAAGAGGGGGACCTAGTGGTGAATATAACCCATTTCGAACTGTCTGATACTCAGACAGCAGTTCTGAATAAAGGTTTAAGTTTTGAGCCCCCAAATAGATTAGCCAGCTTTAAGATCCACGCAGAGATACAGGAATTTGTAAGGAAACTGAAACTACAAGCCTTATTCAAGGACAAGGATGAAGTTTCGCCCTCATCCACCGACACTGGCCTGAGACTAAAGTCAACATTTACATCACCTGACACTGCTTTACCTGTGGAGTTCCTAGCATTCGAGAAAGCAGTGATGACAGATCTAGGCAAACTAACTACGGACAACAGCAATGTGTTTCATAACATGAGACGGTTGGAGCAAGAAGCCATTCGTCAACTATCTGGAAACAAGGAAATCGTTATCAAACCTGCCAACAAAGGGGGTGCGATTGTTGTACAGAGCAGATCTGCTTATGACCAGGAGTGTTGCAGACTCCTATCGGATAGGAGGAACTACACAGTCCTACATGAGGCCCCAACAGAGACATTACAGATAAGAATCACAGGAATGGTGGACGAAGCTCTGGCACATGACTGGCTGTCCAAGAAGGAAGCAGAATTCTTAGTCCAAACAGCACCTAGGACACAGTATTTCTATACCATTCCCAAGATACATAAGGATCCGGCCGCCGGGTAGACCTATAGCCTCGGGCATTGGTTCAATTTTGGAACCCTAGTCTATATTCGCTGACACTTTCCTATGCCCCCTAGCCCAGGCCAAGTATACATATCTGCAGGACATGAAAGTAATACTCCAGCTGCTACAAAACCTACCTTTTAACCCCTCAAATCAGTTTCTTCTGAGCTTGGATGTAGAGAGTCTCTACACCCGCCTACCCCATGACGAAAAACTCTACATCATAAAGGAGGTCCTTTTTTCCACACCATGGAAATACCTAACCCCCAGGAACCTTGTGATGGAGAGCATACCACTGGCCCTTACAAAAAACGTTTTCCAGTACGAAACCACACTTGACTGACAGAGCCATGGGACAGGCATGGGGCACTTTTGCTCCCAGCCTGGCTGGGCTCTATGTGCACCATTTGGAGGATCACCAAATCTTGCACCAGAGCAACCCATACCGACAGAACATAAAGACCTGGAGGCACTACATAGACAATGTGTTGGTCATCTGGGAAGGTGACCTTCATTCCATGGAAGAATTTATGGTGTGGCTGAACTCGCAGAATCCGTTTCTGAAATTCACCATTTGCGCATCACTCGAGGAGAGGGTATTTTTGGATCTCAACATCAACCCGGAAGGGGGGCTACTGAAGACAACCACTCCCTTTAGGCCCACACTCAAAGATCTGCCTACTGAGATAGAACAGTTTCCACCCACGTCACCTACATGATAACCTCCCCTACGGCCAGTTCCTCCGCCTAAGACGGAACTGCTCCAGCCTGAGTGATTACAAGATCCAACCAGTGGATCTCAAAAAGAAGCTGGATAACCGCAAATATTCAGCACCGGTCATAAGCAGGGCCATGAAGAGGGCACGTAACAATAACAGGGAGGACCTCCTGGAGGACAAGGTACAAATAAAACCTAACAAGAGATCAATCTGTGTAACCACCTACAATAGTCACTCCAACAAGATTTCAAAAATCAAAAATACACACTGGAGGACCATGTGTGTGGCAACCTGACCGTGGAAAAACCTCTTTTTGGACACAAGAGAGGTAGGAACCTGTAGGACATCTTGATCCATACTCGACCACGAACTAGCCAACTTGAGAAAACCATGGTGCAATGAGTCCAGGAACACCACCCTTGTGGTAACTGCAGCAGCTGCCACCTAACCAAGAAAAGTACACAACTTAAATTACGCAATGGAAGCGATTGGGAACAGAAGAAATTCACCAACTGTAATAACCAGAATGTCGTGTACATGGTCACATGCCCGTGCGGCCTTGAATACATTGGCATGACCACAAGACCAGCTAAAATCAGGATTGGGGAACACAAAAGCAACATCAGGTGCAAAAAGAACACGAGTAAGATGGCGTCTCTTCTCCTATCCAAAACACACACAGTAAACAACCTGAAATGGACAGTTATAGAACAGCTGCCTACAGAGAATTGCCTTTTTGAGAAGGAGCAACGCTGGGTGTTTCGCTTAGGGACCAGTATAGCTGGGCTGAACGATGACATCCTGTGGAACCAGTTTTGTTAGGGATACCTACAGAAACAGACTCCTTTGTTTCTATCCTGGGGAGATATAAAGCAACCACAACTGAAAAGCACACCTGCCCACTGGGGCACAAGTACACACCCATGTGATGTGTCTAGATACCAACTACCAATCTGTGGGTAGTGCCCAAATTGTTTTCTCTTATCTCTCTGTGTTACTTTATTTTCTGCATTCCCAAACATTATCTTTATTAATAATAATAAGCCTTCCTGTATTATGCATAACCACCAGCCAATCCAGACACATATAACACTATCAGCCACATGCATCAACCTATGTAGGAAGTGCAAACGGTGCGAATCGGTAAATTAGTCCGTTTGCGATTCCTAAATAGGTTTTTGGGATGCATCAAACATTTTTGGAAAAATCGCTATTTTTAGCGAATTCCAAAAATGCGATTGCTTATAAGGAATCGCAAATTTGCGATTCCTTAAAAGCAATGCATGATTACTTTTAAAATTGCGAATTCGCAATTTGGGGGTGCATTTTAAAACACTGTCATGTTACAGACACACATGTCCTTAGGACATGTGTGTGTGAAACATGCACTTCAAAATACATTTCAGGAGTGCAGGGGGGAGGTCCTTTGGACCCCCCCCCTGCACCCATGGAATGCATTAACATTTTGAGAATCGCTAATTGAAATTCGCAAAATGTCAATGCCTTCCCATTGATTCCCATGGGCCTTTTGGCCCATAGGAATCAATGGGAATTGCGAAATCGCAAATTAGAATTCGCATAATATTTGCGATTTGGTAAAAATTGTGATTTTTACCGAATCGCAAATATTATGCGATTTAAATCATGCATCCCATTTTGCGATTCCTTATTTGCGATTCCCTAAAAATCGCAAATAAGGAATCGCAAAACCGGACTTTGATGCATGTGGCCGTATGTCTCTGGGTAGTACATGAGCGCATGTGCCTCATTTATAGAGAGCCTGTTATGCTTTTGAATGGCGCCGCCCTCTGTGTTTCTTTATCTCAGGATATCACACGAGCGTGTGGGGCTCATTTATAGATAGCGCTCACTGTCCGCAGATCCCAGTTCCATTGTACCCATCGGAGTTTGCATATGCGCGCAACTACCCACAGCAATGGCCCGCATATGCAGTAAGCGTTCCTCTCCGGATCACGGTTCCAGTGTAACCATTAGGATTATGCTCATGCGTGCCACTACCAACAGCAATGCCCCACCAGTGCGCACGGGCGAGGCAGCGTTCTTCTCTTTGCCGATCACTGCCAAATGAAGAGGACTGCGCCTGTGCAGCGCCAGCACCTTTTCTCTGCTAGAAACAGACACAGGAGATGACACGTACATCCCTCGAAATCCCAGATATAACGTATATGGTATTCTGCGTCACCGGGACATCACGGGATCTCTCCCAATTATCCAATTATTGCAGGTACTTAAACCTGACCCACCGTGCTCCTCATTTATCCTTGGAGCCGCAGACGGGATGGTTGGGACTAGAGAATCTTCTTGACTTGTAAGTACGCATAGCCGAGGCAGCAATCTAGAGCCTACTACTGGATTCCAAGTATGTAAGTACTCAAAAGTAAGCCTCTACAAAGGCTATATGTTTTTTTTTGCGTTATTGTACAGGTTGCTCAATGAGCACCAGATCCCTCCGTTTTTAAGGATCATGGCACTATTCAACGACTGGTAAAATGTCTGCATCTTCTATACCAGGTGTTTTACCTCAGATAAAAATTATATTGGGTACAGGACTATTTCAACTAATGTCCTTCTGAACAGAGTGTGTGTTTTATGTTATGTGTCTGTTTGTTTTGTACTTGTCATTTTTTACAGCGCACTGCACCGAAATAGAATAACCTTGTGTGTCTAAAAAGTACTATTGTCACTTTTTTAGGGCACTATCTAACCTTGCTGGATGTTACAACATGAATACCACATGTGGTTCTTTTGACTGTGTTCTTCCCTTTTTTTCAGGGGGGATCTGTGCACCCCGTCCTAAAGAAGAAGCCTAGCTTCAAAACATGTTGACGCACAAGTGAGGTATTGTACATTAAATACAATAAATACCTCCACCACACCCCTTTTAACAATACCAGCATGGAGACAGAATAAAACATCTTCTCAGCACTCACATGCCAGGTATTTTTTTAAAACACTCACACCTCATTTCACTCCTGACCCCACCACTCACATATTGTACATTACTCTCACGCACCACACATAGAGTTTATAACAGTGCTCCTGCGTAGTCGCTGGTTAGTAGCACACTGCATTCCATAGCGGGATGCGAAGACCCCTATGATGAAGCATGACACCAAGGGTCCTTTTTGTGTATGAGGGGTATTTAAAGAACACTGTGTGCTCCCCACCACTGTAGGGACCATACTAAATACTTCACTGTAGATTAGATTTCCAAGACAGGGGAGCTTCAAAGAACCCACCACTTTTGGTATGTGAATATGCCTTCTGTCACAGGAGAGGAAGCCAACCCTCTTTGACCAGAGCCCTTTGGCACTCTGATAGGTAGGAAAAATTAGCTGGTAAGATAGGCATGTCCACCTTGAGGCTAGTGCTCCCCTAAAATGGGCTACCTGAAGTGGAGGCTACTTTTCAAAGTTAGCAATCTTAGTGATGGCAAACGTAGGAACTCTGGGAAAGGGTTATGCCCACCTCCCACAAAAAGTTGTCAAGTAGGGGAAATAGTATCCAAAGGGGTAGGTAGACCATAGGCTACTAACCTACACTCCCCTAACACCCCTAAATTCAGTATTTAGGAGAAACCCTGGCAACAGAAAATCAGATCCTGCTGACCTACAAAGAAGAAGTACACTAAATAGCTGTGAAAGCAAAGACTGAAGAAGAGCAACTGACTTGTCCCCAGCGCTTCTGACCTGTCTGTTGTTCCCTGTAAAATTGCTCTAAGGTCGTCTCACCCTGCAAGCTGTTGCATCCACAAAGTCTGGGAGAACTGCCTGCCTTCAATAAAGATTCATGGATAATCGTGGAGCAGCGGAGCTGCTCTCCTGCACCCTGCAAGCACAACAAAAAAAAACTGTGAGGACTCTGGAACCGCCAAAACTCGCCAACATCAAGCATCAATTCCCCTGAGCATCCAGCTTGAATCGAAGTGAGCCAAAGGTGTCAGCGTGGTCCCCAAGTCCTCAAGAGACAGAGTCTACTTTGGTTTTACCCCAGCCTCTGTTTGCAGGCTCCGTCAACTGTGAGTGCTCCTTGATGAAGAAACCCGACACCTCAAAGACCATCTGCACCTAGCCTCCCCTACTCGAGTAGAAGAAGACCACAGGTGTCCCCACGTACCCTAGCGTAGCAAGATTTGAACCCTCTGGTAGATCCAGCCCGACTGGCCTCCCAGTCCAAACTTTCTCCCATAGAAATATTTCTCTTGAAAAATGTACTTACCTGATCGTATTGATTATGGTTCCTAAACATATATGAAAATGTGTGTTATGTTTATAAATTGGTGTGCATCTCCTTCTTGTTTCGTGTGAATCATTTATTGACTATAGTGTGTATTTGCAGATGTCTAACTAACACTCCTCTCTGATAAGCCTAAGGCTGCTCGACCACACTACCCCCTAGAAGAGCACCTCAGGATTGCTAGAGCAGTCCCCTGTCCACTCATAAGAGAATACGAGGACTCTTTGCATGATATGCCTCATTCTGGCATATCCTATAAAGAGCCAACTTTCTACTGCATGAAGCCTGAGGTGAGTCTGAACAGGTTGGGGGATTAGAGGCCAGGTTTAACTACGAGATATTTACCTGTAACTCAAAGGATTATCAGTGATAATCTAGAATTAAAGGGTGTTGCTAAAGTGACACTGGGAATATATATTTCCTCAAAAGTAGCTGATTCTTGAGAGGTTTGTGTTATGTTGGGAGCATGACAAAGGTAACACCAGCAAGAGTTTTTCCAGGAGTCTTCAGAGACAGAACACAAAAATGATAACACCTAGAAAAATCCCAAATAATAATACTTTAGGGTACTTTGAAAGAGAGACAAGTGAGTATGTAAAAATAACAATTGATGGAGAGAATGCAGAACAACGTCATGCATTCACCCAAGTACAGAGATCTGATCCTAAATCCATTGTTTTTATGCTCACCATGCAATTCCAGTTTTGTAATTTGTAATTTGTAATTTATATTTATATAGCGCATTATCACCAACGGTCTCTAAGCGCTTGCTTTGGGAATCCATCCTGGTTTTTCCTTGTGAGATAACCCGTACTGGGCACCCCCAAGGTGAAATCCAGGCATCCCGCCGCGGGGGGCCATAGTGGAGATTAAGCAAGCAATTGCCCGGAGTTGCAGAGTGTGAACCCGTGATTCGAGCAGGCACCGAAGCGAGAATTATCAAGTCCATGGACATTTTTTTGGGCTCAAGACCCTGCCGCGTCGGGAATTGAACCCTGGTCCCGGGTCTGACCTCTGCTTCATGGTCTAGCTCTTCTAACCATTGAGCCTCACTTCTCCAGTTTTGACCCAACCATATGTAAATCAGACTTGACCCTGAGTCCAATGAGTACAGTCCAGCTATAACTGCCTGGCCAGGTCCCCTCTGGACTGGAAACAAGCATCCTAGGACCGGTTTAGGGCTTTTAGCCCTCATCAGCCAGAATAGCTTGACTCCAGTGGCATGGAGAGCACAGGACCCACGTCTGGGCATACCCGTCCCACTCAGGGTGGCAAATAAAAAAAGAACAATTGATGGACAGAATGCAGAACAATGTCATACATTCACTCCAGTACAGAGATCTGGGCCTAAATCCTTCGGTTTTTGCTCACCATGCCATTCCAGTTTGGACCCAGCCATATGCAAATCAGTCTTGACCCTGCACCCAATAGGAACAGTCCAGCCCGAACTGCCAGGCCAGGTCCTCCCTGAGTATGTACCTGGACCAGAATGGTTATATAATGAGAACCACTGTAGAGTATTAGAGACCAAGGAAACTTTTTACGGTGACACAGAGGTATAGATCATAAATCTAGAAACAGGGACTCTCTTTGGTCTACAACCTGAGAAAAAATGAACAGTCTACACTAGTAAGCACAGTACACCCCTTTGAAGACTTTATAACATTATAAAATGGATAGGACGTAAGACCTGTGTTTGTCAGGAACCACCAATTGACATTCCAAAAAGCTCACAATGGCATGTAAAGGCATGGCATGGTAGGGTCTACACAGATATGTTCATAGTGAGACTGTCAGAATTTGGTCACGGAAAACAAATGACAGTGGTAAATTTAGGAAAAACTGAGGAATCCTACAGGATCAATGAGAGAGTATGATGTTGTGAAGAAGGCAGAAGCGGCAGATTACATTCCACTAAATGATTTTAGTTACAGTGTGAATTTATTGACATTGAAACCTACTATGAAAGAGTGGATTATGATATATAAGGAAAACTAAATGTACACCAAGCTAAAAAAAAACTCATACATTATTGAAATTTAGTCATAGAATGGGAAGAGTAGTATGATATGTCTAGGACAAGATGTAATATTTAGTATCAAAGTCTTAAATTAAGTAGATTATATAGTATCTGGAGAGAGAGGTACAGTTAGTAATTCATTAAAATAGTAATTGGCAGGTCCCTCATCAGGTGCCCACTGCAGCTTGCACCACACATTGCCCCTGTCAGCACTGCAAAAGACAGTACCAACACAACTACTTGCTGTCATACTCTTACAGGGGACAATTCAGACTATTCCGGACCCCAAAGCTATAAGAATGACTTGTGTAGCAGGTATTAGTCTTTTTGTAATGTATATTGATTATTGAACAACTGTTATAATGTTAATCGCTCAATCAGACAAACAGCGCCACCATGTTACAGACATTCATAAGTGCCATTGTTGACAATAAAGTGCCAGAGGCGCACACTGGAAACCACCATCTCAAATTAAGCACTGAAGGTATAGCCTAGGACTATTTGGGGAGTCTAGAATCAGAATCGGAGAACAACTACAAAATATACCACCAAATCTAGACCCAGCTATAACGTAGGCAGCCTTGAACCACAACAAGGAACTGGGTCCACCCACAAACTACATACATACACAGAAGAGGACATGTGTGAGAAATTAGGTTACTGGTTGTGGTGGGCTGAGCCTGAAACCCTCCTTAAGCAGCAACCACAATTTTTGTTAGGGTGAAACACAAGCAAACCCTAAACTAACCTGTGTTTAACCTTCTGTAGCTTGACACAAAAGCAGTAAGTCTTCACTTAGAGGCAATATGTAAAGCATCCTTGCAGCACACAAACAGTAACAAAGTGAAAATACAACACATAGAAAATTCCACAACAATTTATAAAAATATAGTAACATTTGTTACATTATTTGCCACTAAAATGACAAACACCCAATCAGTAGAAACATAGCTAGGTAATTGTAAAGATTTTGAATAAAACAAGCACTACGAAGCAAAACGTATCAATCAAGGTTATCTGGTTGCAGTAGACTGGCTCCAAGTTAAAAGTTCAGGCTGACAATGACGAAGCACTGGCCGGATATAGGGCTGAGTTCAGTCCATTGAAAAGTACCTTGTGGTCCTGGGCACTGAGATGCAAAGTCCTTGCATTAAGCTGTACGGGCTGGCATTGTGGGCCTGCAATGTAAGGTCCAATGTTGAGATGCATTGCACAGTGTTGGTGCCAATGAGGCTTGCGGAGACTTGTGCTGGAATGTGCAGACACAGGTGATAATGTGCATGATGCCAGTTTCGTGTTAGCTGTGCTGGCTGTGAAGAAGCCACCAGGGCTTGCAAGGACTTGCGCTGAGATGCTTTGGGAAGAGGGTGAGCTGAGTCATGCTGGCTGGAGTCATTGGCCGACTATCTTGTGCTGCGTCGAGATGTGCGGATTTGCATCAACATGGAAGAAGCCTGAAATGTCCTTGCGGCTTAACTAAAGGGCCAGTCAGTGGGCCCTTGAAGATTTCCTGATGTTCAGGCTCCACACAGGCAGAGTAGATTCAGCAGACTAGCTGATACAGAGTAGCTCCCAGCATCAGAAGAGTCCTGGTGGAAGAACAGCAGGCCTTGGGCAGCACAATTTGGTCAGTGTCCACAGGTCCAGAAGTGATCTGAATAGTTAGATCTGGTGCCCACTTTGAAATTGGAGAAGATTCTAGAGTACTCCCCCTACAGAAGAATCTGGAATTTCCTGCCTCCCTGCCCTGACCCCAGCTTGTCTAGTGAGAAACCCTTTGTGAGTGTGCTGTGACAGAGGCGTTGTGATGTGCAAGTGAGGTGGGTGACAACACCTCCACCTCATCTTAACAAAGAAGATCCATCCTGTCAACACTGTTACCCTTTGTCTCCCTGTTTGGCAGTAATACACAAAGACCAACTGCTAGCTACACTGAGTCATGTGATCCAGGATACAGGCTACGGGCACCAAATGTTTAAGATCAGAAAATGTCAACTTTTTAAATGTGGCAATTTGAAAATTGTAAATGAAAATCCAACTTTTTCAGTAAAGATGATTTTTAATTACAATTTCATAGATACCAAACATCATTTCTTTGACCTGTCTCTAATCAAAAGTTAGCACGTATTAAATGTATTAAGGCAACTAAATGTTATCCTGTGGGACAGAGAGGCCTCACAGCAGTAAAAAATGAATTTAGGAGTTTTTTACTACCAGTTAAAACAAACCTTAAAAGTACAATGCACCCTGCCAATGACTGCAATGGCAGGCCTAGGAAAGTTTTTAAGGGCTTAATTTACAGGCCTTCGGTATATGGTATACCACTCTAAAAGGGAGTTATATGTAAATGTAATGTGCCTATTGGGTGTAAGCTAATTTCACCATGCTTAAAAGAGAGAGCACAAGCACTTTAGCACTGTTTAGTAGTGGTAAAGTGTGCACAGTAATAAGGCCTCAGGACATGTTGTCCTATTGGCCAACTACCTCACAGTGCCACCATAAGTACCCCTAAACCTAGTTGGGTAGCAAATAGCTCTGGCAACCACTGAATATGACAACCCTCATCATCCTAGGAATTGTGGTAACAGATCTAGCACTTTTGCCCAGTCACATGTGCTCTCTTATTTTCAGAAAATATACAAGGAATACTCAGTGGGACATTCTCCATGTTGATGGATCCAACGTGATTCTTGTATAGAATATATGTGCTGCAACACTCAATAGACAAAATCAGATGAAAGTTAGTAGACATGTCAAGACAGTAAACAGAATAAAATGTTTCACCATTGTGCTAATACAGTGTATATATGCAGGCTTATACAACAATCTAGAAACCTGGATTACTCCTACTATGCAGTCCCTAACCTAAGTGTCTAGGGTGTGTGTGTATGTGTTCTGCCAAGCATCCCCTTACTGGATGATCCAACCCTGGTTACTTGAAGGTAAAGAATGTAAGTCCCCATCTTTGTCACGAGCTGGACAGTCTTGCGGAGGTATCAGCAAGTTACTGGGCCAAGCTTCATTGCATAGAGACCGCGCCAATGTCAGAGAAGCTCTTATCAGACTAAACCTGGAAATGCTTTTTTATTTATAATGAAAAGCATCCTTGCGAGTCCTATGGAGGCCAGTATTCTTATCGTCTATAGATAGCCATGTCGCCCCATGGATGAAAAATAGAATAACATTAACACAATGTGTGTCGATGCCTTGCACATGGTGTTCAAGGAGTTGTGATAATGTTAAGTGAAGCGGAATCTATAAGCAGAGTAGTTTCCGAGAAAATAATCCAACATTGTCATGCACACAAATGTGTGTAAAATGTTAATGTGTGAAAGGGAAGTCACTGTATGAAATGTTTTCACAGTAAATGATGGCAGCGTTTTTACATGGGCTAAACTAAGATACACAACACCCACTCCTCAGACAAAGGGACAACCAATAATATATCTAAAAAATAGAAATGCTACATAAAAACTGTGGTACAAAAGGGGGGTGGTGATGGACGGAGCATCTGAATCAATCAAACACTCACACCCAGTCAAAAGATCTGGGTTTAATCTATCACCGTTCGGTAGCCCACTCTGCCACCCCAGTTCAGACATGGATATATGCAAATCAGTCTGACCCTGTGCCTCATGGGAACAGTCCAGCCCGAACTGCCTAGCCATGTCTTCCCTGGACCAGAAACAAGCTTCGGAGGACGGTTTCTGGCATTCCAGCCGTCTTCAGCCCGACTTGCTGGAATCCAGTGGCAAAGTGAGCAAGAGACTCACGTCTGAGCATACCCTGACACACTTATGGCGGCCAAAAGCAGTACAAAAGGGGGGTGGTGATGGACAGAGCATCTGAATCAATCAAACACTCACACCCAGTCAAAAGATCTGGGTTTAATCCATCACCGTTCTTTAGCTCACTCTGCCACCCCAGTTCGGACATGGCTATATGCAAATCAGTCTGACCCTGTGCCTCATGGGAACAGTCCATCCCGAACTGCCAAGCCATGTCTTCCCTGGACCGGAAACAAGCTTCCGAGGACCGGTTTCTGGCATTCCAGCCGTCTTCAGCCGGCTTGCTTGAATCCAGTGGCAAAGTGAGCAAGGGTCTCACGTCTGAGCATACCCTGCCACACTTATGGCAGCCAAAAGCGGTACAAAAGAGGGGTGTGATGGACGGAAACTGTTCAGAAAAGGGAGTGGTGATGAACAGAGTGTCTGAATTAAGCAGACCACTCTTACCCAGTCCAAAGATCAGGGCTTGATCCATCACCATTATTTAGCTCACTGCACCATCCCAGCTCAGAACCTGGCTATATGCAAATCAGTCTGTCCCTGGCCCAGTGCATCATGGGAACAGGGCAGACTAAACTACCAAGCCAATTCTTCACCAGAAAGGAGACAAGCTACCGGGGACCGGTTTCTGGCATTTCAGCCGTCGTCGGCCCGGCTTGCTTGAATCCTGATGGTGCCGTGAGCAAGGGACTCATGTCTGAGTATACCCTGCCACACCTATAGTGGCCAAAAACGATTCAGAAAAGGGGGTGGTGATGGACGGAAACTGTGGCATATAAAAAGTTAAGATATAAAATTCACCTAAATCGAATGCTAAGAAAGGCAGTCATACAAGTTGAAGTTCAAAGTCCACGGAAAGTCAATAGCTAAAAGATAAAAATGTTAAAACATATAACAGTTGGTAAGATCAAGTTAAAAATAATTTTGGGAAAAAACTCATGCCAAATTAAGAGTTCCCATCAAACGGAATAGCCAAATGTTTATGTGTTCCATGTGGTAGATGAAACAAATCTGTTTCCAGCAACCACAGATAATGTTCCCAGAGGTGCACCTCGAGGCAAGTTTATGGGGCAAATGTGTTTCCACCCAGCCCCGACAGCAGTTGCTGAGGGAGAGGGAGTGACCACAGCCTGTAGAAGGCGCTCAGAGCTAAAATCCATTTTGCTAACAGCTGACTTGAAAAATGCCTACAGCAGCAATGGAATACACTGGGGGACAAAAATACAAATTGGCCTTTAAGGAGTCCACCTGTACATCTATGTTCAACAGCTCAACCAATTGTGGTCCAAGGCATAGATCCAGGGCACATTTATAAGTGCACAGCAGACAGTGAAATACAGGTTTCACACAATGATGCCAAACAGGCTGAAAGGAAAAGAACCAATGCTCATTTATTTCCTGAAGCTGAGGTTTACCAAAGCATTGCACCATGCATTCATGACACAGCAGCACAAGTGGTAGTGCCTGTTCCATTTTGTTTGAAGCTGGGACAACCATTGTGGAGGAGAAACATTTAAATCACAGTCCCAGCAACCAGAAGCAGGGCAAGCCGAAGACCTTCAAGAATGCTTCAGAGAACCACCTACCCAGAACCTTTTTAGACCTAAAATATTGTGCTATTCCCTTCGTATTAGACATGGTTAAGATACGAGGAACCAGTTCCCCAAAATGCAGTGGGAAGTAGTGCCTGTTTCTCTGATGAGTACCTTGCACCTGGAGATCAAATGTCTCTTTGGCGGATGTTTAGGCCACATCTCGTTGGAACAGCATGGCTTTCAGTTTACTCAGTGCATACAAGCGTAAGTAAGAAACAATTATCAAAGACCATGGCATTGCCCCCATAATTGTGTGGGCAGGTGGAAACAGAACTTGAGTACAACAAGCATGAATTTTCCATATATTTTGAAAGGAAGACAGTGGTTCAATTTCTGGATGATGAATCACTGGTCTTTAGGCATGGCT
This sequence comes from Lissotriton vulgaris, assembly GCF_964263255.1. Lineage (NCBI taxonomy): Eukaryota > Metazoa > Chordata > Amphibia > Caudata > Salamandridae > Lissotriton > Lissotriton vulgaris. The sequence goes on from NC_141687.1 coordinate 2,081,235,101, forward strand.
TAGAAGACCTTGGGGCATATTATCAAGGAACAACATTAAAATTATCGCCGCTTTAGCGACAGGAAACTGATAATGGGCTGATAATATGCCATCGAGAATTCCAATAGAAGCCGATGTTAACACCAGAACATGGGCTTCTATTGGTATTCTGAAGGTCATATTATCAAGCCCGTTATGGCCGCTTTAGCCGCAGTGTCCTGCGGCTAAAGCGGCGATAATTTTAACATTGTTAACACTGTTCCTTGATAATATGCCCCCAAATGTTTCTATGTTGCCAGTTAATCACCTTGTTATCATGATAAGATAAAGGAAATTCCTTTTAATGTTAATCATGGTCCTTCCTCCTGTTCCATACTCGTGGACATGGTATTACACTTAGAATATAAATAGTAGAAACAATGGAAATTGGGGTAGTGCTTCAGAAATGCCATTCCACATTTACATTGTTCCTAGGGTGTAAGGGCAGATTGCCTCCAGAAGGAAAACTATTCATAGGGAAATGACTGTAAGACAATGCAACTCCAACTTGTTAGAGGTTAATTTACAATATCTCATGGCTCTGCACTTGTAATGTGGTGTCCTGTGATGGGCTGTGCATAATCTGATCGTCAGAACCCCCTTCAGTCAAGTGCCAGATGTATCCTTTGAATCATGCTCATGTTCGTAAACAACCAGTGCTAAATATGTAAAAGAATAATTGAAGAGGCCTAACATATTGCTCATTAGCCTCCCTCTGTTGCTATAGAATGTCAGCATGTTGAATACCAAGGTTTTGTAGTCTTGATTCCACTTCATTCCTTTTTAGTTCACAGCCAACATCCCTTTCCCCTTTTTCCTCAATCTTGCAGGTTCCTGCAGTTTCACAGGTGTATTTTCTTTCTCTTCCCCCTTCTTTACCCTTACATGTTTTCTCTATCTTGGTGAGGATCAAAGTCTGGTTCTAAACAATAATTGCTGATTCAGAAAAATAAGCACTCCAAGCAATCGGGAGTTTTTGCGTGCATGCTACAGTTTGGGGTGCCTCCTTCTGATTCCGCTAGATCTTGAGAACTCAATGAGAGTTCCATCTCTCACATGATTATGTAGTCATCATTTTGCATCTGAAATTGTGAATAGGGTCATCCTTTGGGAACGCGTGTGTTGCAATATTTAAGGCAGCCAAGAAGAAACTGAGTGGTGAAGTGTAAGCTATTATTAAAGTGTCATTCCACACAGGAATTTATTAGTTATGTTATTCATATAGCTATTGTTTTGGACTGCACAGCACTTTGCAATAGCAGTAAGGCAGAATTGTTTCTTGGTGCACATCACTTTGAGGGAAGTTCTTTAAGTTCAACAGAGAGTGCTTGGTGGTCAAGACAATATTGAAAACCACCTTCAATTCCAATTATTCTGGCCATCTAATCAGCAATAACATGTAGACTGAGCAGACTTAGAATCAAAGAAGCATTCATGCTCCTCTCACCTGTGCCTACCAGGTGCACCTAGACTATTAGATCAAGAGTTTACTTGTAGTGTTTTGTGAGTTAGAGACGACGGGACCCTTTTGGAATTTGACAGACTCCATAGAACATTGACATGAGCGCTTGGATGTGGTTGATAGAATTCTTGATGCAGAATGTTCAGTTCATGATTACACGCTGAGAAATAAAGATGTGTACTACTAGCTTCCATGTGTGGTGTAATCATTTACCTGTTCCAAGGCTGGGGAGAATGCTACAGCTGATGCCAGCCCGAAGAAACAACAGCGCTCTAACAGAAAATTAACAGTGGTCCAGCAAACTTCTCGTGCATGTCACACGAGCCTCAGTCGAATTGAAGAACAATGGCTGGTGTATGTGGAATAAAATTGGCACAAACCTGCCAGAACAAGGCTTTCAAAGGCAAATTTGTATATTATTGGCCAGGAACCTGCTGGTGAGGCCATGAAAGAGGTACTGTGCCACAACCCAGAATGGAGCTATAGCCATATGGAATGATAATGTTAAAGGCCATGAGAGCCAGGTACAGAGAAGCGCTAGAAGCAATGATAGCCAGGTGCACGGAAGGACTAGAAGAGAAACAGCCAGATACAGTAAAATGCTAACAGCAGTAAAACCAGGTGCAATGCAGAAGATTGAAAATATTGACAAACACATGCAAGTGACAAAACAAGTATTTACTGTAAAAGAGAAAGAAGGCTCTGCAGTCTGGTGATTGGGCCAGATAACCGAAGTTCAAGTACTGAGCCCATACTTCCAGAAAGTACAAAAGTAGGTGCCCCTCAAGCGCTGTCCAATCAGCATATGCTCTTGTCGTCAGTAAGTTCCTCAACTGGTTATAACATTGCCGCTTTTCTGAAACCACTGCTTCTTTTCGATATTACCAAAAAGCAGATTATTGGCGACAGATGGACCGCTTGGATCGAAACATTTGATGGCTTCATTGGTGCATGGGGATGCTGAATTTGTTTTTCCTGGGGACTCCAGGTCCAACAACACTGTGTGGTTAGAGCAGCAATAAGAGATTGGACCTTGGCAAGCGCTATGTGACGTGACCTTTACACTCTCAGTGCAGGAAGAGGCTTGGCAGGGCCATTTTTTGGAGCCCTTCCATGTAATTGAGGGTAGCCTCTCAGTATCACTTAATTCTTCTTCCTGTTTTGCAATTCAGTGTTATGTGCATTGTGCCACACTGACCATGGGGCTATGCAAACAACCTAAGGGCTCCTCGAAGCCCCACACTAACATCTCCATGAATGGTTTTCTTCAATGTGCTGTTAGTGTGTTAAATAAAGACACACAATTGGCCGAACTGTGCCTTTCCTTGTCTTCCCTCCCTCCTTCACCTGCGAGGATTCATTCAAAGCCCTTGCCTATCTTCCTGAAAGTCCAGGACTTGTCTGCTCCCCTGCATGAACTTTCCAAAATTACTGCAGCAGCACAGGTTGGGCCTAGTGTTGTGGTTGCGCCCGGGAGCCCGTTGTTCAGGTGGTCTCCGCAAAAGACTTGGCATAGAAACAGAAGAGGACAGACACTTGTAGTACTTCAACATGGCCTTGTGTGACTTTTGGGAAGCCATATTGGGTGAATTGTTTGATAACCTCATTGGTGCGATGGATAGCAAACTGTGACCATTGCGTGATCTTTTGACGGCAATTGAGGATGAGCTAGCATCTCCTAAAACCATCATAATACCTACTTTTGTTTTGAAATCCACTTCTTCCCAAGCAATAATCTTCTTCACCGTGTCCTCAATGGGCAGTAATGGGGTCTCAGCCACAGGATAAGATTGTTTTAAAGGGGAGTCCTTGTGAACCCCTTCTTCAATAAGTCTTGCCGCGCAGGTCAGTTTGCCCGCCCTCCACCATATGGCAGGTATGTCAGCGTCCACTGGGAAGGGGACAGGTTGACCTAGTTTTGATTACATCAGTTCGCAGGTGACCTTAACGTAGAGTCTAAGGATTCCGGTACTGTAAATCAGTAATTCTGTCTACCAATTTTAATGATGAAAAAGGTGACCTATTGGTTGGGCTTACGCTCTGGCCTGGGAGTCCAAGTAGATGGGTGGAATAATCACATAAGAGTAAAATTAATTGGCCACAACATAACAGATTTTAGGCGGACGGTGTGGCTATACATTTTAATAACCAGTCAGCGACGGGGAGGATTCTTGCAGCTTTAGGGTGAACACAATACACCAGTGCTCTCACTGCAATTTTGGCCCTTCTCTGGGCTTTTTCTATAGCCTAAAGCACTGGGCCTGCTCCCTCAGCGTACTGCAAAGCCACAGTCCCAGGAATAGAGTGCTGTCTGCCAAGTCCACTGACCAGTGTCGACTTTTAACAGACATGCCCCTCTGAATTCATTGGACATTTGTGATTGACTGGATGTGCAGGATGACCTAAGCAATCATGTTCAGTTGTCATAGGTGTCCGCTGCCTCCACAGATAGTGTTTGAAGTTTAAAGATGCTCAAACTGACTTGTTGGAGCATTGCTGGACTTTCAGCCAAACTTAATCACGAACTCTGGCTGGCTTTTATTCTTAGAATTGAGATTGTCTGTTTGCAAGATAATTAGGCTGTAACTAGCTGTTTCTTCTTGTAGAGTTACAAGTCCTTCTTTGTTTCTTTCTCTGAATCACGGATGGGGAGACCCAAAGGGTGATTCATTATTTTTGTTTCCCTAGAATTGAAAGGTAGAATTGAGGTGCTTAATACAGATGCCTTACGCTCCCGGCATTGTCATGTTCTTTCACTGGCTCTGTGGAAAATGTTTTGGTGAATTTTTATAATGCCAAATCTGCTTATGCTGATGTTTGTAAAATTCATATATTGGGTAATTTAATTTGGACATTAGTCAGCATCAACAATATGGGACTGAATCTCGTTCGTGCTGGTGATGTCAAATCCATTTATGTAAGAGCTTTTGGGGAGGGATTCATAGTACTGTTTCATACCTTTACCGGGTTTCAGATGGAACACTCCGATCAAGGCACCCTGCTAAACAGGATTCTTAATTAATTCAATTTGTTTTTTTCTATTGATAAATTTGCTGCCTCTAAAGATTATGTTATGTTTCCTATGTTTGCTGGAAGGGAATGCAATAATATGCTGATTTGATCTTTGTCTCAGCCCCCATTTTTCTTACTATTCAAGATATCAACATTTGGTAAAGCCCTTTCAGTGACCATAAAAGGGCTTGTTTGTTTAACTTTTTGCTGTACTAGGGCTGTTTGTAAGAGCTCACTAGGGGTCAGGAGCTCTCAACAGGCAACTAATCAAAACAGAAGACTCAGGTGGTCACAAGTAGCTCCTGAGCACTTCAATCAATCACTTCATTCTAGAAGTACACAGGAGTTTGCAATTCGCTTGACCAGTAATTCAGACCGCAAAGAGATCCTGAGGGCCTTTAACTCCATCTCTCATGCTGTATTGCCTCTCTTGGTTGTCCCCCTCCCGCATAAGCAATGTGTTGTGGATCCCAAATTTTTGATAGAGGATGATCCCAAGTGCTAAGACAGTTAAAAGATACCTGGCACATTAAACCTAGGCACTCAGCACTAATTAAGTCCTGTCGTCGAATACACAAGCCTTAAACTGCAAGACATAGTAATCCATTAGGAGAAATAGTGTGGGCTAACTTATTGGATGCATATATGCTCCAATCTAGTGATAAATTTTGTAGCATTATTTATTATCCACCACTTGCTGCAACTCTTGCCCACACATTACAGGAGATAGTTTGGTCTCTCATTTTGAGGGAATGAATAGATGTGTTCTCCGGTCGAACATTGACAACATTCGATTTCTGGATTGTTGTATTTCTAAGTTGTTCTTAATGTTAGCTGAAGTCAAGAAGGGCATACTGAGCTTGTACAAGAACAAGGCTCCAGGAATGAATGGCATGCCGCCAGACCTATATATTAATGAAATTGGGGTTTGGGATCCACTCTTGACTCAAACCCTGAATGCTCCAGTACTGGAGAGTCCTCCTCAGTCATGGCCTACCTCCATTATTAGCTTTATTTTTAAAAAGGGTGACAGGGATAACCCCAAATGATATAGGCCTGTGTCTTTGACAGCCACGGCCGACAGTGGGAGTACCTGCAGGGCAGTGATGTGGGGAGGGGGAGGGGCAGGGTGGAGTGTAGTAATGTATGGATTATGGAGTTTAACAGGTAAGTAAACATTTAAATAAATAAAACAAATTTCGTTGCGCGCACTGCATCGCATTTGGGGATGCAGTGCACTCAACGAAATTCATTTTATTTATTTAAATGGGAAGCTCCGTGATCCATACATTACTACCCCCCACCCTGCCCCTCCCCACGTCACCGCCCTACAGGTACTCCCACTTCCGGCCGCAGCTGGTCTTTGATATACTCAGTGGTCAAGGTTGTGGGGCGTGTCATCCTTGAAAGGTTAGCTTTCCTGGTCTGAGGACCACAGCATCTTTCCTAATGTGCAGTATGTTTTTCAAAAAGGGAGATTGATAGTGGATCAATGTCTAAACTTGTACCTGGTCCTATGTAAACACACAGTCGCTCACTCAAGGTGGATCTATTTATCCTTCATGGATCTTACCACAGCTTTCGACTGGATCCGTAGAGACAAGCTGTAGTGAATTGGGACATAGAACTCTTCCTTTGAGAACCCCATGCTAACACAATGGCTTTGGTGTGTTATTGAGACAAACTGGAATACTCCCTATTGTTTTAAAATTCCTAGAAGTGTAAGACAGGGATGCATTATGATCCCTTTCTTATTTGCTCTATATGTAAATAAGTAGTAGCAGGCCCTCATAGATACAAATGTTGACTGCTCATTTGATGGGAGCTGTCGCTTACCCATATTACTTATGCAGATAATACAGTCTTAACGGGCAAAATGGCTAGGGTTTTACAGGCTTTACTGGATTCTGTTGTAGTGTTTATGGATCACCTGGAGTTGTCGGTCAATGCCAGCAAATCCTATGTTATGGTTGAGGGCACCAGCCTACCAAAACAAAATCTTTTAAGCTTGGGATCTACACATTACTCGTTATAAAGGTAGTCTTATATTTGGGAACTTTATTTAACATATCTATTTGCTGGAGTCCCTTGGTCTCTTGGATAAAGGCAGATTTCCCAAGGACCAATGCGCGGTCTTTAACTTTGCGTCCAGATTGGACAGTAGGCCCATTGGGACTTTATGTTATGTTATGTTATGTTATGTTATGTTATTTATATTTTTATAGCGCACAGCTGCCCCAGCAAAGGGGCGTCCTGGCGCTTTGACAGACGCTAATAACATAACACACAATAAAAGAAAAGGAAAATTAGCCAGACACGGGGAACAGGAAAGTTTTAATTGCCTGCCTGAAAGCGAGCAAGTCTTCAAGAGCTCGGATATGTAACGGAAGCGAGTTCCATAAACCTGCCGCAAGCACTCTAAAGGAGCGGCCACCCATTCTGCTCAGTTTAAAGCGTGGACAGACAGCCAGGTGAAGCCCCTCCGATCTCAAGGATCTCAAAGGAATATAGGGCGAAAGCAGGTTGGCAAGTGCCGGCGGCGAAGAAGATTTCAAAATTTTAAAGGCCAGGCACAGCGCTTTGAACTTGATTCGCTGTCTGACCGGGAGCCAGTGTAAGGCCGTGATGGTACCAGACACTGAACAATGTCTGGGGAGGCCCACAATGGCCCGTGCCGCGGCGTTTTGCACCCTTTGGAGCCTAGAGGCCTCCGCTTGATTCACCCCTAACATCAGCGAGCTGCCGTAGTCCAGCCGAGATAGTATAGAGGCCTGGACCACAAGCTGTCTGGTAGGGGGATCAAAGTATTTTAAAACCAGCCTTATTCCCCGCAGAATGCCATAGCACGTGGCAGCTACCTTCTTGGTATGGTCCCTGAAGGTAAGCGCAGAGTCCAGCCAGATACCTAAATTTCTCACTCCAGAAGCTGGAATAGGAGTGACACCCAACTCTGATGGCCACCACTGGTTACCCCATAGCTCAGCGTGCTTCCCTAGAACCAACACCTCCGTTTTGGTGGCATTCAACTGAAGGCAGTTGGTGCGAAGCCAGCTTGCTACTGCCACAAGACCCGCTCGGAACCTGGGGGCCTCCACCTCAGGGTCTCCACTAAGTGTCACCGCTAGCTGTGTGTCGTCCGCATATGAGGCCATCGTAAGACCCCACTGTTTGACGACACCAGCCAACGGTTTCACATAGAGGTTGAACATTGTAGGGCTCAACGAGGATCCCTGTGGGACCCCCAGCTCCAGGGGATAAGTGGCGGATTGGCCAGGTGGTATAGCCACTTTAAAGGATCGATCTGATAGAAAAGACCGAAACCACTGGAGAGCGACATCCGTCACTCCAGCCTCCTGTAAGCGTTGGATCAGTATATGGTGGGACACAGTATCGAAGGCAGCGCTTAGATCTAATAGTAAAAGCGCTGCAGTACGACCTGAGTCCAGTACCTGGCGGAGATTTTCCGTGATGTAAAGTAATGCCGTCTCGGTACTGTGGCCCGCCCGGAAGCCGTTCTGACTGGGATCCAATATCTGGTTGCGAGCCAGATGCTCAGACAGAACAGAGTTGACGTGGGCTTCTGTTACTTTGGCAATCCAAGGCAACAGGGATATAGGTCGATAGTTTTCTGGCAACCGGGGGTCAGAGTTGGCTTTTTTTAATATAGGGGTAACCACTGCCTGTTTCCATGCCGTGGGTACCGTACCGTTGGACAATGACATATTGATAAGATTCAATATGGGGTCACGGCACAGCGGGAAAGTGTGTTGATAAAGGCTGGCTTTAACGGGTCCAAAGGAGATCCTGACTTGACCCTGAGGCTAAGCCTGTCAAAGGTCTCAATAGTCAGTTCTGGTAGCATAGCGAGGGTCTCATATCCCATCGTATCGGGGACAGTAACCTCTCGATTCTGGTGGAGTGTGTCAAAACCTTGGTAGATTTTTTTCACTTTCTCCACAAAAAAGGAGGCCAGCTTATCACAGTGGGAGTCTGTGCAAATCACCTCTGAGGTGGATCTATTTTTCATAAGGTCCTTCAGTACCTTAAAGATCAGTTTTGAAGGATTAGGGCTGGTAGCAAATTCTTGAGCGTAAAATGCAGCTCGTGTTCTGCAAATAGCTCTATGGTAAAGCTTCAACTCAGTAAAATACCGAGTTTTCAGAGCAGGGTCATAAGATCTTCTCCATTCCCTCTCTGTTTTTCGGCAAGATTTTTTCAATTCTGCGAGAGACTCATTATACCAAGGACTGGGTGTTTTTGTCCGGCCTTTCGACCACCGCAGAGGTATAAGAGAATCCAGGGCATCGGTAATCCAAGCGCAGAACTGTTGGTAACCTTGTTCCACATTAATAAAAGTGCTCAGAGGTTTCTGTTCCAGTATACTATAGAACTCTTCAAGCCTAAGCTTGTGCCAAAGCCTTTTTAAAATAAGCCTGTCCACAGATATAAAAGGCTTATCGTGGACAGGACAGAAGGCTTCTACCAGCAGATGATCAGTCCACCCCATCCGCTTCGGATCTGACAACCTCACCCCGTCAAGTGTGGAAAAGAAGGGGTCCAGAATATGGCCCCCTGAGTGGGTTGGAAGGGTGACGAGCTGAGTGAGTTGAAGCGCTTCAAGATCCGCCAGCAGAGTGCTCACGGTAGTGGCTGACCCATTATCGAAATGGATATTAAGGTCCCCCAAGATGTTAAAATTGGCACAACCTAGCGCTATAGGACTGACCATATCGGCCAGTGCGGACCTGAAGACAGAGTCATTGCCGGGAGGACGGTAAATGAGCATACCACTGAAAGTGAATTGATGGGAAAAAGCGACTTTGAAAATAGCACTTTCGCATGCAGGTAGTTCCGACGGTTTCCATTCAGCCGGAAAGCAGGATTTGACTGCCATAGCAATACCACCTCCTCTTGTGGTCCTATTGGAAGTGAAGACGGTATAGTTCTGAGGGAATGCAAGATTCAATATAGCAGAATCAGAATCCTGAAGCCAGGTTTCTGTCATTAGGAAAACATCGGGATCCTCTTTCTCAATCAAATCATGAATGGACAGGTGGTGCTTTACCAGTGATCTAACGTTAAGGCACCAAATACGAAGATCTCGAGATGCAACGCACGTACGTGTGACAGGAATAGCATCTTCCAAGGAACGGATTTTAGTGGGGCTCTTAAGTGACCAGCCTTTACAGGCACAGCTATAAGGACCAACTAAATGGTCCACAGGCTTACAAACACATCCTCTGGATAATTGCCCTATGGACAGCAGCTCTGACCGTGTGTAGGACAACATACCTGCCAGGAGCGGCGAAGCAACACCGCGACAAGAAACAGAGCCTGCCCTGCCTCACGCTGCCTCGACGCGGACGAGCGCAGACGGGCAGGACTCTGGCACGACTCCGGCTAAGCGACGGCGTCCTCACCTCCGCGTCCCGCTGCGCGTGAGAGGGGAGCTTTAAGTAGGCTCACCAATCCTAGCGCGAGCGCGAGGACGCTCCAAGATGGCGCCCGAAGCTACATTCAGAGCCCTACCCAAAATGGCGCCCACAGTGAACCACCCCCTGGACCCAGGCCCGCCAAAACGGCGGTGAGGGAGCCAATTATATGCGGAATGAGGACGTGGGCAAGACCCTGCTAAAAACAGGGGAGAAATGCAACAAAGTAAAATAAAGCAATATCACAAAATCAGGAGTTTAAAAAACGAAGCGCCAGCAGCAGCGCCAGCAACAGCGTGTGCGCAATAGAATAAGCGTCTGTCAAGCATCTATTGCAGGTGTATCATGCCAAATATATCTCAAATATTGCCTATAAGAACGAAGTCTGGGGATACTCAGCTTTAAATCAGTTACAGACAGTGGAAAACAGTTTTTAAGATGCCTTCTGTGTTTCCCCCAGAATGTTTCTACTTTTATAGCACTAAAGGATTTGGGAGTTGGTTATATAGCAGATACATTGATGATCCGCCCCCTTTGGATTGGCATTTGATTAAGGGAAAACAAAGTTAAATCGGGAGATAGTGTAAAATTGCCTTCCCCTTGATTACTCACTACATATCCGCTGGCTCAAATACATTAGGCAGACCCTGCAGGGTTTAGGTAGGGTCCAGTTGTTAAATGACCCATAGACCATACTAAAATCTGATCATAAGTGGATCCCAGAAAATGTTAAGAGGATTAGGCTTGCTGCTAGGGGGAAGTTGCCCTTCAGTTATCTAGGGTACTTAGGTACATCCAGATGAAGTCCGTTCTTACTACTGAACCCTACCTTTTGGTAGTAAATAGCAACTATGATTGTCTCCTACTTAAAAGGTTTAGGTTGAATCTTCTACATCATCTGCCGACCTTTCCTCAGGGTAAGCATGATGTTAATACTCTTGGGGCCTGTAGTAATGTGTCCCCGCAGGATACTCTGCATTTTTATCATGTTTTGTCGTTTTTATACTGTTCCCAAGAAGGCCTATTTAGTCCTAGTGTTGAAAAGGGCACAGTTTACCTATGTGTGTCCAGCTCTCTTGGTTTCACAGTTTTAACCTTTAGACATTATTTTTAATGTAGTTTGTTTTTATAAATCTGCCATGAGACTAAGATACACAAGTAATTTATGAATCTTCGTGGCTGTATAATGGTGGTTGTTTTATGCTGTTTGTGTGTTTTTAATAGTTTTTTATAAAATGTATATATTGTTATATTTTCACGCTTTTATGGTTTGTACATAAACCACATAAAGCTTGTTTGATTGATTAATTGTCTTCCTCGATGCATTGGAAGAAGTAGATAACAAAAAGATCATCAAATATCTGAAGACTCTTGTCGGTGAATGTGTAAAGAAAGTAATAAAGAAAATACCACACTCTGATGATATCTTATACTTGTGAAATTAAAGAGGCGTTAAATATCAAGTTAAATCCAATGCAAAATGTCAATTACAAAAGATATGTTTCCAACCAATAAAGGCATGAAGATGGTAGAACATTCAACAACTATGTTGAAAGAGTGGATAAGCTCAACATACATTGTAAATTCAATTAACACAAAGACGAAGAAGCCAGACGTGTCAGAGCCATAAATGGTGGACTTTCTGATTCATTCAGATGATGAATACTGAGAGAAATGCTCAGTCTGGACTGAGTACTCATGGCTGCAAGAGCCGAAGTAGTGCAAACTAACAAGCTACTGACATGGAGGTGGGAGGAGCACAGAGTGAGTCAGCATAGAACATAAAAAGTAAGCAGAAACACAAGGTCGAGGGCCATAGAGTGATGTCTTTAAAGAAAAGAAAACTATGCTTCAGATTTGGTTTTTCTTTTCCACAAGAAGACAAATGTCCCACCATTTGACAAGTATGCAAGGGCTTCAAGAAAGAGAGCCATTTCGTAACGGTCTGCAAAGAAAAGTGAAAACTAAATGTGTTACGTTGAGAAAACAAAATGGATGCCCAAATGTTTCAGAAGTGATATTCTACTCGCACTCACAAGGCCATCCGGCCATGTCAGTTGAGGCGAATGGCAAGTAAATGAAGTTGATCATCGTCTCAATCTTCGTCCACAAGTTCTTCAATGTCATTGTCTAGTGACAGTGAAGAAGATGAATGTGCAATGCCGATTTTAACTACAGAGAAACTTGTGCATGTCAGACTGGCAGGGTGCAAGCTAAAATGCAGGTGGAAAAAAAAGATGAAGTCACAATATTCATTTAGACACTGTCTTAAAATCACACTAAATGTGAATGGCAGTTCCATACCTTTTATCATAGACAGTGGTGCGTTGATAGACATCATGCCTGAGAAGAGCTATAAAGAGTTGTCTCTAGTGCCCCGTCTCACACAGTTAAAGACTAAAGTGTAGACATAGGCTGCATCGATGACAATAAAAGTTAAAGGTTAATTTTGTAGCAACTATGAAGCTCAAGAAGACAAAAGTGCAAGCACCAATTCACGTACTGCAAGATACTTCGTCAATTGCCTGTTTACTCAGTTTCAGTACTTCTGCTGAAATTTGACTGATAGCTGTAAATTACAACATAGATGCTCATCACAAAATTGGGAGTCAGTTTCCTGTTTCATGGATTATGAAAACTCAAGTAAACGTGCAACTGCATTTTAATGAGAACATTTGTCCTGTAGCTCAGTGAAATCGTTGAATTGCATTTCATTTACAGGATCTGTTGAAAAAGAACTTGAGACATTACTAAAGCATGATATCATAGAGTGATCTACTGCTTCCACACTATGGATTTCGCCCATAGTGGTAGTGCCTAAATAGGACAGTGAAGGAGCTCTACGGATCTGTGCTGATATGTGTCAAGCTAAAGAGGCAATTGAAAGAGAACAACATCCAGGTCAACACATTGCTGATTTGATCACCTAGCTGAAAGGTGCCAAAGTCTTCTCTTACCTTGATCTGAACAAAGGATAACATCAGTTGGAACTAGAGGAAGATTGCAGATACATTACTACTGTTTCTACCCATACTGGTTTGTTCAGAAATGAGAGATTACGTTTTGGCATGGCATCAGCTGCAGAACTGTTTCAAGATCTAATTTGCCTCAAAATACAGCCTGTTATCCATGCTTTCAATTACAGTGATGAAATATTGGGGTTTGGTGCACACAAAAGAAACATGATAAAGCACTTACACCAGTGTGGCACTTACTTGCGGATGCAGATCTCACTTTGAATGCAGAGAAGCGTGAGTTCCAGGAAACAAAACTCAAGTTCTTTGGCCATATTATCTCTGATGGGAGAATGACTCTAGATCCAACTAAAGTACAGGCTTTGTCAGCCACCTGTCCTCCACAAGATGTTACCAAGCTACGCACTTGTCTTAGAATGGCCAGCTAATGTTCTAGGTACATCCTTGATTTTGCAACAGTAAATGCCCATTAAGAGACTTAACAAAACAAAATCCTTCATTTCATGGTAACATGAATGTAAACAAAGCTTCAAAAAAATCCAACATGCAATTGAGAACACCTCTGAAATGGGCTACTTGGATCCAAAATTACATTCAGAAATTGTTGTTGATACAAGCCCGGGAGGGTTGGCCGTTCTTCTTGCCCAACACAATGGACATCCAAATGCTTGAAGGCATACTTTTGATTATTCTAGCAGAAGTTTGTCTCATACTGAACGTACCTATTCACTACCTGAAAAAAAAGCCAAACTTTGATGTGGACATGAGAAAAATATCACATGTTTCTATATGAAAAGTGTTGGACCTGTCATCCTTAGGGAAGTCTTTCCCCAGACTATGTTACCTCCTGTTTTTCCAGATTTTTTGTGTTGGCCTGAGGACTCCTAGCAAGTGAATGTGCTTCTCCCTTAAACATGATGACATTGATGTGTAGTAGATTGGCAGATTTAATGTACTGGTAGGTCACTTGTAAAGTGTTAGACCATAACCCAGGGCCTGTAATTCACTTGCTACTAGTGGGCCTGCAGTACTAAATGCGCCATCCACATATGTAGCCATTCAAACCTGTCCCAGGGCCATCAAGGCAGTGCCCGTGTGTGCAGTTTTACTGCCACTTTAACATGACATTTAAAACTACTTGCCAAGTCTTAAACTCTCCTTTAATTACATATAAGTCACCCCAAAGGTAGACCATGAGAAACCCTTACGGCAGGGTGCTATTTAAGTAAAAAGTAGGACATGTACCTTTATGTTTTACATGTCTTTGTAGAGACAAACAGTCTATTTTGTGTTTCACCACAGAGGCCTACTCCTTTCATAGGCTAGCATTGAAATTCCTTAATATACTTTTAAGCTATAATTCCTGATCAAAGAGGAGTAGCTTTTTCTTGTTTTAAATGTTTTGAATGGTAGTGGTAAATCCACCTGGTGAAGTTGGATTTAACATTACTGTTGAACAAATGGCTCTTTTAGAAAGTGGACATGTTTCTGCACTTACTGCTCTGTGTGCCTGACAGCCCGTCTCACGTACAAGTCTGTGGCAGCTACACTTTGTATATTCCATTTAGACAGCCACAACACAAGAAGAATAGGTGTGTCTGAGTACCCACCTACATACATCTGTATTCTGATGGCCTTGCCTAGGCAGGATGAAAGGGAGGGGTTAACACTTCACTTGAATAGGCAGTGCCCTCTACCCAAACTAAGAACTGATAACCACCACCAGATAGCCTGGCCGACAAGACTGGGTTAAAAGAGATAATTGTGCACGTCAGAGAGCTGCTTTAATATCACCCCTCACATAAACAAAAACATTTGAGTGTAAGTACTGGGTTTCTGGCCCCTAAAATCAGACAATACTGGACTTGTAACTGAAACTGTGCCAGAAGTACTGCTGTGCTGCTAAAAGAACTCAACAGGAATGCTGATCTGGAAGCCCCACTTTTATGTTTTGCTGTCCTACTGCCTGCTGCTCTCTAACTCTGCTGAAGGACAGCAGGACTCTACCTTCCTTCAAGTCATCTACAAGGATTTATTGGGTTGTCCCTTGTTGCTTCCGAATCAGGGATATCAAAGTCTGCTCCTGAGCTGTGCTCACTGGAGGTGGCCCAGATACTTGATTTCGATGCATCTCCTGTCTGCGTGTAGAAGAACCAGCGCATCGAGCCGGTTGAGGGAGTACAATCAGCGCATCGCCTCAGAACCATTGCTTTGCCTCCAGAGATTGTCGCATGGGACAGCGTATCGCTGCTGCTGCAGCTTGGTGAGATTGATGCATGTCCTTGATTGCCTAACAGAATCTGGTGCATCGTTCGAAACCTCTTGTGTCCGGCATCCATCTTCGGAACTAACGCATCACCTTCACTGCACAGAGATCAATGAATCCTGCACCTGTGGGCTTTAACATCTGACTGTTTGCGACCAGGAAAGGCATTTTGTTCACATGGCGACTTCTTACCATCATAGAAAGTCCATTACATGCAATTCTTTGCATTTCAAGCACCTGCCTTGACATTTGCCAACTGCAGATGCCAGAAGTGAGACTTCCCCACCTGAGAATTATGAGAGCCCAACAACTGCATCTGTGTCTCTGTCACCAGTGCCAGTCATGAACACTTCTGTGTCTCTGGAGCCTCACATGACACAATTGGGGCATTTATTTGGAGCACCAAAACGAAGTATTGAATAATTATGATGTATATGTGTATAGTTTCTACTTTTTATTTAACAAAAGGGGTGAGATGTAGAATTTTCTGAGTTAGAGATGACGATGCCCTTTTGTTTCCTGATGGACTCCATAGAACAGTGAAGTGCTTGGGTGTGGTTGGTGGAATTCATGATGTAGAATGTTCAATTACACGCTTAGAAATAGTGTGGCAATATCATTTACATGCTCCAAGGCTGGGAGGATGCTACAGGACTCTGGTTGTTTAAGTGCTCCATTCTATTTCTGCTGTAATTGGACAATCATTTGGCCAATGAATGATGCAAGGAAGCAAAAAGACAGTTGCAATGGCTTGTCTAGCCAACTATTCTCTGACTCAGTTAACAAGGAGGGGCTCTTTTGAGGAGCGTGGTGTAGATTAAAATGAGGTAAATGGTTCACAGTCTGAATTCCGGACTGAGTCTTAGATTTTTAGACTCCTCCAGGTCTCCCTCAGAAGATGGGAGGAGTTACCCTAGGAAAGGGCCAGGAAACACTAGCTAAGAAGAGCCAATCCTACTCGCACTTCTTTGTAAAGTGGAGTTGTATAGGGCCGAAGTCCTTTGAGTGTCAGATAAGCATGGAGGATGCCTTATAATTTGAACATGTATACATGAGCCCGCCCTGGAAATATGTTGTGGCATATGAGGGCATAGTGTGTATTTTCAAAAACTCTGGCTTCCATAGGAAGTCCCTTTGCGAAATACGGCTTAGGTCTCTGACTGTTCGAAGACATTCACAAGCACAGCTCTTACACAAAAAGAAACGAGATCCATTCTAATTTACCAGACTGAAATACTTCAGAAATGTTTTGTTAATTATCACCTAAGGTATATCCAGTCAATAAATATCATGTTCATTTTCGTTAAACAAAAAAAGGCTGAAACAGAGCCTTCCAGGAAAGGGAAAATGCTGAGTTTTATGCCTAGAAATGATTTTCAAAAAAGCATATAATACAGGATTTAACAATGTGTGTAGAACTACGTGGGGCAATGGTGTCAGACCTGATGAATAATAAATAAATTAGTAATTTGTTGCAGCAAGTCTATTTAAAAATGTAAGTTAATACGATAAATTGTCATGCACACTACATTTTCCACCGCCAGTGCCAGGAAACGTGAATATGCTAACATGTAACATTGAGAATAAATGAATCAATTAACAAAATAAGCAATTTAGCATATACTAATATTCAGTTTAGCGAAGAAAAAAATGAAGGGTTAGGATAGCCACAAGCTAGCGCTAAATCATTTAACTTTTGCTAGATCAATGATTGTTGCTATGCAACAAGCAAAGAAATTGACGTTCTTTACGTTTTTGTGAATCCTTTATTTTAAAAGGCTGCGTTATACTTCTCCATTTAAAAATCAAATCTCTGCGTGAGTCTCTGTGTTAGCTTTGTAATATTTATTCATGCAAGGAATGGCAAAGTGATGTTACACGGACATTTCTGTACATGCAAAATTGGCGATGTCATTACCAGAAATTAGGAAAATATTGCTCTTACTACGAAAGACAGTCAGGATGAAAGTGGGATATTGAAGTGTAGAAGAACAGAAAAAGTGTGTCACAAACCACAAATACACAAGCTGAGCTGGCACCACCGCACCTAGCCTGTCACAGGTATAAGGAAGTATCGGCCAGATTCATCAAGCCGAAAAGGGCTCGCAAAGGGCCAGATTCTGAGAATCTGGCCCTTTGCGAGCACTATTTTTGCATTTGGGATTCATCATCCCAAATGCAAAAATCGCATTTTTAGAAATCGCATATTTGTGAATAATTGCATTTAAGGAATCTCAATTTGAGATTCCTTAAATGCAATTCAGGGAGCATTTAAAAATTGCGAAATCGCTATTTTGGGCGGCCGAGAGGTCAAACCTCGTGGTAAATAGCGAAAACTTAGAAAAATGCATTTAAATGCATTTTTCTAAGTTGCATGTTACACACACACATGTCCTTTGGACATGTGTGTGCGCAACACCAATGCAGATTACATTTCAAGGGTGCTACAGGGTGTCCTTTGGACACCCCTGGCACCCTTGAAATCGCATCCTTATTTGCGATTAGCAAATTGCTAATCGCAAATAAGGAATGTGTAGGAATCGCAATTTATTTAGCGATTCCTACATGAATCCCGTTTTGCAAGTCCTTAATAGCGATTCCTTAATAATCACTATTAAGGACTCGCTAAAGGGCAGTATGATGAATCTAGCTGTATGTTCAGAACATCAGCTAAAAGGCTCCTGAAAATGTGACGAAGAAAACCACATGCAGAACACAATGCTTAGCTGGGACGTACTAAGGTGCAAAATGCTAGACCTCACAAATTAAGGCCAGACTTACGAAGGCATTCTGCAGCACACATACGGCCAGATTCATGAAACGAAAATCGGCTTGCAAAGGGCCAGATTCTGAGAATCTGGCCCTTTGCGAGCACAATTTTTGCATTTGGGATTAATCATCCCAAATGCAAAAATCGCTATTAAAGAATTCGCACATTTGCGAGGAATTGTATTTAAGGAATCTCTATTTGAGATTCCTTAAATGCAATTCATGAACCATTTTTTAAAATTCAAATTGCGAAATCGAAATTTTGCGCCGCTATTTATCGCGAGGTCAAACCTCGTAGTAAATTGCGAACACTTAGAAAAATGCATTTAAATGCATTTTTCTAAGTTGCATGTTACACACACAATGTCCTTTGGACATGTGTGTGCGCAACACCAATGTAGATTACATTTCAGGGGTGCTACAGGGTGTTCTTTGGACACCCCTGCACCCTTGAAAACGCAATTCCAAAATGCGAATCGCTAATAGCGATTCGCACATTGATATGTCTTCCCATTCATTCCTATGGGCCTTTGGGCCCATAGGAATGAATAGGGAGTCATTCCTTATTTGCGATTAGCAATTAGCTAATCGCAAATAAGGAAGCTGTAGGAATCGCTAAATAAATTGTGATTTTGACATGAGTCCCGTTTTGCTAGTCTGTAATAGCGATTCCTTAATAATCGCTATTACTGACTCGCAAAACGGGCCTTTGATGAATCTAGCTGCTAGAAAGGAGAAAAGGCCTTAGAGGATTGTTTTTGAGCAGGAAGGTCGGGAAACATCCATTACAACGCAGTCATTCCAACAACCTACCTTTACAACACAACTATTACAACGCAACTGCCTTTACATCGCATGCCATTACAATGCATGCCATTACAAAGTATGTTACTACAAAGCATGCCATCACAACGAATACCATTACAACACATGCCATTACAACGGATTGGTGTCAGTACAACGCGGATTTTTACATCGCATTCCGTTACAACGGAATTTTTACAACGCAGGATCCATTACATCGGATGCCATTACAACGCATGGCATTACATAGCAGATGCTATTACAACGCATGGCATTACATCGTAAGTATAGGTAAGTATATCTTTTTTAAAAAAATGTTATTAAGTTAATTTAATTAATTTAATTTAATTAATTTAATTAAAATACATTTCAAAATAGCCATTAATTTATTTTAATAAAATAATATCTATTTAATAAATGTAATTTTAATAAAAAAAAGGAAATAATTTAATTTAATTAAAATAATGAAATTAATTTAATGTACATATTTTTAAAATTGAAATTAAATTAATTGAAATAATTTATTTAATTTAATTAATTTAATTTAAAAATGTAATTAATGTAATAAAATTAATTTAATTTATTAAATATATTTTAATTAATTTAAAAATGGTAAATATAATTTAATTATCCCAAAACACAAACCTACCCCTGACCCTACAATACCCCTGTACCCCAAAACCCAAACCCTGCCCTAAAACCTAAAAAGACCCCTGCACCCCAAAACCCAAACCCTGCCCTAAAACCTAAAAAGACCCCTGTACCCCAAAACCCAAACCCTGCCCTAAAACCTAAAAACACCCCTGTACCCCAAAACCCAAACCCTGCCCTAAAACCTAAAAACACCCCTGTACCCCAAAACCCAAACCCTGCCCTAAAACCTAAAAACACCCCTGTACCCCAAAACCCAAACCCTGCCCTAAAACCTAAAAACACCCCTGTACCCCAAAACCCAAACCCTGCCCTAAAACCTAAAAACACCCTTGTACCCCAAAACCCAAACCCTGCCCTAAAACCTAAAAACACCCCTGTACCCCAAAACCCAAACCCTGCCCTAAAACCTAAAAACACCCCTGTACCCCAAAACCCAAACCCTGCCCTAAAACCTAAAAACACCCCTGTACCCCAAAACCCAAACCCTACCCTAAAACCTAAAAACACCCCTGTACCCCAAAACCCAAACCCTACCCTAAAACCTAAAAACACCCCTGTACCCTGCGGTAGCGCCGTAGACGCGCCGGAGAGGCGCCAGAGAGAAGCCAGTCTGCGCCAGTCCGCGTCCAGACGCTTCCTGCTACCTGCGATAAGATCTGCATATCATGGCTGGGGCGGCGCCCATGATGGTGTATGACAGTTCCACACTCCATGCCCTACGTAATGCAACTAGCCCGGCCTGTGATCACCTGGTTCTGCCTACTTTCTCAGATTTCATTTGTAAAAACTGTAACTGGACTCCCTCAATTCGCGTCAACCGACGCCCATTTTCCGTTCAGGAGTGGAGAATGTTCCTACTAAACTGTAGGTCTTTTAATAAACACCAAATCGAATTACGTTTATTGATTGAGGAGCTTAATCCCCACGCCCTTTTCTTAACAGAAACCTGGCTTCAGGCAGACAACGATCCGGCCATTGTCGGAGCCATCCCGCCAGGATTCACTCTTAAGAGACTGGACCGCCAAATTGGGAGAGGCGGTGGATTGGCTATTGTTTATCGGAACAATTACAAGTGCCGTACCACCCCTTTCATGTCATCGACCTGCGAAAGCCTTCAATTTTCGCTAGAACTCTCCCCCACCACCACCTTCTCTGGCATTCTCATCTATCGTCCTCCCGGCGCCCTCACTGATTTTATTACTAAGATCACCGAGTTGGCTGCCAGTGTCATCTTATCTTCACCTAATCTTACCCTGTTGGGGGACCTCAACCTGCACTTTGATGATCCTCTCGACAATGCCGCTAACTCGCTCCGTGCCAATCTTCAAGCATTGGACCTCTATCAAAAGGGTTTCCATGTCACGCACAATAGAGGCCATCTGCTCGACACGGTCTTTAGTAATATCAACGACATCACAGTGGAGCCCCCTATCCCTCTACCTTGGACGGATCATTTTGTGATACCTTTCATCTGGCGCACTAATACCCTCTCCTCTGCCTACTGTCTTGCCAAACACCAAGCTAGGAAATGGTCTTCTCTCTCTCTCCCTGCATGGGAAGCTGCTTTGGCCAGAGACCCTCCGGGGAAGGTGACGCACGCCAACATAGCAGCTAACAATTTTGACGGCTGGATCACCTCTACACTTGATTCGGTCCTTCCTGCTCAAAATAATAATCTCACAAAAACACCAAAACCAGCCCCATGGTATACCCCCGCACTTAGGAGTATGAAATTAGCTTGTCGTAAGCTGGAGAGAGCCTGGAGACAGGACTACTCCCAAACTAAGAAGGATGAATATAGAGCCAATATTAGGCTATACAAACAGGAGCTAAAAGTAGCTCAAACCTCGTTCTACGACAGCAGAATTCAAGCAGCAGCCAATGCCCCTAGGGACATTTTTAAAATTGTGAAATCCCTTGTCTCCCCCCCAGTTGAATGCCCCGATATTGAGGGCGCTCAAAACCGCTGCAATGATCTGGCTAACTTCTTTTCTCAAAAGATTCTTACAATCTACTCCTCATTTGAGGACTCTAATAACGAGCTGGAACCCTCCACTCCCCCAACCTTTGATGCCTTGGCTTCTTGTAGGCTAGACACTATTCCTCCCTTGGACGCCCCAGCACTGGATAAACTGACTGTTAAAGTCACCTCTGGCTCTCCCAATGATCCAGCACCCCCAAACACTCTCAAATTGGCGATGGATATGATCCGCCCTATTATTCTGGATGTCCTTAACACCTCCATCTCCTCCAACTCCGTGCCCCCGCCATGGAAGTGCGCAATGGTTAGAGCGTTGCTAAAAAAGCCCAATCTTGACCAAAGTAATTTAGCAAACTACCGTCCCATCTCCTTGCTCCCCTGGTTGAGCAAACTGCTTGAGAGGCACGTAAACAACATTCTAACGAACTATCTGGAGTCAAATAGTCTCCTGCGTGCCTCTCAGACAGGGTTCCGTCCGCGACATGGGACGGAAACTGCGCTTCTAGCGGTTACGGAAGAAGCAAGAGCTGTGCTGGACCAGGGTGGGAAAGTCGCCATTATTTTATTGGACCTGAGTGCCGCGTTCGACACGGTGAACCATGTCACGTTGTTGCAACGACTAACGGACATGGGCGTGTCGGGCGCGGCCCTGGAATGGCTGACGTCTTTCTTGACCGACCGGTTCTTCCAGGTCTTTGAGGGTGAGGCAGTATCATCTAAACATTCTCTCAGGTGTGGGGTTCCTCAGGGCTCCTCCCTGAGCCCCACCTTGTTTAATGTTTATATGGAGCCTCTAGACAGGATAGTCCAACCCTTCGGTGTGCGTATTGTCACCTACGCGGACGATACCCAACTGGTGGTCTCTTTAGACCACGCGGAGGGTTCGTCCCACACCTTAGGTCCCTGTCTAGAGGCGGTCGCCAGATGGATGCATTCCTCCTGTTTAAAACTCAATGGAGAGAAAACAGATGTTATTCTGTTGGGGAATTCTCCCCCCTCTGTTTTTACATCCATCTGGCCACCATGTCTGGGTGAGCCCCCGACTCCCAAGCCCCAGATAAAGAGCCTGGGGATCTGGCTCGACCCAGCCTTGAATTTCTCAGTACAAGCCACTAAGATTGCAGCCACCTGTTTTGGGTTGATGAGGATGCTGCGGAAGGTGCTCCCTCTGCTTCCTTTTCAGGCCAGGAGGATTCTTGTCCAGGCCCTGATACTGTCGCGCCTGGACTATGGGAACTCTCTTTTTTTGGGAGCCCCCTCCTTTGTCATCCAAAAGCTCCAAGTCACCCAAAACAGTGCGGCCCGCCTCCTCTACAATCTTCCTCGCCGACAGTCAGCCAGGGATGCCTTAAGAGAACTCCATTGGCTCCCTATTGCGGCGAGAGTGCAATTCAAATCTTTGTGTATTTTACACAAGGCCTTCCATCACACTGGTCCCGCAATTCTGCAGACTTTGGCCACCCCCTACGTGCCTGGGCGTTCTCTCCGTTCTGGCTCCCTTCAGCTGGCCACCTCCGTCAGAGTCAAGAAGGCTCGATGGGGTGGTCGCTCCTTTTCACATAACGCGGCCAGGCTCTGGAACGCCCTCCCCCTATCTCTTCGGGAAATCACTAACCATCTTGCTTTTAGGAAAATCCTTAAAACACACCTGTATGCAAAAGCACACTGATCTGCCCTGCGCACGCGATAATAAAGAGTAAGTCATGAGCGCTACGAGGCCTCCGGGTAGATAGCGCTATACAAGTGTAATTTAATAATAATAATAATACCCCAAAACCCAAACCCTGCCCTAAAACCTAAAAACACCCCTGTACCCCAAAACCCAAACCCTGCCCTAAAACATAAAAATACCCAAACACCCCAAAACATATACCTCAGTACCCCAAAACATATACTCCTATACTCATACTTATGTAAAAATTTTCTTAAATTAATATATTTAATTTATAATATTTAAAAACATAAATAAATATTTTTATATATAATTAATAATAATTAAATCAATTATATAATATTAAATAAAATTTAAAAAAATGATATACTTACCAATACTTACGATGTAATGGTATGCGTTGTAATACCATCTGCTATGTAATGCCATGCGCTGTAATGGCATCCGATGTAATGGATCCTGCGTTGTAATAGCTGCGTTGTAACAGCATTACGACGTAAAAGTTGCGTTGTAAGTGTTACATACCCATTACAACACATTATAAGGTAAGTAATGGAGATTTTTTTAGTATTAGGTGGACATGGGTTTTGGGGTACATGGGAACAGAAATTTATACCCCTACACTATCCAACACTTTCCCTACTGTTGCACTCACTGGAGTGGGAATAGAAATTTTTACCCCTACACTATCCAACACTTTCTCTAGTGTTGCACTCATTGGAGTGGGAATAGTAATTTTTACCCCTACACTACCCAACACTTACCTTACTGTTACACTCACTGGAGTGGGAATAGTAATTTTTATCCCTAGACTATCCAACACTTACCCTACTGTTGCCCTAGAAGTATTATGCATTATAATGTTATGCACTGTAATGGTATGTGTTGTAAGGGAAGGTGTTGTAATGGTAGCTTTTAAAAATGCATTGTAATGGTATGCGTTGTAAAATAATGCAATGTAATGGTAGTTGTGATGTAAAGTCTGCGTTGTAAAAGAATGCGTTGTACTTGCATGCGTTGTAAAATCATATATTCAGGAAGGTCTTTCCTTACTGCACAAAATCAATTCTGGTGGTAATGCAGGCTTTCTTTCAGCATGACAAAAAGATTCCTGCGTTAGCGCTTGGTAGCCGCAAGTGCGCCAGCACAGAGAGAGAGGAGGAATACGTCATATGTAATTATGGCACATTCCTGCCCTCTCCTTTTAACACAGCGCAGAGCAGCAAGTTGTCTTGCTGTGTTGTGTTGCTCCAAATATTCGTAAATCTGGCCCCACGTTTACACAGAAAATTTATTTTTTGTTTTGCTAATAACTTTGTGCCATGTGACAAATCTTCATGCAACGTTAAAAAAAAGGTTTATCCAACTTAGATCTTTCCTGGAAAGTTTTGAAGAGGTCATTCAAGCTAGAGCTGAGAAAAAGGGTGGGCCCCAAAACATGTTTTCTCATGCAGTTTCCCATTGGACCTCTAGAAAATGCTACAGCCAAAACTGCTGTACAGAATTACACCAAACATGGCAGAAAGCTAGATGTTGACCCTGAAAGCGTGCCTTTTGTAATTTGGTGTAAATCTGTTCAGGAGTTTTGGAGAAATTGTGTTTCGAAATGTATAGACCTCAAAGCCAAGGCATGTACTTTGATTATCTGGCTACCACATGAAGAAAACCTTGCGGTCACAATGTTAGGACTCAAGGACATAAAGACTACGGGGGCCCTCCAGGGAGATGTATGGTAATTGTATCCCCGAATACCAATCTTTTTCCTTATAGTTGCCTAGATCTTAAAACCTGCACATAAAGTTTAAAAAGTAACTTTTTAATAGTAACTTGGCTTCACGTTTTTTAAGACGTCAGCTCCGATTAATAACTCATGTAGAGAGACTCTCTGTCTCCCCTGGTGACCATCCTGGCTACCCCCCAAAAGATATTTCATATACTTTAGGGCATCTTCCCATTGATAAAATATCTAATATTGGGTAAGGCTCAACCCCCCTTTTGCCTTGGGAAGCATCAAGAACCTAAGTGCTCTTTTGGCTTTGACGTAAGACCAGATAAAACTGCTGACAATATCTTCCTGAACCTTTTAATCCCAAACTCCAGAGGAGTTGCCCTAAAAAAATACAGTGCTTTAGGTAAGAATAGCATATTGATCATGTTGCAGCAACCAACAATCGAGAGGGATGGTGATTGTCCTTCCTCCTGTAGTCTTTTTGGGTTGAGCCTAATTGCAGCGCACATGCACAGCTCGCTCTGTGAGACTGCTGTAGTGGAGAATAGGAGAGAAGCTGCGTCCACTCGCCACCCATTTTTTCATTGGCTTGTGTCATTGCCTTTAGCAAATGCAGCCTTCAGATTCGTTAATAGGCTTGTTATTGCCTCCTTATTTTGGCCCTGTCTTCATTTCTAGCCTCCCATAGCAACTTGTCCCTTTACTACGGTTGTTACACTGAATACTTTTGAAAATCACTTGAACTCACCCCGGTCCACCGCAGGCTTAATCGCCTGATTGATGTGGAGAGTGACGGGTAAATTAAATCCCTTGCCTGCCTGACTATCGGTTGGGGCGTAGAGAGGCGGAGCTCCGACGATCACGAGACCAAAAGCCCCGTCCTCTACTTTAATTAGATGCTGGCTGTCCCGCGCATCGGACACGCGCTAGGAGTGCAACAAGCACTGTAAGTCATTAGATGCCAAGAGAAGACTTTGCTTTTTAAAAATTCGCCGCTTGTTCTAGGTGCTTCTTTTTAAATATTGAATTGCATTGAATACTTTTAAAAATCACTTTTACCCACCCCGGTCCACCGCAGGCTTAATCGCCTGATCGATGTGGAGGGTGACGGGTAAATTAAATCCCTTGCCTGCCTGTCTACCGGTTGGGATGTAGAGAGGCGGAGCTCCGACTGTCACGAGACCTAGAGCCTCGTCCTCTACTTTAATCAGATGCTGGCTGTCCCGCGCAGCGGATGCGCGCTAGGAGTGCAACAAGCACTGTAAGTCATTAGACGCCAAGAGAAGACTTTGTTTTTTAAAAATTCGCCGCTTGTTCTAGGTGCTTCTTTTTAAATATTGAATTGCATTGAATACTTTTAAAAATCACTTTTACCCACCCCGGTCCACCGCAGGCTTAATCGACTGATTGATGTGGAGGGTGACGGGTAAATTAAATCCCTTGCCTGCCTGACTACCGGTTGGGACGTAGAGAGGCGGAGCTCTGACGGTCACGAGACCTAGAGCCCTGTCCTCTACTTTATAATCAGATGCTGGCTGTCCCGCACAGTGGACGAGCGCAGCGGTCCCGCCGCTGGCGCGCCGAAGGCCCACCAAAGGCAGACCCGTCTGCGTCCATCCGCGGCAGACCAAGGCTAGGGGCCATAACCCCTGCCCTTTCTTCTACCCTAGCTAGAAGATATAGCTCTGACTTATTGCACAGACTCAGAGCTAAAGCCCCACCAACTTGTTCTACCATCTGCAATCACCATACCTGAATTTAACTTGCCCCCAGTGCGGACTCCAGCCCTCCACCATCCCCACAACCAAAATCGCACAGCGAAGTATCCTTCTTCTAAACTGTAGATCCCTCCCAAAACAAACCACCAAGATCTCTCTATTACTAGAAGAATATAGCCCTGACGCCTTGTTTCTTACTGAAACTTGGCTCCATGTCGAGTCAGACCCCGACATCGTCCAGGCCCTACCCAAAGGATACCAAATTGTGTGCAAAGACCTCACATCTGGAAGAGGAGGCGGCCTAGCGATCATTTACAAAGATTGCTACAGCTGCCGCAGCTCCCCTCATCCAATCTCCAACTGCGAAAGTCTTTTATTCACCCTAGATTTCTCCCCTACGAGCAGTCTGTCAGGAATACTTATATACCACCCTCCTGGGACCCAGGGACAGTTCCTTGACTCCCTTCCATCCTCCATAGCTGACCTAGTGTGCAGCTCTTCTAACTCTACTCTCCTAAGAGATTTTAACATCCACTTTGCCAACTCCTCAGACAACAATGCCTCAGAAATTATCTCCAGTCTTGCCGCACTCCAACTCCAACAATTGGTGCTAAAACCTACCCATTCTAAAGGTCATCTTCTAGACCCCATTTTCACCATTTGTCCTGGTCTTCTGGCAGGAAACCCTCTGCCCCTACCAGGGACTGACCCCTTTCTAATCCCTGCCTCCTGGGGTTGCCCAGCCCTCCATCAAGCATCAAACATAGCCACCCGGAAGGAACGCAACTGGTCCAAACTTCCCTTAGCAGAGTGGACATCAGCTCTAGACTCCCTCAAATCATCCTGCAATGCGGATCCTTCCATTGCCAAAGAAAATACCAACAACTGGATGCCAAACACCCTGGACTCCGTTCTCCCCATCACTATAACGAAACCAAAGCGTGCCACCGAGAGCGCCCCCTGGAACTCTCAGGATTTACGAGATAAGAAACGCCAATGCAAAAAACTTGAGAGACATTGGCGCCTAGACTACTCCCTCCCCAGGAAAACGGTGTACAGAGCTGCAATAAACACTTATAACAATGAAATCAGAACAGCACAAGCAGCTTTCTATGAGAGCAAGATAAACGCAGCCGCATCCAAACCCAAGGAAATATACAAAATCGCAAAATCCCTTCTCAAACCTACAGAAAAACATCAAACCCCACTCAATCCCCAAGCCCATTGTAACGACCTGGCAGAATTCTTCCATAACAAAATACAAACCATTTACTCCTCCTTCCCTCACACCCAAGCCCAACTTCAATAATCACTCCCTCCGAAACACAACTACACATCCCAGTGACACTTGTCAACTTCCCCCTACTGGATCTACCCTCACTACAATCCATAATGCACCTCGTAAAATCCGGATCTCCCAACGACCCAGCACCACCCTGCTGGCAGCCACCCCGCACATCCTTCCCACCATCTTAGTTATACTCAACACCTCACTAGCCACCGGAATTGTCCTGCTACCTTGGAAACGGGCCATGGTCAGAGCACTCCTCCAAAAACCCAACCTAGACCCCAATATTCCAGGAAATTATCGACCTATATGCCTGCTGCCCTGGTGTTAGGGTTTGTGCACAGCAAAAAGCATGTCCCCTCTCATTCCACTAGTGGTCTCTGTAATATCTATCTTTAAACATACTACTGAAAGCCTTTCTTGTTATCTCAGCCCCTCCCTAGGACTTCTGTGTATGTTGCTCAATGTATTCACAAGTTTGGACACTGCTGTCTTGTTTGGACTTTGGACGTTGCTTTTACCAAGGCTTATTCAGAAAACATTGGACCTTGCTTTTACCAAGGCTTATTTAGAACACTCCCCCCTAGGCCAAGTGTTACTTCAACTCATTAGCATAATAACTGAAGCTCTGCATACCTGCATGTGAGAACCACACCCAGTTCTTCGAACCACAACCAGCTCTTCGAATCACACCCAGCCCTGTCTATAAAAGGCAGCTCCTGAGCCTCACCCAGTGCTTGTGCTCGTCTACCTCCCACTTACCTGGAACAGATCCTTTGGTGCTGGCACTCCTGCTCTCTCCAGACCTTCATTAACTTCAACGGGCGCGGCTTCTGGCTCTTCCTTCTTCTGGTTTCCGGCTACTTCTTGCCTCAGCCTCTCTTCTGTCCACTGAAATCGACCTGCAAAAGAGAAAGAGGTCAAGGTTAGACTGATCAGTATCCCTTTTCAGCAACAAGTAAGTGCAAAACCTTTTATTACCTGAAAGAACTGCATCGGCGATTTCTGGATTCATGTAAAGACAATTTGGAACAAGATATCTCCCACAAACTTTGTGGTTCAAACCCTTTGCTACAAGAATACTTTGTGGAACTTTGTGAAATAAACATTATTTTAAATGGAACTTTTTTAAGAATCAAACAGAGGAAACCATTGACAGCAAGGCAATCAGTAAATCTAGGACTTGCATAAATTACATGCTGTATTTTGATGTGAAAGTACAGTATTTGTTTTATAAAAAGTCTGGAAATGTGTGAAAAAAGTTTCACAGTAATAGAAAGCACATCCCAGAACAGTAACACATTCCAAACCTGGAAGCTTGAGACCAGGATCCAAGAGGTACTTTTAGAAGAGAATTTCTAATAAGATTAAGGTTTCGTCAGGAACACATTTAGGGATAGGTTGCACTTATCTGTTCTTTGTTTGTGTTTCATTAGGCACCAGTTTCTACTGAAGTCAGAGAGGGCCGCAGATTTTAGCAGCTCTTCTACAGTGGAAACGCAAGAACGGTGTTGTCTCTCTTTTTTTATTTTATCCACTTCCCCCCTTCCCTTGAGCTTCTGGTTTTAATGCACTGTTTTAAAACTAGTGTGCTGGAACAAGCAGTTTCAGGGTGGGGTCGGACTGTCTTCAACCTCCATCAGAACTGAACAGAAACTCAGGTGAGCTGGGCTTTGACACCTGGCTCAGTAAGATCCTGGAGAAACACGTCAATAAGACTCTGACGGAGTTCCTAGAGACTCATCACCTACTCCGCCCCTCCCAAACAGGCTTTTGACCCATGCACAGTACTGAGACTGCCCTTATCAATGTGATAGAAGAGGCAAGGAAGATCACAGATCAGGGATGCACTGCAGCCATCATCTTGCTAGACCTCATTGCCGCCTTCGACACTGTAAACCACAGCATACTACTGCATCGACTTACCCATCTAGGAGTCGCTTCAACAGCACTCTCTTGGGTCGATCCTTCCAGGTCTTTGAAGGCGACACTGCCTCCATCAGCAAACCCCTCGACTGTGGCGTGTCACAGGGCTCTTCTTTGAGTCCTACGCTCTTCACTGTGTACATGAGCCCCCTTGCTGAGATCGCCACCCATTAGAGCTAAAAATGATCACCTGCGCAGATGATACTCAGCTAGTGATGGCCCTGAGTGCTTCTCACATTGCTTCCAATAATCTCAGGGACTGCCTGGAGGCTGTGACCTCTTGGATGACATCTTCCTGTCTCAAACTAAACGGAGACAAAACTGAGCTACTAGGTCACTGCCCCAAACCCAAAATGGACCACCTCTGGCCCACCTGCCTTGGACTCCCACTACCGCCCAAAGACATAATCAAGAGCCTTGGAGTCTGGTTGGACAAGTCCCTCAATTTCAACTACCAGGCAGCAAAACTATCAGCCACCTGCTTTGGTCTACTCAGGCTTATCCGAAAAATTACCCCCTCCTATCCTTTAATGCAAGACGGATCATGATCCAAGTCCTTATCCTATCACGTTTGGACTTCGGAAACACCCTATACTTAGGGGACCCACAGTCCACCTTGAACAAGCTGCAGATCATTCAGAACTGTGCGGCACACACCATTATTCAGATCCCACGCCGCACCCCAGTTAAAACAGAACTTAGGAAGATTCACTGGCTCCCCGTCAGGGACAGAATTGCATTTAAAACCCTGTGCATCACACATCGAGCCTTCTGGAAATCAGGCACCACCATCAACCACACACTGGTCACCCCTACCAACCAAACAGAAAGCTCAGATCTACCCTTTCACACCTCCTCACAGTACCCAGGTTCAAGAAGGCTAGATGTGGTGGACGCTCCTTCTCATTTAACACAGCCAAACTCTGGAATTCCCTACCCCTCCACCTACGTGGGGAACCATACCTACTGTATTTCAGAAAAAAGCTAAAAACCCAGCAGTTCAATGACTAGAACAGGCTCCTCTTGACATGCCACACACGTTTGTCCATAGCGCTAAGACGCCTCAGGGTACCTACCGCGCTTTACAAAAACTCTTTTCATTTCATTACACGGGACCTGTTATTTAGTCTGTAAGCACTATTTACTTTATTGAGTTCCTCGTACTGCAGGCCGGACATACGTAGCTTCAGCTGAAACCACTTGTGTTTTTTTAAGCAGCACGGCCACCCCATATAATGGTGCCCACTTTCAATCACTTTAACCTGGCATTATCTTCTGTTGGTTTCAACTCCCCAAGTAGAATGGATTTAGAAATGATTTGGGAATTAACTCATGTGAATTCCAGGTAGCACACAATCCTGTGCTAATGGGCTGAGCTGACAACAGCACATATGTGTTCCATGTCATCTGCACCAAAGCCACCTGATGGGTTGTTTTGAAAAGCCTGTTTTATTAACATCAACACCACCACCACCAATACCACCACCAGCACCACCACTACTGATACCATCACTAATATCACCACAAATGCCACCACCACAAATACCACTACTACCATCAATACCACCACCAACGCCAACTCCACCACCACAAATACCAACACCTGCACCACCACCGGTACCAACACCAATACCACCAATGCCACCACCAATACCACCATCACCAATACCATCACCACCACCAATACCACAAATACAACCAATTCCACCACTACTAATACCACCACCACCACTACCAATACCACAATCAAGATGATCAATGACACCACCCAAATGCCACCAATGCCACTACCACCACCACCAATACCAACACCAATACCACCACCAATTCTACCACCACCAATACCAATATCACTACCACCACCAATACCACCACCACCACCAATACCACCACCAATACCACTACCAATAACACCACCACCAATCCAATACTACCACCACCACCACCATCACCAATATCAGTGCCAATACCAATACCACCACCAACACCACCAATACCACCACCACCACCAATAGCACCATCAATACCACCACCAACAATACCACCACCAATACCACTGGCACCAATACCATCACCACCAATACCACCACCACCATCAATAGCACCAATACCACCACCAATTCCACTTCCAAAAACTACCACCACCATCAATACCACCACCTCCGCCACCTCCAGAACCACCAATACCAACACCTCCACCATTACCAGTACCAGCACCAATACCACCACCACCAATACCATCACCCTCACCAATATCACAAATACCACCACAAATACCACCAGCACCACTACCAATACTACCATCACCACCACCAATACCACCACCCAAATACCACCAATACCACCACCAATACCATCACAACCACCACCAATACCACCAATAACACTACCAACACCAATACCACCACCACCTATACCACAGCAGATACCACCACTACCAATACATCTACCAACACCAATTCAATACCACCACCACTGCCCATAACACTACCAATACAACCACCACCAATACCACCACCACCACCAATACAACCACCACCAATACCACCACCACCACCAATACCACCACCACCAATGCCACCCCCACCAATACCAAAACCACCACCAATACCAATACCGCCATCAATACCACCACCGTCAATACCACCACCAACACTACCACCACCAATACCATGACCACCACAACCACCAATTCCAACACCACCAATACACCACCACTAAAAACCATCACCACCAATACCACCACTACCAATACCACCACCAATACCATCACCAGCACCACCACCAATACCACCACCACCAATGCCATCACCACCACCAATACCAATACCCCCATCAATACCACCATCAGCCATACCACCACCTACACTACCACAAACAATACCATGACCACCAATACCACCACCACCACCAATACCAACACCACCAATTCCACCACCTCCAAAACCATCACCACCAATACCACCACTACCAATACCAACACCAACACCACCAGTACAACCACCACCAATACAATACCACCACCAATAACAATACCAAAGCCAATACCACCAATACCACCACCACCACTCCCACCAATGCCACCAACACCACCAATACCAATACCACCACCACCAGTATCACCAGCAATACCACCAACAGTAATACCACCAGCAACATCACCACCACCAATACCATCACCATCAATACCACAACCACCACCAATACCACCAGCAACCCCACTACCACCAATACCATCATCACCAATATCACAACCGCCCCCGATACCACCACCACCAATACCACTACCACAATACCATCAACACCACCAATACCACCACTACCAATACTACCACCACCAACACCACCACCACCAATGATCCAATACCACCACCAATACCAATACTACTGCCAATACCACCACCACCAGTACCACCACCACCAATACTAGCACCACCAATAACCCCAGCAATACCACCACCATCAATACCATCCCCCACCAATACCACCACAACCAATGCTACAACCACCACCACCAATACCACCACCAATATCACAATTAATACCACCAGTACCACCACCACCAATATCCCCACCACCACCACCAATATTCCCACCACCACCAATACCACCACTAATACCGTCAGCACCAATACCACCACCAATACCTACACCACCAACATCACCATCACTACTACCACCACAACCACCACCACCAATAACACCACCACCAATGCAACTACCACCACCAATACCATTACCACCACCAATACCATCACCAGCAATATCACCACCAACACTACCACCACCAATAGCATGACCACCAATACCTCCACCACCACCACCAATACCAACACCACCAATATCACCACCACCAAAACCGTCTCCACCAATACCACCACTACCATCACCACCACCAATATCACCACCACCATTTCCACTACCACCACCACCAATCCAATACCACCACCAATATCAGTACCACTGCCAATACCACCAATACCACCACCAATATCACCACCACCAATACCACCAGCAATACCACCAGCAACACAACCACCACCATTACCATCACCACCCATAACACAACCACCACCAATACCACCAGCAACCACACTACTACCAATACCATCACAACCAATACCACGACCACCACCAATATCACCACCACCAATACCACCACCATCAATATCATCAGCACCATCAATAACACCACTACCACCGCCAATACCACCACCACCACCACCAATCCAATACCACCATCAATACCAATACCACTGCCAATACCACCACTACCAATACCACCACCAACAATACCTCCAGCAATACCACCAACAACAATACCATCCCGCAACAATACCACCGTAACCAAATCAACAACCACCACCACCTCAAATACCACCACCAATATCACCATTAATACCACCAGTAACACCACCACCATTATCCCCACCACCACCACCAATATCACCACTACCACCAATATCACCAATACTCCACCAATACCAACACCACCAACATCACCACCACTACCACCACCACCACCACCACTACCAATACCCCCATCAATACCAATACCACAACAAATACCACCACCAATACCATCAACAATTCCACCAAAAGCAATAACACTACCACCAATACGACCCCACCACCAATACAACTACCACCAACACCACCACCACTACCAATACCACCACCACCAATACCACCACCACCAATAGCAACAATACCATCCACAATACCACCACCACCAATACTACCACCACAACCAATTCCACCACCAATACCACCACCACCAATACCAGCAGCAATACCTCCACAAACACCATCAATACCACCACTAATACCACCACCACCTCCATTACCACCACCAATACCACCACCACCAATACCTTCACCACCACCAATTCCACCACCACCAATACTGCCAGCACCAATATCCACAGCAATACCACCACCACCCCCAATACCACCACCAACATTACCACCACCAATACCGCTAACACCACTACCACCACCAATACCACCATGAATGCCACCACTACCACCAATACAACCACCGCCAATACCACCACCATCGATCCAATACCACCACCAATTCCAATACCACTACCAATACCACCACTACCAATACCACCACCACCAATACCACCACCACCAATAGCAACAATACCATCCCCAATACCACCACCACCAATACTACCACCACAACCAATTCCACCACCACCACCACCAATACTACCACCACCACCAATACCAGCACCAATACCTCCACAAATACCATTAATACCACCACTAATACCATCACCACCACCACCAATACCACAATCATTACCACCACCTCCATTACCACCACCAATACCACCACCACCAATACCTCCACCACCACCAATTCCACCACCACCAATACCGCCAGCACCAATATCCACAGCAATACCACCACCACACCCAATACCACCGCCAACATTACCACCACCAATACCGCTAACACCACTACCACCACCAATACCACCATGAATGCCACCACTACCACCAATACAACCACCGCCAATACCACCACCACCGATTCAATACCACCACCAATTCCAATACCACTGCCAATACTACCACTACCAATACCACCACAACTAATACCTCCAGCAATACCACCACCAGCAATACCATCCCCCACCAATACCACCACAACCAAATCCACAACCACCTCCACCACCAATACCACCACCAATATCACCATTAATACGACCAGCAACACCACCACCATTATCTCCAACACCTCTAATATCACCACTACCACCAATACCACCAATACCAACACCATCAACATCACCACCACTACCACCACCACCAATACCAATAGCTTGATCAATACCAATACCACAACAAATACCACCACCAATACTACCACCAATACCACCACCAGCAATAACACTACCACCAATACCACCCCACCACCAATCCCACTACCACCAACACCAACACCACTACCAATACCACCAAAAACACCACCACTAATAACAACAATACCATCCCCAATACCACCACCACCAATACCACCACCACCACCAATAGCAACACCATCATGAATACCAGCACCAATGCCACCACAAATACCATCAATTCCACCACTAATTCCACCACCACCAATATCACCACCACCAATATCACAACCAATACCACCACCCCCACTACCACCACCAATACCACCACCACCAATATCTCCACCACCACCAACTCCACTACCACCAATACCACCAGCACCAATACCACCACAGCAATACCACCACCAATACCACCACCCCCAAAACAACCACCAACATTACCACCACCAATACCACCATCACCACCAATACAGCTAACACCAATACCTCCACCACCACCAATACCAGCACCACCAATACCACCATCACCAACACCAATACACCAGCACCAATACCACCAATACATCACCAATAGTACCACCACCACCAATACCACCACCATCAATACCACCACCACTAATACCACTACTAATACCACCACCAATATAAATACCACCCCCACCAATACCACTACCGCCACCAATAACACCACCAGCAATACTACCACTAATACCACCACCAATATAACACCAATACTACCAATACCACCACCAATACCGCCACCATCTAATACCACCAATACCACCACCACCACCACCAATACCATCACCACCAATACCATCACCAATACCACCAACACCAAAACCAGTACCACCATCACCAATACCAATACCACCACCAATACCAATACTGCTACCAATACCACCACCACCACCAATACCACCACCACCACCACCACCAATGCCACCACCAATACCAATTCCACCACCAATACCACCACCCCCCTACCACCAATACCACCAACAATACCAGCACCAACAATACCACCAATACCACCATCAATGCCACTATTTACAATACCACTAATACCAATACCACCACCACTAATACCAATACCACAATCACCAATACCACCAATACCACCACCTCAGTACCTGTTGCTCACTAGTAATAGCAGGGGCACTTTACGAGGCTGGAGCTGCGGCTGAGAGCATCTCTCTTGCCCTCCATGCCTGCCATAAAGCACAGCCTTAAGCCAGGGCCCTACTACATCCTGAAAGTTTTTTACTAGGCCAAAGATAGCAATGACATTATGCAATGCCACACTGCACACTCAAATCACAGAAATGGCAGGAAAACTTCTGGGCAGCTTAATTCCTAATGATTTTGAGAAGCACTCCAGAAGTTGGAGAAAAATCTAAATATCACAGATGGCAGCTTCCTTATCTGTATTGTTATCAGCAGGATTACAGGCACAACTCTACAAAACACTCTTCAACATATACTACAGTCTGGCAAAAATTGCTAGGTAGGAAAGAAACAAAGGAATCTGCTGCCCGCTTCGTAAATATGTGGAAGCAGATCTGGAGCATATATTTATCAATGTACAAAATAGGGGGAACAGATTTGGGCCCCTCTGCAGAGATGGGTGCGTGAAGGACCGTCTGATTATGTAGCTTATATGTAATGGAATAGCTCTATAATTAATGAATTATCTCATGAGAGCTACCCAACAACTGTATATGTGTCTTAAAAGAACGTAGATGAATGTTACCTTTTGAAAGGGCTTTTACATAAATATATGTGTTTGTCTATTGGATTTTTGATTTTTTTCGTCATATGACTGATTGGCCGTTTCAAGTCTCAAGTAAATGATATCCTGGTGGATGGTGTAATTTGGTCATCAACTGTGTGGTAAGATATGATGCATCAATTGTGGTCATCCTCTGAATAGAATTCTGAATACAATTTAAAAAAAAGATTACAAAAGAAAAAGGGACAGTGTAAGGTAACCCTGAACCCCTGGCCTATGTGGTGGTTCCTAGAGGGATCCCTCCAGGGGTCAAATTAAAAAAAGATTGATTTTAGTGTGCACGATACTGTGGCACTGCTGTGCATGCAGTTTTCTTCCTTAAGTTATTTCACAGCAGTCCCGCAAAAAAAAAGAAAAAGGATTTTCCTATGGCGTTGCAAGACTGTGTTGATCAGAAAAGCGCGTTTCTGATGCCCGTGGGGGGTTGGGTTCAGGACCTAGTGCCCACAAAATGCACAGTATTGTCATCAATGATGAAATTTCAAATGTTGCATTGATGTCATCGATGATGGATGATGTAGTAGAACTTGTAATGAGTCATTTAATATGTAAGGTCCTAAGCAGTGCATGGCAAGGGCATGAGTTATAGTTACCTGAGCTAACTATAACTTACGCATCTCAATGCACGGCTTATGACCTCACATATTACATTGCTAATTACATCATCCAATGAGTGTGATTTCCAAATTTTTTTGAGATTTAAACATTACTAAGCTACTAGAAAAGTTTAATCAGTACTAATCAGTGATACTACTTTTAACATATAATTTGTGAGTGGCTGTGTGTATCCGTGTGTGAAGAGGTGTCTGAGTGGCTATATGGGTATGTGAGTGGGTATGTGGTGGCTGGTAGGTGTATACGTTGGTGTGTGACTAGTTGTGTGGTGGAGTAAGTGGTTGTGTGAGTATCTGTATGGGTGAGTAAGTGAGTGGTTGTATGAGTGAGAGAGTGGGTGGGTGTCCAAAAGGCTATATGATTGAGGGACTGGATGTATAAGTGTGCTGTTTGGGTGAGTGAGTGGCTCTTTAAGTGGAAGTTTGGTTAAGTGAGTTGGTGTGTGAGTGGCTGTATTTAAAGTGTATGTGTCTGTCTGAATGGCTGTATGGGCGAGTGAGTAGATGTGTGAGTACTTGTATGAATGTGTGAATGGGTATGTAAGTAGTTGTGTGGGTGTGAGAGTGAGTGTGTGATTGTTTGTATGGGTGAGTGAGTTGCTGTGTTGAGAGGCAGGATGCATGAGTGAGTGGGTATGTGAGTGACTGTATGGGTGAGTGTAGGAAAGAGGGTTTCTATTGCAGTACCCCCCACTCTATGCCTGGCTGGTGATGAAACTTTGGCTGAATGTACACTGGGTTCCTGATAATCAGGTGACCAGTGTCTGTGTTTGTTCCCAAAACTGTACCTTTGTTTACACAATTGGCCCTCCTCTGGCCCACATATAAGTCCCTTGTAAAAGGTACCAGTGGCATCAAGGACACTTTGACCGGAAAGGGTCTCTACGGGCTGCAGCATGTATTATGCCACCCTTAAGAGATACCTCACCAAACACATGCACACTGCCACTGCAGCCTGCATGTTTTGGTGAAGCTAAAAGTGAAGAATCAACCTTGCACACATCCCTGTATGCCAGGCCTGCCAGCACTGCAAGAAGAATAGGTAAATGACCCCTACAGCAGCTTCTACAGCCATAAGGTAGGTTGCACTATACCTCTTGTGAGGGCATAACTGCATGACCAGATATGCCCCCATACAGTCCAATCTTAGACATTAAAAGTGCATATTGAAGCCACACCGAGTACATGGGTTGAGAGCTTGTCAATATGAGTCCACAGCTACACGATGCCTTCACTGAATACCAACATGTTTGGTACCAAACATCTCAGACTAATGAGCTCACACTGATGCCAGTGTTGGATTCACTAATAAATGCACTCAGAGGGCACATCAGAGGTGCCCCCTGAAAACTTACCAAATCTCTAGTGTGTGGCTGACTGGTTTGCACTATCCTGCAACTTCCAGACATGTGTCTGACCCCTCTGAGGTGGGAGGCTTGTGCTTTCATGGATCATAAAGAAAGCCTGCTCTGGGTGGAGGTGCTTCATACCTACCACAAGCAGGAACAGCATTGAAGTGTTGTTAGCCTCAAAGGCTTCCTACCCTTTGTTATGCTAGCCAGGGCCTCTCCAGCTAATGGAGATGCCCACCTTCCTCACCAAACCCGACTTTTGGCAGCGAGGTCGTGGAAAGATTAGTAAGCAGGAAAGGTGTGTTCCCTCTCAGTCAGGACCACCCCTAAGGTGTCCTGAGCTGAAGTGACCCCCTCCTTTGAAAATCCTCCATATTGTTTGTGAGGATTTCAGCCAATAGGATGACGGGTATGCCCCTCCCCAAAGGGAGTGGACTAACAAAGGGTGTAGTAAACCTAAAGGTAACCTTGGCTACTACATTCCAGCACCTATATGCCACTAAATTGTGTTTTTAGGGTCACCCCTAAAGCTTGATCCTGAGATTCCTGGTGACCTAAAGAAGAAGAAGGACCAGAGAGCTGTCTCAGCAGTGAATACTCTCTAGACAACAACTGACTTGGCCCCGGCCCTAGCGGCCTGTCCGCAGCCCTCAAAGAAACCTGCTCCAAAAAGCGACTCGTCCTTTGGCCTAAGTGATCTCTAAAACTCTGGGAGGGCTGCCTGCATTCCCCAAAGACGAAGAACCCCAGAGGACAGCAGTCCTGTCCACAAAGAAATCGACACAAAGAGCTCCAGTGCCCTGCTGAACCACACAATTAAACCTCTGGGCCTACTTTTGCACCTGACACCACCGGTCCGATTAAAAGTGACCCAACAGTCCCAAGAAGGTTCCCCAGTAGTCCAGAGCTTGGGTTCACTCCAGAGTGACTTCTCCTGGACTCCAACTCGATGCCTGTGACCTCAACATGAAGGGTCCCCCAACTGCGACCGGCTCAGGTAAGACTTTTCTGACCTGCAAAGACCCCCCTGCACCTGCAGTCCTCCAGCCTTTGGGAGCTCCACCGAGGGTGTCACTGAGTTCTTCAGTATCCCGGCTTACCTCCAGAGCCACAGGTTTCCTTCATCCAGCTTCCTGGTGCGAGCCTGCAGCCATTGTTTAAAATCTTCAATCTCCATTAATTTGGTTTGGGCACTCTACACTCAGCCGCCTCTATACCACTGAGGTTGTGTGCTTGGTGCTGCCTTGTGCCCCCCCCCAGTAATGATCTAAACCCCTGGAGATTGAACCCCAACTCTGATTTTAGTTATCTGGAACTGGCACCTTTTTGAGTTCCCCAGTCTCCCTAAATTAACATTGGGCTCCAGTGGCTGATTTTGACCACTGCACCCGGCCGCCCCAGTGCCACTGTAGGTACAGTCTCAACACTCACTTGACCCTTACCCAGTGTTGATCCTAACTCTGAACACTGTAACTGTAAGTTGTGTAATTGCCTGTGAAATTACATGATTGTTTTCCTTCCATAGGTTAACATTGTACTGTTTTTCCACTTTTTATACAGAAAACATTTGATCTATCAAAAATGTCTTTTACTCTACAAAGTATCTTTGGTTCTAAGCAATAAACATACACAAAGTAGGGGTGGGCGGACATCTCTGTTCCACCAACGGAATTTGCGGAGATTTGCCCCTTATGCCTTCCGCAATGTATGTGGGGAAACGAGGCAAATCTCCGCACACTCTGGGTGTAACGGAAGTTAGCCTCCTGCCCGCCGCCCGCCTCCCGCCCACAGTATTAAATAACACAAAAAGCCTTAAATAACATTTAAAATAAACTTACCTTATCGGCGGCGCATCCATTTCCATCGCGCCTTCTTCTGGTAACTGCACATGCGCGGGAGCCTGTGCATGCGCATTCCTGGTGAGTAATGCGAGGCGCGGGCTCCCGCAAATGCGCAGTTTCCAGAAGAAGGCGCGATGGACACGGATGCACCGCCGATAAGGTAAGTTTTATTTTAAATGTTATTTTAAGGCTTTTTAATGTTATTTATACTGCGGGCAGGAGTTGGGTGTTGCGTAACGGAACTATGCGGAGAGTGCGGAGATTGGTTCAATCTCCGTGCGTAAGTCCCTTACGTGACTTATGCCCACCCCTAACACAAAGTAATATTTTCACAAACAATTGGTCTGAGATTCAGTCATTGAGTGTGTGTAATCATTTCTTGCCTGAATGTGTACAACAAATGCTTATCACAGCCCTCTGATAAGCCTAACTGCTTGCGCAAACTACCACAAAAGAGGGCATTAGTATCTACTGAGCCTCTGTAAATCGTCTGGAGATCACCTGGCCTCTGTGCACACTATACCTTACTTTGGTATAGTATTTACAGAGCCAGCTTCCTACAGTGAGTGAGTGGTTGTATGAGTGAGTTAGAGGGTTTGTGAGTGGCTCTATGGATGAGTAAGTGGATATAGGAGTACTTATATGGGTCTGTG
Source organism: Lissotriton vulgaris (assembly GCF_964263255.1). Lineage (NCBI taxonomy): Eukaryota > Metazoa > Chordata > Amphibia > Caudata > Salamandridae > Lissotriton > Lissotriton vulgaris. The sequence goes on from NC_141687.1 coordinate 2,081,276,920, forward strand.
AATGGGTATGTGACTGGTTGTGTCAGTGTGTGAATGAGCATGCAAGAAGTTGCCTGGGGTGTGAGTGGTTCTGTGGTTGATGTCATCAGTGATGTAATTTGAGATGTTATCAATGACGTCATAAGTGATATCCCTGACAATGTCATGAGTGATGGAAAATGTGAGGTCATAATCAGTGCATTGTGGGGCGTAAGTTATAGTTAGTTCCAGTAAACTGTAACTGCCGAATTTCTCCAGTTTTGTACAAGTAAAACATCAGCCTAATTATAACCTTTCTGTATCCTTTGGTTTTTCTCAGTAAATTTCTAAGGACCCACAGCAGCCAACCAGTAGTGCACCAAGAGGCACTTTTGCAGAGTGGTGGACAAAGGGGGCATGGCCTTCAAAGTCCACTCAGCAAACCCCACTGTGTGGGGTTGTCTTTTTTCGCTATTAATCAAGAAGGACCCGTGGCCACAGATTTCATAAACTGGATTATTTTAAATTTCTACTGAACGGATTGACACCAAATAACAATAAGGCAAATCTGCATTACCAAATATGCCTTTCTGCAAATTTGGTGTAATTCCATCCCGCGGTTCGGGCTGTAGGCCTGTTGACAAGTCCTATGAGAATTAATATGGGAAATGCACCTTTTTTCTAGCCCCTTTTTTGCTGCCCTCCCCTTTACAGATCACCCTAAACTTTCCATTCACAACAAGAGTTACTATGACACTCTTTTTTGGAAAGTTTTGTAAAGATTCGTCAAATGGCACCAAAGATATATGCAAGTCAAAAAAGCTTTTGCTATCGAAACATGGTCCTAACTATAACTGCCTACTGGTAAATGCTATGTTTCATATCTAACATTAGTGTTAGTACTGGGGCTTGGCGAGATTAAAGAACCACCACAGATCATTCATCAATGTCATTCTGCCACTTTTGGAGCCAACTAATAAACTAGTGGACACCCCCTTATATTAATTCAACGCAGGCACTTGTTGAGGTCTTCAGATGTATTGAGGCCTCCTGGGCACTTGGAATCTAATTCCAGGATATAACAGGTCTCTCATTTCCTTAGTTTAGACTCTCTATTGCCCCCTCTCCTGCTCGGTGGAACTGCATATATAGGAAAGTATTTTAGTCCTTCTGTCTTTGAATTATGTTTATCTTTGAAGTGCCGTACAACTGGGTAAGTATTATCTTGATTTGGAATGGCTCTCATATGCTGGAGTACTCTTCTGTGCGCCTGGTGTTTCGAAACTAATATTGCAAATTACAGGGACATTGTAGAACATAAATTGCATGATCAGTTTTGCATGTCAGGGCCTTGTTGATTTTATATTCTTTATCTTCAATTTGTGTTTGGTACATAGTTTTATTGACCCCATGTTGGCAGGCATTGCAAGTTTTGCATTCATAAAATCCTTTATGGGTAGTTAACCAATTGGTTCCTTCCATTATCTCAGAACTGTTTTTAACTAAACTGTCTCTCATATAGGGTTCCGTGCTATGAGTGAACAAGATTTTGTGTGGTAATAGATGTCCTATCACCGGGTCATTAAGTACTAGTGGCCAATTCTGTTTATATATATATATATATATATATATATATATATATATATATATATATATATATATATATATATATATATATATATATATATATATATATATATATATATATATATATATATATATATATATATATATATATATAGTTAGCACCTACTTTAAATAGGATTTTTTTTGCATGCCTATATCTCTGTTTGACAAATCTTCAAAAATGCTTCCAAACAAAGTGTCAAGTTGAGTCTTGTTGTGCATGGAATGTGTGGGTGTGATCCGTCAGGAGGGGACCCAGAAAAAGGGGCAGTCAAAAAAGTGTGTTTCCCTTGTTAAATCCCATAGAGATTTTTGACACAGCAACAGCCCGAACTGCTAGAAGGAATTACACCAAATTTGGCATAAAGGTAGCTCTTGGTCCAAAAAATGTGCTTTTGTTATCGTTTGTAAATCCATCCAGTACTTTAGGAGTTCAAAGAAATCCAAATTTGTATGTCTAGGTACGCAAAGGCTTTGCGAACCCTCCTGAACTCGTCCTGGAATCTGATTAGATAACAACACTTCAACCAGGAAGTGTCTGCAGCTGCTTCTGCTGAGTACCAGCAAAAACATTCAAATTAAAAAAAGAAAGGGGACAGGGTATGAATACCCTGGCCCTATAGTGCTGTTCCTGGGTTCCTAGAGGGACCGGCCAGGGCCAAAAAGCACTATTATTTCAAACAGTTTGCTACAAATTCACAACAAAACCTCGAATCTGCGGCAAAAAAAGCGTGGTCTTCTGCACTTGTTATTAATCCAACCCATTGAGGGCCGGGTCTCAGGTGCATGCAGTATTTATGAATTAAATGTAGGAGAGCACTTGTGCCCCCCCGCAGGGTCAATTGTTTGCCCTGAGGACCTCCATCTTCCCAGGGTTTCATGGACAATTAGGAAGGCCATGCAGAACCCATCTGGGCCCCAGGAACCACCACATCCCCGGGACATTTATAAAAAGGGACGGGCCACAAGGACCCCCATCATATGGCCTTTAGAAGCCCTGGGGACCACCACCTCCGCAAAGAAAAAGACCCATTATGGAAGGGGTCCGCACAGACCCTCAGTGCCGGTGACCACCACCTTCCAGGGCAGTTATATTTTTTTGTAAAGGGCAGCCCCGCTCCTGGGCCATATATGGCCGCAGGGACCCCCACCTCCTCAGGGCAAGCCGGTGCCCTCTGATGCAGCCAATAATGGACCTGAGGACTGCCACCCCCAGTGCTGGCTTCTGCTATGTCCTGGAGAGCCCACCAATGGTACATAGCTGTTTGTGTTTGCTAGGCAGGATCTGACACCTCCTGCCAAGTGAGAGCAAACATAATTCCACTTCCCAGTAAGTGGGAGCTGCCAAAGTGCCCCCCTTTGCTGGGAGCGGAGTCTTCATCACTTTTCCTGCCAGCAGACATAGGACAAGGAAAACGATGAAACTATTATTTTTTGCATGCAGGGAGCTGAATTACTAGCAGCTCCATATGTGTGAGAGCAGTACCGGCTGATGCAGGAGGCAGGGATGGGACTAAGGGGGCATTGAGGCTCCCCCCAAAGTCCCATAGCACACTGGGTGTCCTGGGTGAGCCCCAGGGCAAACAGGTAGACCTGGCTGGGCACAGAGGAATGGGGTCCTCAGGGAAATAATTGGCCAAAGGGGGTCAAGTGCACACCCTGTCCCATTGATTTGTGTCCGGGTCCCAGAGGATGGGGTCCACTAGGCTGAAATCAGCCAGGGAAGAGGCAGCACAGCCATCCACCCCCATTAAGTCATAGCAAGGCCCCAAGGAATGTGGTACCCAGGCCTGTTCTGCCCCTGATGATCATTACAAAGAAATTAAACCTCAACAGGAAGCACTTACAAATATAAACATAGCAGGTGCCCCTGCTGAAGCTCCACTTCTTTAAAGGACAAATGATTCAGTCTCCTGTGTTTGTGAAGCCAAGCAAGTGTGTTTTCTTGGCAAATCCATATTGAAAGATGATCTGAAATTATTGTGGATGTGAATGCATCTATTAGCTATTTTTAGGCAATTTGTAGTACTGCCACAAGTGGGTCTTTCTTGTTTTTAACTGGTGAGAGCAGAGTCCATGGTTCTACCTTAAAATTGCTACAAGTGTTCAAATGTACAAATCACTTGGAAGCTTTGCTGTTTGGCCTAGCATGCTTATAATTTGCAAAGGTCTTTCTGCCTTTTGCCAGGATGATAGGCTGCTGAACAAACACCCCCTCCAGCGCATTTATCTCCAAATTTGGTGATGCGTTCTTGATGTTAAGGAATATGAGGACATCTCCACCAAACAAAGAAGCACTTGCTTCATATACTTTAGAAGAAATACCCTTTTTGGTGGATATTTACCTCTTTGTGATCTTATTGTCTTCTCTATAGGATGATATGTGTTTTCACATATTTCTGGATAAAGATGCAACAGTAACAATCATATTGACAAAATGCACACATGGTCACTGGTGGCATTTCCTTGAGCTCCATTATACAGTTGTAGAGTAAAATATGTATTGGACAGTTAGACAAGGAGGTAGCATTTAGTAATGAACCAGTATAAAGTGCTTCACTTTGGGTGATATTTTGTGCAAAACTGAGGAGTCCTCTTGGATTAAGTCACAGGTACAGTTCCTGTGTGGCCCAGTCACCCACTCAGCTATTGAAACAGATACTTAGATACCCACTCACACACTTAGGCACTCATACACCCACTGACAGACCTACTCAGTCACTGATACACCCACTCACAGACCCACTCAGACTCTCACACACCTACACAGAGGCCTACCCAGACACTCTCAGACACACTCATAGGCAAACTCAGACACAAATCCACCCACTCACAGATTCACTCAGATACTCTTGCAGCCCTTCAAAGACCCATTTAGATACTCATGCAACCACCACAAATCCACTGAGAGACTCACGTACCCTCTCACAGACCCCCTCAAACACTCATGCACTCACTCACAGTCTGACTCACACTATCAGGGAGGTATTAGCATACCTACTGAGACACTCTGACATCTACTCACAAACCCACTCAAACACGTATGCATCTAATCACAGAACCACTCAGACAATCTCACAGCAGGGACCAGAGACTTAATTGTCTTCAAAGGTGCCTGCCCTGTCACAGGCAGTTGTAGCGCACACCTGTGCTAGCTCAAACCTGGGCATGTGCCCCCGCCATATTGTCCTTCTAGACAACCAGGGACCAAATCCAAAAGGAGAGTATGTGCTCCAGAACCAGTTTTGAGTGACCAGTGCTCATTTATCTGTCCCACTATAGGGGCACACAGAAGCTCAGCACAAGGGAGAAAATATCCTGCCATGCTAAATTAGGCAGAGAGGTGCACTGTGGGATTGTTTGAAATAGTGCACATTGGAACTGCTGTGAAAAGGTGCAGGGTTAGCCCAGGGAACCTTTTTCTAAACATTTTACACAGTTTCTAAAGCTAAGCCTGTCTGCTCTGTGCCATATCTACTAGGGGCTAAGCTCAGTTTTAAATTACAGAAACCTTTACTGGATATTAATAGTGACATTATTACTTGTGGTGGGCTTCCACCAACCCCAATTAATAATCCACGTTCTTTCAGTCTGCTACCTTAGCCACTACTGTGTAAGTTAGTCTGCCAGTTGTTTGTTTGTCATGTTAGAGATTGGTGTACCACAAACTACAAGTCCTGAGAGTCTGGGTGATGGTGTTGCAGGTGTCAAGAGGGAGCCATAAGAAGAAAAGTCTGACTGTAGAACATATGTGACAGCAGGTGGGTGTGAATCAGGGAATGTGAAGTGTCAGGGTGCGTTAGGTGTTGAGGAAGATGGGTAGGTTTCTGGGATGGTTGGAGGATAAGATGTTTGGGCCTTGTCGTGTGGGAAACTGTACATGTGACAGGAGATGCTCACTTCGACCTTGTGAGGTAGAGTATGAGCCATAACTCCTAATTGCAGGTAGGTATGTTGGAAAAATGTATAATGTAACAAATGTTGGTGGTGTTGGTGTCTCCAGAGAGTCATAGTAGGATATGGGTATCATCAGTGTGTGAAAAGTAGGTCAATCCCTTGGTCTGATTGATGATTGCCAGAAGTAGTCATGTACAAGTACTAGTGAGTGGACTTAGTGAAATCATTTGTGAAACTCCACAGATGAGCACCTCAGTTCTCTGAGGAAATAAAGTATGTGTGAGCTGTTGCATAATTCCAAGTATGATGGTGACTATCCTCTTCAGAGATGGTCTTGGTGGCTCATGTTCAGGACTTTGGAGATGAACGTGTGTGATGGGAAACAACTGTTTGGATTCCACACAAATACGTAAAGTATGGTAAATACATGCCCTCATTCATTGCTGCTGTGTGGCAAGGTTGCCTGCTCTGTAGAGCAGTGTGGATGTGGGTCAAATATGATCGCTAGGTAACAATTTAGCACAAATTGCATGCAAGAGAATACAGCAAGCCATATTGGTGTGTTGTACTAAGTGAATGACAGAGCTCAGGATTGTATGTGATCCATTACAAAATACTATTACTTGATGAGTGCTGTGGGCTAACTGATGGCTAGAGGGAATGCAGTCACCCTGGTGACATGCAGCACTGTTCTCAGCACTGGTGTCAATAAATTAATCTGAATTCACAGTAGCCAAAAATAAGATTAGCAAATCAATATGTGAAATGGCTTCCTTACCTGCACTCACCCTTTCAGGCAGGGCATGCCAGACAGCTGCCTAGCTGTATTACACAGATGGGCCCCCTTCTCAAACAACCTTCAGATGAGCTGTGTGTGGCGGGAGTGTGTAGAAGTGGTTCAATTTGTCACCCTATTATCACATTGCACCATGCTAGGTTAAATTCTCCAGGCGTTGATCACTCACTTAGTTTAGTCCTGACCCCATCATGTTTTATTAAAATTGTTCTCTAACATACTAGGGAGATAGTTTTAACTTCACACTCACCACTTCTACACACTTCCTCCACACCCGGCTCATCTGTATGTTTTAGTATGCCTCTTGATCACCACAACTAAAAACACCCCTGAGGTCCTCCCTCACAGTTAGGGGTTTGTAGCCCACACTGTGACCAGGTTCCCGATGATGAAGCATGCGAGGAGGTGCCCGATGATGAAGCATGCCACCCAAGGGTAGGTGAGGGAATTTGTCCTATAAAAGAGAATCCCCACAATCCGCTCCTACTTTGACACTGGGTGGCTTATTTAATGTGTAAAATTATGTTACCATTACATTGCCAATCCATGTTAGACTAGTGTGTTTGCCCATCCTGCTACACAATGCCAATTAGACTGAATCAATGCATTGAGGCCTACTGACACTCCATAGGTTTTACAGCAATTGCAGTTGCAAAATGTGCTTGTTAGACCTTGTATCTTTTGTGTGGTTTCCCCTGTCTTTTTGCCTCTACCTCCTGTATTTTTGATTGTATGCTAGACTTCATTTTTGCTGGTTAGTGTACTCTGGGCACTTTACCACTGCAGTGCTAAAGTGCAAGTGCTCCCTGTGCTATTAGTGAATATGATTGGTTATCCATGATTGTTATATTTGATTTACAGGTAAATCCCTAGCAGGGAGCACTGTTTTTCCCAGGGCCTATAAATCAAATGCTACTAATGGGCCTGCAGCATTGGTAGTACCAACCACATGAGTTGCCCTGTATACCTGTCTCGAGCCTGCCATTGCTGTGTCTGTGAGTGAAGTTTTACACTGGCTAGGTCAAACTCTTCACTTTTACTACATGTGAGGTTACTCCTAAGGTAGGCCCAGAGTAACCTCTGGGCAGGGTACTGTGTATGTTAAAAGGTAGGGCATGTATTGCTGTGTTTTACATGTCCTAATAGTGAAGTACTGCAAATATTTATTTTCACTATTGCTAGGACTGGCTCTCCCATATGTTATCATTGGATGGCTTGTACCATTTTATAAGTGTAACTTTCAATTGGGAAGAGCTAGAGATTTGGAGTTTGAACTCTCTATGCCCAGGATTCAAAAACAAATCTTTTAGGAAAGGTAGTTTTTAAATTGTGTGCTTGAAAATGCCACTTATAGAAAATTGCCATTTTGTTGCTTTACCATCCTGTGCCTCTGCCTGCCTGTGAAATCAACATCTGGTTTAGACAGACAGCTAGTTTGTTTGTGCCTTCACTCTAGACAATCACACAAAGTGAGCTGATGTGTGCCCTGCATATCCTGATGGCCCAAAACCAGGCTGATGGGCGTGCCTTAGCTGGAGCTGTGTGAGGTTTTGTTACTGACACCTGATAGGGCTGAGCCTGGCCAATCACAATTCTGTCTTCGCCCCTCTGTAGTATGTCTAGAGCTAGGGAAATGCAAGGAAGGATATTGTGAACAACAAAAATGTTCCTTTGTAGCATGTCTCCTTCAATGGCCAAAAGTGGTATTAGTATTGGACTTGTAACCCCATATTTTGAGAACACTTCTGGATTAGAGACTCTGCCAAGAAGAAGAGCTGAACAGCTGTCAGGAGCAGTACTGCCCCTTTGCTGTGTGTTACTTTGCTGGGTGGGCCTGCAGTTGCTGCTTCTGTCTGTGGGCAGTGAAAGAACTGGAATTTGGCTTTCTTAATCCTGCTTTTCCAAGGTTCACCAAGTACTTGTGTGTGCTTGCCTCCTGTTGGAAGTCCCAGGGCCATCAAAGAGTTCACCTGCAGAATCCCTGAGCTTCACTGCTGGGATTTCTGACCTGCCATGTGGTGCCAATTCCAGTTCTGGGCCCTTGAAGGTTTTTCTGCCTCTTTTTCCGATGCAGCACCGCTGTGTGGAAGAAGTTTTCATGCACTGCTGCAATGAGACTGAAGAAATTGACGCAGCGCCTGCTCGCAGCCCAAAGAACCACAGCAGCCAGTTTCCAGCATTCTATGTATCCAACATCTGAGACCACCGCACTGAATCCGACACAGGATCTGCTGTGCGGCTAAAGCAATGTTGCATCACCGGTCTGTGGCTAAAAGAATCAATGCTATATTCAACAGGGTTAACCCAATAACCGTCACTGGGACCTTGGTAAAAAGTTATTACAAACAGAGGGGTCCCGGACTGAAGGGGACAAAGAAAGGAATTCATTAAGAATAAAAAAAAGGTAAATGGAGAGACAAATCAAGAGAACGATGTTTTTATTCACAACGTACTAAAACCTTATTGCCGGTTATAAATTCACATCCAAAGGTTTTTCACATATTTAAATACAGTGGTGCCCATAAGCGTGAAGGGGTTGGAAAGGGGTAGTGTAGTAAGGGGATTCGTGAAGAATAGAAAAAAGAAATGCTTATTCAAGTGACAAAATAAATTTAAATTTAAATCATTCATATATACAGTGTTACAGTGACTCCCCAACTAGGGGCCACAAAAGTACAGCTGATGGCAGGACATTTGGGGTAGGACAAGACCTTCGAAAGGCTTGTCACCCACTTCGTTTGGACTCAAATGCAAAGGCACTATGATGCACATTGCAGGTCTTGCCAAACTTTCCAGGCAAGTGGCAGGTCTTGCCAAACGTGCCAGGCAAGTGGCAAGAGTGAAGGGAGATGTAAGGCCTTGCTCCAGCCTTTCCCTGTTGTGAGCCTCCCTTTTGAGCGCATGACCATCAACATTGTGGGGCCTCAGGCCCCAAGACAGCCAGTGGAAACAGGTTTATCCTGGTCTTGGTGGGCTATGCCACATGGTACCAAGAGGTTATCCCTCTGAGAACAATAATGGCACCAGTGGTGGGAGGGGCATTGATGGGGATCTTTCCTAGCATGAGTTTTCCCAAATAGGTGGTATCTGACCCGGGTACCAACTCCGTATCCATATATATGTAGTCTCTGTGGTAGAAGGGTGGGGTGACTTACAAGTTCACCACTCCTTACCACCCCCAAGGTAACAAACAGTCTTGTTGAGAGGGTCAACTGCATCCTGAAGGGCATGATTATGGTTCTGTCAGACTCCATGAGGCATGAGTGGTACATCCTCCTGCCATGCCTTCTCTTTGCTTACAAGGCGGTAACCCAGAAGGGACTGGGATTCAGCTAGTTTGAGCTACTGTATGGGTATCCCGTGAGGAGACCTCTTAGTCTGGTAAAAGAAGACTGGAAGAAAATTCCCAGTAAGCTCTCCCAGGAAGTATTTAGTTACATGCTGGCCTTCAGTATCCAGACGGCGCACTTCAGGAAAGTCGTTCAGGCAAACCTGGAAGTGAGTCAGGATGACATGATACATTGGTATGACCAAAATGTCACTCTGGTGGAGTTTCAGCCTGGCCAGTGTGGGTCATGGCCCCAGTGGAGCTGCATGCTCTACAGAACAAGTGGACTGGACCTTTTGAGGTGGTGGAGTGCAAGAGTGATGTCACCTACCTGGTGAACTTTCAGACACCCGGAAACTCTTTGAGTGTCCTACATGTGAACCGCCACAAGCCACACTTTGAGAGGTCTAAATTGACTACACTCTTGGCTACAGATGATGGAATGGAGCAGGAAAGTGAGGATGGGTCTCACCCTGAAATGGTAGAGTGACTTCCGCCAGCTGCTAGGACAGTTTGTCTCTCTGTTTTCCTTGACCCAAGGAGTCATCCACTGGTGTACTCACAAAGCTGATACTGGGGATAGCTCACCTGTAAAGCACAGAATTTACAAGCTAACTGAACAGGTCAAAGCCAGCATCAAGGAAGAGGTTTCTAAGATGCTAGCGTTAGGGGCGATAGAGGACTTGGGACACCCAGTCGTCTTGGTCCCAAAGGCTGCTGCACCCATGACCACACCTCATTTTTAGTTTTGTGTGGATTGCCATTGGTTCGACACCGTCACTAAAACTAACACATACCCTATCCCCTTGGATGGTGAGCTCATAGATCATCTCAGAGCTGCCAGGCTCCTCAGTACGTTTGGCTGGTTGTCTGGGTACTGGCAGATAGCCTTGACTGATTGGGCCAAAGAGAGGTCAGCGTGCCCAACACTGAAGGAGAAATTTCCAATTCTGAGTCAAGTACCTCAGGTTGAAGAACTCCCTCTGCCACCTTTCAGAGGTTGGTCAACCATGTTGTGCATGGGCTGGAGTATTTCATCACCCCCTACCTGGATAAAATTACAGTGTTCAGTTCCAGTTGGGGATATCATTTGCACCACCTCTGGGAAGTGTTGAAGGCCCTGCAGAAGGCAGGCCTCCCTATCAAGACCAGAAAGTGCCAGATAGGGCAGCTGGCTGTGGTGTATTTGTGACACCAAGTAGGAAGTGACAAGGTGGCACCACTACAACCCAAGATTGACACCTTTCAGGCTTAGGAGTGATAACCTTTTCAGGTCCCACAAGTTATTACAGGAGATTTGTCAAGGAAGGGGTATGGAACCCTTGTTGCCCCTTGACTGAGCTGACTTCCAGGAAGCAGTCCAAGAAAGTGAACTAGACTGCGGCTCGTCAGACCGCTTTTGATTCCCTGAAGGCAGCCATGTGCAGGTCTCCCATGCTTAAGGCGTCCAACTTCTCCTAGGAATTTGTTGTGCAGACAGAGGCTTCAACACATGGTATGGGGGAAGTTGTTGCACACCTAAACAAAGAGGGCCTAGGCCAACCTGTAGCCTTCATTAGCAGGAGGTTACTTCCCCGGGAACAGAGGTGGAGTGAAAGTGCAAGAGAATCTTTCACTGTGGCCTGGGCACTAGAGAAGCTGAGGCCCTACTTGTTTGGGACTCACTTCCGGGTTCAGACAGACCACAGGCCCCTCAGATGGTTAATCCAGATGAGGGGTGAGAACCCAAAACTGTTGAGGTGGCCCATTTCTCAGGAGGTCGGGTAGTTCTCCCTACTTTCAGCTGGAGGGGATACATTTTAGACTTGGAATCATTGGCGTGTTTCCCCTATCTTTTTGCCTCTATCTCCTGTATGTTTGTTTGTGTGCTGAACTCCGTTTTTGCTTGTTTGTGTAATTTGGATACTTTACCACTGCTGATCGGTGATAAAGTGCAAGTGCTCCCAGTGTAAATTGTGATTATGCACCCACCTGCTAGGCCCAAACCTTTACTTTTACTGTATGTAAGGTACCCCTATGGTAGCCCCAGGTTAACCTTATGGGCATGGTGTAGTGTATGTGAGAGGAAGGACATGTATTGGTGTGTTTTAAATGCCCTGATAGTGAAAAACTGTAATTATTGTTTTCACTTTTTCAAGGACTAGCTCTCTTATAAGTTATCACTATGCTGCCTTGTAACATTTTACAAGCGTAACGTTCAATTGGGAAAAGCTAGAGATTTAGAGGTTGAGCTGTCTGATCTCAGGACTTAAAAACACAACTCTAAGGAAAGGTAGTTTTTAAATTGCGTGTTTGAAAATGCCACATTTTGATTCTTGTTTCCGGTCCAGGGAAGACATGGCTTGGCAGTTCGGGCTGGACTGTTCACATGAGGCACAGGGTCAGACTGATTTGCATATAGCCCTGTCTGAACTGGGGTGGCAGAGTGGGCTAAAGAACGGTGATGGATTAAACCCAGATCTTTTGACTGGGTGTGAGTGTTTGATTGATTAAGATGCTCCGTCCATCACTACCCCCTTTTGTACCGCTTTTGGCCGCCATAAGTGTGGCAGGGTATGCTCAGACGTGAGTCGCTTGCTCAATTTGCCACTGGATTCAAGCAAGCCGGGCTGAAGACGGCTGGAATGCCAGAAACCGGTCCTCGGAAGCTTGTTTCCGGTCCAGGGAAGACATCGCTTGGCAGTTCGGGCTGGACTGTTCCCCCATGAGGCACAGGGTCAGACTGATTTGCATATAGCCATGTCTGAACTGGGGTGGCAGAGTGGGGTAAAGAACAGTGATGGATTAAACCCAGATCTTTTGACTGGGTGTGAGTGTTTGATTGATTCAGATGCTCCGCCCATCACCACCCCCTTTTGTACCGCTTTTGGCCGCCATAAGTGTGGCAGGGTATGCTCAGACGTGAGTCTCTTGCTCACTTTGCCACTGGATTCAAGCAAGCCGGGCTGAAGATGGCTGGAATGCCAGAAACCGGTCCTCGGAAGCTTGTTTCCGGTCCAGGGAAGACATGGCTTGGCAGTTCGGGCTGGACTGTTCCCATGAGGCACAGGGTCAGACTGATTTGCATATAGCCATGTCTGAACTGGGGTGGCAGAGTGGGCTAAAGAACGGTGATGGATTAAACCCAGATCTTTTGACTGGGTGTGAGTGTTTGATTGATTCAGATGCTCCGTCCATCACCACCCCCTTTTGTACCGCTTTTGGCCGCCATAAGTGTGGCAGGGTATGCTCAGACGTGAGTCCCTTGCTCACTTTGCCACTGGATTCAAGCAAGCCGGGCTGAAGACGGCTGGAATGCCAGAAACCGGTCCTCGGAAGCTTGTTTCCGGTCCAGGGAAGACATCGCTTGGCAGTTCGGGCTGGACTGTTCCCCCATGAGGCACAGGGTCAGACTGATTTGCATATAGCCATGTCTGAACTGGGGTGGCAGAGTGGGGTAAAGAACAGTGATGGATTAAACCCAGATCTTTTGACTGGGTGTGAGTGTTTGATTGATTAAGATGCTCCGTCCATCACTACCCCCTTTTGTACCGCTTTTGGCCGCCATAAGTGTGGCAGGGTATGCTCAGACGTGAGTCGCTTGCTCAATTTGCCACTGGATTCAAGCAAGCCGGGCTGAAGACGACTGGAATGCCAGAAACCGGTCCTCGGGAGCTTGTTTCCGGTCCAGGGAAGACATGGCTTGGCAGTTCGGGCTGGACTGTTCCCATGAGGCACAGGGTCAGACTGATTTGCATATAGCCATGTCTGAACTGGGGTGGCAGAGTGGGCTAAAGAACAGTGATGGATTAAACCCAGATCTTTTCACTGGGTGTGAGTGTTTGATTGATTCATATGCTCCGTCCATCACCACCCCCTTTTGTACCGCTTTTGGCCACCATAAGTGTGGCAGAGTATGCTCAGACGTGAGTCCCTTGCTCACTTTGCCACTGGATTCAAGCAAGCCGGGCTGAAGACGGCTGGAATGCCAGAAATCGGTCCTCGGAAGCTTGTTTCCGGTCCAGGGAAGACATGGCTTGGCAGTTCGGGCTGGACTGTTCCCATGAGGCACAAGGTCAGACTGATTTGCATATAGCGATGTCTGAACTGGGGTGGCAGAGTGGGCTAAAGAATGGTAATGGATTAAACCCAGATCTTTTGACTGGGTGTGAGTGTTTGATTGATTCAGATGCTCCGTCCATCACCACCCCCTTTCGTACCCCTGTTGGCGGTATCAGCATGCTTTACAGCGACCACAGAACAGAAAGGACGCTGTGGCTGCGACAGTAGGTCGCCGCAGGTTGCCCCACATTTTGTTCTACTTTGCCCATATTACGCATTGCTTAGAAAATATTTTCTGGAGGGTCTGTTAAAGAAAGCTAGATTTAGGCAGGCATGTATTGCTCTGGCATTTTTAAAATTGGCACCAGATCCTTTTACTCTTTTTATTATGACAAATTTTTCAAGATCCGCTCTCAGACTCAGAGTTTCGAGGGATGGTTGAGCTCAATGTATTGCTGTCTTGCCTTTTACACCTTGCCGTTTTGAAATAAGTATTCTACAGTATTTTAAAATTATTGTGTGACATATGAATTATTGCCTTGCCTTTATACCTCACTGTTTTGAATTTATATTTTATCGTATTTAAATTTATTGTGTGATACATGTTTATTGGGTTTAAAACTTAGTTAGGGCTCCTATTTTCCGAAATTCTCTGAGGAACAAGATAAGATGTCTATGATGAAATTGCACCCTGTAAGAATTTTCCCAAAAACTGTATACTCTAATTATATTTTTATTTTATTTTATATGAATTATTTCTTATATGGTATATGTATTTCCAGAATAAAGATTTTTCTTGACTACTGATTATGGTGTGGATGATTATTATTATGCTTTTAAAACTGAAGTTTAAACATTGATGCACACTATATCGACATCCACATATTGTATATTATGTATATGTTGTATTTTGAACAGTAATCCCTACTATGTATACTTACTTTGCTGGTAAGTTGGTAGTTGATACTGTGGAGTTGATATGTGCTGATCGATATTCTTCACCTTAGTCTAAGTACGAACTTTGTTCAGCTAGAGATAGAGATAATAATACTCTTCGGGCGGGGGAGGGTGGCAATAAGTTTTTATCAGCTTGGTTAAGCATAGCATGCCCTCCTCCATTTTGAACAGCACACAGATACAATTTACTGACTGGGAAAGATTGCATAATTGTTTTCATCAAAATTAAAATGTATTTCTATGAAGGTTGAAGGCTGCTAAGTGGTAGAAACATCTTCATCTGAAATGGCAAATCCGAATTTACAGAACAAATGTATTTAAGTCTGTTCTGCTTTGACAGAGCATATGAAAAGGGTCATGTTTGGGGGAGAAGTATGAGCTTTGTTTTTTTCACCTTCTCTCCAAACTCCGTCTGGTTTGGCTATTTTCCGTGTGCAGAGGAAGCCATGCAAATAATGCAAAATACATGTCTTGTAACAATCAGGTTGTTGATAATGGGTCACTGTGAAAGTGAGATAAAAGGCTGCCTAAATAAAACCATCTACATGGGCTAATCATATTACCATTATAATAGTACAGGCACCCCTTAAACATGAGTGCCTACTTTCAAATTAACTTTAGCAACACTCGAAGTTACTAGACTAATAATAGACATTTTCTATAACACACATGCACTTTTATGGAAACAATACCAGCACCTTTAAGCAGAGCTGCTGTTCTTGTAAGGCCAGTGGGTTTACATACCATTTTAATTATTCCTAATCCTGCATTAAGCGGAGGTACACTGTTAAAATACATGTATATACACATATGGTGACTATTACCACTATGTAGTTAAGGTTAGTTTTAGGTTATATTTTAACTTTGATGACATTTGATGAATCTGCATCACACCTTCAAAATATTTTTCATAAGTCATAAATTTCTAGAGTGCTAAGCGTCATGTTTATCCAACTGGGAAGACTGGTGTCTGCCACAGTGCCTCTGGGGCCACTAACGCTGTGCAGCACAAGTCATGGGGCATTTGTGGTTGTAAGGTTATGACCTCTACGATGTACACTGTTGTTAATTTCTGACTGCACCAGGCAGCCCTTGCCGGCTGGTGTGCACACACCCCACACACATCCAACAGAGGTGCCACTCGGTATGTGTGCCTGCTAAAAAAAGGGGCCTTGCACACGTGCACATAGCCAGTTACACCATCCGAGCAAGTGTATCCATGTAGTCCTTGTGCAAGCATGATGGGCACTAGTCCTGCAATGTCACAGTGTGCTGTCTTCATTGGACATTACCATGTCACCTCAGCGTTGGCAGTAACCATGGACATGTTGCTGCTCAAGCAAACCCCAGCATGCACAAGCAGTGTGTGCTGGTCCAGCGTATGTCAGGTTACCGCAGGGGTGTGCTGATTTGGCTGGGGCAGCAAAAATACACAAGCTGCCCACCTCCCACCTTTTGTCAATAATTATTTCCAAGAGAAAACCAAAAAAGTAAAGAAATAATTTTGGTTTGTCTGGGTACCTTTATTTATACGCCTACAATTTTTCAATTCTTTTTGTGAGCTCTTTTCCTCAAGTTTTTATGAATAAAAAAGACACATATATACATTCACTACTATTTACAACACATGTACATAATACAATACATAACTCTTAAAGGGAGAAACAATATACACAAAAAGAATTGAAAAATTGTAGGGGTATAAATAAAGGTACCCAGACAAACCAAACTTATTTCTTTCCTCTTTTGGTTTTGTCTTGGAAATAATTATTGACAAAAGGTGGGAGATGGGAAGCTTGTGTATTTTTGCTGTTTAAAAAGGGTCCAGCCCACTCCCTGTAGGACCTAACTCCTTAGTCGTATAGATGTGGCTGGGGCAGCAGGACGGACCTGGCCTCGTGCAGGAGGTGCGGTAAGTGTATCTCTGTGTTGAGGTGTAGTCGCCACCAGGACAGCAGTACTAGATGTTGCAATGTAGCATGCACCAGGAGGGCGGGCCCACGCAGACACGGACAGGTAAAAGTGCAGTGCACACAAGTGAGGGGGCTCGTGGGAGGGAGGAGCAGCTATGTGGCAACATGACACACAGTGGGGCCGCTCATGTGCCACATGCTGGGTATACCATCCAAGATTCCCAGGGTCGCAGACATCCCACCATACCCACGACAGGCCGCTGTACATCTCCTGTATGCATGCAGATGGTGAAGGTACTGTAGGGATGAAAGGTCCTTTGCCTGCAGTATCAGGCGGTATCACATCTGCAGCTCTAAGCAAGAACTTGCATGTGGCCAGCACCCCCTGACAGTCTCCCACACTACTCACTGCCCGACGTGTGACCAATGTGTACACATCCCACACACAGGATTACTTTCTCATAGGTAGTGTGCATGAAAAGGCCTTTACATGTACTATGACCCCACCCAAGACCTGCACCCGTTGCAAACAGACACTGCTCATTGCAACGAGCTGTGCCATTTCATCCACAGGTCTGGTGCAGGGCAGGCCATTGCTGCTTCAAGCAGAGCCACTGACGCAATGGCAGACCATCCTGGACACATGCTCGACTCCAGTCATATGGAGCTGGACTGTGCATGTCTGCTGCATGTCCTGGGGGCACTGCCCTTAGCAGTGCCTCGGATAAGTTACCGGCTTAGCTTCCGGCTTGTAGACATCACCTGCGTTCAGCCTGTGTTGCATTGTCGCTCGTACATATTTGAGTGATCCATGGATGTCTGCCTCTCAAACATCATGGTGGCTGACCTGTACTTCCACGTGTGTGCGCGCCCCTGTTGGCCCAGGAGTGTCACTGTGACACCTGTTTATGACATGCATGGATGTTTGGCATTCAGACTGGGAAATGGACCTGGGAGATTTCACGAGTCATTGTGTGCAGTGAGCACATTGAGCCACTACCTGATTGGGCTTTGGTTTACATTGGCTCGAGTGGTTGTTGACAGCACATTTGTCCAGGTCAGCTGATGGATTACGTCAATGACATGTCAAATGTGTTGGACGATGATGGTTAATTGGAGCTGTTGGCCTACGCTGCTGCACTTGCGTTAATGGACGAGTGACAAGGTACCTGCAGCCCCAACTGGATGTGACCCATTGCACGTGTTCCGAAGCCTGTTTGCAGGTGGTGGATCTGGTTACATTTCCCAAGACGACAGTGGACATGCCTGCATTGTCCTGGACACATAATCCCAGCGTGGACAACCAACGCGGCTTGGCACAGACTTGTGTTGGTGATGGACTCCCCGGAGGTGGACATGGGCGAGTTGCTATGTTCCTCATTCATGCATGCTGCTGCATTGGTCTGCATATTGTGGCACTTTTCTTGGCCGCACTGACACGCACTTGTTGATAAAGTTGGAGTACTTTTACTTGTTTCCGACTGTGTTGTGTCTTGCTTTGTATGCCAATGTGTGTGTCATGGACTATCTGACTCCGTGCCATACGTGCATTGCTACCCCATCAGGCTATGGGTTTGTACTTGTGCATTCTCGGGTCAAAGTTTCGTGCTTTGCCAGGTGCTTATGGGCGTTTCTGGGCCACAGGCGGAAACACTAGTGTCATGTGTTTGTTTGTGCAAATGTTGATGTTTGTACCACATTGTGTTCGATATTGGGGTGCTCCGCTTCCTATGTGTGTGTACTGCATTGTGTGTGGGATGTCCCTTCGGCTCTGATTTGGGTCATCCTTCTCCCTTTTGGGCAGTGTGGCTTCAGTGTGTGTCGTGTGCCTGGTGGTGCTTATCCCTGCTTCCCTCATTGCGAAAGGGCTCATTGCATGTTTTTTCACTTTGGGGCTTGTTCTTTTATCTCTGTCACGGTAGTTGTATCACGGACATTGGCTGCTTTTTCAGGGAACTATCGCATGGTACCGCGTGTTGTGAATTCCACGTTAACACAGGGTTATTTTCCCGCCACCGGCTGCGATGTTAGCATTTTTTTGTGATATTTAGCACACGTTCTTGGGAATATACCCCTGTGAAACAAGAACTTTACTAAGGAAAGTCCATTTGCTTAGTTTAATGTTAATCTGTTCGTCAGATTTTGAGAAATTTGCATTATAAAAAGAGCCTTTTGTAAATTGTGTCCATTATTTAATTTATAGCTAATTTGAGGATCCTGAATAGTCCCAGGTGAAACTTAAAGTACATCAGAGTAATTTTCATGATTTTGGAAATTACGCGTGTTAAACGAAATTCCTGAAATTATTCCGAACATCGATGATAATAGCACACGACAAAGTAAATCAATTTTTCTCTATCCATAGTGTGGTTATTGTTATTGGCAATGTTATGGAGATCTCTAATAACGTTATCAATGTTATTTGTGAAGTCACATCCTTCACCTTTAAAAACCGAAAAATCATAATTAAAGCTAATGGAATTTACCTAATGAGAAATGCAGATTTATTATAGTCAGTATTGCTCTATTGCTTGTGCTGCTTGAAGCATGGTTTTTAAAGCTGACATGCTTTCACCTGCTTTCTGTTTGATTACAGTTTCTTTCTGCTCTTGTTTATGCTAGAATTAATAAGCCTGGTGCAGTGGTAAATAGTAAGTCAGTATCAAATATTAATGCCATCAACTTTATAATAATAGCATCAATTGACATAATTTAAGGTTGGTGCTAGTAGGTGTCAGCATGAATCATAACAGTGGAATATTAAAATCAATAATGAGAATATTAGTAAGACATTTAGAATGTCAATACAATTAGATTCACTTGAAAGAAAAGCTTGATGGAAAAATATCTCACTATGTAAACCAAATCAGAATGTAAACATAATACATTGAACAAGCTTCAACACACACACACAAACAAACACACACATACACCTTTTATGGATTAGATGTTTGTCTAAAATGTATACTTTATAAGTGAACTGTTATTTCTGGCTGTATTGAAACCAATATTTAATAGGATCACATTATTTAAAAAGTTACATTTTATCTGAAAAACATGATAAAATAAGTAAAGTATGATCATGTGCAGGTAAAACAAGATCAGAAAAATTATTATTGTAAAAAGGAAAGAACGTGCAAGAGGCCTACTATCTAGAAATTAAAACACAGTGAACAAGTGCTAATCACTAGAATTTGCACTTTTGTTGGAATTAGAGCCTAATGCACCCACTAATGTAAGGTATTTTGGGGTTGCAAAGCCTGTAATTCACGAAATCCAAAGTTCTGATGTGGAAACGGAACATTGTGATTCACAAATGTCATTATCTGTCACAGTTTACAATTTTTGATCCATTGTAAATTATTAGAACAAGGGCATTCCCACTTCCTAACTATTCACAAAGTATTGTAAATATGAGTGCAATTGCCCGTGTAAACTTTTCATTGGATATTCTGCTGTAGGGATTGGTAGGAGCACACAGAGATATACAGAAAATGACTGCATCCTCCCGATATTGTACTTTGCAGCAAGTTTTGTTTTCAAATTGCAACCCCTGACCCATGACATTTATATTTCGAATGCATGGCTGGAGACCTGGCATCCTGTGAAGACTAAATGCTGGATTCCCTGCCCTTTTGCGAAGCTGTACAAAGAGAAAACTTCAGTGCGAATATTAACTGGCATGATTCTGCAAATCTTATTGAAAGTCTTTTTGGCACTGGGATAAATCAGTGCATCCATCAAAGTGCAAAATGCGCTCCAGGTCTCAAACCAGTAGCTGTGCATACACATTGACTGCTTTCTGATTTGGGGATTTACATAGCAACGTAAACGCCTTCACTGCTGGAGAAGCAAGAGTCACCTTTTATCAAACAATAAAAAACAATGTGATTGTGTACAATAACACCTTATGCATCAGATACCAGCTAACAGAGGTCATGGTACAAATGTGTGCAATCAATTGCAGGGCGTTTCACAACTTAATACTTGGGGAGCCCAAGCATAATTTTCCAGCAGCAGAGGAGAAACGCTACCTCTTGTGTAGCAGAGCCCGTGTGTGGCAGCAACTCGTCACGCAGGAGTAGGAGTCGAGTCCCCCCCGCCGCCGCCTCTCAACAGCAACGCAGCCGCAGAGCGGGGGGACTCCAACCCCCAGGAGCCTTTGCGGGGGCGCGCCGTGTGTGACGCGGAAGGAGGGGCCCGGAGGCGCTCAAAACAGCAGCGCTCCCGGAGCGCCTTGGGAGCCCAAGCATAATTTTCCAGCAGCAGAGGAGAAACGCTACCTCTTGTGTAGCAGAGCCCGTGTGTGGCAGCAACTCGTCACGCAGGAGTAGGAGTCGAGTCCCCCCCGCCGCCGCCTCTCAACAGCAACGTGGCCGCAGAGCGGGGGGACTCCAACCCCCAGGAGCCTTTGCGTGGGCGCGCCATGTGTGACGCGGAAGGAAGTGCCCGGAGGCGCTCAAAACAGCAGCGCTCCCGGAGCGCCTTGGGAGCCCAAGCATAATTTTCCAGCAGCAGAGGAGAAACGCTACCTCTTGTGTAGCAGAGGCCGTGTGTGGCAGCAACTCGTCACGCAGGAGTAGGAGTCGAGTCCCCCCCGCCGCCGCCTCTCAACAACAACGCGGCCGCAGAGCGGGGGGACTCCAACCCCCGGAGCCTTTGCGGTGGTGCGCCGTGTGTGACGCGGAAGGAGGCACCCGGAGGCGCTCAAAACAGCAGCGCTCCCGGAGCGCCTTGGGAGCCCAAGCATAATTTTCCAGCAGCAGAGGAGAAACGCTCCCTCTTGTGTAGCAGAGCCCGTGTGTGGCAGCAACTCGTCACGCAGGAGTAGGAGTCGAGTCCCCCCCGCCTCTCAACAGCAACGCGGCCGCAGAGCGGGGGGACTCCAACCCCCAGGAGAATTTGCGGGGGCGCGCCGTGTGTGACGCGGAAGGAAGTGCCCGGAGGCGCTCAAAACAGCAGCGCTCCCGGAGCGCCTTGGGAGCCCAAGCATAATTTTCCAGCAGCAGAGGAGAAACGCTACCTCTTGTGTAGCAGAGGCCGTGTGTGGCAGCAACTCGTCACGCAGGAGTAGGAGTCGAGTCCCCCCCGCCGCCGCCTCTCAACAACAACGCGGCCGCAGAGCGGGGGGACTCCAACCCCCGGAGCCTTTGCGGTGGTGCGCCGTGTGTGACGCGGAAGGAGGCACCCGGAGGCGCTCAAAACAGCAGCGCTCCCGGAGCGCCTTGGGAGCCCAAGCATAATTTTCCAGCAGCAGAGGAGAAACGCTCCCTCTTGTGTAGCAGAGCCCGTGTGTGGCAGCAACTCGTCACGCAGGAGTAGGAGTCGAGTCCCCCCCGCCTCTCAACAGCAACGCGGCCGCAGAGCGGGGGGACTCCAACCCCCAGGAGAATTTGCGGGGGCGCGCCGTGTGTGACGCGGAAGGAGGCGCCCGGAGGCGCTCAAAACAGCAACGCCCCCTCCGCGTAGCGGGACGCGAGCGGGACCAAGCGCGGGGCTAAGCCGGGCAAAGGGCGGGCCCTCTGTGGCCCTCAGAGGCCTGAGGAGCCTGGCCTGGGCCACTACCCCTGCCCGATTTCCTTCAAGCCCAAGTAACTTTTGGACACAGAAACTGTAAGTCTGCTAATATCTCATTACATGATACAGGGTTGTTAGTTGCCATTCATTGCTAAGCCCTAAGTACATGGGCCTGTCATCACACTGTTAACATTTCAAACGGTCATTTGAGATTAGCACTAGGGATTGTCATGAATTGTCGGGAGACCAGAAGCATGGCTGTTGCAGGAGCGAAAAAGTTAACCGGGACTCTGGACGACTTTATTGTTCGCACCAATGCATTAATTGATGAGGGGATAGTATTAATGGACAGGAGGGTGTCCCAAGATCTAGCTATGGCCAAGAGATCTTCCCTAGGCCTCATTGCCCAGGCATGTATGCCCAACACCGAGTCCCGCCCCAACACTCTCGCCATGGTACACAACACTGGGGATACTGGGGATTTTGATGTCTTAAGCTCACACAGGATTTGGAAGCTACCCCTAATCTTAATCTTCTGACAGAGAGTGGCTTAGACAGAAATGAGCTAGACAATCCACCCTTGGCAAGTGCCACAAATCAAAGGGGTTTGAAAGAAGGGGCAATCCCTAAACAAAAGGCCAATAAATCCACCACCCTTAAAGGGAGGAAAGCACAAACTGCCCACAACCGAGACAATACCATCTTAGACCCGGCAATTGTGAATAATAACTTGGCAGTCTGTGCAAATGATACAGGGGGGGTGCACTCGACAAAAATTGGCTTGCCTCTAAGTCTTCCAGAAGACACCATTATCGACAATAGTCTGGAGGAAACCCTGGAACTTAGAGGTGAAGTAACTAATCTAGCCAAAGATAGCCAAAATGGGAGTGGGTCAAGCACGGCTAATAATAATATTTTTAATATGTTAAAAGCCCTACTCGAACCCATAGAGGTTAGATTACGTTGCTTAGAAACCATTTTGAAAAACATTCATAAGGATATAAGTGCCCCAAGCTTTACCTTGAACGCTAAGACATCCCACGTCGCGAATACAGCTAATAAGTCATCTTTGGCTGGCAAAAGCGTCAATGTGGCTAAAAGTAATGTTCCCAAGAACCCTAGTAACACTCCAAACCTGGGAGGCACTAAAGCAAAGACCCCTGATCTAAAACAACCAGAGAATTCAACTAAATCTAAGACAACTCCCCAAGTTAAATCTAATGATCCCACTCCGCCGACCCCAAATCCTGACCCGGCCCCAAGAGTTAAGGTAGCGGCCCGTAGAAACATCCATCTTCCCCCAGATGCCTCCTCCTATGTAGTGATTCTTACTGGAGTCACTGAAATTTCACCATCTGAAGTAGAATCCTACCAGGCCCTGAAAAATAAAGTGTGCCACTGGCTCTCCAAAAACCATCCCCTACCGCCGAATATTCCAAGTAACATTCTAATGGTGGAGAGAACCCCATGGGTGGGAGGGAATAGAAAAAACTTACAAGGGGACTGCGTTGTGGTCACTTTCGAAAACACACAGGTGGTAGAATATATATGTAGAGGATCCTCTAGATATCAAGCAAGCACTGTTACTGCTAGGCCCCTCTCTTATTTCTACCTACCTGAGAATCAAGTAGATAAAAGATGGAGTTGGCTAAGGGGCCCACAGGACCAGAAATCCAGACAGAGGTTTAACCCCCCATGGGAGGCGCAACCTTATGGCTGGGGTGAGGGTGGAGATGAGGAATGGAACTTGGTTAGGAGAAGAAGAGGCAGACCGCTTCAAGGTGGGTTTGTCGCAGGGCCACAAAATAGTCACCCACATTATTACCACCAGACTGCAAATGGTTATGATAATTACTACAACTTCCCAACTGCTAATCGCTATGAATGTCTGTCAACCATGGACTGGGCCCACTGACAAACACAGGGCTCACCATTTAGACAGAGGCCTAATATCTCCCCCACCCCTCTGCAAAAGGAAAATAGTATTTTGAACATGCAGAAGTTAAATCTAATTCCAACTTTTGACAAGGGTCCTGTAGTTGCTGAGGTCAGGGGGGTGCATAACTCTCAAAAAACATTTTGTAAAATCCTTACTTGGAATGTGGCGGGAATAACCGCTAAATCTCTAGATCCTATCTGGCAGGGGTTTGTTAAACAATACGATATATTGGCCTTCCAAGAAACATGGGATATATCAACCTGTTTCTCACTGGATGGCTTTCACAGTTTCTCCACCCCAGCAGCATCGGGTGTAAGAGGGAGAGCTAAGGGAGGCCTGCTCATACTGTTTTCACTTAATCTGGTTGGGTTTTTAAAAAAAATAGAACCTGCTCCTATGAATACGCTAATAATTGAGTGGGCTATTTCGGACCATCAAACCTTTTTATTTATTAACTTCTACAACTCCAGGGAGGGCTCTTTTGTGAATGAGCACCTGATTGCCCTGTCAGATTTTTTGTCAGTCTATAAACACGATTGCACTTCCGTCCCAGAGATGGTTATCCTGGGCGATTTTAATATTCACCCCTGTGAGGGGGACTGTTATAATGACATATACGGAGGATCACCGGTTGAGGGGATTCCCCACTTTGAACATACTAAGGAGGGTGAGGGGCTTGAGAGCCTTCTTGCCAACTTAAATTTATTTGAACTAGGCCTCGGCAATAATGAGACCAGAGTGCCCACATTTATTGGGAGAGACGCAAACACCATCATTGACTATATCTTTGTATCATCTGGGGTGCTAACAAAAACACGGGATACAGGGTGGTGACCGCTATTTTCAGCGATCACAACCCTGTCTTACTGGCAGTAGACCTGGATTGTTTCCTGACCGGAAGAGACACAGGTGTGGTTGCCCCAAGAGATCTCTCAACTAAGGAGCAGGGTAAGAGGATAAAATGGGAGAGGATTGTCCCTGAAAACTTCTTCAAAACATTAGCGCAGAAAACCGAGGCAAAGATGGCAGTCTGCCTTGATCCCACTTCACTAGGGCCTGACGTTGTGGCTGCCAA
Organism: Lissotriton vulgaris; assembly: GCF_964263255.1. Classification (NCBI taxonomy): domain Eukaryota; kingdom Metazoa; phylum Chordata; class Amphibia; order Caudata; family Salamandridae; genus Lissotriton; species Lissotriton vulgaris. Next base: position 2,081,301,967 of record NC_141687.1, read on the forward strand.
TGTTGAGATATGCTCAAGGATCTCCAAGAACTTGGAGTCCAGGAATGGCTCACAAGGTATTAAGAAGACATATAAATGGTTTGATAAGGAATGCTCGCTCACCCATAGTGCCTTACTGAAAGCACTTAAACACAGACCTAGAGATAAGGCACTTGTGGCGAGCCTTCGAAAGGAATATAAATTTGCACTTGCTAATCGTAAGAAACAAATCAAGGAGGAAGCCTGGGATAAACTATTATCCACAGACGTACTGAGAGACAGCAAAGCATTTTGGGCCATTATTAATCAGTCATTTTTCACCGAGGATGGGAAAACAGATATGGACTGTGTGATCAAAGAGGAAAGATGGCTTAACCATTTTAAACAAATCTATGAAACTGAGCCAGGGGTTCCAACTTCCACAGTTATAGCGGCTCCTCGAAACACCATGACCATGAAGTTTAATATCTCCGAGGTGGAAAGGGCGATTAAAGATACAAGCAAACATAAGGCCCCTGGACCCGATGGGGTCCCTGCCGATCTTTACATTCAGTACCCACAATTTTGGTCCAAAATATTAACTAACGTCTTTAATGCAATACCTTCATCAGGCTTCCCATCCTCCTGGTCCACCTCCATTATTGTCCCGATTTTCAAGAAGGGGAACAGGGGGGATCCTGCCTGCTACAGGCCAATATCCTTGTTGGACTCTGCTGTTAAAATCTTGGGCAGAGTCATTCTACAAAGACTTGAGGATTGGCTTGAGGGGAGTGACCTCCAGTATGGTTTTAGAGCACATAGGGGGACCATGGACCAATGTTTAAATCTTCACCTTATTATTAGTAAATACACAGTGGTGAAGAAGGGGCTTTTATATTTAGGTTTCATGGATTTATCCTCCGCATTTGATTTGGTTAATCGCTCTAAACTATGGCTTATTTTGCGGGACATGGGTCTGGACATTACTTTGGTTAATTTTCTACATGATCTTCATCAGAATTTGTCCGCTTCTGTTAGGGTAACAAGGGAAGGCAGGTGTGCTGAGCTATTCAGATCAGGGAGAGGGGTCAGACAAGGTTGTATTCTGGCCCCTCTCCTATTTACACTCTATATCAATTCCCTGGGTAAATCTCTGAACCTAGCCACCCTGGACGTTCCGCGTATGGGAGGGTCATCCATCCCGGTCCTCCTGTACACGGACGACGCCGTCCTACTTGCACGCACAGGCATGGGTTTACAAAGACTGCTAGACCATTTTGGCTCCTTTATGGAAGCCTTGGATTTAAAAATTAATACTTCAAAATCCCACGTCATGATAACTGGTCCACGCAGGAAAACTATGAAGATCAAAACTTTTAGATGTAATGAAACACCAATCTCCAGGGTACCTTTCTTCTGTTACATAGGTGTTACCTTTGATGAAAGGGGAACCTGGGGGCCTCAGTTGAAACTCAAGGGCAATGGGGTTGTAAGATCCACCACAGGTCTTATGAATTTCTCTAAAAGACTTGGCTCGAGACCCATGGAGGATATGATCCGCATCTATAAATCAAAATGCTTAGCAATTGCATCCTATGGGGCCGATATTTGGGGCTATGTACCATCACCAGGCATTCAAACTATAGAAAACAATTTTATACGATCTCTTTTGTCACTCCCACAGTCATCCCCTACATTTTCAATTCACTGTGAAGTGGGCTTGGGATATATTACTGATCTCCTAAAAATGACTCCCTTGCTACGATGGGTTAAAACCTGGACAAATGAGGAGATTACGCTGAACAACCTCAAACTTAAAGACTGTATGGCCTTGGATAAAGCGGATAGTATACCCGGGCTTGCGTATGTTAGAGCGGCATGCGTGAGGCTGGGGCGTCCGGACATGTATTCATTACCACAGGGCCTCAGGAAAGAGGATGTAGGGTGGGTTAAGTTGCATTTCCGAAATCTGTTGGAGACAGAAAGGGAGGAGGTCGAACTTAGTAAACCAATGGTGAGATTAATATATCAATTATCAATCTCCCCAGTCATGGAACCTTACTTAAAATACGTGACTAAACCATACCATTGTTTTCTTTTACTTAGGTTCAGGTTCAACCTCATTCACCTTGTGCTTGGCGCCTATACAAAGTGGGGGACCCCAGAAAATACCCCACCTTGTACCTGTGATAGTTTTTCTACACAGGACATGCTTCATCTAGTGATGTTTTGTGAACACTATCTGGTGGCCCGCAAAAAATTTTTATATCCAATTTTGAAAGATCTTAACTTTGTCCAGGTGAGGCCTGCACTTTTACATTTGCAAATGCTTAATTCTGTGCAGGTCACATATAGTGTAGCCAGTTTTTTGGTAGCGGCAGCGTGAATAAACAAAATAAGACTCACCCAGATGAATAATTAACTAGGTTGATATTCTGTCAACTACGTTTTGGGAAAATGTATTAAGAACAGTGGGAAACAGGGGTGGCCTCTTTGAATCTGTACTGCTTAGTATCTACTCTTTGTATCAAAGATTTTAATTGTTTTAACAATGAACGTATGAATTACAATCATGTGTATATTTGTATATTTGTACATTTTACTTGTATAATGTATGTATGTTTAATAATGAACTGTGTATTGCTTTTATGGTTTTAATTAACCGAAATAAAGATATTTGACTGACTGACTGACTGATAATACTCATCATTGTATCCACTTTTCATCAAAATGAAGTTTTTTTTATTGCTATAGGAAAGTATCATGAGTCAAGGCAGATGAAGGTGCAGCCAACATCTAAAAATCCTATGTGGGATGTATATCCCTTTACTTCCACAGCAATGGTGTTATACTAGAGATAGAAGAAAACCTCTCAAATTAGTAAGTTCCAATTATGTGTTTAGTGCGTTAATATGTTTATTATTTTCTCATTTACGAATATATAAATCAATTCAAACAGTGTAGATTATACAAGGTGCTCCTAATAGGTGACTGCGCAGTGAAAACGATATATGGTGACTAAAATTGCAATTGTGCTATGTATACATATGTGGCTGATAGGGACAATACAATGTTTGAAGTCAACACCCGTGGAATGAGTGTTGATATCCACCAACAAATTCTTAAAAACACAGTCCACATATGTTTATTTGTAATGTTTCAACCCCTGACTCACAGCTTTTAGAGCAGGGTCATCATTGGAACGTGAAATATATATCAGAAACACAAATCACAGTTAAGAGAATATATAGAGCGTTAGTTATGGTGCCCACTGTTCATGTGCTAATATAATGGGCCTCAGTGTAAGCCATGGTGCTCCAAGGGAAGGAAGAATAAACCTGTTCCCTTGACATCAGATCTGGAGGATCCTTATTTTAGTATAAACCAAGACCGTGACAACACGCTAGATCATATCATGTGGAGAAGTGTGGCTCAATGGTTAGAGCAGGCAGACCTTGATGCAGAGCTCTGGCAGGGACCAGGGTTCGATTCCTGCCCCGGCGGGTCTCGGGATCATTAATTACCCTGTCCGGATATTCTCGCCTCAGTGCCTATTCAGATCATGGGTCCCACGCTGCAATTCTTGGCAATAGCTTGCTTAGTCTCCACAACGGCCCCCACAACGCGAGGGATGTCTGGTCTGCACCATGGGGGTGCCCAGGAGTGGAAACTTCACAGGGAAAGCCAGGAAGGGTTCCCTTGCGGTATTCGTACAAGCGCCGGGAAACCCACTGCGGGTAGCTGTGCGCTATACAAGTACAAAAACATTTACATTTACATCAAAGTTCACATAGACAGTTGTTGTACGACAGTTCCTTCTGTATTCTTTATTTCCTTAAAATTCTCTTGCTCAACCAACATGTGATTCATTGTACAGGGAGTTCCCCATGACTTCTTCAGGGCTACAAGATATATTAAACATCTGGTTGTAGTGTGCACAAAACACTCCACACAGCAGAGGAGCACCCGTGACTATGGTGCTATACATTGTGGCTACAAAAAGTCATAGACTGGTGAGTACACTAAGTGGAAACCCAAGCATAATTGTTTTAACCAACCTCTATATCCATGTTCATTATATCCATATCCATTTTATCACAATGGCAAGTTACCTTATATTTTAATGCTACATAGATCACAAGATTTGGGGAGTGGAACATTTCTGAAAATACTTAAAAGTGTATTTAGTTTCCCTTTTTTCACTTTTTACCATTTGTGATTCACCCCCGTACCTCAATAATGTTGGCAAACCTCAGGCATGCAAAAAAGCCTCACAACTGGAGGGCACATACCTGTCTTCCTCTTTATCAAAAGTCCCAAGAACTCCTAAATGACATTGAGCAAGGATAAGGAACCTAACTCATCAAAATGTAGATTGAAAACTATAATGACCCTAATAGCCCCTTTTGGATCCTTCCTACCTTGCAAAAGGTTGTAATTCCATCCAGATGAACACCAATAGAGTTTCTGTAAGTGAGTTAATCTGCGTATCAATTTTATATTGTATCAGTAGCAGGCCTCATTCTATATCAGTCCTAATATTATCAACTAAAATGTATTAGCATATCTCAAAAATAATAATTTTTACTCTCACCCATATCATGTATGGCTGTATACGTTCTACTCTTCGAATAATCACGTCATGGCGCATGGGTGCATGCATTGGCGCTAGGCTGCAAAGTGTAGCGCCAACCTAGGGGAAAACGCATAGCTAAACCATATTCTTGTAAATATGGTGCAGCTCGGAATTTCTGAAGTGGCAGAGTGAGGTGTTAAGCCAGGAAGGCTAATGTCTTTCTTCATCATTTCCCTTGTAAATATACCCCTTAAAGCTTCATCCGAACCAACGCAGCATGCTGCATCTCGACATGGTACCCTGCATTGCCTAACATAAATATTGTGTGCAACAATGTTGTCCCTTTGGGTGTATCAGTAAGATGGAGAACCAATCAGTCAGACATAGCCGTTGAATAAATGTTTTAGAAATATACATTCCCCACCTCAGGCTGGATAGAATTACCCTGCCATAAAGTATTGTTGCAAAAGGTTTGAGGGCAAAGTCTTTCTCTCCAAAATTTGGAAATGTGAAGTTACATAAACATCTTCTCAGGTTCACTATGTCCCGCCAAACATCTTCCATTCTTTTAGCCAGATACCAGGACTCTCCAAGTCGATTCGATTCAAAAACTTTATTCGATCATTGATTAATAATCATAAAAGTGCATACATACATAAATAAAAACATGAGGGTACAGCAAATTTTAAGTTAGTCACATATCAAAAAAGCATGCTATTCCTCAAGCATATCGATTTTAAAATAAATACAGCAGTAAAAAAACAAATGTCCTGTGAATCAAGTCCAAATAAAAGCCCCATGGCCGATACAATAGTGGATACATTATATTTTTTTAAAAGCGGTTTCAGATATATTTTTCGAAGGTGAAGATAAAGAGGGCATAACAATAAAAAATGCTCCGTACTTTGCTTTGTGGTCCCATCACACGGACAGGGGGCAGTAGTATAGGTCTTCATTACAGGGTACGCAACAAGCAAATGAACAATCCCCATCCGTAATCTTGTCAATACATATTGGTGGGATCGGATAGTAACCAATTTAAGGTACCCTGAAAGCCCCATTTCTTCTTTAGTATATCTGTCATAAAAAACATTTGTGGAGAACTGAGCAGTAGCTGCATTGCGCTTCACCATGCTAACCCTCAGAAATTCATGTTTAAGCTCACTCTTCGGGATATCTAAAACACAAGAAGGGTTATCACGCACAGTAAAATTAAAAACATCATTAAATATTTGAATAATATAGTTAAGCCAAGGGATGCGGGAACATTTGTCCATGTGAAGACAATCTAAAATAATCTTTCTTGTGAAACCAGTCTGTTCCTTAATCCATATGGATCTCCATACTAACAGGGGTCTTAATCTGATCAAGTCAGATAGATGTTCTAGACCAACCTCCTGATGGATCAGCTTTGTTGAGGCAGAAGGTGGTAAACACAGGAGTTTTTTGACAAATTTATTTTCCTCAACCTGGAGCATGTTGTTTTTACAATGGCCCCACACTCCTGAGCCATATAGGGCCAGAGCAACACATTTGTGTTGGTATAGGTACAACATGTCTGGTATCCGTCTTGAGCCTAACTTGGATGCAAACTTAAATATGCCAAAATAACACTTGGCCATTTTGGCTCTTACATTAATCATTTCAGGTGTCCACATCCCCCCACTGTTAAAAGTGATACCCAAATAACAGAATTTGTCCACCACTTTTATAGTTTGGTCCATAACTGTAAAGGGCCTTAAGTTTTTAATTTTCTTCCCACAGGGCATTATAAAAGTTTTTGAATTATTAATTTTTAATTTTCTCCTATTAATAAAATCTGCAAATTTATTCATAAGTTTTTGCAACCCAAGAGGGGTTTGTGAGAGCAGAACCGCGTCATCCGCGTAAAGCAATATTGGGATGGAAAGGCCATCAGCAGTCGGTGCATCTGCACTGATGGTCCGTAGTTCCGACTCAATTGCATTAATAAAAAGGGAGAAAAGAAGAGGTGCAAGGACGCATCCCTGCCTTATTCCAGAACCTACTTTAATACTGGGTGTACACTCCCCCGATTGCCCGTAGCGTATCTTAGCCGTCAGATTCCTATAAAGTTGGGCCAAGAAATAGATAATATCCTGTGGAGCACCCATGTCCAACAAGGTTGACCACAGAAGGCCGTGGTCAACCAGGTCGAAGGCACTGGTCAGGTCGGCAAAGCAAAGAAACAACGAGCCTTGTTTAGCCCGTGTATATTTGCCTATAATAAGGTCTAAATTAATGCACTGTTCTATGGTGCCTAACCCCTTGCGGAATCCATACTGAGAATCCGCAAGGATCCCTTTATCTTCTACCCATTCCTCCAGACGACTCAGTAATACCCTACTCATAATTTTTAGTGAAGCAGTGAGGAGAGAAATCGGGCGATAGTTTTTTGCCTCACCCCTTTCCCCTTTTTCATACACCGGGATAATGATTGATTCCCCCCAAGTCTGTGGGGCCGCAATCATTGCAGCTGCATTAAAAACCTTTGTTAACAATGGGCTCCAGATGGAAACCTCAGCTTTATAAAGGTCAACGGGTACCCCATCAGGGCCCGGTGCCTTTCCCCCCTTGCTGACCCGGATGGCGGCATCCACCTCAGAGACTGTGATATTAAGAGGTAGGGGGATAAAAGCCACGGTCTCCCTATCACCCCTACAACTAGTCCTTCAGGGTTAAAAATACTAGTAAAATGAGCCACCCATTGTTCCTCAGACACCTGGGCAGACATTACCGGGGCTTCTTCATTTTGGAGGAAGGGACTATTGACAGTGGACCAAAAAAGCTTGGCATCCTTAAGATCCACTGCCTTAGTCAGGTTGTTCCAGGCCTCTTCCCTTAGTTCCTGTTTCCTATCCCTCAGATGAATTGAGTATTCCCTTCTAAGGGTTTTAACTGCTTCCTTATCCCTGGGTTTACCCTTAAGAGCAACTTTAAGTCTTTGTAGGGATTTAGTACATTCCCTGTTAAACCATCCCCCGTTATTCCTAGGGCCCTTTGATTTTCTTCCAGTTAAGATTTGTGCAATGTTTTTATTAATGATGTCAAAACTAGCTAGAATATCAGCATTATCCTTTTCGGGTTCGAGACAGCATTCCACCTCCTCTATACAAGCAGACACAATGGTACATAGTAAACGTTCCTCATTTTGCCTACCCCATTTAATTCTAGGGCCATTGGGTCTATGTGGAACTATATCTGTCACTACACTATGTAACGCCTTTACTTTATCCCCCCACAAGGAGAGATACATTGTTAGACAGTTATGATCGCTTAGGGCTGGATCTACTATTATGGGTAAGGAACACAAAGCTGTAATATTGGAGGAGACAATGAGGTAATCGATAACCGTGGCACAATTCCTACCAATAAAGGTCGGTACCGAATTACCCTCACTGTCTACGCCAGGTAACATAATGCATAAATCCATTTTAAGCATAAGAGTGTTTAGAGATTCCCCATAAACCGAATGTAAAAAATGGGTCTGATCTTCCCCTACCTCACCCCCATACCCACACACCCTTTTGCCAGCAAATGGGCACATGTGAATGTTGAAATCTCCGCCCCACAAAATATCAAAAGACACATCACTGCGCCCATATAGCTTTTCCACCTCCGCTTCAAGTTCATCAACTATATCTGTTTTTGAGTGGTTAAAGACATTGTTGTAGTGGTTTATTACTAAAACATTTCACCCATTCCTGTGTTGTAGCCACAACAGCTGAGAGTGCAGACCAACAGTCCGGTGGATTTTCACTCGAACCGGTAAACTCACTGAGAGCAATATCACCATCCCACCACTGGCTCTCCCCATGTTGGATGGCTGAGCATGGCAGTTATAGGCAATGTACCCATCAAGATAGACGTCTTCGGCCGCCCAAGTCTCCTGGAGACACAAGATGTCAAATTGGGTTATAAATTCTATCCATCCTAGACGATCTATCTTATTATTCCACCCAGCAATATTCCAACTCGCCATCTTATACCCCCGTTCTGTTAAACTAACAGCCTCAATAGATGGTGAGGGTAGAGTATGGATGTGGATTACTTCCCCTGGCACGGGGTCTTCAGATAGTCGGGTCAGAGTTGTACTTCCTTTGGCCGGGGTAGGAGTATCTGAGTTACAATGAAGCTGCCCAGAATTACGTGTATTACACCCAGAGCTACAAGTAGCATTATACCCATTCGGTGAGTTAATAACAGTTGAACCTTTTTCCCCCGTGCCTGCACCCATGTCTCCCCCTGTATCTCCACAGAATTCCTTACCCCCCTCCCCTGTGGCTCGATGGCATCAGTCACAGTCTTCCAGGCCACTAAACACGTCAAACCTGTTGATGGTATCTAGGGGTGTAAAAGGTTTGAGATGATCCATTCTCCTGTGTGTTAGGAAGTTATACCTTGGGCCTACAGTATTCCACCCATACAGGTCTACAGCTATAGGTGGTTGCTTATCGTAAAATATAGGGCCATTATTGTAAACAGGTGGACGATATGGGTTTGAGTGCATTTGCCTCAATAACGGGGGGGGGGGAACTCGCTGTGATTGATGATTGGGTGGGAACACCACTGAGCGAGGATAAAAATATGTTAAGGGACGGGGGGTAATAGATTTACTACCGTGGTCAGAAGGCCAGTTAAGTATAAAATGGACGGCATTCTGATCTCTGAAATTAATGACCACTATGTCTCCCTCAATATCTTTGGGTCTTCCTCCCAACCAAGGAAGGCGGCGGACATGGACAATTTCTCCATTGATATTATTTGCAATAGGTCTGTGTAGACTTAACCAATGCAATATTTTATTTTTCAGCTGGGCAAAGCCCTCCCGTTTGTTCCCCTCCAGCTCTGGTACCCCAGTAAGGACTACTACAAAGGGTACAGCTTCTGGTGGAAGTTCTGGAAGGGGGCCCTTGTTATAGTTACCTCGAGCCGGCCGCTCGTTTCCTCTTTCTCTCTTTTTATTCCCAGAGGCTTGACCAAAGTTATTCGGCTGTCCATTAGACATTACCGCCGGGGGCAATGTGGGTTTACTCTTAGGTACAACAGGGTTACTCCCTGATGTACTTCCACTCATATTATTTGAGGATTGAGGCACACTGGTAGTCTGAACAGGGGTAGGTATAGTGGTTGTAGCTAGAATACCTGATGAGGTAGGTAAAATTGGAGTTTGAATAGGGGGATTAGGCAACACTTTATTAATCACTATCTTAATTCCCAGTTCATGTTCTATCTTCCCAAGTCTATCTTCTAATTCATTAAGTCTATCTACGATAGCCAGAGTATAGGTCCTCATTATAGACTCTATGCTATCGATCAAGGCACCATTTGAAGGTTCCTGTAGCGTCACAACCGCGGGGAGGCTGTCGGCGGTGGGGATGACAGAGTCTATTAAGGGGGTTACGCATGAGTGCGTAGGTGATATAACTATCCTTCCTTTATCTGTTACTTTAACCCGTCCTCCCCTAGTACTGTCGTCCTTTTTAGTGCGAAAGTCTGCATGATTAATTTTCCTCTTTGGAGGGTCAGATTTTTGACGCCTTTTTGTCGGAGGAGGGCCATAAATTTTAACTGGCGTGACTTTTTTTGCCCTACTTTTAACTGCTTTGGTTTGTTTAGGAATAGGGGTAATTTGTGCTTTGGTTATAACAATAGATGTAGTTGTACTAGGAGTGGTAGCACTGGTTGACAATTTACTAGTAGTGCCTAGGGGTTCAAAATCGTTCGTAGATGTTCCCTCTCTAAATATTAGAGGGATGCTATCCTGCGTGGGGGTACAGATATTTTCGGTAAGAGTTCCATCCCCCGTAGAGCTAATTAACACTGGTGAAACCGGGAATGGTCTATTCTTTAGGCTTTCAACAGACCGCCGCCGCTCGGCCCGAAGTTCTTCAAGGGTGGGGGTAGTTGGAGAATCCAAGAGAGTTTTCTTAAAATAATTATCTAATTTCCCATTTATCAAACTCACAGGTTTCTCAGGGCCAGCCAACTCCGGGGTTAGTATTTCAATTGACATAATGAATGATATTATGGTATACCCCCCAAACACTTACACAATAGTCCTAGGCTGTTCGGTAATCGACCAGGGAATCTGGCCCAGTCCAGTCTCTTTGGGCCTCTGAGGGCCACAGAGGGCCCGCCCTTTGCCCGGGCTTAGCCCCGGGCGCTCCCGCGCGCTCCCGCGCTGCAGGGCACAATTACTCTTATCGGGCGATTCCTCCAATTGGGTGAAGGGGCGGGACGAAGAGGGAGAGCAGCCCAGGTGTCATGGGCGCGGGGTTTCCCTTGGACTCCTGGGAAACGGAGTCCACACCCCGTCGCTCGCAGCCCTCTGTCCCAATCCGCGGTCAGCAGAGTCTTGAGCCCATGTCCTAGGGCAACGCGGGACCCGCGAAGCGGGTTCCGCTAGCAGCTGATGTAAAAACAAAGATCCTGTGGAAACAGCTAAAAGGTCAGCAGCAATTCGACCCAGTTGCTGGAAGATAAGGTGAGTGTCCCGCGTTAGTAAATCAGGCGGGGCACTTTATCTCGATCCTGAGATGCAGAGGGCGGGACCAAGAGGGAGAGCAGCCCAGGTGTCACGGGCGCAGGGTTTCCCTTGGACTCCTGGGAAACGGAGTCCACACCCCGTCGCTCGCATCCCTCTGTCCCAATCCGCGGTCAGCAGAGTCTTGAGCCCAAGTCCTAGGGCGACGCGGGACCCGCGAAGCGGGTTCCGCTAGCAGCTGATGTAAAAACAAAGATCCTGTGGAAACGGCTAAAAGGTCAGCAGCAATTCGACCCAGTTGCTGGAAGATAAGGTGAGTGTCCCCAAGTCATTTTTGCATGATGCAGGACAAAATTAATAGAATGTAATAGTATTGGAACATGGTGTGCCAATGCATAGGAATTATTTTGATGTGCCTAAATATATAGTGAGTGCAGCACTTCCTTCAAAGGTTGAAATGAAGCAAAAAGAAAAAGATTGACATTTTAAATATCTTGGTAGGTGACTAAAGGTTGGGCAGTTCTACATAAGTTTGAAGAGGTAACAAGACACACATGTGGACACCAAATGGATGTGTCAACTCTCTAGACTTGAGAAAACTATAGAATGGCAACTGACCTGGGAGCTAATGGTAAGGTCAAGAGACTTGATTTTGTTTTCAAAGGAATAGAAAGGCATGTGCAGAATTTCTTTTAGTGACATCTGAGTAGAAACTAAGGGAAGACTCAAGAATGATACACAGAGATAACATGATAGCAAGTGTGGATAATTAAGAAAGGCATAGTAGTGTCACACGAGAGGCAAAGTAGGACATTCTCAATTAAGTAGATTGCCAATCCAAAATATCAAGTCATCGGACACCAATCTGGTAGATGTTTTGTAAGGAAAGTTAAACCTAGCTAAGGGTAGTTGTAGTTGCTAAATTGGCAATTTCTAAATAATTTTAATTATTGTGTATATTGTTCAAGATGTTACAGCAGCTTTTCACAGTAACCGTGTTGGAGTTCACTGTATAACTTCAACTAACCAGGCATTACATGAGTCTGTGTCTTGACAAATTTTATAAATACATACTGCCGGTATATTTCCTTAAACTTTTAAAAATAAAACACATAATAGAATCCCAAGAGAGGTGTAAATGAAAATACAAGACATTTTTTCTCAAGTATTCTGTTTAGGTCTTACTTTGAAATGGAGGTATATGGCAACTTGATTAAGGTTGTGGCATAGTTTATTTTTCTGTTCGTGCCACATGCTTGCAAAAGAAAATGAAATTTAAAAAAAAGTCAACCATGCTGACAATGTCAAGCCTTTTTTTTTATTTTGTATGTGAGACAATGGAAAAATAGGGGATACTTTAAATTAGCTGAACAATGGGGCATATTATCAAGGGGGTTTATCTCCTCTTTTTTGGCTTTAAAAGCCAAGAAAGCGGAGATAAAATTATCTCCCTATTACCTAGCTGTCGCTAACACCAGTTAGCGACAGCGAATAGGAGATAGCGACCATCTTGGGCCCCACTTTGCATGTCAGTGACATTACATGCAAAGTAGGCGTGCCAAGATGTTAGAGACTGAAAACAGTCGCTAACATCGCTATCTCCTATTACCAACTTTTGGAGATATTCGCGCTAAGCGCGAATATCTCCAAAAGCTAACACCTGCCCTGAGCAGTTCTTAGCCATGTTATCCAATGGGAGGTGGATAACATGGCTAAGAGCATAGCTCGGTAATGCATGAATATCGCTGACTTTTCAGCGATATTCATACATTGCGGCCGATTTTTATCACATTTGCGATAAACCTTGGTAATACCAAGGTTTAATTGCGGTAATAATCGCCGCAGCGCAGCGGTAAATTTTTGTCTCTAACCAAGCAATAGCGATAATTATCGCTATTGCTTGGTAATATGCCCCAATATTTTCTAATTCGTCCAACCGTCGGTTGGACCCAGTGTCTTACAGTCCTGCAACACTCCATACTTCCATTTGGTTGGCGTACCCGCCCCCAGCCCACCCCAGACACTGGACATCATTTATATCATCCCTCCATGACACTCTTCACGATCCACAACATATTATCTTCAGCCCGAACTCAAGGTTAGCACCCTCAAGGCACTACTTGATCCTTTGCTACGTACACCAGAGTATCCACACTGCCTTATTTCCAATTTGGACCGGCTCATTCCACAACATATGCAGGCCAAGTCTGACCCATAATTGGCTTAGTGACTGCACCAGTCTCCCATTTAGCCATAGAGTCCTGAAGAGTCACCGAAAAACTTGCATGTGTGACGAAACAGGTGTCAGCATTTTTTTTCTTTGTTGTTGCTCTAATAAATACTTTTGAACAGAAACTCTGGTGTCGACCATTGGAATTGGTAAAATTCGAGACATTTCTAATGGTACAATATTCTCATAACGTGTTCCCAGGACTTTTCTTCTCATTGCCGATGTGGGTATCATGACTCACACATTCACGGGAGTTACAGGGTATTTGCCCCAACCTGGCAGCACCATGTTCACTCTGAACATCACATACACAACACACATCAGCCAGAGCGCCAAGCTTCCTGTCTTACTAAAAACCCTACATCGAGAAATATGTATTATTTTATGTTCAGTCTAACCCTGTGCATTGCTGCACATTTCTTCCCTCATGACAGTCACATTCTGCCAGATCTAGCTGCTCGGCTAACAAATGGTGCATTGTGGGATTTGCTATTTTGCTTTGATACTCATAAGAATAAACTTAAAAATTCCAGCATAAAAAATGGTGCTGATCAAATAGTAGGAAAGATTCAAGGAGACATGCTACGCATAGGGCACAGTCTTTTGCCGATCATTCCCTTGTGCACCCAGTGCACATCATCTCTATGGCCCATGTTGTACATCAGGTGTGCCCTCATAAAGACTTTGCCCTTGAATTGCACATTATTCATTTTTTTCTTCAGTCCTAACACTAAGAGCAAAATCAGGGCTATTTTTCATCTCAAGTATAGCACCCATTTCTTCAATCAATCTTGTCACCCAGTCCTTTCATGAATGTACATTACAGAACGCTACCTTTGGCACAACACCTAATGCTCCCCTGCAATACATCATTAGTACCAATCTAGTGTTCTTCCAAGAATCCCCTTACTGCATGATCCAATCCCATTACATAGTGGGAAAGAATGTAGAAGCCGACTTAGTCACAAGCTGGACACCCCTCACAGAGATGCTAGTCAGCAGAAGTGCATCCTCTGACTATACTCAGAAACAGATATTTATTTAAAGAAAAAAGGCATCATTACCCTGGGTTCAGATTGTGATCAGGTTGCCATTGTTTGTGTGCTGTGTGGCCCTAGGGACAAAAATAAAAAACACATTTGCACAACGTACATGTAGGCCTGATACTTAGTGTCGCGGCAATATGATAGCGATTTTTGCAAAGTTGACTTCTTTATTCAAGGTCGGTGTTTCCAAGAAACTAACCCAAAGTGTCACAAATGCAAATGTTTATCAGAGGACGATGTGACAAGTGGAGGTGTCTTTAGGAAAACCCTGTGTTCCTGTAAATTAGCAATGCTTCCTTCCATGACTAGCAGGGACACAAGACACCAATGCCTAGGACATTAGTCGACTAAGAAGCTAGCTAAAGGTAAAAAATATTACTACTCAAAAATGCAACCGCATATGCGAAGGAAATTGCAAAAAATTGCTAAAAAATCACACATTAAAATGTTGACCCAAAGCACAGAAAGCCAACATTTAAACCATAAAAGCTATAAAAAGAGATCAATTTAAAATCAATTTGGCATATTAAATTCAGGCCAAATAAAAAGTTCCCAAAACGAAAGAGACACATGCTTATGTGTTCCGAGTGGTAGATGAAACATTTCTGCTCCCATCATCCGCAAATGATGATCCGTGAGGCACACCTCGGAGAAAGTTGACATAGCAAGTATGTTCCCATCCACCCCCACAGCAGCCGCTGCTGGAGCGAAAACAGTGACTTGGGGATCCATTGAGCCAGAGCCAAGATCTAATCCACTAGGCATAAAAGCATCCCAGGGAGGCTCATATAATGTTGTCAGGAGCAAACGAATTTGCAATGGACAGCTATACAAATGTGCCTTTAGTAGGTCCATCAGTACGTGTATGTCCGTAGGTTCAACCAATTGCGACTCCAAGCACAAGTCTAGGGCACACTCGGAAGTGTACAAGAGACAGCGGAACACGAGCTGCACGCAATGAAGCCCTTTAGGCTGAAATGAGAGGAACCAATGCTCATCCAGTTTTCGAAGCAAAGATGCGCCAATGCAGTGCACCATGCATTCACGGCTCACCAGGACATGATGCAGTGTCAGCTCTAATAGATATTAAAATGGGGTACCCATTGCTGTTGCAGAAATTCTGCACATTCACAGAACTAGGTGCAGGAATACGGGACATTGGTGTATAGAAGCTAAGCCTTCCTACCACCTCAGTAACCCCAATCCCAGGACCGACTAGTTATATTGTCTCACTCGCTCTCCTAAACAATCATGAAGATACAAATGATTAGACACCACAGAACACAACACTCCTGACTCTCTCAGGAATCGCGGTAATAAGACATGCCCTTTTGCTCACTCTCTCAAATAAGAATTGTCTGAGACATGAGTATAGTTTAAAATGTTTATTTTAACTATTGTGCTCTATAAAGCAGTATACGTGCCACTACCAACAGCAAAATGCATATACTCAACACAGTTAACATTGTAGCAAGTCCATATATCATAAAGGGAGATGTCATTTTATAAAGGCAGTGGATAAGGGGCTATAAGGCATAACCACCCTCCCCTTGGCCAGAAGAATGAAGTATTATTATATAATAGAAGGTCTCTGTGCTTTGTCAGCATACCCCATACCTTAGTGCCTAGATGGTATATCTACATCATAGGGACAGCATGGCTCTTCTCCCTGGACAGGTCCCTCTACAAGTGTGTGTTAACCAAACATGCTTTTCCATAATATCCAAGCACAAGAATTCAGCAGTCGCAGCTGTGTTAGCATGTTTTGTCTAGGTGCTAGGGACCAACCAGAACAAAATAACAAAGGTCATTGTTTATCGACCTGGCACACTGTGTTCAAACTAAACTCCAGGAACAGACAGAGAACACACAAAGCAGACTGTTCTGATGTGAAAGGCATAAACAGAAGCTTGCAAAAAAAAAGTAATGTAATAAGGTGCGCAAAAGCGGCATCATGGCAGCAGAGCTCATGCTAACTTAGCAGTGTCGACAATGTCCTTATCGGCCATATGACAGAGCAAAATATTTAAAGCAATGTCCCTGCAATTAGGAGCAGGACCAGTGGAAAATCTCCAGAGATACTTCCAAAGACAGAATAGATAAAAGATGAAATGACTTTCAACACCATCAGGAAGGTGCTAACCAACCTGGAGCCTACACTTCTGAACCCACCCCCCCATTCCAGTCATACTAGACATATTTAAAATATGATACACCAGCTCTACAAAATGTTCAGGGGAAGTAATTGTTGAGTAGCACCTGTATCTCTGAAGAGGACCTTGCCACTTGAAGATAAAACGTCCCTTTAGCAGAAGTTAAGACCTCATCTATTTGAGATAATAAGGCGTTCACTTTGGTAAGATTAATCGAAAGCCAGAGTGTATCCTACCTAACTGCATGTCCAGGTGGAATTAGGACTGATGTACAACAAGTAACAATGGATGATATGGTCACCACATGGGCATCCTATAGCAACCTTAACTGTTCAACATCAGATAACTGCCATTAGAGAATAATCTGAAAGTCACACGTATTGCGGCCTCTGGTGAGACTTTCAAGTAGCACAACAAGTTTGCCAGAGAGGCATTACATGTTCTGTGAAACTAAATATCTTTGCATACTCGAGACCCACTCAAAGTAATCTTGCAGTCGAAACCCCTGAGAAAAACTTCAGTATCCTTATTCCGACAACGGAACTTGAAAAGGAAGTGTAGTGTAGTTCCTATATTCCCAATAGGCTCTGCGCATTGGAATAATATATCTTATAGATGCGACGTAGGACTTATGTCTACTAGGTATCTATCGAATATATTAAACTTAATTGTGAGTGCCAGCTGGCTCAGAGGTCTCGAGAAACTTTCTCGAATAAACAAGAAGGGATCAGTTTCTGACAACCGCATAAACATGACAGTTTTGTTTCTCCAAGATAAAACATATCTTCAGAGTCGTGGAAAAAATAGATAGATATTTTACTCAGTCATTCGTGCATGCTTCGTTTCACCAGAGGTGCAGAGAAATAGAGAGACAGGCGTTTTCAATAAAAGTATTTATTGAAAAGTCTTCTTACTCATGCAGAAGAAATAAACTGCTACAATCGTAATACTGGCTGTAAAGTATAATGCGTACAGCAAGAAGAGTATTATAAAATAATACTGTAAAAGCATGGTATGGTTTCTAAGAAAAAAAATACATACATAAATAAATAAAGACTAAAAGTACTCAACTGGTGCTTCTAAAATACACCTACCCCGATGTACCTAACCTAAGTATAGTACGAGGGAAGAAGTTAGTGAGGAGTAGCATAAGTTTAGTATTCTTTTGCCAAGAATCTATCCAAGATTTCTCTTAGGGTCTAATTAGCTCCGTAACTTGGTTTAGAATGAAATGGGTCAGGTATCTCCCTGTCTCAGGACTCGATTTCCCAACACCCCGCAAGGGGAGCTTGGAAACACTGGAGCTGGATTTCTCGGCAGGAGAAAAGACAGCGTCTTTCTCAGTGCATCTGCTGGAGGATCGGCTTCCTTCGGCACTTGCTGTAGCGAGATGCGTCGGGCAAGTAGATAGTCGAACTGCTCCAAACCACTGTGTGTTTGCTATGGCAAGTGTGGGTATATTTATGCCTTGAAGGTGCCGAGTTTGACATAAAGGTGGACATAATAACGTCGTCAAAGAGTTGTAGGTCTTTGAAAACTCCATGAGTTATTGGACAAATCAATATTCAAGCAAGGGGAAGTCCCTAACTGCTGAAGCCAAGTTTTCCAAGAAATCATTGTGGCTTTTCGGAACTAGTGGAAGTAGCCATGCCGTATTTGGACTGGATCAGTTATGTCTAAATATGGTTATGATTTCTATGCCTATATAAGGACAAGGTGATTTATACCTATATAAGGGCATGAATCAGGAAAATTTCACTAGGGTCCTAAAATGCTATACAACAGAAGCTCCCAATGTTCTTGTTTGAACCCCCTACCTAACTCTTCATGTCTGCCCACTTGATGGCATTGTAAACAGTACTGGTAGTGGAAAGTTAAGAATATTACTGTAATGTACCCATGGATTATTCAATCCGAGGATGCGGTTTCAGCAACAGTAAAAGGTAACTTTTCCAGTCTTTCAAAATGTGACCTATTGTATTTTGCATCTTTCCATGCCATAACTATCTATTGTTCTGAAAGGTGGTATGGTGAAAACAGTTTTGTGATTTTAATGTGGCCCGTGACAGAACATAGTGTCTGTAATATTCAATTCAACAATAGAATAGACCTAAATTGGGACTGTCCGTGTTGTAATGCAGACATGTCGGGTTGTATCACATCTTTTATCGTGAACAATGTTACCCAAACGCATATTCTTGAATATAAGGTAGTCATACCATTGTCCACTACTTTAGGAGCCTGTTCTAAGTTGACCCTATCAATCTATTGCAATCTTTCAGCAACCTCATATTGAGATATTTTCCACATCTCATTAAAGATGGCATAACAATAGCATTTTTGACGTGGTTTTCGAGGACCTAATATAAAATCTGGTAGTTCAAGCTCATCAGATAAAAGGGACAAGAGCTGTCGTACCTGAGACAGTCGAGGTCTATAGCCAATTAAGGCACCACTTTCCAACACTTTCAGTTGTTACCACCCCTGAATGTTCATATCACATATCAGGCCTATTTGCTGTAAATCCCTTGCTGTTGCCAAGGAATCAAGCCTGACTTTTGTTTCTTTTAATGACCGGACTAACCATTCCTTCCAAGCAGGGTCTTATGAGCTATGCTTTACTATTTCACAGTGTGGTGTCTATGGTATACTCATTGTATGATGTTAATTTTTGCCAATTTTCAAACGGTGCAGGGGTGGGAACCAATGGTGTGTTCACATCTTTTATCTTGGTGAGTCCAAGATATGTGGTTTTCTGCACAGCTTTATTCAGGAAAATCATTTGTTGTGGTATTAAACAAACTCTAAATAAATCCTCAGTTCCCTGGAATTGCCAACCTTTGGTATCTGAGACAGACTTTACATCTCTTCTATCCCTTCAACAGTCACAACTTTGTACAGAGAGCTGGGAAAGGAAAAGAGGCAGAGTAAATCAGTTTTGTGTCTGTTAACATATTTTTCTTTGTAGGTGGTGGTATAAGCCTGCAAAAGAAAGAGACAAAGCCAGTGATGTAATACCCAGAAAAATAATCACACTTTTCTGCAAATGCCTTTGAACTACCCTGTGGTGGCGTAGGACAATGTTCCCATTGTGCAAAGTAAAATACTTCATGAGGAATACTACGCTTGTGTAGAAAATTATGTCTGTAATTTTGAAGAAAAACATGTCATCATAGTTATCTGTACCATCATATAACGTATCAGAAGAAAACACAGTTAAATGCTCTAGATCTTCTTGCATTCCATGAACTGTATCAATGTCCCAATCATCAGAAACAGTACTAGTGGTGATAATATAATGTAAAGAAACTTTAAACAAATGTGGAATTTGAAACATTTCATTGGAATCTACACCTCAAATGACACCTTATCCCATAGAATTCCATCAGGAACTGGAACAGCTGAACTGGTCACTAGAGAACGGTCACTTTGCTCATAGTGTGATGATTTGTGTGGTTTCAGAATCAAGTTTACCATTTGTACTGCATAGCATTCTAGGATGAAATGTCCATTCAGAAGGAGTAAGCGTATTGTCACAAAACCAATCCATATGTGTAACCATGGACAAAAAAAAGTATGTTCTATTCAGCCAAAGATAGAAAACACGCACCTTCAGGTCAAAAGGTAGGGCTGGTGGAGGTAGAGGTTGTTCTGATGTGTCAAAAGAAGAGTCATCCTTATACTTTTCAGGATTCTGAATGCAAATTAGTGTTTCTGTACTGGTTTACTGTACAGTTGTCATAGTTTTTTTAACAGGTAGAAGACATACTCAATTGATGTTTAGTGTTGTCTCTCATTGGAGAGAGCATGCTTCAATCATGATTATAGCTTGTATATGAACCTCCTGTGCAGTAGTGAGAGGAGTTTGACAGCCACTCAGGAGTATACATAGCTTACTGATGAGAATCAACCACATAGTGTGGTTTGACAGCCTGCTAGGGGAGGACGTAGCATAGTTCTTGTACCTGCAACAGCCTGGGCAGGCACAAGTGCTCTTTAGGATGGCCAGAACTCTTTCTTGTCCACAATCTTTTCTCTAACCAGATCCCCAACCTTCGGCATCCAGCCAGGTATTGCTTGAACTACATTCACTTCTCCAATAGTGGTGCATTTTACTTGGATATTGCGTTGTTCATTCTAAATATCCTTCAGTTCCTGTAAAAAAGCCAAAGCTTCATTGATGTCAAATGGTGTTTCCGCTGCCACCGTGCTGGCATTGTGAAGGTCAGGGACTCACATCTTAACCCCAATTAGAGTTTCATAGGGAGTCTGACCAACCAAGGATTGTCTTGGCATGTTAATTACAGTGTTCTGGACCTCATATAGGTGATATACCCAACTGCAACTTGACCCTCTCTGTTAAAGACAGCATTAAAGTCATAGTTGTTCATCTCCACTACTTTTCTCTTGGGATGGTAGGGAGGCGAGAAACGTAGGGTCATACCCAAACTTCCCATGGCCTCCTTGTAAACCCTAGAGATGAACAACTGATCCTGGTGGAAATGAATGTGCCACCTGTGAATGTCCTAATAAAGCCTTACAGATCCTTAATAACAGACCCAAAGGAATCGAGAGCAGGAATCCACTGCAACTATCATATACTTGTAAGCCCCATCTGATGATAGGGAACTGCAATTATTCCAAGTACACGCCAATGGCTTGTTGAAATCAGTAAAGGTGTCTGTGGTGGACACGAATCTCTGACAGAATATTAACGGACAGTATATCGACCTACATAACATCGACGCTGGAATATCGAAGGCAAGTATATCAACACCCTATCTACAACATGGTAAGTACAAAAATATCGAAACCAAAATATCGATGTTAAAAATATCGTAATTAAAAATATTGTTTTTTTCTGAAAAAAAAGTAAAATAAAGTAAATAATACTTATAAATAAAATAAACATATTTAAACATATTTAATAATGTTTAAAATTAATAAATAATACATATTTATTAATAACACTTTAATTAAAAATAAACAATAAACATAAAATATATATTCTTACTCAATAAGAATTTGTAATAATTATTTTAATTACTTATACATTATTAAAAAATACTATAAATTACAAATACATATACACACATAAAATAATAACATAAATACAAATAAATAATTATATTAAATAAATAAAAAAATGAAATATGCTTTCAATATTTTTAAAATTAATGAAATACAACATTGTCTAAAATAATACAAAAAATATTGAATACATAAATAAATAAAACTACTATTTAAAGTCCAAAAAATCTACAGTAATGAAAACATTGGATAGCGTAGAACGTAAAATTACTATTCCCACTCCAGAAAATTCAACAGTAGGGAAAGCGTTAAATAGCGTAGGGGTAAAAATTACAACTCTCACTCCAGAGAGTGCAACAGTAGGGAAAACGATGCATAGCGTAGGGGTAAAATTACTATTCCCACTCCAGAGAGTGCAACAGTAGGGAAAGCGTTGGATAGCGTAAGGGTAACAATTACTATTCCCACTCCAGAGAGTGCAACAGTAGGGAAAGCGTTGGATAGCATAGTGGTAAAAATTACTATTCCCACTCGAGAGAATGCAACAGTAGGGAAAGCGTTGGATAGCGAGTGGGTAAAAATGACTATTCCCACTCCAGTGAGTGCAAAAGTAGGGAAAGCGTTGGATAGCGTAGGAGTAATAATTACTATTCCAACTCCAGAGAGTGAAACAGTAGGGAAAACGTTGGATAGCATAGGGGTAAAAATTACTATTCCCACTCCAGAGAGGGCAACAGTAGGGAAATCGTTGGATAGCGTAGGGGTAAAAATTACTATTTCCACTCCAGAGAGTGCAACAGTAGGGAAAGCGTTGGATAGTGGGTGGGTAAAAATTACTATTCCCACTCCAGTGAGTGCAACAGTAGGGAAAGCATTGGCTAGCGTAGGGGTAAAAATTACTATTCCAACTCCAGAGGGTGCAACAGTAGGGAAAGCGTTGGATAGCGTAGGGGTACAAATTACTATTCCAACCCCAGAGGGTGCAACAGTAGGAAAAGCGTTGTATAGCATAGGGGTAAAAATTACTATTCCAACTCCAGAGGGTGCAACAGTAGGGAAAGTGTTGGATAGCGTAGGGGTACAAATTACTATTCCAACTCCAGAGGGTGCAACAGTAGGAAAAGCATTGTATAGCATAGGGGTAAAAATTACTATTCCAACTCCAGAGGGTTTAACAGTAGGGAAAGTGTTGGATAGGGTAGGGGTAAACTTACTATTCCAAATCCAGCGGGTGCAACAGTAGGGAAAGCATTGGATAGCATAGAATTTACATATAACATACTTATAAATAATTGTTATATTTAAAATAATGTATAATTACATTTTTAAATAAATCTACATCATTTACAAACAATTAATAATTATTAAAAGCAATTACAATTGAATAAGTCATTAACAATAAATTAACAACAAATACCGATAAATATGAATTAATAAATAATACTCGCCAAATAATAAATATTAAACAATAAAATAGTTTTCATTACAAAAAATATTAATTATTTAAAATTAATTCAGAATTAAAAATTATTAAACAATACAATTATTTTTCATACCAAATAATACTTTTTATAAAACACTGATTACCAATTCATTAAAAATATGTTCCAATTAATAAAAAATAATTACCAATTAAAAATATTAATTGCCAATTAACAAATTTATTTACCAATTAAAAAATTAACCAATTAAAAAAATATTTCCCAATTAAAGACATGAATTACCAATTAAAAAAATTAGTTAATTAAAAACAACAATTACAAAATCAAAAAAAATTAGCAATTAAAATAATTGATTGCCAATTAATAACTAATTATAAATTAAATAATTATCCATTACAAAAAATCTATAAATCAATTAATTACAATTAAATTACTTCCCACCCAATTCCCCTACAAACCCACAACCCGCTACAGAAATAAAAACAAAAATTAATTAAAATTAATTTATAATTCCTAAAAATGAATCATTAATTTAGTATATTTAAATTACTTCCCACCCTATTCCCCTATAAACCCACAACCCGCTCCAGTACTAAAACATAAAATGTACTTAAAAATAACATTATTAATATATAAAAATAGTATACATATAATTTAAAACAAATAAAATACTTAACATATTACACATACATAAAAAATAAATAAAAATAATACAAATATCGATATTAGCAACATCAAATTAGTTACATCGAGATATATGCTATCGATATTACTAACTTCGATATTACTCACATCGATATAAAAAAAAACGATATTACTTACCTTACGGTCGATATTCTGTCCAACGATATTCTTGACATCGATATTCTGTACCTTCGATATTTCCAACTAGATATTTCTGTAGGTCGACAATTAGGAATCGATATTTAGACTGTGTACCGGTGGACACACCATGGTGGAATCCTTCATCTGCTGGCAGATGTCAAATTTAAGGACAAAGTCCTTGGTCTGTTTTGCAAAGACATGGCCACCAATAGCGTGGCTGAAATAATGAAATAGCAGCAGTCACCCTTGCATCTTCAGAAGCCAGTCCCTCATGTGTAGCTAGCATTTACCCCAGTCTGCGATTACTGTTTGGTATTACTCTTTCCCCCACTACTGGAATATGAGCATAGGCTGGGTTTTCCGCATCTAACTTGTAGGAGTACTTGAGTGAAAAGCCTTTCAGCGGGTGTGTCGTTGCAAGAAACATTGACGGCCCCCATGATGTTTCTGTCTATCTCTGTATTAGAATGAGTAATAGCAGCAGCCCTGGCAGTGCAATTGTTGCTTTTGCAGATTCATCAGCCATAGACTTCTCAGCAACATGAATGCTAGCACGTTAATTACTCAATGTATGAATGACATGAGCCCATGGCAAGCATTCTTTCCGCATTGCCATCTGTTCCCAAAGCAGCTTTAATGTGCAGCCTTTTGAGAATATGAATCCATTCTGGCTTCATTAATGTAGATATCCATTATGTGACTGCACGGAATAATACAAATCACACACTATAAGTGTGGGGAATCCAGCATCTGTATTTTGTATTGCCAGTGCTGGAGCCTTTAATTTTGCCAGCCATGCAATCACCTAGCGACTGCGTGTAAGTTTTCTCAGGGTGGAAATCTTCATCATGCATACGCTCTTTCACTATTGTGCATGCCGCTTAGTATTGCTGCTTCGTCCCTATGACAGGCTGAGCAGAACCATCAGTGTAAGTGACGTAGTCATAGCAATCAAGAGGTATTATTTCATTAGGCAGAGGGTATTCTTGTTCGTACTGGAGAGAGGCTTGTGTTTGCAGTGTAGAATTAAATCTGTTATCTACTTCTGTTGCAGTGAGTGAGCTAGCCTACTGTATCCATCGTGGATGTAGAGCTTTAGAATTTGAAACGCTTGCACTGGGGACCGCCTCTGAGTCGGTACGTGGGTCACGACAATTGTGTGTTTCTCTTGAGCCAGTGCTCACTCTCTTACTACAGCAGTCTGTATTGCTGTCAGTATTTTTTCAGTATGGGTCAAATGTATTTCATCATTAGTATGTAAATGTGATTTATATTCTATTGGTACTGTCACCTTCATTGAATGTGAGATATGTGTACCCTGATGCACCCGTGGCTACTCGGATCACCAGGTTTGTTGTGTAGATATTTGGAAGCTATCTTATCAGCTTGTACAGAAAGTAGAATTTTTGTATGTTCCTGAATCCAGTGTGTGCAAGAGAAATCTGGACATGTCAAGTCTAGAATGGCTTAACCTGTTCTGCATAATCTAGAATGTATGTTCTGCAAAAATGTAGAAATCTCTAAATGGTTTGCAATCTCTTTAAAGTCAATGGAATTCAGCAAAAAAGAAATGGGTCACCAGGCTTTTGCCGTCACTTGACAAGTCATATCCCAGAAACAGGACACTGAGGTAGGCAATTTGGGGATTTTTTAAAAATTGAATTTATAGCCCATGTGCGCAAACCCCCGGATTATGCAGTCTTCTCTCATAAGGCCCTCATCCATCAAATATATGTCATCAACATAGGACAAGACCTGATCATCAAAAGTTTCAAGTAGTTTTGTAACTCTGACTGAAAACAGCCCACAGCTCTTCTTGAACACCTGGGGCAAATGGCAAATTCCTTCTGAAGACCTAGCACACTGAATGCTGCCAAATATCTTCCTCCATGCACAATGGCAGATAAATCCATTTGAAATGTTGAGTGTCGTTTTGTAAATCTTCTGCACATTGTTATCCATTAGTGTGGCGCTATGCACATTTTGTACTGCAAATGTGTGTGTAGCTGAATTCAAATATCTGTAATCTAGTACTTGATGATCTGGATCATGACTGGAATCAAATGATTATTCATTGGTGAGGTGCAACGTTCTATAACACCTTGGTATTTAAGGTGTTCTAGGATTTCCTTCATGTGTTTTATAGCTTCATTTTATATTGTATATTTTCTTTGAGGTTGTAGGGTCATCCTCAATGGAGTTTTATGATAAGGTGAACTGTCATCCCACCCGCCATGGTTGCAGTATAACATAGGAGCTAGTGCTAGAGCCTACTCCTTGGCGTATGAATGTGTAATTGATTCTGGAAAGAAGTCAGAAAAAGCTGGTAAAATTACCATTTGCCCATTTTGGCACTCCATTATGAAATTGTGTGACCAATCCTTTTGGGCCAGAAGATTATCGTACTCTTGAATAAGTTTCTCCTAAAAGAGGATAGTAATAAAACTGGGCATGTTCCCTTCCAACCATAGCGGGACTTCATGTAAACAATGTGGAATGCTTACCCTGGTATCTGCTGTTTCCACCGTTATGTACTCAGTCAACACTACTCCCATCAGACAATCCATCAGGATCCGGTGAACTGTTGTGACTTCTTCCACGCTGTTCAGCATTGTCAATGCCCATTACCCATTCAGAGTCCTCAATATCCTGGGGATGCTTGATCTTAAGTCCAGCTATTTTCTTCTTTCAGAATTGAGGTTTAGATGCTTTAGGCTTTTCCTCCTGTTTAAAAATGTAGTCAGATGAGCGTTGTGCATCCTTCCTTGAATTCACGTGCTCCTCTGATCTGTGTTCTGAACATCCTCCTCTCTACAAATGTTTACCGGATGATTCGTGGAAGGAACGAGATGAACGTGTATCAGTATCCTGATGAGGCCTGGGCGGTGAACTGCGCTCCGTTTGCAGAGTTTTCAGATTTTTCTGCACATCGCGCTCCACAGAGCTTGCGGCATACAGAAAACTCTGCTCCATGTCGCGCAGCTGAGATTTTCTCCGTTCACATTTTCCAAAGGTAACTTTGTGAACGTGACCCACCGCTTGGGTAGATTTTCTACCTGAGGGGAAGGAAGATCAGCGGGAGCAGCAGTTTGCGCCGCACTTTGCCGCTTGATGAGTTTTTTGGAACTTCGCATAGCTTTGCATAGCAGAAAACCGCGAACTCCGAACAGTCTTAGGCAGTTTAACATTATCAATGTTCTGCAAGTTATAAGATTCATCAGTGGATTCCTGTGTGGGAGACCCACCCTGTGATTTTATTTTATCTTTATTTATTTTTAATAACGTACTTCTTTTTTTGTTGAAGATGCGGGTGCTTGCTTGGAGATATCCTTTTTGGAATTGCTCTTCAACTGTGGTTTCCCAGGTCTGGCTCTCAAATTATCTCTACCAAGTGTAGCATAGGTTTCTTCTATAATTGTAGGTAATGTCCCACCACCAGTCACAATCAAATACCAAACACTGCAGGAGCGAAGATTATCCCAGTCCTCTACCCACGCATCCGACACTCTTACCTGTATGATATTAGGGCAAGAGTAAAAGAATACTGTGGAAGAAGTTGGGAAAACATATGAGGGAAAACAAGGACCCACGGCAATGGACAGCAGGTCTAGGCTCCTCAGTCTGGCTGGGACAAGTATCCAGGAAAAATACTGGCAACTACAGCAGAGAATAAATAGAAACAAGGAGAGTATTAATAGAAGGATACAAGGAACAATCTCCAAACACACTGTACCCCAAACAACCATCCGCTGGGTTTTCGCAAGACATAGCTTACCCCAGCGCAACCAAAGCATTTCCTCATGAACTGATGAATATCCACAAGTTCTGTGTTACACCTTTTCAAGGAATAGTAATCAGCATACCAGAGTAGATCTGTTTCATGCCATTTTCACGGGGAAGACCCCATCAGGGAAAAAACCTGTAAAGAGATAATATAATAAAAAGGAAAAAAAATCCCTTATAGAGATAATTGAAAAAGGGCAGAATACCCCCCGGGAAGTGTTGCAGGGATTCTACTCATGCACAGAACTATGCTCAGGAAACCAGGAACTCAGTGTATTGTGGTGTACCAAAAAGCCACCTCAGTGCCTAGAACCCCAACCCGACAAGCAATAGTGTCTCATTCGTTCTCCGTACTACAGCAAAGCTACCAATGATTAGACAACCTAGAACATGCAACTTAATAAACTCGCAGGAATAGTAGGAAACAAGAACACTCTTTCGCTCTAACACTCATACTAGTTCACAATGTGAGTAATCAGAGACACAGTATAGTTTAAAACGTTTATTTTAACTAAGGTGCTCTGATATGCAGTACACAAGCCAATACTAGCAGAAAAATGCATAGGAATAATACAATCAGCATTGTTACAATTCCATAATTATAATTATAGAAGACCTTTAGGCTTTATCAGGGGTACCCCATACCTCCAAGATCCGATGCAATGAATCATATCCCAGGACAATCACAGCTCTTCTTAGTTGGAAAGGTTTTCTCCAAGTGCTTTTTTTAAGCATATAGTGCCATATTAAAAAGCACCCGAGTTTCAGTTGGTGCAGCTGTGCCTCATGTTATGTTTATGTGCATGGGACTGACCAACGTGAATCAACAGCATACATTGTTATTTTACCTTGAACATGTTGGGTATACAGAGAGCACAGTGTACGGCTAGATATGTGAAAAACATACAGTTCTCATGTGAAGAAGCACAAGCAGTGTATTTACGAGAACAGAGCCATGTAGTGTTGTGTGCAAAAGCAGCAAATTAAGCATATATTTCACTTATGCTAACTTACCAATGTCTGCAGTTAACCTCATATCCTCACTACACCCTCCCCTTGGTCAGCACAATGGACGATGGACTCAATAGAATACAGAGTACAAGTAAGAGTGAGCAATAATTAAGTGCATCCATGTCAATCGGATGATTAGGAAAAAAAGAAAAAAAGGGGGGCAAAAAGCCAGCAAAAACAAAACTCATTAAAAGTTTCGAACGCATAGCTGTCGATAGACCTAATCGCAGGTGAGAGGTATGCAATTGAGAATATATGACGGAGGAGCACGAGGGGCGTGGCTTCCTCTACTTCGTCATTACCAAACAATGCGCCTCACTGTAAGAAATTATCAGGGCAAAAGAGGAGGAATGCCAGTGTCCAATTAAAGTTCCAGGCAAGGTGAAAAATGATACAAAAGGGGGTGGTGATGGACGGAGCATCTGAATCAATCAAACATTCACACCCAGTCAAAAGATATGGGTTTGATCCAGCACCGTTCTTTAGCCCACTCTGCCACCCCAGTTCAGACATGGCTATATGCAAATCAGTCTTACCCTGTGCCTCATGGGAACAGTCCAGCCTGAACTGCCAAGCCATTTCTTCCCAGGACTGGAAACAAGCTTCCGAGGACCGGTTTCTGGCATTCCAGCCATCTTCAGCCCGGCTTGCTTGAATCCAGTTGTAAAGTTAGCATGGTCTCACGTCTGAGCATACCCTGCCACACTTATGGCAGCCAAAAGCGGTACAAAAGGGAGGTGGTGATGGACGGAGCATCTGAATCAATCAAACACTCACACCCAGTCAAAAGATCTGGGTTTGATCCATCACCGTTCTTTAGCCCACTCTGCCACCCCAGTTCAGACATGGCTATATGCAAATCAGTCTGACGATGTGCCTCATGGGAACAGTCCAGCCCGAACTGCCAAGCCATGTCTTCCCTGGACTGGAAACAAGCTTCCGAGGACCAGTTTCTGGCATTCCAGCCGTCTTCAGCCCGGCTTGCTTGAATCCAGTGGCAAAGTGGGCAAGGGACTCACGTCTGAGCATACCCTGCCACACTTATGGTGGCCAAAAGCGGTACAAAAGGGGGTGGTGATGGACGGAGCATCTGAATCAATCAAACACTCACACCCAGTCAAAAGATCTGGGTTTGATCCATCACCACTGGATTCAAGCAAGCCTGGCTGAAGACGGCTGTAATGCCAGAAACCGGTCCTGGGAACCTTGATTCCGGTCCAGGGAAGACATGGCTTGGCAGTTCGGGCTGGACTGTTCCCATGAGGCACAGGGTCAGACTGTTTTGCATATGGCCATGTCTGAACTGGGGTGGCGGCGTGAGCTAAAGAACGGCGATGGATTAAACCCAGATCAGTTGACTGGGGGTGAGTATTTGTATTGTGAACGCTCCGTCCATCATCCCCTTTGGTTTTTCTTTGTTTGCCCTAAGTTGGCAGGGTATGCTCAGACATGAGTCCCTTGCTCACTTTGCCACTGGATTCAAGCAAGCCCGGCTGAAGACGGCTGTAATGCCAGAAACCGGTCCTGGGAAGCTTGATTCCGGTCCAGGGAAGACATGGCTTGGCAGTTCGGGCTGGACTGTTCACATGAGGCACAGGGTCAGACTGATTTGCATATGGCCATGTCTGAACTGGGGTGGCGGAGTGAGCTAAAGAACGGTGATGGATTAAACCCAGATCAGTTGACTGGGGGTGAGTGTTTGTACTGTCAACGCTCCGTCCATCATCCCCTTTGGTTTTTTCCAAGGTGAAAAATTACCCAACAAAAGTCTCTGTATAGCGTAAGACAATCCCCTCTCTAAGCGAAAGTGCAACGGGGAAATGTCAGCACAATCCCACAATGCTGATGGCAAAGTCCTTCCGAGGGCAAGAGACCGGAAATTAAACCAAGCACAGAATCACTGGCAAGCTCAGATTAAATGTAGAGCAAGTCGCCATGCATTCGCAGCTGTACCCTCCCACAACAATGGAAAACATGGCAAGATCGCCGATATAGAAAGAGGACAGGAGAAAGGAAGAGCAAAGCCTCTCCTGTACTACCGGACTCCCAGACATGACAGATAATTCAAACTCCTGCTGTAGTGTAGTTCCTATATTCCCAATAGGCTCTGCGCATTGGAATAATATATCCTATAGTTTAGACGTAGGACTGAGGTTGATTAGGTCTCTATCGAATGCATTAAACTTAATAGTGAGTGTCAGCTAGCTCAGAGGTCACTAGAAACTTTCTCCAATTCACAAGAAGGGATTAGTTTCTGACAACCGCATAAATACGACAACTTTGTTTCCCCAAGAATAGAATATATCTTCAGAGTTGTAGAAACAATAGATAATTATTTCACTCAGTCAATCATGCATGCTTCGTTTCAACAGAGGTGCAGAGAAAATAGAGAGATGGGTGTTTTCAATAAAAGGATTTATTGAACAGTCTTCTTTCTCATGCAAGTAAAGTGAATTTCTACAATCGTTAGGCAGCCTGTAAAGTATAATGCGTACAGCGAGAACAATATTATAAAATAATACTGTAAGAGCATTGTATGGTTTCTAAACCATATATAAATATATACATAAATAACAAAGGTTAAAAGTACTCAACTGGTGCTTCTAAAATACGTCAACCCCAATGTACCTAACCTAAGCCTAGTACGAGGGAAGAAAAAAGTGTGGTGTAGAATAGGTTTAGTTTTCTCTGCCAAGAATCTATCCAAGATTTCTCTTAGGTTCTAATAAGCTTCATACCTTTAGTTTAGAATGAGGGAGGTCTGGTATCTCTTGTCTCGGGACTTGATTTCCCAACACCCTGCAAGGGGAGCTTGGAAACACTGGAGCTGGATTCTCGCGGAGAGAAATGCAGCTTCTCGATCAGTGCATCAGCTCCAGGGTCGGCTTCCTTTGGCACTTGCTGTAGCGAGCCGCATCGGGCAAGTAGCTAGTTGAACTGCTCCGAACCACGGTGTCTTGCTAGAGCAAGTAAAGGGATATTTATACCTTGAAGGTGCCTAGTTTGACTTAAAGTAGGGCATAATAACATCAGTAAAGAACCCCAAGGGAATAGTAGTTCTTTGTAAAGTACATGAGTTCTTGGAAAAATCAGTATTCAAGCCAGGGGAGGTCCCAAGTTGCACAGTCCTCCACGGAGGGAGCAGTACCCATTGGCAAACTAATTGTCAATATTCTCTGTTTTCCTGCAGCCCCATATGGAGAAATACTGCCTCACGCTGGTTTGTTCTTTGTGCAATCCAAACAGAATTTCTACCCTCTTGCAGGGAACCTTACCCATAACTGCATTTAGTTTTTGTAGGCTAATGCCCAGTGTAACCAATTATGGTTGTGCAGCTTGAACAGCCCATGCAGGAGTAAGTGTTATTATGTGTAAGGCATCTGTATATTGTTACTCATTTGTTGTGTAATCCCTGCATCTGAGTGGCAGACATATTATTAATGACGGGATGATGTGTGTATACGGCTAGGACTTGCCATGTCACCCCCTCATTAATGAGTGGGCCCAGTCTCCCATTTTCTCTAATGTGTGGGAGGGTACCTTTAAACCAATTAAGTGAGAGGAACTTCTATTGGCTTATATGGAGTGTATTCACCTGGTATTTCTTCCTAGGGGTATTCATGAAATACTGTTGCAGCATCTGCAGCTGGGAATGTAAGCCAAAAATAACACACCTCTGTTCTCTATGCTTTGTGTGCCTCTATCACGAAGGTAACATCCCCACCATCTAGTGTGAGACCATTTTGTAGTAGTTTCTAAGTGGCTACATATCTGCAGGTCTCAGAGATGTTTTGTGCTGTGTATGTGCAAATGCAGTACAGGGTAGGCTTTCATTGTGAGAATTAGATCCTTTCAATCCTGAATTACCAACAGCCAATACATAGCATATACCTACTCAGCTGCAGAGGATATTCCCCACCACCACAGACATCTATGGTTAAAAGAAGTGTAGGGTTATCTGAGAATGCACGATTGAACTACTTGGTTGATCCATACAAAATAAGAGCCCAACCAATGCTGTGTAGGTTTCGCTACTCAGTAGTAACTCAGCATTTGTGGAGGATAAACTTTGGTATGGTACCAAACTGATTCTGTGCTCCCCGCAGTATATTTTGTCCCTTAGACCAGCCAGCTCACAGTGCCATCATAGGCCCCCCTAACTTAGACAGGGAGCGAACAGCACTGGCAACCATGGAACATGACAACCCAGCTCACTCAGGAGTCATGGTGACAGATCTACAGCCTTTCACTCATTCACTTGTGCTCCCTTTTGCTCAAAGAAAGATACAGAGAATACACAAAGAGACATTTTAAATGTATATTGAGCAAACTTGATTCTTGTATATATTGCAACAATATATGCGCTGCAATGATCAATAGAAAGTAGTAGGTGAAAGTTATAAGAAGAAGGGGGACAATACAAAAAGTTCCCCCATCATGCTGAAACAAAGTATATATGCAAGCATATGAAATAATATACCAATCTGACGTACTCTTACTATGCAGAGTATAATCGGCTTGTCTAGGGTGTATGAGTATGTTCTGCCAAGAATCTACTTACTGGCTGATCAAACTCCATTAACTAATGGGTAACAATGTAGGACCCTGTCTTGGTCACAAGCTGGACACCCCTCACGGAGATGTTAGTCAGCTGTAGGGCAAAAGTCTTACCCTGTAGAGATCTCTTGATGTCAGCAGAAGTGCCTCTTTTGACTATACCCGTAAACAGATGTGTAATTTTAGAAAAGTTATCCTTGCCTTGGGCTGATATTGTGATCAGGATGCCAGTGTCTGGTATGTTTCAGATTGCTGTGTCGCGTGTAGACGAAAACTACATATCAAACACATTTGCACAACATAAGTGTAGGCCTTGTACATAGTGTCAGGGCAACACGATATTGTTCTTTCGAAGTTGACTCGTGTAAGCCAGGTCAGTGTTTCCAAGAAACTAACCCAAAGTATCATGAATGCAAATGTGTTTAAAAAGTCGATGTGACAAGTGAAGGCAACTTTAGGAAAACCCTGTGTTCATGATAAATGGCAACGTTTCTAACCGGGAGACAGTACCCCACTGATTCACATTACCTTGTGCCCCCCTGCTGTAGTTCATCATGTGCTTCACTGATGCACATGACGGTGTGCCCCTGCTGCACATCATTTTGAGCTCCACTAGTTTTATGTATGACTATTGGTCTGTAAGCATTGAGGTCAGTATGCTTAGTTATTTGTATGCACAGGTGCCTCCTTGACGTGTGACTTTGAGAAAATTGGTGATTTTAGCTGTGTGCATCTGTGTGCTTTCACAGATGCACAATTGTAATTGAGAATTTGTGTGCATGCTCTGCTCTAAAAACATCTTAAAGCTCTGTCGTTGCATGTTTACATTCATGCATTGCAATAAAATTAGTTCTTTTTTAGTACACTAATAAAAGGAGGTTGGTGTATAGGATAAAATCATTGCCCGAAGCAATAAAGAAGCACTGTTTCGAAATCAGAATTTTTAAAACTGCTAATGATGAGCTAGACTGCCATACTGCCAGGAGTGTTTGTAGAATATTATGTATGGTCTGAGTCACGGTTTCAGAAGAGAAACGTTTCTACTCTTTAGCTAACATTTTCACAACATATTAAAGTTAAGACGCATTCATTGTCTACGTAAACTTCCCGTTCTTCATGTTTTAGTCTTTATTTTGAAAATGAGAACGCCATTGTAAACCTTTCCTTTGAAATAAATACTCACAGATTGATTTTATTGATTATGGTCATGTGGTTTCCCATAGAATCCCGAGTGATGTGAAATGTACTGACAGAAAGGCAGGCTCCATTTCACAGTTAGGTTTTATGTTGTAAGGAGGAAAATGTGGTGAAAATAGTGTCCCCACATGCGTAGCTGAGGGGTAACATCAGCTAAAGATTGCGATCAACAGGCAAACCTGGGGCGCTATGAAACTATACAAAGAACCCTACTATTAAATGCTATATGCAACACAATTAAGCAAGTTAATCATAGCTCTGTTAATGGAAATTTTATTTAATTGAATCTTATAAATGTGGGACATTTTCGATGATATATAGACTGTAGGCATACACTTTTTCTCCCATACCAGTTTTAAAACGTTTTACGTTTTTTTTGTGGATCTTAAAGAAATAATACCGATTTTATGAAGGCATTTAATTAAACCGGAGGTTAGACCTAAGACGAATGTGGCTCCCAACAACACCCTTGGGACCAAATAAAAATATCTCTAGAAGCAAAATGATTATGTTAGGGAGCTTTAAAAAACGACATATTTGTGACTTCGGGAGATACTTTTATAAGTGGAATATTATTATGAACGTTAGTCCTTAGGGTGAAACCAATTGCACAGGCTATTATGTTTCCGATAAATTAATTAAATTAATCTACTATGTAGTGGCCAATTCATTTAACCTCCAGGCCATAATTCGGTTTTCTGTATAACTCATGGAGCTCAGAATGAAATATAAAAACAATGCGAGCAAAAAGTCAAGTGTATCCAATCACGCTCTTTTATGCCCTTTAATTGAAAGCACATAAATGAAAATATTCCAATTTGTCTATTCACCATACCCGATGCCAGTAGAGGTTATCGAAATGGCGTACTCTTCAAAACCTGCTTCCACATTTGCAATTATGTGCAAAAATGAAAGTTGGAAGAATACGCAAGGGACTCACAATTTGTATGGTTGGTCCAAATGAGAGCTACCCTCTCTCACTCCAACCATTTTTTTTCTAATGATTTAATCAAAGCAGAGCAAGAATTAGCGTGAGCGAAACATTCCTTGGTGCAAACGTTTACACAGATTCATTCTTCGAGATATACACCAAGAAGCAAAAAGTGCGCAATCACTTCACACATTTTGTAAAATTAGCTGTACACTAATAAATGCATTTACACGCACAAAGTTGAACATAACCTGAAAGGTTTAGCACACAACTAAGCTTACACGATCGTGAGTATTGACTAACCTTTTTCTGATTCCCTTTCCGTCCTAGAAAAAAAAGGTTTGCAGTTTAGTACTGTTATGGGCAGGAGTCCCTTTCGTTGGAGGAAGGGGACACACAGACGAATAGGAGCGGTATTATTAGAATTTTTTTTCCCATGTGGAGAAAATAAAAGTGTGTTATAGTTTATCTCATGTACAAATATACCCATGGATATTTTGCACTTCAGAAAAATGGAAATCACGAATGTTATCCAGGATGTGTTGAAAGATACAACTGGACAGGTTTTTGGGCAATTCCTGGAAGAGTTTGGTAATATTTAAAATAAGTAAATTGATCGTGTAATCCTCCGAATTCAGATTTACACATTTCTTTGGCATTTATTAACTTCAGTATGCATTTAAGAGTATAACTTTAAATGCTGCAGTAAAAATCCAATTTTAAATGCAACGTGCTTGTCCATATTTTAAATGCACTAATCTACTGCTCACTACATGCCTAGAAAAATATGTTCAATATTCAGGAAGTGTGGAAATTTGATCACATTCACATTCAGTGCAAAAGCATTCAAAATGTAGTTTCATTGTGTCATAATATACCATTTATATAGTGTGCTTACAATGATGACTTCGTTGCTCAACCTGAAATCTAAGATGATATAAGCAATCAGTACATTAAGCACCATGATCCAACAGGTCATATTGTTCTGATACTTAAAACATTTTTTTTACAAGCGTTGTCAAAATAAATCTGATGTGGAACTGGAGCAGTAGTATGTTTTGATAACTTGTGGAAGTAATAAGAATTTTCAGAAAAAGATTCTATCAAGTAGGGTACCCTGTCATGGCAGACCCGTTCTTCTTTCGCTTAAAAATAAGTCCTTCATGCAAGAGCAGTAACGGCCCGTGGTGGGCGTGCTGCTGGGTGGTGACGTGGGGCAGGGAAGGGGCAAGGTGTGTTGGTTAGTAAAATCCAGAATACGGACGAACAGAGGTAAGTAAACAAATACATAAATAAAACAAATGTTGTTGCGCTCGTTGCATCACATTCGTATCCCCAAGGGGGATACTTACAACTGAATTGGTGGAGTGAGGCATTAGCCATCATGGCTTAACGCCTCATGCGGCCATTTCTGAAACGCAAGGCTGCACCATATTTACAAGAGTATGGTGCAGCCTTGCATTTCCCCCTGCGCTGGCACTACACTTAGCAGGGTGGCGTCAATGCAGGCAACCTTGCACCATAGTGCAAGGGTGTCTGCATGCCGGGGAAAGATTGTTTATGTACAGGACGGTCCCTCTTTAGTCTTAAAATGCCATTTTGTCACTTCTATGTGTGCTGCTGAATGCAACACACATAGAAGTGACGAAATGGATTCTTTTAAAGATTGTTTATGTGCAGGAAAGGGGACTTTTCTGTACATAAACAAATCAAGCCTTTTTTGCTTTTTCCATGTGTGCTGCACAAGGCAGCACTCATGGAAAAAAGCAAAAATGAGGAGAAATACAGTATTTCTCCTCATTTCGCCAACTTAAGACCAGGTTTATCCCGGTCTTACTTTTGACGCTGCCTGCTGTTTACCCTGCCCTTGTAAATAGAGTGTGGAGTCAAAATCAACTCCCACCAAAACACCCACTGCCAACCCCTTTCACGCTAAGCATAGCGTGAAAGAATGCCTTATTTACGAGACAGAGTTAAGCCACATTAAGTATCTTAATGCTGCCTTGTATGTAAGGCGAAGCCCCCATCGCCACCACAATGTCTTGAAATGTGAAGCAGAAAGAGGCAGGATAGTTGCAGAAACAGGCAAAAGATGTGCAGACAGAGGCAAGAGAGGTGCAGAGAGAGGGATGAGGGGTATGGAAATAAGGAAAAGAAATACAGAAAGAAGCAACAGACATGCTGAAAGAAGTGCAAAGGGTGCAGAAAGAGCAAGAGAAGTGCAGAAAAAAGCAAGAGAGGTACAGAAAGAGGCAAGAGAGGTGCATAAACAGGCAGGAAAGGTAGAGTGAGGTTCAAAAAGAGGCAAGAAAGATTCAAAAAGAGGCAATAGAAGTTTAGAAAGAGGCAGGTGAGGTGCACAAGGAGGCAAGAGAACTGCAGAGAGTCAAGAGAGTTGCAGAAACAGGCAAAAGGGGCGCGGAATGAACCAAGAGAGGTACTAAAAGAGGCAAGAGGGGGTCAGAAAGAGGTAGGAGGGGTGCACAAAGAGAAAGGAAAGGTACAGAAATACGCAAGAGATGTGTAGAAACAAGCAAGAGGAGTGCAGAAAGAAGCAAGAGAATTACTGAAAGAAGCAGCATAGGTGCAAAAAGAGGCAAGAGGTGTGCACAAAGAGGTAGTAGAGGTGCACAAAGAGGCAAGAAAGGTCCAGAAAGAGGCAGGAGGGGTACAGAAAGACGGAAGAGAAGTACAGAGAGAGGCAAAAGAATTGCTGAAAGAAGCAACAAAGGTGCAGAAAGAGACAACAGGGATGCAGAAAGAAGCAAGAGAGGTGCAAAAAGACGCAAAAGAAGTACAGAAAGATGCAATTGAGGTGCAGAAGGAGGCAAGAGAACTGCAGAAAGAGGCAGGAAAGTTGCAGAAACAGGCAAAAAGTGTGCAGACAGAGGCAAGAGAGGTGCAGAAAGAGGGAAGAGGGGTACAGAAATAAAAGAATGAGGTTCAGAATGAGACAGGAGAGGTTCAGAAAGAGGCAATAGAAATACAGAAAGAGGCAAGCGAGGTGCAGAAGGAAGCAAGGCAACTGCAGAAAGAGGCAAGAGAGTTGCAGAAACAGGCAAAAGGGGTGCAGAATGAACCAACAGAGGTGCAAAAAGAGGTAAGAGAGGTGCAGAAAGAGATAAGAGAGGTACACAAAGAGGCAGGAAAGATACAGAAAGATGCAAGAGATGTGAAGAAACAAGCAAGTGAAGTACAGAAAGAAGCAAGAGAATTGCTGAAAGAAGCAACAGAGGTATAGAAAGAACCTAGAGAAGTGCAGAAAGAGGCAAGTGAGGTGCAGAAAGAAGCAAGAGCAGTGCAGAAAGAACCAACAGAGGTACAAAAAGAGGCAAAAGGGGTGCAGAAAAGGTAGGAGAGGTGCACAAAGGAGAGGTATAGAAAGACGCAAGAAATGTCTAGAAACAAGCAAGAGAAGTACAGAAAGAAGGAAGAGAGGTACAGCAGGAGGCAGGAGGGGTGCAGAAAGAAGGAAGAGAAATACAGAAATAAGCAACAGACATGCTAAAAGCAGCACAAAGGGTGCAGAAAGAGCAAGAGAAGTTCAGAAAAAAAGCAATGAGGTACAGAAAGAGGCAAGGGAGGTGAATAAACAGGCAGGAAATGTACAGAAAGAGGGTACAGGGGTACAGAAAGAGGCAAGAGAGGTACAGAAAGAGGGGAGGGGGTACAGAAAGAGGCAAGAGGGGTGCAGAAAGAAGCAAGTGGGGTGCAGAAAGACAGAAGAGAGGTGCAGAAAGAACCAACAGAGGTAAAAAAGAGCAAGAGCAGTATAGAAAAAGGTAGAAGAGATGCACAAAGAGGCAAAAGAGGTACAGAAAGATGCAAGAGATGTGCAGAAACAAGCAAGAGAGCTGCTGAAAGAGGCACGAAGGGTTCAGAAAGAGCAAGAGAAGTGCAGGAAGAACCAACAGAAGTATAGAAAGACACAACAGAGGTGCAGAAAGACGCAAGAGAGGTACAAAAACAAGTAAGAGAAATGCATAAAGAAGCAACAGAGATGTAGTAAAGGGGAAGTGGGATGCAGAAAGAGGGAAGAGTGCTTGAGGGATGCAGAAAGAAGCAACAGAAATGCAGAAAGAGGCGCAGAAAGAAGCAAAAGTGGTTTACACACCATTAGTACCAATTTCATACTCACATTTAGCAATAAGTAATAGGTGACAATTCTAGGTTTGCACAGGGCCTTCCACCATACTATAACACTTGTTGCTGCATTTTTGGTAACATTTGAGCCGTTTGAGCTAGGAACAATGTTTTTTTTGTTCAAATCTGCAGATTATACAGCACATGATGGGTTATGTGGCAAATGCAGTAAATGTATAATGGTGCAAATTCGGTGCAACTAAACAGGCATATAATTCTATTGGCCCTGCTCATGCCTCTGACTAGGTCCAGAAGTGTTCCTCAGACTTAACTTGAGGTTACAACTGCACAACACAGACTATCATACCACACAATTACTCTCCATAACACATAATCTCAATCTACATAAGTCCAACACACTAAATACCACATAATTTCACTGCACAACATACCACATAATTACACTGCACACAACCTACATCCACTCCACTCCACTCCACTTCAAGAAACATTATTAAAACACTTTTACATATACAACGCCAATAGCTCTAACTCTCGCAAATCGAAACCAATTACATTGCAAATGCTTCTTTAACTAGTAGTCGCATTTGCGGAGAGGTGGAGAGAGGGTGCTGGGTCTCCGAACAGTGCTCAGGAATTCCACTACGTAGGACTTACAGGAGGTACCAGGAAGGCTTCTAAGCCCCAAAAGTCTCTCATGAGTAAAGTGTACTTCATCCCTCATCCTGTAGTATTCCAGGAGGCGCATTTGCAGAGTGGTGGAGAATGGGGGTGTGGCCTCCGAAGATGGCTTAGTAATCCGACTGTGTGGGACTTACTGGAGTTAACAAGACAGGTAGTTGGCCCCCAAGGACATCCTTGGGGGCCAGCTACCCCTCCTAATGCCTTCAGGAAGTCCCACACAGCATGATTGCAAAGTTCTCATAGAAGGCCACATCCCCTTTGCCCACCACTCTGCAAACGCGCTCCCTGGCATGCTCTAGGATGGAGATTTAAGCCCCCTTCACTGATGGGGGTAGTTAGGGGCCAACTAGCCTACCTCTTACCTCTAATAAGCCCCACACAGTGGGACTGCTGAGAGGTGGACACAAGCCACACCCTCTTTCTCCACCACTCTGAAAACGTACCTCCTGGCACACTCTTGTTTGGGGGATGAAGTCCCATTTCATCCTGAGAGACTTGGGGGCCAACTAGCCCTCCTGTTACCTCCAGTAAGCTCCATACAGCTGGTTTGCTGAGAGTGCTCAAAGGCATTGCTCCCTTTCTACAACACTCTGCAAACGTGGATCCTGATGCCCTGCTGCTCAAGGATGAAGTCCACTTTAGCCCTGAGGTCCTCAGGACACAAGAGGACCTCATCACCCCACCAGCAATGCGTCAAGTGGTGCGTTTGCAGAGTGGTATAAAAAAGGGTGTGGCCTCGGACCACCTCTCAGCAATCCCACTGTATGGGGCTTATTGGATGTACCTGGTGGGCTAGTTGGCCCCTAAGACCTGTAAGACTCTAGGGGACTTGTTCCCCATCCCAAAACACGCCAGGAGATGTATTTGCAAAGTGGTGCAGGAAGCGGGAGGAGCCTCCGGCGAGATGCCGGCTTCTCTTTAATTTTTATTTTTTAGAAGGGGGGCTGTGTGACCACCTTCTATTAATATTTTTTGGGCCCTGGGGACCCCATCCCCCAGGGCTTGACCCATATTTAATTTTTTACATTAAACAGGAAGGGTGTTGTGGGCCCCTCTCCCGAAGCCAATTACAGGGTCCAGGGACTCCATCCTCCAGGCCCTGGCAAGCCTGTTTTTTTTGTGATGGGGCCGCTTGGCCCTCCTCCTGAGGCCAATTGTAGCCACGGGGACCCCATCTCTTTGGGCCCAGC
Organism: Lissotriton vulgaris; assembly: GCF_964263255.1. Lineage (NCBI taxonomy): Eukaryota > Metazoa > Chordata > Amphibia > Caudata > Salamandridae > Lissotriton > Lissotriton vulgaris. The sequence continues at coordinate 2,081,343,190 of NC_141687.1, forward strand.
TTTATTTATTTATTTAATATATAATTCCAAAAGGGAAGGGGGCCATGCGGATCCCGTCCCCTGGGCCACTTCTGGCCCCAGGTAGCCTATCCCTGGGGCCTGGTTCCTTTGATGGGGACTGTGAGGGGGAGCTCCAATGACCCCACGGTCCCTGCCGGTACCCCGCCTCCTGCGGGAGCCGGCATTGCTTTTGGACAAGGGGAGCTGTTGACATGCAGCTCCCCTTGACCAAAAGCAATCTGCTTTGCTTCATTGAAGCGAGAGCAGGTTTTCTGCTCTTGCTTCCATGAAGCGAAGCAGTGTTTGCTATTGCAGGGTGGGAGCCGTGCTCCCGCCCTGCCATATTAAATGGCAATGTCCCGGGGGTGGGCACTCCAGGACATTGCAGGAACCAGCCCGGGAGGGTGGCAGTCCCCAGGGCAATCTAAGGCTCTAGGAAGGGGACTGTGTGGCCCACTCCCAACTCTTTAAAACCCTGGGGAGGTGGTGGTCTCCAGGGCCTGGGGCCTGTAAAGGACCCCCATATGTAAATAATTAGTGTCCTAGGGAGGTGGTGGTCCCCGACTTGGTGTGGGGGGCAGGACCCCCCCCCACACTCCTAAAATTTGATTGGAGCCTCAGGGAGGTGGTGGTACCTGAGGCTAGGGGGGCCACGAGGCCCCGGGCCCCTATTAAATCAAATCTCCGGGCAGGTGGCTTTCCCAGAGCAGCATGGGGGCAGTAGCCCACATGCATTTTTTTATATTTTTATTTTTATTTTTTTATATTTTTGTAAAAAAACCCTAGGGAGGCGTCGCTCTCCGGGGCTGCAGTGGGGCCACATGCCCCCCACAAATTATGAGCAAACCCTGGGAAGGTGGTGGACCCCTGGGCTGTAGGGGCCCCAACACCATAATTATAAATTGCCCCCTGGACTTGGCCCACCCAGGGGCTTATAGAAAATGAAGCACGCAGGCTTGCACTTCATTTTTTTTTTAGGCCTGGGGGTCCTAGTGGGACCCCCTGAGGAGGCCTAGGGGTTGACGTATTTCTACCCTGCCCCCTTTTCTTCTTTTTCATCTTTTTTCTGTTGTTTTCTTGTGACGCGGTTACAAAGTCACAAGATGGCTTCCAACACTTCCTTGTTTGGAGTGTTGGCATCCAATCAAAATGAAGCTCATGCTCGGAAGGGTTTGCAAATCCTATTTAGTGCTCAGATATTGATATTTTAATTTTATTAATTTCTCAGTAACTACTGAACGTATTTGTACCATAAAAAAAAAGTGCTTTCTGAACCAAGAGCTACCTATTTGCCAAATTTGGTGTAATTCCATTCAGCAGTTTGTTATTGGGCTGGTCCAAAATTCCTATGAAAATCAACATGGGGAGAACGTGTTTCCGGACCCCTCTTTTTTTCATGGCCCCCGCTTGAGGAATCACCCCCAAACTTTTGATATTGATATTTTAATTTTATTAATTTCTCAGTAACTACTGAACGTATTTGAACCATAAAAAAAAAGTGCTTTCTGAACCAAGAGCTACCTATTTGCCAAATTTGGTGTAATTCCATTCAGCAGTTTGTTATTGGGCTGGTCCAAAATTCCTATGAAAATCAACATGGGGAGAACGTGTTTCCGGACCCCTCTTTTTTTCATGGCCCCCGCTTGAGGAATCACCCCCAAACTTTCAAGACAAGAGCTGACCTGAGCTGGTCATTAGTTTTGAAAATGTCCCGAAGACATATATTGTCAAAAGAAAACACGCTTTTTGCCACCCTCTGTTTCACCCATGCCACCCTCTGTTACATCAATGCCACCCTCTGGTTCATCCTCACTGTATATTATGGGGGGGAAAAGTAAGCACACCTGCCCTGCTTCAACTGACATGAATTAATTTGGGGTTAGTTTATTAATGTGTCACTGTTTTAAAATTCCAGTTCTGGCACCTGCTTCCTTATCAGTAATTTGCTTTCTGTTGCAGTGCAATTTTTTTTTTCAGGACCTTTGTGGCCTACTTGTAGCTATTCTATGAGCCTGCTGTGAGGGTCAGAGCAGGGTCATACAATTGTTGCAACTAGCAACTGAACTCTGGAGGGGCCCCAGTCAGGAAGCACTACAGGGAATGGTTACTAATGATGAGTTTGAACTCTTGCACCTGCCGAGTGCTTTCAGTTTTGCAAAACTCGTTTTTCTGCAATTTCACGGGATTCGCGGGGCGCGAACACGCGCGAGATCGGATTTGGAAGCCGCGAATTCGTGCGAATATGCGATTTTTTTTTTTCGGCGTGTTAGTTCGCAAGGTTTTGTGCGTTTTCGCGAGCCGCTTGTAGCGCAAGGCGCGAAGTTACCCTTGCGGTCGTTCAAGAGCGCGGCCATCTTGTTTGCATGACGTATTTCCGTTTCCGGGCGCGAAGTGTAATCTCGCAAAGTGTGCGGCTCGCCAGTACAATTTCGCGAGTGTTCGCGAGGAAAATCTTGCGCGAACTTACCTGCGCGGTCGTGAACGGGCGCGGCCATCTTGTTTCTCATTCATTGCAATGGTTCTGGGCATGCTCTTTGTATCCTCTCTAAATCTCTGCCATCCTTTGCTTGTTTGAAGTTTTTTTTTTATCTATTTTACTTATTATCTATCCCTCTATTTTTCTAGCCCTATATTTTTGTGTTTGCTGCTACTTTTGGTTAATTTTAAACTACTTTTTTAAACTCTTTTCTTTTCTTCTCTTCCCTATTCTATTTTCTTTATTCCTTTCCGCCCAGACCATGGCGAAGGGAGCCGGGAAGCATCCCGAGAAGGGGAAGGGTCCCGCACCCCGTGCCCGGCTCCCGTGCGGGCGTTTGAGGGGGGAGCAGGTCGTACCCAGGGAGATCTTTAGCCCGGAGGAGGTGGGCGCACTCATTTTGTATGTTCAGCGCTGCCTCCCCAGGACCATCATGGCAGGCGGCATGATCGGTTTCGGGTACGGGATCCCGGAGCGCCGGAAGCGGTGGGATAAGGTGTGCCGGGCCATGTACCACCACTCTCGGGTCTGGCGCACCTACAACCAGGCCAACCACCGCTGGACGGATGTCCTGACCCGTGAACGAGATCTGCTCGACCTGCTTGGCCTTGAGATCCCCGGGCTTGGTGAGTAGTAGTAGCTATTTCTTTACTACTCTGTTTTCTCCTGCTGTGTTATTATATTGCAAATTTTTGTTTTTTACCAAGAGCAATAATGCTGCTCATTACATTGTAGGTAAATTATATTTCAAAATCTTCTGTGCATTTCAGGTGCACTGCTCTCCTTCTCAGTAGTGTTGCTACTATGCTTATTTGTTTTCGATTTTGTGTTCATTTCATTGGCCTGTGAAATTATGTATGAGTGTAGTTTAAAGAACTGCGTAATGCTACACACTAAGGTTCAGATTTTTAATTACTGGCGCATCCCTGCAAAGTAGCAGGGATGCGCCAGTAATTGTGCGCCACGCCACCATCCCCCATGGTGCGCCGTATTTGCAATGCGGCGCACCATGGGCCCAAAACATCACCAAAGCGTTATGCATCTGTGCCGTAAAGGCGGCGCATTGCTGGAGTTGCGTCGCAACGATGGCGCAGCTCCATCAATGCTCTGGGGTGCCCTCCCCAATGCTGCGTCAAGCCGTACGTCTGTTTCAAGCAGGCGCAGGGTTTGAGTCACGCATCATTGTCGTTAAAGTGAGTGATTGAAATCCTGTAGATTTCCCTCAGCCACTTTTAGGATGCGTTCCTGCGCAGGAACGCCCTCACTTGCTCCGGAACGCCCCCTGATGGCGCAGGGATTTACAACGTGATGCATCTCCCATATGCGTCACGTTGTTAATATATGCCGCACCATTGAGCCTCTTTTGTGCTGCCGCTGTGTCACAAAAGTCACGCAACAATGGAGCAAAAGAGCCGCAAGGGGCTTCTAAATCAGCCCCTACAGACTCAAGTCCAGTCCTTCCTTTGTACACATGGCGATAAGAAGAAATAGTGGTGGTGGATTGATAGTTTGAGTATTTTAATGACTGGTTAATGTAGTAGGAAACTTTAGTGTTGTCGCTGTTCTGCAATCACAATGGACTTTGGCTGTCACTTCGCGTGCTGCGGACTGCTGCCTGCCAATCCTAGGCAAACCTTTTTAGTACTTTGTTTAGTGAGTTACATAAGAAGTTTCCAATTCAACGGTCCGCAAATCAAGCAATACTAATAACGTAGTAGACCACATGAGATTGGTCAATAATATATCCCGTGGAATAGTTGTCTATTTGCTATTTCGCCAAAATATTTTGTTAGTTCTTTTGAAATGTTTGATTTGGTTGACAAATATCATCCATGTTTTCTGTTTTTCTTTCTTTCATGTTGTACATCAGCTTCCCCAGGGGCAAGAGGAGGACACAGGAGGAGGAGGAGGAGGGTGCTCTTCAGGATGCAGGCCAGGATCGGGCAGGCGAGGGCTCCTTTACTGGCCCCAGTAAGTTTTAATTTTAATATAGAGTACTTATTTTTTCCCAGCGTTCCTCATTCGATTTTTTTCTAAATCGTCTTTGATCTTCTTGTAGACTGGATCTAAATTCTTATCCTGCCTCGACTATGACTCCGTGTGGTATTACTAGATTATTCTTATTAGTCTGTCTGTGTAGCTAACTAAGATTGCACATTTGGCAATTCCATTGGACTCCCATTCTAGTCAGCAATAGCTCTATGCACTGAGTGCAGTCCTCTGGGATTGTCCATAATGTCTTTTCAAGTCTTCTAAATGTTTATGCTTTGACAATTGCCAACAATAAAAAGGTGAATGACCACTCGAAAGAATAAGATACTACTTTACTTTTGGTTTGGATAGGAGGACAATCCATTCTACTACTGTTGCAGGGACAAATCTGCACAAACAGAACTATGGACATTAAATAATGCATTGCTTAGCTTATCAATTTTAATAGGTGCTGTTAGACTTTCCACATACCTCAGTGATAACAGACTTTGTAGTTGAACCCCCAATCTCCTTACTGACTAGATAGTGTGGCAGAGTCATTTAGCTCCCAAAGTCACCGATGATTGATCCCCAATGATGTCAGAGGCACGGACTCATGCTTGCAAAAATTGTAAAACCTTTAGCTCATCCACTCTAGTCTGGAGGACCAAAAACCACAGAGTCTATTTAAGTTTAAAAGCTTTATTAAAAGTAAACACATTTATTAAAATCAAGTTTGTCATAAAAGTAAACGTTTAACTGAAAATGGAAAAGTGCTTAGTGCTGACGATTAATTGGACACATTTCTTGTGGTCGAGCCGAGCTCTCACCTGGTTTGAACTTGTTCCTGCTCGTGTTCTTAGAAGTCAAGCTTCTGTCTGTTAGGAGAAAAAGTGGTGTGTGTTAAAAATAAAAAGCAAGCATTCATCAGTTGTGCCAAAAAGTGCAGCAAGACAACAGCCTTCCCTGGAAAAAGGGACATTTTTACTTTAGAGTAGACAGTCACAAATTATTAAATTGTATAATGTTTTTTTCACATTTCTTTCTTCCTCCTAGACCAAATATTATATAGTAATGAGTGGTGTAATCTAACATTATTAAATGTACTTTGTAGGTGGAACATCTGGAGGCGGGGCCAGCGCGGAGGTGGTGGTGGCATTGGATGAGGACAACTCTGGGGAGGAGGCGGTGGAAGTGCCGGACAATTCTGTGGGGGATGACACGGTGGTGGCGGGCAGAGGTAAGCTATATATTCCCTACTTATTGAGATTGAAGACTGCAGAGTGTGCTTTCTGCACGGGTGTATTATAAATAAACCAGGTAGTAGCCTCCTCTAAATGTACTTCGACTTAGCTGTGAAGTTTTTGGCGATAAGAATCCCAGTCAGATCTGAGATGAACTTGATGGATGGGATGAACGAAAAGCGAAAGAAGGGTGTAAGTAAGTGTGGAAGGACGAGAAATGTAATGATGACTGGCAAAGAAGAATGATATGTGTTTGCTTGGTCCCCGAGGTGGTTGGGAAGGAAAGAATATGGTATGGTGCATGGCTGGGTGAATGATGAAGCAAGGATGGGTGGAAGGAGAACAGCCTGGGTAGGTGAAACAGAAACTGTATGTGTGCATATACTTTGAATGGATGGATGCCTGGATCATTCATGGTACTATCTGACTCTTAGATAGCATATGTGTATCTAGAGAGAGTAGACGGTCACTGGATGAACTAAGTGTTACTTTGAAGAGCATGTAACACCGCACCCGCACGTCCGTTCCAGTGTAGGAAAGGCAAGGAAAAGTAATTTTGTCCAAATACTACCATGAATAGTAGCAGTAGTTTGTATTGCAACTGCAAGCACAGCATATATCCGGTTATTACGGTGGACACTCCCTACCTCTCTTAATAACTTTAGTTTAGTAGTAGTATGTCATTCATGGGTGGGTGTATCACTGTTCACTCAATAATAAGCAAAGCACCTAAAGTCATCCCATATGTCATCAAATACATCCCATGTGAAGTGTGAAGTGATAGATAATCAGATTATTTAGCTTCTTCATTTTCCTTTTCTAATACTCATTTGCACTGTAGGGTGAAAGCTAAATTATTTAAGCAGTAGCCCTTTTAACAGAGTATTCTCAGTGCCACCCATAATAGAAAAGTAAGAGCTTCACCACCTGCATGTACTGGACCGGTACAGTAACGCAAGTCTGTCTCACTCACCATGGTGTGCGTCTGTTTTTCTCGGGTGCAAGTTCACTGCGCTGGCATTATGCCGGCTTGCATAAGATAACGTACCAATTTTCCTAAACAAGAGAGAAGAAGAAGAATAAGACTGGTGTACTGTCATACTCGACTGTAATGGAAGTCCATAGTGCTCGGAGAATTTGTTCCTTAAACTCCCACTAATGTTAGAGCAAGGATGAAGAAGTCGGAGGTTACATAGATACTGTCCTCAATAGTTATGTACTGTGCTTTCAATTTGCTACTTGTACTGTGACACAACTTTCTGCTCAATCATTTTGTGTTATTCTTAGGGAGCATTGGTTACAGACTATGTCTTTCTTTATTCATGTAAGTGCCAATGTAAGTGCCAATTTATAACGCGCGGCAATCGCTCCAAGGAGCATCTAGGTGCCCAGAAAGGACCACCAGGTGTTAGGTAGTTCCTATGCTTACTTGACCGAAACCCGAATTACACTAGGCTTCTGGCAGTCATATCTTGTAGATTAAAGATCCAGGTTTTTAGATGTTTACGGAAATCTATTTCTTTATCCAGTAATCTCAACTGGGGGGGAAGAGTATTCCATGCTTTTGCTCCCAGTACCGCCAGGGATTTACCCCCTCGAGTTTTAAGTCTGAAACTTGGGACGGTAAGCAGGTTGGCCGTTGAAGAACGCAGTGCTCTGGTTGGACAGTATCTGCTGAATTTTTTCCTCAGGTAGGATGGGCCTAAGTTGTGAACAGCTCTAAAAGTAATTAGGAGTACTTTGAACAAAACCCTTTTTGTAATAGGCAGCCAGTGTAATGCCTTAAGGGCTTTGGTTGCAGATGATCTTTTCGGCCATTTTAAAACCAACCTCGCAGCTGCATGTTGCACCATCTGAAGTTTGTGTGTGACAGCTTTATATGTACCAGCGTAGAGGCTATTGCAATAATCGATGCGTGATGTTACTAGAGCAACCGTAACTGTTTTCCTTGCTTCAAGGGGCAGAAGATCAAAGAACTTTCTCAGTCCCTTTATTACCCCAAAGCACATGCCTGCCACTCTAGCCGCTTGTTGTCTAAAAGACAGGTCAGAGTCAAAATGCACCCCCAGATTACGGGCCAAGTTGGTTGTATGAGGTGGTATTTCAGCTTTTTCTGGCCACCATAATCGTGGGATGAACTCATTATTTGGGCCTATAGGCATGATCTCTGTTTTGCCTGTGTTGCATTTCAGATGGTTTAGACGCATCCATTCAAAGGTGGCCGTTAGGCAACCTTTGAGATTATCCTCCCAGGCTGGTTATCCTTATCCATTACCAGGATAAGTTGTGTGTCATCGGCATAGGCTATAGCGTCTATGCCAAATGACGAAATCAATTTTATCAGGGGTGCAGTATAAACATTAAACAGGGTCGGGCTCAGGCTTGAACCCTGCGGGACTCCCGTCAACAGCGCTTTTTCATATAGTTGCTCCTTCCAAATCCAAGAGACCATCAAGGAGGAGGGAGCTGGCTCGAATGGCCCGGCAACGGAGGCTGGATGCCACTGTCGCTGAATATCGGCGGCTGGTGGCCCTGGAGGAGGAGGAGACGCAGTCTGGTACTACAACAACATCCACTGGGACAGCTGCATCCTCCTCCGTGCGGGCTGCCAGCCAGCGCAGTGCTCCAGCGGTACGGAGCCGGGCTACCAAAGCCAAACACCACCGCAGAGCAGCAAAGACAGCAGCTGCCCCCCACAGGATTTGCAAGGCACGCCGGCGCCGCTTATCCCTCAGACTGTCCTACCTGGAGCAGGAGGTCCTAAGCTAAAAGAACTTGGTGGAGGGCCTCCGCTTCGAACATGCCACCCTCCGCAAGGAGCATGATGCCCTGGCTGCTAAAGTCAACAGCACCCTGCCGTAGTGTCCCTTGCCCCTTTTTTAGAGACTTTTGGGGGGTGGGAATTGGGAGTTGGGTTTTTGGGGACTTTTGAAGGACAATCGTTGGGGTTAGGGAGGGTCTTGCGGGAGATTATTTTGTTAGGGCTATAAAAATATACTTTTTGAAACTTTATCTGACCATACCTGTTTTTTACTGCTTTTGAGTCTGGTGGGTGGGGGTTTAACAGTAAGTTTGTTTTCCTGAATAGTCCTAGGACTTTAGTAGTACTACCGTCAATCTCTTGTCTCTCCTAATACTCCATTATACTACCTCGGCTCCAACCAAACGCTTATCTTACCTGTAATTTCTGTTTGAAAGTAGGGCTAGGCCCAGGGCTGGCTCCACGGGAAATGGCGATTAAGGTTGCAATCCAGGGCGGATGAAATTTCCTCCTCATTGCGGTGGTACTAGTGGTGTGACACAGTGGCAGTTAACTGGCTATGGAAAAAAAGAAAATGAAATCTGGTTTGTCCTTACTGTAGCATTACAACGGTACGATAGAGAATATAGCAGGTGACAGTACACTAGACTACAACAGTGCCACAATGTAGCCTAACAAATGGTAAAGTATTGATAGTATAACTTGTACTTGTGTAGGATTTCTTTGACATTGGCTACTACTACAAGAAATAGTACTGAAGCTGAGTAAGTCTAGAATATATCCTCGGATTCCTTCACCAGCCTGTTGCTATGACCTTATCCTCCCCAGCAAGTGTGTGGAATTATTGATGTCATTTAGTCACACATCAAGCAAAACCACACAGCCCGGGGGAAGAGGGTTAGGGTTTGTAAAATGGATGGGAATGGGGGTTTCTTTTTGGGTAGGTTTTGTTGACAGAAAAAAAAAAGCACAGAATGGACAAACAATAATTGAACATAAAGAAATTTTTGGGTACAAAGCTAAGCATAAATCTTTTACGTGACATAAAGGAAGTGCATGCACTACTGAATGCATTGTTACTGAAAAGTAAGTAGTACTTTCGACAACCGTGAATGACAGAATGCGACAGTACAGGGCTACATTAAATTAGGTTTAAAAAATAGCTGAAGTAAAACCTATAGAATGGCTGTAGGGATTAAGAATGGGCGGATTTTGCGGATCCACGATCCGCGGATTTTGCGGATTTGCGGATCCGCGGATTTGGGGCGGGGCTTCCATGCGAGTGCAGTCACTGAATTTGACCATCAACTAGTTCGAGCGACCATGTGTGTGTTACTATGCAATCGCCCCGACGGGCGCAGGGGTCCCTTGAGTGAGCTGTCCATCATAGTGGGTGAATGGCGGGCAGACGGTGCAAACCGCGAGTGTGTGGGCGGGGCCAAACGGGCAGGGCTACCATGCGAGTTCACACATGCTTCTAGTGTGTATAAAAGGTCAGAGAAAGATCAGTTCAGCGGATGAAGAGAAATAAGCTCCTGGTCACAGAAACAGCACGGGTATTGCGCTCGTGAAAGTCAAGGATGCAAAAGCCTCTATCCAGCATCACAGCTGATTTTCCACAGTAGAGTTGGGAAGAAGGCACACCTGTCCAGCCTCGACGACCCTCACGATTGTTTTTGGGCTAATGAATGAGTCACTGAATTTCAGCATCAACTAGTTCGAGCGACCATGTGTGTGTTACTATGCAATCGCCCCGAAGGGCGCAGGGGTCCCTTGAGTGAGCTGTCCATCATAGTGGGTGAATGGCCGGAAGACGGTGCAAACCGCGAGTGTGTGGGCGGGGCCAAATGGGCAGGGCTACCATGCGAGTTCACACATGCTTCTTGTGTGTATAAAAGGTCAGAGAAAGATCAGTTCAGCAGATGAAGAATAATAAGCTCCTGGTCACAGAAACAGCACGGGTATTGCGCTCGTGAAAGTCAAGGATGCAAAAGCCTCTATCCAGCATCACAGCTGATTTTCCACGGTAGATTTGTGAAGAAGGCACACCTGCCTCGATGACGCTCACGATTGTTTTTTGGGCTCACAGGAAGGGCATGTTGTAACTATTTTAGGATGGCGCCGGCAAGCTGCCAGCACCATCCTAAAATAGTTACAAGTTGACAGGCCAGCCAGGCTTCAACTTTTGCCCCCGGAATCCGCCGCTCGCAGATTTGCGAATACGCGAATTTACCGAAAATTCGCAAACTCCGCGAGCGGAACGGATTTTGCGCTCATACTTAGTAGGGATTAATTTAGAAGCAGAGAGTGATCCAAGAAATGCAGTCACACACACTCATAGAAGAAAAGAATGGATACTGTATCAGTATTGTTGTAGTTGTCCTTTTGAATTTGGTAAGTAAGTTGCATGCAGCAAACAATTCCTCTTATTAGCGGCACTCCTCCATTCCAGCTGACGCTTCGTCCATCTATGTTGGTGACCAGAAGACACCCTGTCCACTGCCTGCCTGGCGGATGCTGAATTGCGGCTCGCTAATGTGATGCCTGACTCCATCCTTTTTTCCCAATTGCACAGACTGAAACGCGGCCTGTAATTATTGAACGAAAAACAGCACTGATAAATAAATGTAAGGTATGTACGCTGTGTAGTGCAAAAAGTCACACTTTGATTTTCCTAATAGACAGTACAACATTTTTGAAAGTGCGTACTCTGTCTGAGTCACCTTTTGAAGGATAAATAAGTATGGGCAAATTAATTTAGCGGATCTTTCCCCTCAAGCTAGGTCTACTGTAAACTGTGTTTTAGAACAAAATTAGACCTTCCCAGCAGTGCTCCCACCCAGACCCTTACTAAAGCCAGTCGCAAAAATGTAGAAGACCCCCAATCAGATCTCAAAAAACAAGGCCTAGCAGAAAACTGGTGACAAAACGTACTTCGAAAGTAAAAGTAGGCCCAAATACCCCCTTACCCACCGTGGATTGTATTCAAACCACTTGCACGCAAGCAAAAGTATCCATAGCCAGCATCGCTCCAAGACTCGAAAACCCCCCCACCCAAACACATGCAATAGAAATACTGCTAACCCTAACCCTAAGTTAAGAATAGTGGCAGAGGCTTTCTTTAACTATGCCAAATCCCCCCTTTCCCACCATGGATTTTCTTCAAATGACTTGCAACCAAAATTACACATTCTCACGAGTGCTCTAAGACCCCAGAACTCAGTTGCAAAAATCTAGAACACCCCGAAACACATGCAATCCAGCTGCTAGGGCTAACCCTAACGAACCCTAAGTTACAAAAAGTGCCAAAAGTCTTTTCCTTATGGATTTTGTCCCAACCACTTCTATCCGGTATTAGACCTTCCCAGGAATGCGCCAAGACCCGCCAACCCACCCGCCAAAAAGCACAACACCCCCAAACAGCCCAAAAGCAAAATCCCATACTTACAATATTTCTCAGCCTTCAGCCCAAACGCGCTGTGCAGCTAGGCCATAACTCCAGTTTTCCACCACAGATTTCCTGAAAAGCAAATGCAATCAAGATTAAAGTGCCCCAGCAGTGCTCCCAGACCCCAAAACTCACCCACAAACACCCAGAACGCCCCCAAAGAGCACCTCAAAGGCAAGCAAGTCAGCAAAAACACAAAAAGAATTCCGCCTCCGATTTGGTCCAAACCACTTTTATCCGGTATTAGAGCTTCCCAGCAATGGCCCCAGAGCCGTCAACCCAGGAGAAAACGAGTAGAAGACCCCCAAACAGCCAAAGAGCAAAAGTATAAAAATGGGGACTTAGTAATTTTTTTGCCAATTTCCCAAATCACTCCGCGCGCGCTCTGCAGCTAGGCCCTAACTCCCCTCTGCCACCATGGATTTGCTTCAAACCTCTTGCAAACTAAAGTATCCATAGCCAGCAGTGCTCCCAGACCTCGAAACCCACCCACAAACCCCAGGAAGCCCCCAAAACAGGCCCCCGAAAAACGCTACATTGAGCAAAATATCAGAAATAGCAAATAAAAATCAGCGTGGATTTTGTCCCAACCACTTCTATCCGGTATTAGATCTTCCCAGGAATGCCCCAAGACCCGCCAACCCACCCGCCAAAAAGCACAACACCCCCAAACAGCCCAACAGCAAAATCTCATACTTACAATATTTCTCGGCCTTTGGTCCAAACGCGCTGTGCAGCTAGGCCATAACTCCAGTTTTCCACCACGGATTTCCTGAAAAGCAAATGCAATCAAGATTAGAGTGTCCCAGCAGTGCTCCCAGACCCCAAAACTCACCCACAAACACCCGGAACCCCCCCAAAGAGCACCTCAAAGGCAAGCAAGTCAGCAAAAACACAAAAAAATTCCGCCTCTGATTTGGTCCAAACCACTTTTATCCGGTATTAGAGCTTCCCAGCAATGGCCCCAGAGCCGTCAACCCAGGAGAAAAAGAGTAGAAGACCCCCAAACAGCCAAAGAGCAAAAGTACAAAAATGGGGACTTAGTCATTTTTTTGCCAATTTCCCAAAAACACTCCGCGCGCGCTCTGCAGCTAGGCCCTAACTCCCCTCTGCCACCATGGATTTGATTAAAACCTCTTGCAAACTAAAGTATCCATAGCCAGCAGTGCTCCCAGACCCCGAAACCCACCCACAAACACCAGGAAGACCCCCAAACAGGCCCCGAAAACGCGACATTGAGCAAAATGTCAGAAATAGCAACAAAAAAATCAGCGTGGATTTTGTCCCAACCGCTTCTATCCGGTATTAGACCTTCCCAGGAATGCCCCAAGACCCGCCAACCCACCCGCCAAAAAGCACAACACCCCCAAACAGCCCAACAGCAAAATCTCATACTTACAATATTTCTCGGCCTTTGGTCCAAACGCGCTGTACAGCTAGGCCATAACTCCAGTTTTCCACCACGGATTTCCTGAAAATCAAATGCAATCAAGATTAGAGTGTCCCAGCAGTGCTCCCAGACCCCAAAACTCACCCACAAACACCCGGAACCCCCCCAAAGAGCACCTCAAAGGCAAGCAAGTCAGCAAAAACACACAAAAAATTCCGCCTCTGATTTGGTCCAAACCACTTTTATCCGGTATTAGAGCTTCCCAGCAATGGCCCCAGAGCCGTCAACCCAGGAGAAAAAGAGTAGAAGACCCCCAAACAGCCAAAGAGCAAAAGTACAAAAATGGGGACTTAGTCATTTTTTTGCCAATTTCCCAAAACACTCCGCGCGCGCTCTGCATCTAGGCCCTAACTCCCCTCTGCCACCATGGATTTGATTAAAACCTCTTGCAAACTAAATTATCCATAGCCAGCAGTGCTCCCAGACCCCGAAACCCACCCACAAACACCAGGAAGCCCCCCAAACAGGCCCCAAAAACGCTACATTGAGCAAAATGTCAGAAATAGCAACAAAAAAATCAGCGTGGATTTTGTCCCAACCGCTTCTATCCGGTATTAGACCTTCCCAGGAATGCCCCAAGACCCGCCAACCCACCCGCCAAAAAGCACAACACAACACCCCCAAAAAGCCCAAAAGCAAAATCTCATACTTACAATATTTCTCGGCCTTCGGTCCAAACGCGCTGTGCAGCTAGGCCATAACTCCAGTTTTCCACTACGGATTTCCTGAAAAGCAAATGCAATCAAGATTAGAGTGTCCCAGCAGTGCTCCCAGACCCCAAAACTCACCCACAAACACCCGGAACTCCCCCAAAGAGCACCTCAAAGGCAAGCAAGTCAGCAAAAACACAAAAAAAATTCTGCCTCCGATTTGGTCCAAACCACTTTTATCCGGTATTAGAGCTTCCCAGCAATGGCCCCAGAGCCGTCAACTCACCCGCAAAGAAGTAGAACACCCCCACAAGTGCTGAGTCTTTCTTCATTGGGCGTAAACCAGCCCTCTGCTTTGATGGAAATAGGAGTGTGGAGGAGGCGGATAGAGGAGCATGTTCTTCTGAACTTGTGAACCTGAGGAATGCAGACTGCGGCACCTTCAAATCAATAAGCAAACAAGTGAAGACAGTTCTGCTGATGGGCTTGTTTTTGTGATTAGGTGATTAAAGTTTGAATTATATTAACTGTGCACAACAAAGAAAGACAGACACACAGGAATAAAAGTGAATAAGGACGAAAAAGAAAGTTATTGATTCATTGTCTCATTTTCAGGGCTCGGTGTCAGGGTCCACGAATAAGAATAAGGCTTCGTCATCATACTCTGCAAATTCAGGCAGGGTGAGCTCAGTGTCACCTGACAGAGAAGAAATTCCCTCATCTACGTTGCTGTCCAACTCGTCTTCATCCGGCGTGCTTTCTCGTACTCTGTAATCTGGTGGTATGAGGTGCTGATTCATCTTGATCATTGTTAACCTCTCCACTTTTTTGGGCGAGAGGCGGCTCCGTTTGGAAGTTACAATGCCACCAGCAGCACTGAAAACACGTTCAGAAGACACGCTTGCGAGTGGGCAAGACAAGTAGTTTAAAGCCAGGTTGGAGAGCTGTGGCCACAATTCTTTTTTCCCATGCCAATACGCCAATGGGTCAGAATTAACATAGACCTCTGTTGAGTCATTCAGATTGTCCTTCACCATCGACTCAAGGTCCTCCTCCAAGGTTCCTCCACTTTGCTTAGCTGTTGCTGTGACTTTTTGAGAACCAAACCCAAACCGAGCTAGCCAATCCTCTTCAGCCTCCAATGTTACTGTTGTGTCTGGTGCAGATGATCCGGTTGCCGGTGTCTTTAACGGCTGAGAGGTCACTTGTGCCACAGCCACAGGTGCAGAAGTGGATTGTTTTGACTGGGGATGGCCTGCTGATGCTGATGTACTGCCTTTTCCTTCAATTTTCTGCCGTTCTCTTTCAAACCTCTTGGCTGAGAAGGCTAGCCACTGTTTGTACTTTGTAACATCTTCATCAGCAAAAGGAAAGAATGCTCGGCCTGTCAGCGCCTTTTTGTAGCGTGGATCCAGAATAGTAGCACAAATGTAATGCTGGTTTGAGTGGATCATTTTAAGACGTTCATCACCTTCTAGGCGCTCTAATAATTTCTCCGCCAAAACAAAAGGGTCTTGGTTTTTTTCATCTTTTTGAAACACAGAACACACCTCCTTCAGTTGGTACTCCAGCATGTACAACAATGGGATAGCTTTTCCCAAATTACAGTCCTCCTTGCTGACTGCACGCGTGAAGACCTCAAAAGGACCAAGCATGCGTGTCAGGCTTTTAACTATGTCCCATTGCGCCGCACCCATCCTCAGGTCCTTCTGAGCTGTACCCTGTGTTAAGAAATAGTGATTGAGTACCGTATACTGCTCATACAGACGCTCAAGCATGTAGAAGGTTGAGTTCCAACGTGTTGCCACCTCCTGGATGAGTGCTTTCACTGGCATTCAACGTTCATGTAGCAGGCTCCTCAGATGCTTCCGGGCCTTAAAAGAATGGCTGAAATGGTTGCACATTTTTCGGCAGGTGTCCACTACCCCGTACGCTGCACTGTCTTTATCACTCAAGAATTTTTTGACAACCAGGTGTATACAGTGCGCCAAACACGGCACTCTGAAATAGTCACCCAGCTCCATGGCCTTAACTACATTGGCGCCATTATCCGTGGAAACATAACCAATCTGGCGTTTTTTTGGGGACAGCCAGTCAAGGACCTTTGTGTTAAACTCATCCAAAATGTTTTCTGCTGTGTGACGTTTCTCCAAACCAAACATGGCTAGTGTTGCATGTTTCCGAGCAGCTTTAAAAACTTGGTCCGGGTCAACATCTGCGTTTAGCTTTGCTTTAACCCCTGAAAAAGAGACCCAGTGTGCAGTGATGCACATGTAATCAGCGCCTGCGCCACTGGTCCACATGTCTGTTATCAGATGTATAGTGTGAACAGCACTCTTCTGCAAAGCTGCCCCAATCACCTCCAGAACATCTTCATGTAGTGCTGGAACCGCAACTCTGGCAAAATAGAACCAGCTAGGAACCTTCCATTTAGGGCAGAGCGCTGCCACTAATTCTAGAAAACCAACCCCTTCTACAAAAGAAAAAGGGAGAAGGTCCAGAGCTAGCATTTTAGCCAGCTTAGTGTTATACAAACGTGTCAGTAGGTGGTTGCGTTCATATTGCGCTTCTGTAAACAACATCTTTTTAATGTTGCCCTGGACCAAGCATTTACGGGATAATGATGATGATGATATCTTCGACCCAGTTACGCTCGCTGATGAACTTTTTCGCATTGGTGTCTCACTCTCTCCCACACTCTTAGAGTGGCTCACATGGGGTGTGCTGCTGACAGGGGTACTGGGTGTAAGTGAAGTGTTTGACACGTCTTCTTCCTCCTCGTCATCATCAGATGAAAAATCAACGTTTTCATTACGTGCAATTAGGGCTTCCTTGATCGCCTGTAGGTGCGCAAACCATTGGACAGCGTGCTGTCTCTTAAGATGACCTAGCTGGCCTCCGGTACCATAGTTGGTACCAAACTTACCACGACTAACTGCAACCTTACAAATGCTACAAATGGCGAAGTTTTCCCTTTTTGGGCAAACACTAAAGAAGTCCCAAGCTGGGGACTTGAATTGTCTGTCGAGGCCGGAGGAGGCGGCGATACTGGTGGCGGTGGTCTTGCTGCTAATGCCGGATGAAGTGGAGGATGTGGATTCCCGAACTTTAGAGCGTTGTGCACTTTCACCACCACTAATTGAGGTCGAGGTGGATGGAGGTCCCTTCTTGCGAGAAAGAAATATGGAAGCGGTAGATGTTGGTGTACTAGTTAACTCCAATGATTGTTGTGTTTTTATTGCCTCCTCGTCGACATCATCATCACGCTCAGCAGCTTCTCGGGCTAGGGTCAAAATGTCTCTATGCTGCATGCCCGCTGGGGCTGCAGTGACCTTTATGATGACTGGCTCGTCGTCGTGAGAGGCTTTATCAGCAGCAGTATCCGCCACTTCTTGTTGAGCCTCATCACACTCCATAACTGTGAGTTTTTCGACGACCTTCCTTTTACGCTTAAGTACCTTTGTCAGATCATGGTGTGCCTCACTCTCAGACGGCCGTGATGGTTCCCAATTTTCATCCAGATCATCAGAAGAAGGTGGGCTTGAAGAAGATGTAGACACCCCCCTTGATCTTTTCCTTGCTAGGAATGTGGAAGACAATGAATGATCATCAGGAGGAGTGGCTTCCTCAAATGATACCTCGGCTTGATTGTCGATTTCCTGATGTGCCCCTACTTCAGGAGGAACAACTATTGTGGGCACTTGTGACCCTCCATGCACCTCTGCTTGCCCATCTCCTTGCGCTGCCTCTCCTTCCACATGTACTTGGGCTTGTACTTGCACATGTGGTTGTTGTTGCGGCTGTGGTTGTTCAACACTTGTCAGATGAGTTACAACAACCTGTGTTGATTCAGGGACATTGCTGCTACTTTCTTGCGATGAGCCCACATCACTGGTCGATGTTGATTGAAGAAGTACACTGACTGCCTCTGCAGCACTCAAGGGCTTGGACTTAAGTTGGCGTGGTGGTGGCGGCACTGAGCCCAATGGAGCGGGGGTGCTGCTCCCAGCTTGGTCCCCAGCAGATCCCGCTGCTGCTGCAGGCGTACTTGTTTTTTTACTCCCAAAAAACGTGGCGGCCGGCACACCAGCCTCCTTGGTAACTTGCTTCTTCTGCTCCTTACTGGCAACTTTCTTGCTAGAGGAGCTACGGGGACCTTTTTTTGGGGCCATCGTCTTCAGAGCAGGTCAGAACAGCAGGCCGCAGTTGCACGAGTTGCAGAGTTGTCTGTGGCCAGACGTGACGTCGCGTGACGTTATGCTGCACACACACACCGCTGCAGGACTTCTTCCTGCCACTAGTGGTTCTCTTGAGTCTTGTGCACCTAAAAGCAATGGAAGACAGAGGAACATCAGTTCAGTTATACACCCCCAAAAAATCGAAAAAACACAGAAAAATCAGCACAATCCCATGCCCTCCATGATGTTTAAATTCAAGACACCCCACAGAAAGACTAGGCCCATGCAACACTAACTACCCCTGGGCATAAAGGTTGAAAACTAGGCAAAATGGTTGCAGGCCTAACGACACTGCCTGCATTCAAAATGACCCCCTCCCTCCCAGCACATGGCCAGGGCCTGTAGCAGCACTCAAAATGGCCCCCAGCCACATTGCCTGTCCCCATGAACACCCCAAAAAATCGAAAAACACAGAAAAATCAGCACAATCCCAAACCATCCAGGCCCTCCATGATGTTTAAATTCAAGACAACGCACAGAAAGACTAGGCCAATGCAACACTCACTACCCCTGGTGAAAAGGCCACAACAACAGGCCAAAAAAACGAAAATCACAGAAAAATCAGCACAATCCCAAACCATCCAGGCCCTCTATGATGTTTAAATTCAAGACACCCCACAGAAAGACTAGGCCCATGCAACACTCACTACCCCTGGGCATAAAGGTTGAAAACTAGGCAAAATGGTTGCAGGCCTAACAACACTGCCTGCATTCAAAATGGCCCCCTCCCTCCCAGCACATGGCCAGGGCCGGTAGCAGCACTCAAAATGGCCCCCAGCCACATGGCCTGTCCCCATGAACACCCCAAAAAATCGAAAAACACAGAAAAATCAGCACAATCCCAAACCATCCAGGCCCTCCATGATGTTTAAATTCAAGACACCCCACAGAAAGACTAGGCCCATGCAACACTCACTACCCCTGGTGAAAAGGCCACAACAACAGGCCAAAAAAACGAAAATCACAGAAAAATCAGCACAATCCCAAGCCATCCAGCCCCTCCATGATGTTTAAATTCAAGACAACCCACAGAAAGACTAGGCCCATGCAACACTCACTACCCCTGGGCATAAAGGTTGAAAACTAGGCAAAATGGTTGCAGGCCTAACAACACTGCCTGCATTCAAAATGGCCCCCTCCCTCCCAGCACATGGCCAGGGCCTGTAGCAGCACTCAAAATGGACACCCAGCCACATGGCCTGTCCCCATGAACACCCTAAAAAAATCGAAAATCACAGAAAAATCAGCACAATCCCAAACCATACAGGCCCTCCATCATGTTTAAATTCAAGACACCCCACAGAAAGACTAGGCCCATGCAACACTCACTACCCCTGGTGAAAAGGCTACAACAACAGGCCAAAAAAACGAAAATCACAGAAAAATCAGCACAATCCCAAGCCATCCAGCCCCTCCATGATGTTTAAATTCAAAACACCCCACAGAAAGACTCAGTGCACCCACCACTGAGTACCCCTGGGCAAAAGGCCCCAAAACAGCCCAAAAATCGAAAATTCCAAAATTGTAGTTGCAGCAACTGTAATGCCCCAAACAAACTTACTTGTGAAATTTCTAATCCAAAAGTGATCCAAAGAAAGTCAAAAAGGCCTCAAATCCAAATAGCCAGCAGCATCCACAAAAAGTAATCCTTCCAGCTCCAGATCCAAATGAAAAGTGACCAGGAGATGGACAAAGCACTGGGAGGAGCCTGCTGGACAGGAACAGGAAGTTGAAGACTGTGGGGCACTTCCTTCCTCCGACCCCACCCCCTCTCCAAAATGGACTCCTCGCAAAAAAGTGCAGGCAAATGTCAACCTGAGGAGTTATTCAGATAAAAATCATCATTTCCAGAAGGTTTATGCTGCTTGCTGGTGGATTTCTTGTGCAGAATTGCAAATTTTGTATTTTCGCGAGTGCGAGATTGTTGCTGCTCGCCGCATCTACAAGCTCGCAATTGCGAAGTCCCGCGATACGTGATCAGGGCGTACTCGCGTTGACAAACTCTCGCTGTGCAAGTTGGCAAGCCGCGATGACGTAATCGCGCTCGCCAAATTCCCGCCCGATCCCGCAGCAAGATCCAAAATGGCGCAGCACTCGCAAAATATCAAGAAAAACAACTCGGCAAACGCTGAATGACGGTAAGTAAACGCCGCACGCCGCAAAATTGTATCACGAAGAAAAAAAAATCCACTGCGTGCGAATTTGCGGATTTTCGGTAAATTCGCGAGCGTTCGCGGATTGCGAATTTACCGAAAATCCGCAAAATCCGCGAGCGTTACGGATTTTCCGCCCATGCTTAGTCTCAGCTACAGCTCGAACTGCTGAACTGAATTACACCAAATTTGGCAAAAAAGTAGCCCTTGGTTCAGACTCGTGCCTTTTGGTTAAATGGTGTAAATCTGTTCAGTAGTTCCTGAGAAAATCAAAAGTAAAATCACATATATATCTATGGGCACGTAGGATCCGCGCACCCTAAGCGCACCCTGCCGAGCACGAGCTGTATGCTAATTGGATGTCAACACTCCAAATCAGGAAGTGCTGGCAGCCATCTTGTGCACAAGAAACCACAAGGCACAAGAAACCTAAGAAAAAACACAAAAAGGGGGCAGGGTAGAAACACCCTGACCCCATAGACCTGCTCAGGGGGTCCCACAAGGACCTCCAGGGCCCCAAAATAGTTTTTTTGTAAATCGGATAAATCCGCACAGGGTGCGCAGATCCTGCCGATAAAAAAAAAAAATTGTTGGTAATTAGCCCCTTGGGGGGCCAAGTCCGTGGGGTAATGGTGTTATATGAATGGAGGCCCAAAGGAGCCCCCCAGTCCTGGGGACCCCCACCATCAGGGGCTTTGAAAAATTATGTGCAGGGGGCTCACAGCCCCCCTATCCCCGGGGACCACCACTCCGGGGCTTCAATGGAAGTGGGTGGGGGGATCAAAGGCCCCCCAAGCTCGAGGGACCACCACCCCGGGACATCTTTAGAATATATGAGGGGGACTCACGGCTACCCCGCTGCCCCGGGGACCGCCACCCCCTGGGGCTTTTTCTTATAAATAAACCTGAGTGCGGGGGATTGATCCCCCCACATGCCCAGCGGACCGCCACCTCCCCGGGGCTCTAAATATTTAGAATAGGGGGCCCACCACCCCCCGGGGCTTTGCAATTGTTGGGATGGGGGCTGCACAGCCCCCTCCTGGAGCCTATGATTGCCCTGGGGACCACCACCCCCTCAGGGCCGGCTTCTGCAGTGTCCCAGGGTGCCCACCCCGGGACCCTGCAGTTTTTCTATCACAGGGAGGAAGCCTCGCGGCATCCGCCCTGTCAAAGCAAACTTGGTTTGCATTTTGAAAGAGAGAGCAGGGAAACCTGCTCTTTTTTTAAAATGCAAAACAAATTGCTTTTCCACATGGGAAGCTGCATCTTAGCAGCTCCCCTTGTGGAAAAGCAATGCCGGCTCCTGCAGGAGACGGGGAGCCGGCTGGGACCATGGGGGGATTGGGGACCCAACCAGAGGCTAGGCTAAAATAAAAAATAAAATAAAATTTAAACAAAAGGACGGCCCTGGGGGATGAGGTCCCCGGGGCCATAAGTGGCTTGGGGTGGGGGGCAACACAGCTCCCATCCTAAAGATTTTTTTAAAACAATAAAGGCCATGCCCTGGGGGATGGGGACCCTGCGCCGATTAAGTCCTTGGAGGGGGACCCCGTGACTCCCTTCCAAATTATTTAAAAAAAGAATAATGGGGTCAGGCCACGGGGATGGGGTCCCCAGGGCCAAAACAATAGGAAAATAAGGGGGACCACACAGCCCCCCTTCTTAAACAAAAATGGAGAAAAAAACGGCATCAGGCGGAGGCCCCGCCTCCTCGCTGCAGCACTATGCAAACCGCCCCCTGACACGTTTGCAGATGGGGAACAAATTCCCCTTGAATACTGGGGTTCCCTGGGGGACAACTAGCCCACGAGGAACCTCCATTATGCGCCAGTGGGGTTCGTTTCAGAGAGGTAATCTAAGACCATGCCCCTTTTTACACCTCTCTGCAATGCAGGTCTGTGACACTTAATGGAGGTAGCTGGTGGGCTAGTTGCACCCCAGGGACCCTCAGGATTCAAGGGGAGTTAATTCTGCAACTTAAAATGTGCCACGGGTCGCCTTTGCACAGCGGTGAAGGAGGGGGGCGGGACCTGAGGTGATATATGTGCAAACACACTCTCTGTCCCATTTTAAGTTGGAGAATTAATTCCTTTTGAATCCTGAGGGTCCCTGGGGTGCAACTAGCCCACAAGCTACCTCCATTAAGCGCCACAGAGCTTAGTGATGTCATGAGTGATGTCACTGACCATGTCATGAGTGATGTAATATAAGACATCATCAGCAGTGCATTGCGGGCACGCGACTTATAGTTAGCTGAACTAACTATAACGGGGGAATTTCAATGGTTTTGTATGAGTGAAATCTCCAGCTAACTATAACATGTGTGAAACCTATGGTTTTTTCAGTGAATTTCTAAGGTTTTTTAAATGCTAATTCCTAAATATAACGTGTGTGAAACCTATGGTTTTTTCAGTTAATTTCAAAGGTTTTTTAAATGCTAATTCCTAACTATGACGTGAGTAAAACCTATGGTTTTTTCAGTGAATTTCAAAGGTTTTGTAAATGATAATTTTTAAATGTATTAAGTATTATATTTCTTTCTTTTTATACTAATTTCCTACATTTTTATCATAAATATTTTTATTTATTTTATTTTTAAGTTATATTCCATATTGTTAATGTAAAATAATAACAAAACTAAATTCAAAAATAATGTTTTTATTATTATTTTTTTAATATATAAAAATAAAATTCTATATAATTCCTTTTTTATTGTTTTTTTTGGTAAACGTACCGTACGCGTACGGTGATCGCACAATACTTTGTACAGGTAATTGTACTCTGCGCGTATCTTGCATACACTATGAACACGCTTTGACGTTGCGCGTCGCATCAATGCTTCTGTGTGACGTCATGTACAGCGCCCTGTACACGTACATGACAGCATGAAAGTTTCTAATTGTTTAAAAACATATATTTATGTATTTAATGTACATAATAAAGGGAAGACATTATCTGGGATAATCATGAAAATAGTTTTTTTACTTTTAATAAGCGTGTATTACTTTTAAAAGCAATTATGGAAATCGCAGCAGTACGTCGTCCGTACGTCATCCTTACGTGCTCCGTAAACGCACCGTAAGCGTACGCAAAGCCATGTGACTTTAAAGGAAGACGTTTTGATTGGTTCATGACACTTCCTATTCCAACTGTTGAAGACCCCACCTATTTTAATCATTCTTCTTTCACTTTCTCAGAAGAAGCATCTCTTCTGTGGAGCTCCAGTCAATTTAGAAACAACCTTCACCATGGCTGCACTTGTGGAGTCCTCTTCTGACCACTCTTCAGAGGAAGAATTTATTGCAGAGCAGCCTCAGCAAAAAAGAAAAGAGGCTGTAATATGGACATTTTTTATATTCCCTAAAGGTGAAAAAAAAGGCAATGCCCCAAAAGTCACAACTCTGTCCAGGGGCGACATCATAAAACAATATTAGTTCGGGACATCAAGCATGGTACGCCTTGTGAAGACTCTGCACCCTAATAATTATGCAAGAGCTTGCACACAAAGGCTGTGGGACAACCCTCCACCTCCTGTACCAACCACATCAACTGCACCACCACCTCAGGCAAGCAGTCCGCACCCAAACATCCAACCTGATTTTGCCGATCTCACCATACATTGCAAATTTTGCAATGAATTGTTATATTATGGTGAACAATCGATAGATCCTATTATCCGGAGGAAACGGGAGCACCGTTGTTCACGTCATTAACTGTTTTCTTTGATTGTTTTGTTCCTGTTGGACACTTTTTTGGGTGCAGGTTCATTTTTTTGGTTTAAAAAAAAATGTGTTAAGAAAAAATACAAAACTTCAAAATCACCAAAAAAAACAGTTCTTTTCAGAACTACCTTCATTGGTCAAAAAAATAGCTATATTTCTATGATAGTGTGTAAAACGTTGTCTGAATGAATGTGTAGTGCATAAATGAAAGAATAAATACATTAGTATTGTAGGTGAAAGTGAAAGTGCAGAACTATAAGGATGTGCTACAGCATAAATCTATAAGGTTTTTACTTATAGTATACTGTAGTATTTCCGAAGCACTTGAATGTAACATATGTGCATAAACATGTTACAAGTCTATGCTTCCCTTTGCCCTACTGGTGAAACTGCCTGGGTGAATTTGTAAGTGTTAGGGACAGATTTACAACCTCCTTGTGCTGCTTTTATACCGCCATTGCATCACTTTTCTGACACAGCAGTGGTGCAAAAGATGCGTCATGGTGTGGGGTATTTACAACGTGACACATCTGGGAGGTGCGTCACATTGTAAATTCCTGTACCAGAAGGACACATTCCCGCACGGGAAGGGGGGGGGGGCGTTCCGGCACAGAAACACCTCCTAAAAGTGGCTGAGTGAAATCTACAAGATTTAACTTTGTCACTTTTCAGCACATACTGCGTCAAAACCCTGCACTTGCTTGAAGCATGTGTAAGGATTGACACAGCATTCTGAGCATCGGGCCCCCAGAGCAAGGCTGGAGATGTGCTGCACTTGCAACCCAACTCAAGCAATGCGCCGCCTTCATGGCACAGATACATCACATATCTGTGCCATTTTTACCCCACAGTGCACCACATTGTAAATACGGCGCATCCGTGGTGGTGGTGTCACAGTGCACAATAAATGGCATATCCCTGGGGATGTGCCAGTTATTGTACATCTGCCCATTAGTGTTTTAATGTAGTGAATGGAATACTACACACTGATCAATGAGTCACTACAAAACTATAACAGGAGTGACAGAGTGTTTGGTGGAAGTGTAAGGATACATACTGCAGAATTGAAGGTATACAAGGTAAGTTAGTAGGTGCATAGAAGACTGCAAGCATAGTCTATAGGGATTGGAAGCAGTCCATGGACTAAGGCCTACTTTGCTTTATGAGTACTTGGGTACTGACTGGATGATTACAGTTCTGCAAGGAGAGTGCCTGAGTGAATTTATAAGCCCTTCAGTTTTAGCACAGTGCATAGATAAGGACATTCTGCTAAATGGCTCAGTACAATACTGAATCAGCAATGACAGAGTGTTTGCTGGAAGTGTAAGGATACACATTGGGGAATTGAAGATATAAAATACAAGTTTGCAGGTGCATATAGGACTGCATGCATAGTCTATAGTGGTTTGAAGCAGTCCATGCCCTAAGGCCTACTTTGCTTTATGAATACTTGGGTACTGACTGGATGATTACAATACTGGATGATACAATACTACACTACTCAAAAGCAGTGGCAGAGTGTTTGGAGGGAGTGTAAGGATACAGACTGGATAATTAAAGATTTAAAAGACAAGTTTTCACATGCATAAAAGACTACATGCATAGTCGATAGGGGTTTGAAGCAGTGCATGCCCTAAAGCCTACTTTGCTGCATGACTACTTGGGTACTGGCTGAATGATTAAAGTTCTGCAAGGAGAGTGTCTGGCTGAATGTATAACTGCTTCACTTTTAGCACAGTGTATAGGTAAGCACATACTGCTGTATGGCTCACTACAATACTGAAACAGCAGTGGCAGAGTGTTTAGTAGAACTGTAAGGATATTACAGACTGAGCAATTGAAGTTTTAAAAGGCAAGTTTGCAAATGCATAGAAGAGTGCATGCATAGTCTATATGGATTTGAAGCAGTCCATATCCTAAGGCCTACTTTGCTGCACAACTACTTGGGTACTGACTGAAAGATTACAGTTCTGCAAGGAGAGTGTCTGGCTGAATGTATAACTGCTTCTCTTTTAGCACAGTGTATACAAATGCACATAGTGCTGTATGGTTCACTACAATACAGAAACAGCAGTGGCAGTGTGTTTGGAGGAAGTATAAGGATACAGACTGGGCAATTGAAGGTTTAAAACCCAAGTTTTCAGGTGCATAGACGAGTACATTGAGGAAATATAAATTTTATGGTCAAGAAATGTTCCCTAACGTGTACCCCACCGTCTCCATGTATGAGCTTAAAGTGCATGTAACTTCCCTCCTGGGCCAGCTATGAAGACGCAAATACATTTGCGTCCAACGTTAACATGTCCTCTTTCAGATCCGCCATGACTGGGTTGAATATTCCGTTCCTAAGTATGCCTTGCCAACGTCTTTATGTGGTGTACTCTACACGTTTTTCAGCTCTGGCGAAGTAGGCCCTGAATTCTGCCATCAAGCTTTTTCCTGCCTTCTTACTCTGAATGTCTCAGCCTGGGCCTGCCTCTGTACCCGTGACCTCTGCCTTACTCCCTGCGCGGCTAACGGCGCTTAGCTCAGCCTGTTGCCTGCCAAGACTGTATTCAACCTTCGAATTATCTGCTCCGCTCCTCGAAAATACATTCCTGCCTACTAGTTCATGTAAACATCCTTCCAGCTGCAGAGCAAAGGGCCCGGCCTCACTGTCTCCGTGCAAGTAATTCATAGCTCCTGTTACCATGGTAGGCCCATGCCCCCTCGCATCTCATGCAGACACTTAGACGCTTATACACGCACTCACAGTCAGTATAGAATAGCCTCTGCCCAAGAAACCTTTTCCTTCTAGATAATATGGTTCCCAAATATCAGATATCAGATATGATATAGGTACGAATTGACCTGACATGCCAGACTTCTCTCTCTTTCCTCTAGTGTAAATGTCAAGTACCCTGCACCCTCCAGCTTCACGTCAATCACACGTCATGCAGCTGCGCGCGCATCCAGACCTCAGATTTCTGCTGACATTGTAAGATTCTGCTATGTACCCACCCACTTGTGACACTTTCATGTGACGTTTCTAGCGCACACCTCTATGTTCACGCCTAGTTCACGCCTTCTGATTACGTATTGCTAACACGTGTGTGTTCTTATCTTGTCTCTCTCAGCTGTTACGCCTACTGTATTGGTTTCCAGTATATGATTTGAGTATAAAAGTTATGTATTGTCAATAAAGCATGGCTCTATCCCTTCCTGAACCCCAGTGGTGTCAGGAACCCGATATCCGGTTCAAGAACCATTCCTTTTTAAGGAATAAAACCCCTAAGAACTCTAACACCACGGACTCTGCGTCTTTCTTTCCGATTGAGTTATTTTATTTTAAGTACTTACCTGCATAGAAATTAGGACGGTAATTAAATATTTACCATATTATTTTGGCGCCCGAATAGGAACCCCTCCCCCACCCCACGCGCCGGTTGGTGCGTTGCAACCTTTGCCCCCTGCCATAAGTCAAGACGGACAATTACGCGTACCCGCAGGATTTCCTGTATCTCCCTCAGGCCTACGGAGGTGATGGAGACTGCGATCAGCACCCAGACGAGGCGGTGAGGAGTGCGGAGGATCCCGACCAGAGCCTAGCCGAAAGAAGCAAGGTCCGAGGTGTCAAGAGGCCCACCAGTTCCGAAGTTTTCACGTATCGAGTCGAGTCCAGTCCAGTCCGGTCCAGTCCAGTCGAGTTTTCCGAGGCCTTCTGTTCTGTGCTTCCCGGTGAGTACCATTGCTGGGGACGCATCTAGACGGGTGCATTATTATGTATCCGGTAAAGACGGGTTTGGGTACACAAACACTGTCTGCACTGTTTTAGACAGTGTATCTGTGCTGTTTAGCAGTAAATCTAATACCAAGGGTAGTCATATGTGTTCAAATGTTTCATGTAATTAATGTTGTGGTATGAATGACTGTTTGATGTACATTACTGTGTTTTTGTGTAACTAACTGTGTTCAGAGTAAGTAACAAGTATCGAGTATCCAGTACTAAGTAACAAGATGCCGTTTTTCAATAAATTAAGACAGATAGGAACTAGGAAAGGGATACTAGAGGAAGAAATTCCTGTCCCACCTAGGGACACTCCTGGAAATTTTATGTACCATAAGCATGGCTTAGATGCCATACTGTACCTAGATTTATGGGCTGATTATACCAAGCACCTAGAAGAGAGACACAGGTGGCCCGTTACAGGAACATGGGATACCGAGTGCATCATGAAAGTAGAGGAAGCGCTATGGAAAAAGAAAGCCAGACAATCCCAGAAAGATGCCATAGAATTGTGGCGTAAAGAATCGCATAAACGTGCTGAAAAAGCATTCCGAAAAGCAGAAAAACATAGAGAAGAGTCGGACGAAGTCCGAGAAAACGAATTAGTTACTGAAGGGATCCGAGTAAAAGCAGAACAAGTAGACCGCATGCGAAACACTCTTGCAAATGGCATGTATGTAGTGGCCGAGGGTTTGCCTAAGGCCACTTTAGAAATACCGAAAGATCTGCCGCCACCATTGGTTCCAACTAAAGTAAGTCACAGAACCACCAAAGATATATTCCTTGCTTCCTATCTGGAGGATGTAGCTCCCGCTTACACCAATCCACGTGTCCAAGTACCGCCTACTGACGGTGACGGAGGGGGCAACCCACTCCAAGACAATGCCCAGCCAGGACCGCAACAAAGTTCACCCGTTCGACAGCCTGCTCCACCTGCTCCTCCACCTCCACCACTTCCCACACCTAAGATTAATATACTAAATCCGTTTGGACCTGATCCTACTAAGAGACAAGTTCAGGTACACGTACAGACTCCACAGGCAAACAATGCTCAAGCCTCCGCCTCAGGGGGTGCGAGAGGAGGTCTCCAGACCCCGCCACCGCAGCACAGATTAAACCTTAGGGACATAATGAAGCAACGTACACCCCAAACACCAAGTTTCGACATGCTTAAAGAACCCCTTCCAATTTGCAGATACGATCCAGTACCCGGTAAAGACGATAGAATGTTGTTAGCATCACTACGCTTACGAAAAGTTACAGATTACCTAGTGCTATTTCCAGGAATGACTGAACACCTAGATAGAATATATCATTTTGTCCAGACTGGGGAAAATCCTGAATGTATTAAAGAGGCCCTGGCTCACCAGAAAGCTGACACTCAAGGTTGCATATTACGTTTCTTCATAAATTGCTTAATAAGAGAACGAGACAGGCCTGGAGTAGACAAGGAAGAAATGGAAGCACTAAACAGGTGGGGTCAAAATATAGCCGAAGGAAACCATGATAAATTGAATTGTATAGCAAGCATGTACAAGAAAATCTGAAAAGCAGTAATAGAAATACACGAAAAGGAACAAGAAAAAGAACAAGAAAGCAACAGGAATGACTCCTCTGAGGAGGACGGACCTGAAGAATCTGACACGGTTAAAGAAATGATAGCGTATGTGAGTAAGGGAAATTACCTTAAGAAAGGCATTCGCCCAGAAAGCAAGAGAGTTTTTCTCTCTGGCATATCAAAACCGAGTTCTCTTGAATATCTGTTTCAAGATACCGATAAAATTCTTCAAGAACGAATGGGGTACCATGTACTCAATTCTATGGATGAATAAGAACTAGCCCGGTCAGCAGTACTATGGGCTGACAATCCTAGCACATACAATGATGATACAGTAGCACAGACATTTTTGAACCTTTCTCCAGACGAGCAGAAATTAGCTGGTGTGTACAAGATTCAGCATCTCATCACGTTATACAGACAACAACACTCTGATCCAGGTCCCTTACCTGATACATTAGAAGCCCTACTTATGAATAGATGGAGAGGACTAAGTACCAAGTTAATTCAAATAATTCTAGAACAACGACACAGATATAACGCTTTCTTAGGCCCACAATATGTTTCAGCTCCGCCCCCGGAAAGAAGAATGTTTCATTTTGACAGGCAGAATCCTTTACGAGAAGTACACCCAGTTATGGGTACTGATAATACCCTGAAACGTGTGTTTGTGTACACACCTTTAACAAAGTTGGAATTGTTAGAAATGAAGAAACTAGTACCCTGTCACGATAAAGACCCTGCAGGTTTTCACCGAGAACTTAAGGACATGTTACTCATGGGAGATTACACGTATACGGATATTATGAAATTGTTAAAAGTACTACTGCCCACCGGCATTTACGAGAAACTCAAGGAAAAAGAATGGGAGGTGGGAGATAAAAAGATTATTTGGACTGAATTAGAAGACGAGGAAAAAGGTCGTACTCCAGGGCTAGGCCTTGGAGACAAAGCTAAAGCACTACCAGGTTTAATAGTACAGGTTTTGCCAAGATTATTGACAACTAAAAAGGAAGACTGGGACGCAATCTCAGCTTGTAAACAGAAACACGATGAGGATACTAGTGACTTCTATTCAAGATTCGAGAAATGTTTCATTATTAATAGTGGCCTGAAACCAGGTAGCGAGTCATACCCACATCTTTTTGTAACAAAATTAGTTGAGAATTCCCTGACACCAGTTAAGAACCGTGTATATAAAGTCGAAAGTACATGGCAAGCAAACACGCCATCCCAGATGTTACAAATGTTACAATATCACCAGAACAGAATTAGAGAAGAACAGGAACACGAACAGAGACGTATGAAGGACACAAAAATGAAAATGTTAGTGGCCCAGTCGGTTCCAGCCGACGGTCAGAGAAAGGGTGCGACCCAGACAGGTAATTCAGCAGCTCCCGTTAAAGGGACATGCAACTACTGCAAACAACCAGGTCACTACGTAAATGAATGTCCAGTTCTGAAACACAATATAGCAACAGGGAAAACTAAAGAAATACCGCGTCAGCCTAGACAAGACCAGGTCCAGCAACAGACTTCACAGAATATACAGCCTATGCATGCTCCACCACATACAGTACAGACCGTAGCGGTATCACAGCCACAGCCCATTGCCGCGACGCAGCAAGTTTCACAGCAGATGTACCAGTATGCCCAATCTGATTATCCCGATTATCAGCGATACACATGAAACAGCCTAGAGAGGGAGGTGGGCTTGCCTCTTATTGAGATTCCTGTAGATCAAGAGGGTCCTTATGTACATAGTCAAGTATTGGGAAAAGACAGAAAGTTTTTAATTGACACAGGGGCAAGCCGCACAACAATCAGCCATGATGAAGTTCCAGGGGCACCCCTCTCAGGCTCACAGAATGTTTCCCTTGGTTTTTCAGGACAACCTATTGTAAATGAAGTATCGAAACCCGTCCCCCTAGCAGTAGGTCCATTATCACGTGTTACAGACTTATTACTCACAAAATCATGTCCAGAAAACTTGCTAGGTATCAAGACACTGAAGGCTCTAGGAGCAGTGATATGTTGTTCTCCGGAGGGAGTTAGACTTTTTCTGCGTGACTTTAAGGGTCACTATGTATTACGAGAGTTTGATGTCAGATTAAAAAATGTACCGAAACACCTGTGGGCACAAGGCCCGACCGATGTAGGTTGCATGCACATCACACCATACCGTGTTACACTCAAACCAGGAGTTGTTTTACCCCGAATCAGACAATACAAGTTACCACCCGATGCTGTAGTGGCTCTACTGGAAATCATTGAAGAGCTTATTGCCCAAGGAGTGGTCGTAGAAACCGACTCCAATATCTGTAATTCCCCTATCATTCCGATTCTCAAACGTACTGATCCCAATGCACCGCCAGTATATCGGCTGGTGATTGATTTACGAGAACTGAATAAATGCATTGTTCCACAGTATCCTGTGGTTCCCGACATCTCATCCTTATTGACTGCTATTGATTCAGAAGCGACGTTCTTTACTGTAATTGACCTCAAGAACGCCTTCTTCAGTGTGCCCATTGATCCAGAGAGCCAATATCTCTTCGGATTCAGTTTAAATGGACGAAGTTTCAAATTTTCACGCGCACCTCAAGGATTCACAGAAAGCCCCAGCATCTATAGCCAAGCACTGAAAAGACAACTTGACTGTATCCAAATGCCAGTTAACACTGCCTTACTACAGTACGTCGATGATCTGCTGATCACCGCACAAAGTGAACACGAATGTGAACAAGCATCCCTGACAGTTTTACATTTTCTGGCTGACAAGGGGCACAAGGTATCCCCTTCGAAGCTGCAATTCTGTGTTCAGCAAGTTGTGTACCTGGGTCACTTGCTGTCCAAAGTGGGGAGACAGCTCACTCCTGACCGCATCCAGTTAATTGTAAACATGTCACAACCCAAGACACAAAAGGAAGTGCGGGCCTTTATAGGCCTCACCTCGTACTGCAGACAATGGATTCCTCAGTATGCATTTCTAGCTAAACCGCTGATACAGTTGACAACACAGGAGGCAGCGACTTCGACTGCCCTCCCTTGGATTCAGGAACATACACAGGCTTTTGAGGAATTAAAGAAAGCTTTATGTCAAGCGCCAGTTTTAGCAACACCATGTTACAGCAAACCTTTTACACTTTTTGTTACGGAACGTGATGGTACAGCGTTGTCTGTCCTCACACAAGATCAAGCAGGTTCACATAAGCCTTGTGCTTATTTTTCAAGTACATTGGATTCAGTGGCCCAGGCTCTGCCTGCGTGCTTAAAATAAGTTGCAGCAACAGCCCTAGCAATCAGACAAAGCGACTCAATAGTATTAGGACATCCATTGACAGTACAAGTTCCACATTCTGTAGAGGTCCTTCTAAACCGAACCCAGACTCAACACTTGACTATAGCACGATTGACAGGTTATGAATTGACGCTATTCCAGCCTCACATAGAAATCAGACGCTGTAACATTCTAAATCCTGCAACATTGTTACCCTCGATTATGACAGATTCAGCCCCGCATGATTGTATAGAGATCATTAATGCAGTAACAAAGCCCCGACGGGACTTAACAGATGTTCCACTGACAAATCCAGACCTGACACTTTACGTGGACGGTTCATGTATGAGAACAAGCACAGGAGAATTAGTGGCCGCGTATGCAGTGACCACTGAAACTGAAGTCAAAGAAACACACCGTATCGATACACTGTCTGCTCAAGCAGCAGAGCTTATCGCTCTGACCCGAGCCTGTATACTAGCCAAGAACAGAAATGTTAACATGTACACCGATTCACGTTATGCTTTCGGAGTCGTACACGACTTCGGAGTGTTATGGCAAGAACGAGGTTTCTTGATCTCTCACGGGGCCAAGATCCAACATGGTCCCCTCATTCAAGCACTGTTAGAAGCAATACATCTGCCTTCAGGTATATCCATCATGAAGTGTAAAGCACATACTAAAGTTACAGATTCTATCTCCCAGGGTAACGACCTGGCAGATCAAACAGCAAAACATACAGCATTGACTCACACCCAGACAACTGATGTGACAAAGATCATAGTGCCGACACATTGTATGACAGTTAGGGATCCCACACTAGATGTAATCGATATTCAGACACATGCTACTTCAGATGAAATCAAGAAATGGACTGAACTAGGAGGGATCCAGACAGATCAGGGATGGATGACGAAGGGAAAATCTACATGGTTTCTCCCCGACTCTATGGTTCAAGTCATAATAAATACAGCACATAGTCCAGCACACCTAGGAGAAAAAGCTATGTTAGACAGCTTACAGAATCTCTGGTACAACAAACACTTACGAGCAGCAGCAAAACAGAAAGTGCGTACTTGCATGATCTGTTGTCAGTTCAATCCAGGTAAAAGCGTCCCTGTAGAGCAAGGTGGATTTCATCCTCCCGATCACCCTTTTGAAGTCCTCCAGATGGATTATATCCAGATGGATCGTTGTCGAGGATTCAAGTACGTCCTCGTACTTGTCTGTGCACTCTCCCGTTGGACCGAAGCATATCCAGTCCCAGATTACACTGCCCCGACCACTGCCAAGCAGCTGGTTCGAGAATTTTTCCCACGGTACGGCTTGCCTCGTATCGTGTACTCAGATAACGGACAGCCATTCTCATCCGAGCTCATGAAGCAGGTTTCACTCCTGTTAGGATACCAGTGGAAATTCCATTGCGTCCGACATCCCGAGGCAGCTGGCCTTGTAGAGAGACACAATCAGACACTGAAAACACGTCTTGCCAAAATATGTAAAGAGAAAGGGGTCGACTGGATAGTCGCCCTGCCAGTTGCACTATTCTACATGAGAATGGTCCCACATTCGAGATCAGGACTATCCCCGTATGAGGTGGTTTTTGGCCGGCCACCGAATATGTGGGGGAGGCCCATGCCTAGGAAAATAACCGATGTTGATTGTAATATGCTGACAGATTACCTTGCCTCCTTGATGTCTGCACTCCAATCATGTCGTTCACAGGTTGCCGCAGCCTTTCCCGACAACACTGATGTAAAGCCACACGATGTCCGTCCGGGAGACACTGTACTGATCCGCAACTTCGATAGGAGAAGTCCGCTGGAGCCCCGTTGGCAGGAGCCGAAGCTCGTCCTTCTGACCACGAGGACTGCAATCAAGGTTGAGGGCCGAAAGGGGTGGATTCATACGAGTCATATTAAGAAATGCAATGAACTGTTGCCAGAGACTGACTCCTCCACCCCCTCAAAGGACTTCCCCGATTCTAGTGACTTTAAACCTCCCAAGAGAGAGAAAACTCCGCAAGAGGAGTATAAATCAAAATTACGGTCTAGCAAGTCAGACAGTTTAATTGTTTAAGTCCTCCCCTAGGTGAATCGGTTAAATAGTTTCTGATATGTATTCCCTAGACCGAGATAGAGAGAGAGATAGACAGAGACAACTCAAGAAACGTGCATATTGTAAATCACTCCGTAGTCACTGTAAAGTGACATTATTGGTTATGTTTTTTCTAAGCCTTCTGATTATTGCTGCTAGTATATTGTTGCATATATATTACCCTATCTTCAAGCGTGCACAATCTGCTTACAATGTCACTGCCGAACATTCTTTTAGTGAATTACCCCCACACGAGTTATCTTACAGACTTGCGCTGCGCAACAACACATTCATTAGTATGTTACATCACTCCCATCAGACTAATAACGCTACAAACTGTTGGATATGTGGCCGACTCCCTCCCTACCAGAAATACAAGGGAGTTCTGCCTCTCTTTCCGTACCCGTTCACTCACAATGGCTCATGTGGTGCATGGTTTAGATTGATTAATTCTTTAGATTCTGATATTGCTGTTTACGAAGGAAACTGGGTTTGGGGAAACCTGAACTTAGTTCTGCTTAACGCCTGTTACCCTGACAAGAAGGGACTTCCCACTAGGACAGGAACTGATCTAGAAAATGAAGTATATGGATTAGGTAATTATACAATTAATCTCATGATCCTTACTGTTGAATCCGAAGCTGCACCAGTTCTCCCTGCTATGTCAGTATTACCAGTTACTGGTGATTTATGTGTCAGAAAGAAGGGTTCAGTACACTTAGGTCATAGTAAATGTACTACTGTGGTCGAATTCAGTGATCAAGGCAAGTCTACATTTAGAGCTACTCGTCATTCCTACTTTGTTTGCGGCCATATTGCATACATACGCTTACCTCCAGATTGGGATGGTACCTGTTACATTGCATTCCTTCTGCCACCTGTTTTCCTAGCCCCTCCTGATTACCACAGAAATACAAATCTAGTAAACAATAGACTCCGAAGAGATCTCCCGATTGTCGACTACACTGAAACGGCATGGGAACAATATACAGACTTCAATAAAGTTTTCTTCCCCTATTTAGGTGCTGTCTTTAATAGTAAACTGATACGAAAATTAACTAGAACCCTCGAAGCAGTAGTGAATGAAACTACTTCCGCCCTAGGCAACTTGACGGAGGAGCAATCTGCCATGCGGGTTGTTGTCCTTCAAAATCGTCTTGTTATTGACGTCATCCTAGCAGATAGGGGCGGAGCCTGTAAGGTCATCGGGTCGAGTTGCT
This sequence comes from Lissotriton vulgaris, assembly GCF_964263255.1. NCBI lineage: Eukaryota > Metazoa > Chordata > Amphibia > Caudata > Salamandridae > Lissotriton > Lissotriton vulgaris. The sequence continues at coordinate 2,081,379,224 of NC_141687.1, forward strand.
GTGTTTTCATTCCAGAAAACGCGCCAACAGTATATAAAGCTATCACACGTCTCCATAAAATTGCAAGTTTGATACATCAGAATCCAGGCACCTGGACTTGGTCCGGTTGGTTCTGGACAACGTTGACCGCTTGGGGATGGAAGATCCTATCCTTCCTAGGCATTGCCCTTCTCATAGTATTCAGTTGCTGCCTGTGCCTACAATGTGGGCCAGCGATTTGTGGTCTGTGCGCCACATCATGTATTCCACATTCAAGTTCCCATTCAAAACGCGAAAAGAAGAAAGAAGAGCAAATGATGTTACGTGAACAGACTGATCGATTCATGAGGATCGATATATCATGAAGGGTCCGTAGGGAACAAGGAGGGAATGAGGAAATATAAATGTTATGGTCAAGAAATGTTCCCTAACGTGTACCCCACCGTCTCCATGTATGAGCTTAAAGTGCATGTAACTTCCCTCCTGGGCCAGCTATGAAGACGCAAATACATTTGCGTCCAACGTTAACATGTCCTCTTTCAGATCCGCCATGACTGGGTTGAATATTCCGTTCCAAAGTATGCCTTGCCAACGTCTTTATGTGGTGTACTCTACACGTTTTTCAGCTCTGGCGAAGTAGGCCCTGAATTCTGCCATCGAGCTTTTTCCTGCCTTCTGACTCTGAATGTCTCAGCCTGGGCCTGCCTCTGTACCCGTGACCTCTGCCTTACTCCCTGCGCGGCTAACGGCGCTTAGCTCAGCCTGTTGCCTGCCAAGACTGTATTCAACCTTCGAATTATCTGCTCCGCTCCTCGAAAATACATTCCTGCCTACTAGTTCATGTAAACATCCTTCCAGCTGCAGAGCAAAGGGCCCGGCCTCACTGTCTCCGTGCAAGTAATTCATAGCTCCGGTTACCATGGTAGGCCCATGCCCCCTCGCATCTCATGCAGACACTTAGACGCTTATACACGCACTCACAGTCAGTATAGAATAGCCTCTGCCCAAGAAACCTTTTCCTTCTAGATAATATGGTTCCCAAACATCAGATATCAGATATGATATAGGTACGAATTGACCTGACATGCCAGACTTCTGTCTCTTTCCTCTAGTGTAAATGTCAAGTCCCCTGCACCCTCCAGCTTCACGTCAATCACACGTCATGCAGCTGCGCGCGCATCCAGACCTCAGATTTCTGCTGACATTGTAAGATTCTGCTATGTACCCACCCACTTGTGACACTTTCATGTGACGTTTCTAGCGCACACCTCTATGTTCACGCCTAGTTCACGCCTTCTGATTACGTATTGCTAACACGTGTGTGTTCTTATCTTGTCTCTCTCAGCTGTTACGCCTACTGTATTGGTTTCCAGTATATGATTTGAGTATAAAAGTTATGTATTGTCAATAAAGCATGGCTCTATCCCTTCCTGAACCCCAGTGGTGTCAGGAACCCGATATCCGGTTCAAGAACCATTCCTTTTTAAGGAATAAAACCCCTAAGAACTCTAACACCACGGACTCTGCGTCTTTCTTTCCGATTGAGTTATTTTATTTTAAGTACTTACCTGCATAGAAATTAGGACGGTAATTAAATATTTACCACAACATGCATAGTGTATAGGGGTTTAAAGCAGTCCATACCCTGAGACCTACTTTGCATACTTTGAATCAATCAAATATTGTAAACAATATATAAGTGAATCTATAAGTGCTTCACTTTTAGTACAGTGAATGCTTTAGTACATAGTACTCAAACCATTATTATTATATAGCGATAATGTATTCTTCTAACATCTCATAATTTAACAGAACTTCTAAAATTATTTTATCAGGTATTTCATTGATATCAATTTCCTGGTTATTAATTTCGGAATTTATTTGTTCAAAAATCTCGATATCATCTAATGCTTCCACAAAATCAGCATCAAAGCTTTCGTCTTGGAAATCACAGCTGATATCTGCAGCACTAATTTCTTGTTCTTCACTTTCGCTGCCTGTGAAAGGTACGTTTAGCTCTTCTATGAGACTGTTGCTAATTTCCAAACCATCTTCCATATTGTTCTGTTGTTTTTCCATAATCAAATTCTTATGTTGTAGGTCCTTGTACAAACACCTAAACACTTCATTTTATCAGTTTTCCTAATACATAACACAAAACTAGCTTTATCAACTATTTTGCCCTTAAAAATGTTATACAAATACCTTTCTCTACTATATACCAAAGAAGAAAATATACAGCACACCCTATAATTATTCACAAAATTAGAGACAATATTTCTGTCAAGGTCATAGTCCGTATGGAAGAATCATTCAATACACATGAGAACCGACTGTCACAATCCCCATATTCTTATTTGAAGACAGAATCCACATCAATAAATATCTTCAAATGCGTAATATTCCTTTTCTTTTTCTTTTTTTGTTGATATCTCCCAAAGCAAACAAACATCAGCCAACACTTGTTTCGTCTTCCCTTAGACTTTGTCAAGGCTATAACATAAAAATGTCTTCTTTGTTATAAAGTTTGTAGACACTATCTCAGGATTATGTTTTGTCTGTACCTCTTGGTAGTTGGTATATGAAGAATTAGCACCCCAAACATACAGATATAGCAACATACAGAATTTCACATGTTTATTGTTTCATATTGACTACTTACTGATTGTGCAGTTCCATTCCTTTTTTTATGGAACACTACTACCTACCACTGTTTTTGAATAAACCATTCTCTACTACTTTATAAGGTTATATAATTATAATTATTTATATGAATGTCCTGTTTCTAAATTTTCTTAAATTTTCAAACCAGTCACTCCTTATGACTGTAGGAAAAGACTCAGGCTGTTATAGTAAAATGCAGTACAAAAAAATGTACAATATGTCTATTCACCTTACATGTTCCAAACTAGTAAATGTGTTGTAGTAAAATGCAAGGAATACTGTTGGTTGTCCAGAATAACACTATGTATCTGTGTATATTTAGGTACCATTATCACACTAGTTTTCAAATACTTCATGTATTTTCACACACATTAATTTTTAAAGACCTATCCAGTAGTCACCTTTTAACATTGATAAGAAAGTAGTGATTCCTTATATAAGTTGAAAATACTCACAGCAACAGGTATAGAACAACACTTCAACACAAAGTATTGTGTATAATGAGGACATATTTACATAGAGAAGACAAACTACACACAGTAACTTCTCCTGTCCTTCTAAACAAAAAAGAGTATTTGAAAACACTCATTGTGACATATTTTATGAGAATATTTTGATCTCTTTTAATCCTAAAACTCTCTCATCCCTACTAGTCAAGAATGTCTTTCTATTCAAAGCCATAGTGGTACGTTGCAGAAAGCTGTTCTGAACCCATGTTTCATTTTAAAAATCTCTATAATAAAAGTCTCTGGCATTTTTAAAATATATATGTTAACTTTTTCAAATGTCTTTAAAAGATACAAACCATCTTTACACAGATATGTACTCCATCCATCTCTTGTTACTTCAACTCTGTAGAAGCACGTCCCATCGACCATTTTTAATAGTTATTTATACTTACCTTAAACATAAGAAATAATAAAAAATATATATATTATACAATTAGCACCTGTGGAAGACAAGAAAAATACAGTTACAATATATATTTTACAACACAAAATAATTTGTAAAGCATTTCATTTACCTTTTTTTGCTGTTCTCAGAATATGTTGAATTTCACTAGAAACAGTGAGTTCATTAGTACTCATCACATAACAGCGGGCAAAAAAAGACAATCAATAAGATTATCTTAATAAAACATTCAACATTCTCAATAAAAATCGAAAAAAAACCAAAAACATATCTTAAATGTTTTTTTCTAAGAGCAATTTCTTACGTAAGTATGAGACATCTCAAACAATCTTAAAATAACAAAACACTATCATTAGTTTTCAATCACTACTAATAAAGTTACTTACAAATATATGCTGACGAAATATACAACATATAGGGCCAAATGTAGGTCGGTCGGTAACGGCCGAAAATCGGTATTTTCGGCCGTTACCGATCGGTAAATAGGTGATAGGTATGTAGGGGGAATTATTTTACCAAATCGGTAAAATTACCGAATCAGTAATTTTACCGATTCGGTAAAATAAAAAAATCGGTAAATCTACCGAATCTGAGCCACCCAGATGTAGGTGGGACTCTTCAGAGTCCCAGAGGCCTTACCGAATCGGTATTTTACCATCAAATCCAATTTGATGGTAAAATACCGATTCCGGTGTGCATGCACATGTGTGCATGCACACCTATGCCATGTGACAGGCAGACCTGCCCTTAGCACATGGCACCCGAGCCTGTTTTGGGGGTGCCAGAGGGTGTCAAAGTGACACCCCCTGCACCCTTGTGAAAATCGGTATTTACCGATTCAGTAAATACCGAATCGGTAATGCCCATTCATTCCTATGGGCTTCCAAGCCCATAGGAATGAATGGGCATTACCGATTCGGTATTTACCGAATCGGTAAATACCTAAATCATCTGATTCGGTATTCCAGCACATCTGGAATACCTACATGTCGACCCCATAGATTTACCGATTTTTAATTACAGAATCGGTAAAATGCCTTAATTAAAAATCGGTAAATCGATTTCACCTACATCTGGCCCATAGTCCTTAATGGTTTTACATACTTTTCCTCATGGCCAAATAGCATATGTCAAATTCTTAGTTTGGAAGTTCTTCAATAGTAATCCTCAGCATCCACCTCCCAGCCTTCTGATCCAAAACCACCTACAACATTTGCGGCATCCCCCAGTGTTCATCCCTCAACATGATGCTATTCAACATCTACATTCGGTCCTCAGCATAAAGGAATAAAGGTAAACAATATTATATAGACCACAATAGGCTACTATATATTTCTCAGTCCCTTGTCCAGCCGGACAGGGAATTTAATGATCAAACAAATCGTTCAAAATTAGGGTACATATTAGAAACCAGCATTATGGTTAGAGTAGGGCACAGTCCTGTACCGTACAAAGGAGGAGAAAGTAAGGAAGTAATAGAGTGAGAGAATATCAGGCAAGCAGGGTGAGCTTACAGGCCACTGTCATAAATCTGAATTAGCAGTGTGTCCTGAGGTAAACCATACATACAATGATATAATAGGGTGAAACGTATGTTTACTCAAAAGAGTCGACGTTTTGATTCCCACGCTCAATTTATAAAGGGATCATCTTCAGGACTTGGAAAATGGTTTTGCCTGAATGGGAGTTAAACGCCTGTTGAGGGAAAACAGGGAAGGAAGCAAAAAGTAGACAGATACAGTCAATTTGTGAAAGGTTAGAAATGACAGTCAGCTCTAGCCATTTACTTGCAGTATTAGGATCTGCAGTGAGAGGTGTTGTCTGATGGCGTGGGCATTCAGTGCACACATATTAAAAAACATGTTTGAAAATCACATATTTAAAAATTGTGAGTTGACCGCAGTGCTAGGAGAATGGTCATCATGTGCCGGTGATGGTGATCTGCTGGGGACATAGTGGTGATTTGGCGTGACGCCGTGGTGTTGAAGGTGAGCCGGAACTGTGTGTCGATTCCGGTGGTGGGGGAGTTATTAAAGCCAGGGGGGTGGCGGTTAACCGTTGCCATGGGCTTAATTTAGGAGCGTGCAGAAACAAAACTGGTAGAGACTTTAGTCCGGTGGTGTTACATGTTTCTCATGGAAAGAAGTAATATCAGGGGGGAGTGGACCTACCAATTGCAGTTGAATTGGAGGAATTCAGATAAGTTTGGCCGGAGTTATGGTTCCATGCAGGCGTCCAACCACGCGGGATGTGGTGCAGGTAGGAAGCCCCTGTTGGGAAAGAGAAGATATTTAAAATCAAGTGGGAAGGAATTTAGATAGCGACAGTGATGTGACATTTAATTTTACCGTTATTTACTTCGAGGCATCTGTATAGACAGAGTTGACATTGTGGGGGCACAGCCGAAGCTGAGCGTCCGTGCAGAGTTCAGTTAGCACGGTTCGAGCGGCGAAAATTGCGCCGCTGTGGGGGCAGAGGAGGTAGTTAATACCAGCTTAAGGGAGATTATGATGAAGCACGAAGGAAAAGGCGCGCAGCTTTACCGTTTAATTTCTTGCATCAATTGGCTGTTCAGTTACAGAGTTCCAAGGGGCAGCGTGAGCATTGGCGCCATCTGTGGAGGCGCGGTCAGTATAATGACTAATCCGCTAAGGGAAATAATAGAATGGTTATAGCGGATTTCGACCCGGATTACTAGGGGGTCAGTGGCAGAGAGACTTACTGAATGTTTGAAAAGATGTCGGGATGCCTTGTATCTCGGAGCCCCTGACTTCACCTTGCGCAAACTGCAACAAATACAGAACTGCGCAGCCAGAACGCTTTTACAAATCCCCCGCAGATCCTCAGCAAAGCCCGGACTGAGGAAACTGCACTGGCTCCCCGTAAAGGATAGAGTAAACTTTAAATCACTCTGCATTGCACACCAGACCTTCTGGTCTCTAGGCCGGGCAATTAATCTCCCTCTCATCACACCCTATCTCCCCACAAGACAGCTGCGTTCCACCTCTGCAAATCTAGCCATTGTGCCGCAAATAAAGAAATCAAGGTCCGGAGGCCGCTCCTTCTCTTACAATGTAGCCAAGAGGTGGAACGTCCTGCCTCAGCATCTAAGATCTAATCCCGATATTCTCTCCTTCCGCAAACAGCTGAAAACGCTGCTGTTCACTACATAACTGTGGATCTGAATCTGCCTTTTCCTAACTCTAACCTTAGTTGGTATGCTTAGCGCTTGGACGCCTCAGGGCAGCTACGTGCGCTCTAGAAATCGGAATTCATTCATTCATTCATGCCGATTGCGAGCTGTGCCTTGCCGGATCGCTATCGCACAATTGAAGTGCTGGCGTCTTATTGGGCATCCGGCAATCACGTGACATGAGCCCTTTGGGAGCCAGTGCTGCTTCTGTTTCTTATGGCCGCCATCTTTGAATGGTCCACAATTGCAAGGAAGCCAGTATAACTGTAGTGGCTGTGCAGTTACGCGCTGATGCAATTGGTAGGGGTTAAGAACTACGAATAATTAAATTTCTGGAGAATTAACAGAAAAAACACGAGTTCGACGCGAGTGTTCCCGATTAGGGAGTGCAGTCTCTAGTAACACAATGTGACTTGTGCAGGGAAGGAAGTGTTTGGGAATTCAACTGCAATTGGTAGGTCCACTCCCCCCTGATATTACTTCTTTCCATGAGAAACATGTAACACCACCGGACTAAAGTCTCTACCGGTTTTGTTTCTGTACGCTCCTAAATTAAGCCCATGGCAACGGTTAACCGCCGCCCCCTGGCTTTAATAACTCCCCACTACCGGAATCGACACACAGTTCCGGCTCACCTTCAACACCATGGCGTCACGCCAAATCACCACTATGTCCCCAGCAGATCACCATCACCGGCACATGATGACCATTCTCCTAGCACTGCGGTCAACTCACATTTTTTAAATATGTGATTTTCAAATATGTTTTTCAATATGTGTGCACTGAATGCCCACGCTATCAGGCAACACCTCTCACTGCGGCTCCTAATACTGCAAGTAAATGGCTAGAGTTGACTGTCATTTCTAACCTTTCAAAAATTGACTGGGCTCATGTCACGTAATTGCCGGATGCCCAATAAGGCACCAGCACTTCAATTGTGCTATAGCGATCCGGCAAGGCACAGCTCGCAATCGGCATCCCGACATCTTTTCAAACACTCGTTAAGTCTCTCTGCCACTGACCCCCTAGTAAACCGACTCGAAATCAGCTATAACCATTCTATTATTTCCCTTAGCGGATTAGTCATTATACTGACCACGCCTCCACAGACGGCGCTAATGCTCACGCTGCCCCTTGGAACTCTGTAACTGAACAGCCAATTGATGCAAGAAATTAAACGGTAAAGCTGCGCGCCTTTTCCTTCGTGCTTCATCATAATCTCCCGTAAGCTGGTATTAACTACCTCCTCTGCCCCCACAGCGGCGCAATTTTTGCCTCTTGAACCGTGCTAACTGTACTCTGCACAGACGCTCAGCCCCGGCTGTGCCCCCACAACGTCAACTCCGTCTATCCAGACACCTCGAAGTAAATAACGGTAAAATTAAATGTCACATCACTGTCGCTATATAAATTCCTTCCCACTTGATTTTAAATATCTCCTCCTTCCCAACAGGGGCTTCCTACCTGCACCACATCCCGCGGGGTTGGACGCCTGCATGGAACCATAACTCCGGCCAAACTTATGTAAATTCCTCCAATTCAACTGCAATTGGTAGGTCTACTCCCCCCTGATATTACTTCTTTCCATGAGAAACATGTAACACCACCGGACTAAAGTCTCTACCGGTTTTGTTTCTGCACGCTCCTAAATTTAGCCCATGGCAATGGTTAACCGCCACCCCCTGGCTTTAATAACTCCCCCACCACCGGAATTGAAACACAGTTCCAGCTCACCTTCAACACCACGGCGTCACGCCAAATCACCACTATGTCCCCAGCAGATCACCATCACCGGCACATGATGACCATTCTCCTAGCACTGCAGTCAACTCACAATTTTTAAATATGTGATTTTCAAACATGTTTTTTAATATGTGTGCACTGAATGCCCACGCCATCAGGCAACGCCTCTCACTGCGGATCCTAATACTGCAAGTAAATGGCTAGAGCTGACTGTCATTTCTAACCTTTCAAAAATTGACGGTATCTATCTACTTTTTGCTTCCTTCCCTGTTTTCCCTCAACAGGCGTTTAACTCTCATTCAGGCAAAACCATTTTCCAAGTCCTGAAGATGATCCCTTTATAAATTGAGTGTGGGATCGAAACGTCGACTCTTTTGAGTAAACATACGTTTCACCCTATTATATCATTGTATGTATGGTTTACTCCAGGACACACTGCTAATTCAGATTTATGACAGTGGCCTGTAAGCTCACCCTGCTTGCCTGATATTCTCTCACTCTATTACTTCCTTACTTTCTCCTCCTTTGTACGGTACAGGACTGTGCCCTACTGTAACCATAATGCTTGTTTCTAATATGTACCCTAATTTAGAACAATTTGTTTGATCATTAAATTCCCTGTCCGGCTGGACAAGGGACTGAGAAATATATAGTAGCCTATTGTGGTCTATATAATATTGTTTAGCTTTATTCCTTTATGCTGACCACCGCTTGTTTCCTTTATAAATACTTGATACCCATGGTCCCTAGCTACCCATTCAGTTCCTCTTGTCTTTTCTAATGAATTCAACATCTACATGGCCACCCTCACACAAGTGGCCCACCATCACAACCTCAACATTATCTCCTAAGCTGACGACACCCAACTCATCTTCTCCCTCACCGAGGAGCAACATACCAACAAAAGCAAACTCCACGAGAGAAGGAAAGCCGTCGCCAACTGTATAAGATCACCTCTCTAAACCTCAGCTCGGACAACACAGAAATACTCATTCTCAGACCCACCCCCTCAGCCTGGGATGACTCCTGGTGGCCGACTACACTGTGAACAGTACCAGCACCTACCAACCATGTACACAACCTAGAATTCATCCTCAACTCCTCCCTCTCCTTATGTAAGCAAGTCTACACCATCTCTTCATACTGCTATAACACCCTACACATGCTCTGCAACATTTACAAGTGGATCCTAACCAAAAGAAGACTACATGATGGCAACAAACTCTACACAGGAATTCCAGCCAAACACCTACAACAACTACAATAAATTCAAAACACCTCCGCTCGACTGATCATCAAGGTCCCCTGCTGCAGCCACATCACCCACCACGTGATACACCTACACTGCCTCAATGTCAACAAGAGGATCATCTTCAAGCTCCTCACCCTCACTCACAAAGTACTCTACAACACCAGACCAACCTACCTTAACAGCAGTAATCCTGAAAGGCCATATTTTGTTCCTAAAATTTTGGCTTTAAAAATATTAGGTAAGAATTTGGAAACTCTTTAGGCAAATGTTGTTTAAAAAGCAATTGACTATCATTACAATGTATCCAACCTTTCGGACATTTTAAATAAACAGGTTAATGTCCACATGTTGTAGAAGGTCCATCATGAAAAATAATTCCTACAGCTACAACAGTTCTTCCTGATATTGATAGTTGGGTAGCTACAAAATTTTTAATTAAAGTTTCCAATTTTCTTCCATCAGCTCCACAACGTTGCAGCATTAAAATTACCTACTGTCCATATCTTTGTATAAATAATGTTGATGACATATGTGATTTACATTGGCTACACTCCATGTTTTGACTTGCTCCTCTAACTAGATTGTTAAAAGACACTGATTCACAGTCTGGTAAAGTCAAATATTTAAATCTTTCAGTGTCAATGTTAGTGCTACATGTAAACAAACAATTTTCACAGTCATGTTGCCATTTATAAGAAAGGCCAAAAAGGTTTTCAATATCTATACCTTCATCTTCCAATGCAACAAGAATATACATTAGAAATTCCTGAAAATCTTGCTGAATATTCTGTGTAAATTGAGTAGAACCAGAACACATGTCCAAAACATTTCAAATATCAGAAACACTTTGTATTTTACTTTTATCACTACTACATTTCTCATAAACAGAATACAACAAAGAACAGAATCTTTTTTCCCAATTTTCAACAATTTGCTGTTGCAAACTTTCATGAAAAAAAACAACATTAACAACTACATTAGCATGGCAGTTGACACCAGAACTATTTTCAAACTGATAACCACCAATCTCTTCAACAGTGTCCTTTTTCTTTTTGCTTGCAATCACAACTTCATCTTGTTTTTTTTCTTTCTGTACAGCTTCACTACAGATATTCTCATATCTTCTTTTTCTACCTACCACACACTTTTCAAATACTGGATATTGACCTAATTGGGTGCATAATCTCTTCTTAACCTATTATAGACTTTCACACAATTTGCATCTGCACTAATCTTTCTCTCATCAAAATCAATCAAGTACAATCCAGATAAAGTTCTCACTCGAGACAAAACAACATATGTCATACCCTCTTTAAACACAGTACTTCTATTATTCACGAAAGCACTATCTACACTTAAACATTGAGATTTATAGTCACCGCATATGCCAAAGTAACAGAAAACTGTTTTCTGCGAACATACAAATCTTTTACAAGCAAAAACCGAGCTAAGCAACAAGTAAATTGTTGTACTTCTTCAATTTGATAAAATTTGATTTTCAAAAATTCAATGCCATCTCTATTTACGTAATTAACGAAATCAACAACTTTACCCATTGCTCCATTTACTAAAACTTTTTTCACATTCAAATGACGTCGAAAAATGACCCTACAGTTTACACATGCATGTAAATTCTTTTCTAAACCAGCAGTTTTACTTACCGATTTCTCTAAAGAATCCAATTTCCTCTTCAACTTTTCTGTCAAAATAATAGTGATTCCTTCATGCTCTATTTTATCAATTGCTTCCAATTTTATAATTTCTTCATTTTCCAACTTTAAAATTTCTTCATTGAAAATAGAACATTCACACAGTGTTAGCATTAAGCAGATTACAGATTTGTTTTCTGCTATTCTCATATATATTTTCTCAGGAACAATATTTTCCTTTGGAAACAAATTGGAAAATATTCTTCTCTGTAACGCTTGTTTGCCATGTTCAGTCACTTTTCCAATTCTTATATCTTGAAGAATAGTTCCATAATTAGCATTATTTGCCCGTCGCATATTTGTAATAAGTTCCTTATACTTAAAATATGACCAAATATTAACATTTCCAATGCTCCCCTAGGACTTTCAGGTATCTTCATGCGTCAGTTTTTTAAACACTGGTTGTCCTTTTACAGAAGTAAGTTGTAGTAGATCTGCAAAAACTATGACGTGTTTTCCTCCAAATAATACGTCATACTCTGTTTTAGGAATTTGCTGCATTCTTTTTTTTTTAAACATCTTTTTATTGAAAGAAACAATTCCATCAGAAGACACATCATGGAGCAGCGAAAGAGCAGTGGTTCATACATTATAGAAAATCACATTAATACAGTCAATGGCGAGTGTTACGATGGTCTACCTCCATTCCAATGCGCCCACCAGCCTATCCCTCCCCTACGGTCCTCCCCCCACCCACTTCGCCACCTTCCCTTCTTCCCTCCCTTCACCCCCTTCCCCGTTTCCCGGAGTGCAAAAAATATCAGAGTACACGTCCATTGCCTCCCTGGGAGGAAAAGTCTTTTGCATGTCGTGGGCAGCGCCTGGTCAGGGAGAGCCCCACTATTCATCCTCTGGGGTGCCCAGCCACTCTCCTCTGTACCTCCTCCAAGCCTGCCAGATCTTTTCCCATTTACGGGGGCAGCCCGGCTATTGTAGATGACTGTCAGGACCCAAGACTCCCAACTAGAAGTAATCTCACCTCCCAGGTACTGGAATTCGATTCTGTGCCAAATTGGAAGCTCTTGGACTAAAAGGGTACGATCGCGAAACTCCAAGATGGCCGCAAGGTCGGAGTTGAGGTTAGCAGTCTAGTGTCTGAGGACTGTCACCGGTGGAGTTCAGTTGAGGCGCGCACCAGCTGCAATCTGCGCACTTCACCTGAGCATCGACCCGGTGAGGAGACATTTTGTTGACGCCTGTAGAAGTAAATAAGGCCTTAGGTTTGTGATTGAGAAAAACTTCCGTTCAAGCTTACTAGCTCGTGGAAGTAACTATTTTTTATCCTGAACGACCGCGTTCGTGAACAAAGCGATGCGTTATCATAGTTGACGAAATAACCTCCTAGAACTCTGAAGAAGTTTTCAACCCCGTTGAAGTGAGTCCGTTTGAGTATAAGCTATGGAGAAATTCCCTGACCCCCCTTCGCACCCACAGAGGAAGAACCGTAGACTCAGCGTCTCGTCGGAAGGAGCAGAACGACGAGTGAAGCAGCAGACTAGGAGCACTAAGGGAAGAAGAGAAACGATAAGTGGCAGTAAAACAATTTAAAGTCTTAAGTAACTGAAGAAAAGTTATATTGATTTAATTACTCACCTGTGAAGGTTTTAGGAAGCGGAATCTTCGCTGCAAATTCTTGGTTAACAGTTATCCAGTTGTGCTCCCTTAGAAGACAAGAGAGGCAAGAATTAGAGTGAAACATTTAAATAGGAAAGACGACGACATTTACAGAAAAGGACAGAGAATAAGAAAAGTAAGTCAGAGTGATTAAAAAGAATAAATAGAAATAGAGAGAAAGAGTTAGCACTAGTAATCATTATGCCATTGCCATTTCACAGATAATAGAAGACAGAAGAGATATAAACAGGCAACTAGGATAAAGAAACAGAAGGACAGAGAAAGAGTGAGTAAAAATTGAATAAATAGAGTAGTAATAGAATAGCCCAGCATAAATAAAGAAAAGACGTTGTTTCTCTGTGTTACAGGAAAAAAGATTAAGAACTCCGTTACCAAGCCAAGAAAAGAAGCTTAGAAGAGAGAGCTAAAACTCTTGGAAGCTTATGGTAGGTGAAGTCAGGAGAGGTGGGTAGAGTAGGAAGTGTAAGGTTTAGCGTAGAGAGTAATGATTCTTATTACCTTTCAGGGTCCTAAACAAGTAGCGGTCTGCAGGTCGGACTGACAAAAGAAAGTCTCTTCTCTTGTTGTTTATTATTTTATCCACTTTCCCCCTTCCCTCTAAGGTAATGATTCAAAGACTTGTGTCTACGAGCTTTGGGTAATTGCCTGGAGGGATTCGGGAGCTAGCATCTCTGCTCCTGTGCAGCTACGAAAGAAGTATCCTTTGATAGTCTGACAATGACCTTTTCCGCCCTCTTGCACCAATCCATGTCTCGCTCCCATTCCTCTATCGTCAGTACCAGGTCATTACCCCAGAGACGTGCGATATTTCTCTCTGCTACCATACTTGCAAAGGCCAGCCATATCTTATCTCCCTTGGGCCACGTTACCTCTCCCGTGACTCCTAGTACATGCCACCTAGCCTTCAGTGGCACCTCCGCCCCCACCACTTCCTCCATTATGTCCTTCAGCCTAACCCAGTATGATCGAATTTTAGGGCAGTCCCATAGGATATGGAAGAATGTGCCTTCCTACCCGCACCCTCTCAAGCAGAAGTGTGATGCAGCATATCCCATCTTAAACTGCACCGTGCGTGGGGTGTAAGACCTGTGAAGGATGCGGAGCTGTACTAAGCGGAATCTCACCCTAATTGCCACCTCTCTGGGACACTGCAGGGCCTCACTCCAATCGTCATCCTCTAGCATGTCAAGTCAAGTCAAGTCATAAAATTTATATAGCGCACTACATACCCAGAGGGTTTCAAGGCGCTTAGGAAGGGGAGGAGGATTATTTGTCAAATATTCACGTTTTAAGCTGCTTTCTGAACGCTAGGTGATTCTGGGTGAGGCGAAGGTAAGCGGGGAGTGAGTTCCATGTTTTGGCAGCCAGGTATGAGAAGGATCTGCCTCCCATGGTGGTCTTGTTGATGCGAGGTACAGTGGCGAAGGCTTGGCTGGAAGAGCGAAGTTGGCGGGAGGGGGTGTAGAAGGACAGTCGAGAGTTGAGGCAATCTGGTCCGATGTCGTAGAGTGATTTGTGTGCGTGGGTAAGCAGTCGGAAAGTAATCCTCTTATTGACGGGTAGCCAGTGGAGGTCTTTAAGGTGACCAGAGATGTGTTCGTTGCGTGGGATGTCTAATATGAGCCTGGCTGAGGCGTTTTGGATTCGTTGTAGTTTCTTCTGGAGTTTAGCGGTGGTACCTGCGTAGAGGGTGTTTCCGTAGTCCAGTCGGCTCGTGACTAGAGCGTGGGTGACTGTTTTCCTTGTTTCGGAGCATGCGAAGAATGTTGAAGCAGGAAGAGGATACGGCGCTGACTTGTCTGTTCATTGAGAGTGAAGAATCCAGGATGACGCCAAGGTTCCGTGCGTGGTCTGTCGGGGTGGGTGCATTTCCGAGGGCTTCCGGCCACCAGGAGTCGTCCCATGCAGAGGGGGATTTACCTAAGATGAGGACTTCTGTTTTGTCTGAGTTCCGTTTCAGACGGCTTTGTTTCATCCATTCGGCGACTTCTTTCATTCCTTCGTGTAGGTTAGTTTTGGCGGTGCTGGGGTCCTTGGTGAGAGATAGGATCAGTTGAGTGTCATCCGCGTAAGAGATGATGTTGAGGTTGTGTTGGCGGGCGATGGCCGCGAGGGGGCTCATGTATACGTTGAAGAGGGTGGGACTGAGTGAGGATCCCTGTGGCACGCCGCAGATGATTTCAGAGGCCTCGGACTTGAATGGTGGGAGGCGGACTCTCTGGGTTCTTCCGGTGAGGAACGAGGTGATCCATTCCAGTGCCTTTCCTTGGATTCCGATGTTTCTGAGGCGTTGTAAAAGGGTGCTGTGGCAGACTGTGTCGAAAGCTGCAGAGAGGTCGAGGAGGATGAGGGCGACTGTGTCTCCATTGTCCAGTAGAGTTCGAATGTCGTCTGTTGCTGCGATGAGGGCGGTCTCAGTGCTGTGTTTGGCTCGGAAGCCAGATTGTGAGGGGTCGAGTGATTTGTTGGCTTCGAGGAAGGCGGCGAGCTGGTTGTTGACGGCTTTCTCGATGACTTTGGCCGGGAATGGAAGAAGCGAGATGGGGCGGTAGTTTTTGAGTTCGGTGGGGTCTGCTGTTGGTTTTTTCAGAAGGGCGGTGAGTTCAGCGTGTTTCCAGTCTTCTGGGAAGGTAGCGGAGTTGAAGGAGCAGTTGATGACGTCTCGGAGGTGCGGAGCTATGACGGAGTCTGCTTTGTTGAAGATGTGGTGGGGGCATGGGTCTGTGGGGGATCCAGAGTGGATGGAATTCATCAGGCGGATGGTGTCCTCAGTGGAGATTGGGTTCCAGGCGTTAAGGGTGTTAACGGGGGGAAGATGGTCAGCTGATGGTAGGGTGGGTTGGCTTCCGGGTTGGTTGTCAAAGCTGTTGTGGATGTCAGCAATCTTGTTGTGGAAAAAAGAGGCTAGGGAATCGCAGAGGGTTTGAGATGGGGTGATGTCGTTGGAGTTGGCCGAGGGGTTGGAAAATTCCTTGACGATGTTGAAAAGTTCCTTGCTGTTGTGGGCGTTGTTGTCAAGTCGATCCTTGAATGCTGTTTTCTTGGCTTTTCGGATCAGTTGGTGGTGAGTACGGATGGCGCTTTTGAAGGCGTCCTTGTTGCTGGTGGATGGGTCTTTTTTCCTGGCCTTTTCAAGGGAGCGGCACAGTTTCTTGGACTTCTTGAGGTCATCGTTGAACCATGAGGCCTTCTTGATGCCAAGTTTGTGTTGACGTTTTTTCAGTGGTGCTAAGGTGTCGGCGGTGTTGGATAACCAAAGGGTGAGGTTGGAGGCGGCTTCGTTGGCGTTAGAAGAGAGGGCTGGGGAGGTTTGAAGGAGCGATGTGGAGATCTGCTCTGTGGTGATTTTGTTCCAGTTTCTTTGTAGAGTTGGTTGGAGGTGGATGATGGGTTTCGGCTTGTTGTAGGTGAAGTGAACGCAGCTGTGGTTAGTCCAGAGGAGATCCGTAGTGTGGCTGAAGGAGACATGGTTGCTGGAGGTGAAGATGGGGTCGAGAGTGTGGCCTGCGATGTGGGTGGGGGAAGTGACCAGTTGTTTAAGTCCGAGGTTGGCGAGGTTGTCCAAGAGGGTGGCGGTGTTGCGGTCGTTGATCTTTTCAAGGTGGAAGTTGAGGTCTCCCAGAAGGATGTAGTCTTTGGAGGGGAGCGCGTGTGGGGTGATGAAGTCCGTGATGTCTTCACTGAATTTTGCGCGTGGTCCTGGTGGTCTGTAGAGGAGGGTGCCTCTGAGTGTGGTCTTGGGGTCGATGTGGATCTGGAAGTGAAGGTGTTCGGAGTTAACGAGGTTGGCGTCAGAGCTGGTAGAGATGCGGATTGATTTCTTATGGACGATAGCGATTCCACCTCCTGTATGGTCGGTGCGGTCCTTGCGTGTGATCTTATAGTCATCAGGGATAGCGATGGCGATGTCAGGGGCGGAGGAAGCGTTCATCCATGTTTCCGTTAGGAAGGCGACGTCAGGAGAGATGGTGTCTAGTAGGTTCCAAAGGTCAATGGCGTGCCTGTGGACCGAGCGGGTGTTGAGAAGGATGCATTCTAGGTGGTTGGGGTCGGGAATATGTGTTGTGGTCGTAGCGGAGATGTTGTCGGTGCCGCTAAATTTGCAGGAGAAGCAGGAGAACGGTCCATGGGTGCGTCCAGGAGCGGCTTGGACGCAGTTGGGGGCGCGACCGGGGTTAAGGGCTAGGAGGGTGGCGGCATCGTAGGTAATGCGGGGTGGCTGGGCAGCGCGAGGGGCAGGGGGACTGGCGCTGGGCGCGGTCCAGGCACGGACGGGCGTAGACGGGCTTACCTTTGGCGCACCTTCGGCGCGGGTTGGGCGCGGTCGCTGCGCGTGAACGCTGCGCGCGGGAACTCCTGTCATATATGGATGGTGGAGGGGGAGGGGCGAGGGCGTCTCAGCTGGGAGGCGGGGCGGGCTACAGATGACCACAACAACAGTCCTGACAAAATGGAGGCGGAGGGGGGAGCACAGTGTAAACGCGCACAGACAGGAAAAGCGGCGATTTTACAATTTAAATGCAAAGTTAACAGTGCGTCTACCAGGCACACAGCAGGCAGCAATATTAGGCAGAGTAAGCAATTGCAGCAAAGCAGCAACGATACCGAGTGCAGGAGGACACTGGGGAGCGACCACTCAGTCCAGGGGAGAAGAGCGAGTCACAGCGCTTTCCGGTGGTGGAGCGCTGATCAGGTCAGTGGGAGGGCGTCTCAGCTGGGAGGCGGGGCGGGCTACAGATGACCACAACAACAGTCCTGACAAAATGGAGGCGGAGGGGGGAGCACAGTGTAAACGCGCACAGACAGGAAAAGCGGCGATTTTACAATTTAAATGCAAAGTTAACAGTGCGTCTACCAGGCACACAGCAGGCAGCAATATTAGGCAGAGTAAGCAATTGCAGCAAAGCAGCAACGATACCGAGTGCAGGAGGACACTGGGGAGCGACCACTCAGTCCAGGGGAGAAGAGCGAGTCACGGCGCTTTCCGGTGGTGGAGCGCTGATCAGGTCAGTGGGAGGGCGTCTCAGCTGGGAGGCGGGGCGGGCTACAGATGACCACAACAACAGTCCTGACAAAATGGAGGCGGAGGGGGGAGCACAGTGTAAACGCGCACAGACAGGAAAAGCGGCGATTTTACAATTTAAATGCAAAGTTAACAGTGCGTCTACCAGGCACACAGCAGGCAGCAATATTAGGCAGAGTAAGCAATTGCAGCAAAGCAGCAACGATACCGAGTGCAGGAGGACACTGGGGAGCGACCACTCAGTCCAGGGGAGAAGAGCGAGTCACGGCGCTTTCCGGTGGTGGAGCGCTGATCAGGTCAGTGGGAGGGCGTCTCAGCTGGGAGGCGGGGCGGGCTACAGATGACCACAACAACAGTCCTGACAAAATGGAGGCGGAGGGGGGAGCACAGTGTAAACGCGCACAGACAGGAAAAGCGGCGATTTTACAATTCCCATTTTTCCCGCAGCGGTCCAAGCGGATCCGGAAGATTGTTAATTAGTTTCTTATATGTGAGTGATATAGCCTTGTCAATCATTGGATCCAGTAGCAGCCTGTCTTCAAGTGGAGCGTATTCAGGTATCTGGTCCCCCTGTGTTAAGTGTGAGTATATAGCGTGTTTGAACTGCTGATAGTGGAGAAATTCGCCATCTCCCATATGGAATTCAGACTGCAAAGCCGCAAACTTCACTACTTGTCCCCTCTTCCAGACATCTCCCAATAGATCTATACCTATCATGCTCCACTGGCGTAGGTTCCAGAGCTGTGCGACTTCCCTAAGGAAGTCACCCTTCCATAAGGGTGTCTGGGCCGTGAGCTTCCTTTCCCAGCCGAGCAATTTTGTCGCCCGTTTCCATATCTGGACCACCAACGCGGTCTGGGGGGGCAAAAGCAGGGCACGCCGTGCCCTAGAATAAAGGGCCGCCCAATAGGTGTCTGTGCCCAGAGCCATACGATCCACCCGGTAGGCCGGTTCCTCCTGCGGGGCAAACACCCATCTGTTAATGTTAGCCAGCTGGGCCGCCCGATAATATAGGCGGATGTCAGGTACAGCCAGTCCCCCCTCATAGGGACCACGCTGTAATTTACTAAGGGCAATCCGCGGACAACCCCCGCTCCATAGAAGGGAACGCTGCTCCGCCTCGATCGTTTTAAAGATCTGATCTGGGATCGGAAAGGCGGAACTCTGTAGCACGTACAGCAATCGTGGTAGGGCCATCATTTTAAATAATACAGCTCTGCCCGTAAGGGAGACCGGAAGCGACCGCCAGTGTTGCATGTCACTGTGTAGGCGGTCAATTTGTGTCTGCACGTTGAGCCGAAAAAATTTGGAGGCAGACGGCGTAATCCATATCCCCATTCGGGAGCTAGCATCTCTGCTCCTGTGCAGCTATGAAAGAAGTATCCTTTGATAGTCTGACAATGACCTTTTCCGTCCTCTTGCACCAATCCATGTCTCGCTCCCATTCCTCTATTGTCAGTACCAGGTCATTGCCCCAGAGACGTGCGATATTTCTCTCTGCTACCATACTTGCAAAGGCCAGCCATATCTTATCTCCATTGGGCCACGTTACCTCTCCTGTGACTCCTAGTACATGCCACCTAGCCTCCAGTGGCACCTCCGCCCCCACCACTTCCTCCATTATGTCCTTCAGCCTAACCCAGTATGATTGAATTTTAGGGCAGTCCCATAGGATATGGAAAAATGTGCCTTCCTCCCCGCACCCTCTCAAGTAGAAGTGTGATGCAGCATATCCCATCTTAAACTGCACCGTGCATGGGGTGTAAGACCTGTGAAGGATGCGGAGCTGCACTATGCGGAATCTCACCCTAATTGCCACCTCTTTGGGGCACTGCAGGGCCTCACTCCAATCGTCATCCTCTAGCATGCCCAAATCGGATTCCCATTTTTCCCGCAGCGGTCCAAGCGGATCCGGAAGATTGGTAATTAGTTTCTTATATGTGAGTGATATAGCCTTGTCAATCATTGGATACAGTAGCAGCCTGTCTTCAAGTGGAGCGTATTCAGGTATCTGGTCCCCCTGTGTTAAGTGTGAGTATATAGCGTGTTTGAACTGCTGATATGGAGAAATTTGCCATCTCCCATATGGAATTCAGACTGCAAAGCCGCATACTTCACTACTTATCCCCTCTTCCAGACATCTCCCAATAGATCTACACCTATCAGGCTTCTCTGCCGTGGGTCCCAGAGCTGTGCGACTTCCCTAAGGAAGTCACCCTTCCATAAGGGTGTCTGGGCCGTGAGCTTCCTTTCCCACCCGAGCGATTTTGTCACCCGTTTCCATATCTGGACCCTCCAACGCGGTCTGGGGGGCAAAGGCAGGGCACGCTGTGCCCCAGAATAAAGGGCCGCCCAATAGGTGTCTGTGCCCAGAGCCATACGATCCACCCAGTAGGCCGGTTCCTCCTGCGGGGCAAAAACCCATCCGTTAATGTTAGCCAGCTGGGCCGCCCGATAATATAGGCGGATGTCAGGTACTGCCAGTCCCCCCTCATAGGGACCGCGCTGTAATTTACTAAGGGCAATCCGCGGACAACCCCCGCTCCATAGAAGGGAACGCTGCTCCGCCTCGATCGTTTTAAAGATCTGATCTGAATCGGAAAGGCGGAGCTCTGTAGCAATCGTGGCAGGGCCATCATTTTAAAAAATACAGCTCTGCCCATAAGGGAGACCGGAAGGGACCGCCAGTGTTGCATGTCACTGTATAGGCGGTCAATTTGTGTCTGCACGTTGAGCCGAAAAAATTCGGAGGCAGACGGCGTAATCCATATCCCCAGATAACGAAACTCTTTCCGCCAAGTCAGGCTCTCGCATCCGACCACTGCTGGCGGCTGAGGTCCCGTCAGAACAAAGCCGAGGGATTTATTCCAGTTAACACGGTACCCGGAGTATTCCCCAAAAGTACGCAGGATATCCATTAGACGCTGTATCGATTCCGCCGGCCTTCGGGTGTACAGCAGTATGTCATTGGCGTAGAGCGAAATACGCTCTTCCCAGCCGCCTCTCATCTGTATCCCCCACACCCCGGGGTCCGTCCTCACCCAGTGTGCAGGGTCTCCAATGCCAGGGCAAAGAGGGTCGGTGACAGGGGACAGCCCTGCCTCGTGCCACACCCCAATCGGAACTCACGGGACATGGCCCCATTAACTCGGACTCGCGCTAGCGGTCCCGTGTACAGCAGTTTCACCCAGGAGCGGAAATTGTCTCCGAAACCCATTTTTTCCAATATGGCGTAGATATAACTCCATTCGATACTATCAAAGGCCATATCGGCTTCCAGGGAGAGCAAGGATGCCGGAGCTCCATCGGGCACGGCGACTGTCTCTAGAACCCCGAACAGACGGCGCAGATTGAGTCTCATGCTTCTGTGAGGCATGAAGCCTGACTGATCCGGATGGACCAGCGATTGGATCACTGCACCCAGGCGAGTGGCAAGGATCTTCCCCAGGACCTTTGTCTCATAGTTAAGGAGGGATATACGCCTCTATGAGCTACATTTGCCCTGTGGCTTCCCCGCTTTATGGATCACCTCGATCGTGGCCAATCGTAGATCCCTTGGGAGTTGTCCCAAGTCCCGCGCCTCACGAAGCATATTGCACACGTGTGGTGCAATGTGGCTAGCCACACAACCGAAGGCTTCCGCCGGAAACCCGTTGGGTCCCTGGGCCTTCCCCGTCTGCAGATCCCCCATGGCCTGCTCCACCTCTTTAGCCGTGATGTCCGCTTCCAGCACGTATCTGTCTGCCTCCTCTAGTACTGGAAGCTGCAGCGGGGCCAGAAAGGCTCGACATTCCTGGTCTTCGCGAGATGTATGCGAGCGGTAGACCTCCTCATAGTAGCACGAAAAGTCCTCCGTTATGGCCCTACTCGTGGTGCTCACCGACCCGTCCGGGTGTTCTATACCTGGTACCCAACTACGCTCTCGATCTTTCTTCTCCAACCAGGCGATCATTTTGTTCACCTTGTCACCAAGGTCATATACTCTGCGTTGAATGGCAAGTGCATGTGGATGTCTCTAATTTCTTTACTGAGGAGGCGCGCCTTATGCAGTCTATCCCGGTCCCGGTCTGTGGAGTGTCCCGCCTCACCGTCAAGAGCTCTGCCTCCAGGCGTTCCACCTGTGCATATTTATCCTTACCTCTTCGCCCTACCTCCGCCTGTACAAAGTCTCTGGCCACAGTTTTATAGGCCTTCCACAGTTTCCCCGGGAAGTCAACAGAGCCCTCATTATCACCAAAATATTGACCCACTCTCTCCCTGAACCGCTCCTGAAAATCCTTATCCTTAAAAAGAAAAGAGTCGAGTCTGGGGGGACGCTCCAATCCCGTATGGGACCCAACAACTGGACCCCCACCGGTGCATGATCTGAGATTCCCCGAGCCCAGAGGTGCCCACCTCAAAACTGGTTAATGCACTCTGCTCGCGTGAGGATGGAGTCGATCCTAGAAGAGGACCCGTGGGCCGCAGATAGGTGTGTATATTGTCTTAGGTGTGGGTTGTGCGTCCTCCATAAATCAATTAGGCCCATGGCCTGCGCAAAGTCTCTGAGGTGATGTGTCCCCCCCGCCCAGTGTGGGCGAAGACCTGTTCGAATCTCTGGCCATCACATCGTTCATGTCCCCCCCCAGCACTAAGATCCCCGGGGGCAATTCCAGCAATAACTTCCCTACATCCGAGAGGGTGGTCGCGTGCAGCTTCGGGGGTATGTATAGTGAGCATAAGTTCAATGGACGGCCTTCCCACTGCACTGATAGCGCCGCATAGCGACCCAGGGGATCCGACCAGCGTCTACCCAGAATCAATGGCAGTGAGTTTTTAATAAGTATACCCACACCCCGGGATCCTGTTGTGAAGCCAGAGTGTGCGCAAAGTGTGTAACCGAATCTATCCAGGGCCCTACAGTTGTTTTCCAGCAGATGCGTCTCCTGTAGGAGAACGATATCTGGAGAGTGTCGGCGGAGGTATTGTAGAATGACCGTCGGTTTAATTTTATTCTGCAGGCCATTCACATTCCTCGATAGGATGTCTATTTGGTGCGCCTTAGGTGAGTGAGTGTCTGCCATGTCCATCGCCAAAGCTCAATGGGGATACACCATCCCCCCCGCCATCCCTCCCACCCGCCCAGTGACTGTGTCGATGGAATCAGAACCAGAATAGAATGCAAGAACCAAAAGTAGGTAACAAAACCTAACCCCCCCATCCCGTCCTCAACAGCCCACCACCCTGCTACCCTGCCATTCCGGCCAACCGGGACGGACATCCCCAAAAAAGCAGAGCGCCTGTAGCCCTTAAAACGGTATCCTTAGGGGTGAGTGGTGCAGCCAGATCCACCCTCCGGGGCTCTCCCTCCCTTGACCCCGGGTTCAATACAACAAGTGATTTACCAAACGTCGCAGCCGGAGCCAGAGGCCCAAAGGGGATAAACAACCCCGGTATCATAGACAGTACCCCCCCTCGCCCAGCCGGGAACGAGCATTCATTGCAGGCGTATTAGTCCATGCGATTTGTATCTGTATGGGACCCCTGCTCAGAACAACCCCCCTCCCCCACTCTGTGTACCAGCAAAAAGGAGCATGCACAACCACCACAGTGTCACCATATATTACATGTCCATATGATCTCGTCAGCCTGAGTTGGCATAGTCCGATTCCTCACTCCAGCTCCGGAGACGCTGAGAGGCTGCGAGCCCTTCTCTGCTCCCGCCGAGGCGGGCCCTTCCGGCTCCGCTGCGTCTCCCCGGACATCTCCACGGATGAGGCGGGAGATCCGGGGACCGTGTTCCTCCAGCTAGCCTCACCATCCGGGCCTCTCCGTCGCCGCCCACGCTCCTCCAGCCAGGCGTGAGCTTCCTCCGGGGTGGTGAAGAAGAAGGATTTCCCCTCAGCCAAAACCTTGAGTCGTGCTGGGAAGAACATCATGTAGCGGAGGCCACATTCCCGTAGTTTCTTTTTAACTGCGTCGAACGATCTGCGCTCCTGTTGGACCTTGAGCGTAAAGTCCGGGAAGAACCGTATCATGGCGTCCTCCACCCGCACATCGCCATGCTGTCGCGCCGCCTGCAGGATTGCATCCCGGTCCCGGTAGTTTAATACCCGTGCAATGATGGTTCGCGGGGGGAGCCCCGGGCGTGGTGGTGGGATTGGTGCCCTGTGTGCCCGTTCTATGACAAAAAAACTTGGATAGTCTCTTGGGTTTCAGGGTGTTCAGGATGAGGTCCTCTAGGAACAGTTCCACGCTGGCCCCCTCCATTTCTTCTGGAACGCCTACCACCCTGAGGTTGTTCCTTCGGGCCCTCCCCTCCTGATCCTCCTGCCGCGCTGCCATCTGCTTATGTTGGTGCGTAAGCTGCTAGACCTGTTGTTGCAGCAACTTGGTGGCTCCCTGTAAGTCCGTAATAGCAGTAGCGTTCTGCGTGGCCTTCTCTCACGTCTTGTTCAGGTCTGCCCGCTGGAGTGTCAATTCAATAGACATTTTGTCTATCTTGGACTCCAATGTAGTGCCCAGGGACTGGATGGCCTGCATGATGGAGGAGAGAGATGGCTCACGAACCTCCTCCGACGGCCCGGGCGGGACACAGCATCTCTGGTCGGGCCCGCCGTATAGTTATCCATCATGTTGGACTGAGCCGCTGAATTTTATTTGTTCCGCATACTGGTTGGCGGTGTTGGGCGGCCACTCCCAGGCCCCTCACCCGGGGTGTATGAGGAGAGAGGGGGTAGTATGAGGAGAGAGAAGGGAGTATGAGGAGAGAGGTAGTACTATGAGGAAATGGGAGAGTATGAGGAGAGATTTGGGTATGAGCAGAGAGGGGGGAGTATGAGGAGAGGGCGAAGTATAAGTAGAAGGGGATGTATGAGGAGAGAGGAAGGACTAAGATGAGAGAAGAGGGAGTATGAGGACAAGGTAGAGTATGAGGAGAGGGGGGAGTATGAGAAGAAGGAGAAATATGAGGAGAGGGGGAGTATGAGGACACAGGAGGCTATGAGGGGAGAGGGGGAGTATGACGAGAGTAAAGGGTATGAGAAGAAAAGGGGGAGTATGACGAGAGAGGTGGGAGTATGAGGAGAGATGGAGAATAAGCAGAGAGAGGAGGAATGTGAAGAGAGAGAGGGAGTATAAGTAGAGAGGAGGGAGTATAAGAACAGAGAGAGGGAGTGTGAGGCGAGAGGGGAGGAGTAATAGGAGAAAGAGGAAGAGTATAAAGAGCGAGGGGGAAATATGTGGAAAGAGGGGCGAATATGAGGAGAAAAGAGTAGTATAAAGAAAGACAGGTGTGTATAAAAAGAGATGGTAGAGTATGACAAGAGAGGGGGAGAATGTGGAGTAAAGGGGATTATAAGGAGAGAGGCGGTGTATGAGGACAGAGGGTGGAGTATGAGGAGAGAGGGAGGAGTATGAGCAGATGGGGGAGTATGAGGAGCGAAGGATGAATGAGGAAAGAGGGGAGAGTATGATGAGAGGAGGAAAGATAAGGAGAGGGGCGAGTATGAAGAGACAGGGAGATTGAGGGGAGAAGATGAGTATGAGGAGAGGGGAGAGTATAAGGAGAGAGAAAAAAGTAGAAGGAGAAAGGTGGGAGTATAAGGAGAGAAGGGAAAGTATGAGGAGAGAGACATGGAGTGTGAGGAGAGGGGGGAGTATAAGAAGAGAAAGGAGAGTATGAGGAGACAGAGGAGGAGTGTGAGGAGATAGGGGGAGTATAAAGAGAGAGGGGTGTGTATGAGGAGAGAGAGGAGAGTATGAGGAGAGAGGGGGGAGAATGTGAAAAAAGGGCCAATATAATTTCTAAATGTACGCAGACACACAGTCTGATACTAGACAAAAATATAAGACCTTACATGTTACCAAAAACACATTTACAAGTCTACAATGGTAAAGTGACTGCACACATTCCATGTATATAACTACTACATTTCAGTGGACAATCCTGACTCATTTTTCAAATACATATGCAATTTGCTGCATTATTTATGCCAACATTACATCAAAAAAGTGACACAATAGACCAACAAAGAGGCACAAGGGGCTTGTAAATCTGCCCCAGAGTGTATTCAGCAGTGCATCTATAATAACTGGGGAATTGTTAAAGGGAAGGTATGAGGAGTGAGGTCGGAGTAAGAGGAGAGAGGGCGGAGTATGAGGACGGGGGGGATTATGAGTACAGGGGGAGTATGAAGAGAGAGAGTGAGGATAAGGAAAGAGGGGAAATATCAGGAGAGAGGAGGAAGTATAAGAAGAAAGAGGGAGAGTGTAAGGAAAGAGGGGGAGTATGAGGAGAGAGAGGAGTATGAGGAGAGAAGGGGGAGTATGTAGAAAAAGGGGTGAGTATGAGGAGAAAGAGGGAGCATAACGAGAGAGCAGTGTGTACGAAGAGAGAGGACGGAATATGAAGAGTGGGGGGTAAAAATATGGAGAAAAGTAGAGTATAAGGAGACAGGAGTTGTATAAGGAGAGAGGGGTACTATAAGAAGACAGTAAGAAGTATGAGGAGAGGGGGGAATATGAGGACAGGGGGGAATATGAGGAGAAGGGAGAGGAGGAGGAGTAAGAGGAGAGAGGGGGGAGTATGAGGACAGGGGGGAGTATGAGGACATGGAGGAGTATGAGCAGAGTGAGGTGAGAATGAGGAAAGAGGGTGAATATCAGGAGATAGGGGGGAGTATAAGGAGAGAAAGGGAGAGTGTGTGGAGAGAGGGGGGAGTATGAGGGGAGAAAGAGGAGTATGAGGAGAGAAGGGGTAGTATGTGGAAAAGAGAGAATATGTAGAGAGGGAGGAGTATGAAGGGATGGGGAAGTATGAGGAGTGAGGGAGGCAGAGGAGAGAGTGAGGAGTAAGAGGAGAGAGGGGGAGAAGGTGGAGGAAAGAGAAAAATAAGGAGAGAGGGGGTGTATGAGGAGAGAAGGGAATATGAGGAGAAAGGGAGTATGAGTAGAGAGGGAACAGTAAGAGTAGAGAGGGAGAAATATGAGAAGAGGGGGGAGTATGAGAAGAGAGAGGAGAATATCAGGTGACAGGAGGGAGTATAAGGGGAGAGAAGACAAATATGAGGCGAGAGGGGGGAGTATGAGGAGAGAGAGGAGGAGAATGAGGAGAGAGGGGGAGCATAAAAAAGGGGCAAGTATGATGAGAAAAGATGAGTATAAGCAGAGAGAGGTATGTATGAGAAGAGAAGGGAGAGTATAAAAAGAGAATGTGAGATTGTGCAAAAAAAGGGAAGTATAAAAAGAGATTGGGTGTATTAGAAGAGCAGGGGTACTATGAGAAAAGAGTGAGGTGTATGAGAAGATGCAGGAGTATGAGGAGTAAAGGGGGTATGAGGAGAGAGGTGGAAGTATGAGGAGAGAAGGGAGAATAAGCAGAGAGAGGAGGAATGTGAAGAGAGAGAGGGAGTATAAGGAGAGAGGAGGGAGTATATGAACAGAGAGAGGGAGTGTGAGGTGAGAGGGGAGGAGTAATAGGAGAAAGAGGAAGAGTATAAAGAGAGAGGGGGAAGTATGTGGAAAGAGGGGCGAATATGAGGAGAAAAGAGTAGTATAAAGAAAGACAGGTGTGTATAAAAAGAGAGGGTAGAGTATGACAAGAGAGGGGGAGAATGTGGAGTAAAGGGGATTATAAGGAGAGAGGCGGTGTATGAGGACAGAGGGTGGAGTATGAGGAAAGAGGGAGGAGTATGAGCAGATGGGGGAGTATGAGGAGCAAAGGATGAATGAGGAAAGAGGGGAGAGTATGATGAGAGGAGGAAAGCTAAGGAGAGGGGCGAGTATGAAGAGACAGGGAGATTGAAGGGAGAAGATGAGTATGAGGAGAGGGGAGAGTATAAGGAGAGAGAAAAAAGTAGAAGGAGAAAGGTGGGAGTATAAGGAGAGAAGGGAAAGTATGAGGAGAGAGACATGGAGTGTGAGGAGAGGGGGGAGTATAAGGAGAGAAAGGAGAGTATGAGGAGACAGAGGAGGAGTGTGAGGAGATAGGGGGAGTATAAAGAGAGAGGGGTGTGTATGAGGAGAGAGAGGAGAGTATGAGGAGAGAGGGGGGAGAATGTGAAAAAAGGGCCAATATAATTTCTAAATGTACGCAGACACACAGTCTGATACTAGACAAAAATATAAGACCTTACATGTTACCAAAAACACATATACAAGTCTACAATGATAAAGTGACTGCACACATTCCATGTATATAACTACTACATTTCAGTGGACAGCCCTGACTCATTTTTCAAATACATATGCAATTTGCTGCATTATTCATGCCAACATTACATCAAAAAAGTGACACAATAGACCAACAAAGAGGCACAAGGGGCTTGTAAATCTGCCCCAGAGTGTATTCAGCAGTGCATCTATAATAACTGGGGAATTGTTAAAGGGAAGGTATGAGGAGTGAGGTCGGAGTAAGAGGAGAGAGGGCGGAGTATGAGGACAGGGGGGATTATGAGTACAGGGGGGAGTATGAAGAGAGAGAGTGAGGATAAGGAAAGAGGGGAAATATCAGGAGAGAGGAGGAAGTATAAGAAGAAAGAGGGAGAGTGTAAGGAAAGAGGGGGAGTATGAGGAGAGAGAGGAGTATGAGGAGAGAAGGGGGAGTATGTAGAAAAAGGGGTGAGTATGAGGAGAAAGAGGGAGCATAACGAGAGAGCAGTGTGTACGAAGAGAGAGGACGGAATATGAAGAGTGGGGGGTAAAAATATGGAGAAAAGTAGAGTATAAGGAGACAGGAGTTGTATAAGGAGAGAGGGGTACTATAAGAAGACAGTAAGAAGTATGAGGAGAGGGGGGAATATGAGGACAGGGGGGAATATGAGGAGAAGGGAGAGGAGGAGGAGTAAGAGGAGAGAGGGGGAGTATGAGGACAAAGGGGAGTATGAGGACATGGAGGTGTATGAGCAGAGAGAGGTGAGAATGAGGAAAGAGGGTGAATATCAGGAGATAGGGGGGAGTATAAGGAGAGAAAGGGAGAGTGTGCGGAGAGAGGGGGGAGTATGAGGGGAGAAAGAGGAGTATGAGGAGAGAAGGGGTAGTATGTGGAAAAAGAGAGAATATGAAGAGAGGGAGGAGTATGAAGGTATGGGGAAGTATGAGGAGTGAGGGAGGCAGAGGAGAGAGTAAGGAGTAAGAGGAGAGAGGGGGAGAAGGTGGAGGAAAGAGAAAAATAAGGAGAGAGGGGGTGTATGAGGAGAGAAGGGAATATGAGGAGAAAGGGAGTATGAGTAGAGAGGGAACAGTAAGAGTAGAGAGGGAGAAATATGAGAAGAGGGGGGAGTATGAGAAGAGAGAGGAGAATATCAGGTGACAGGAGGGAGTATAAGGGGAGAGAAGACAAATATGAGGCGAGAGGGGGGAGTATGAGGAGAGAGAGGAGGAGAATGAGGAGAGAGGGGGAGCATAAAAAGGGGCAAGTATGATGAGAAAAGATGAGTATAAGCAGAGAGAGGTATGTATGAGAAGAGAAGGGAGAGTATAAAAAGAGAATGTGAGATTGTGCAAAAAAAGGGAAGTATAAAAAGAGATTGGGTGTATTAGAAGAGCAGGGGTACTATGAGAAAAGAGTGAGGTGTATGAGAAGATGCAGGAGTATGAGGAGTAAAGGGGGTATGAGGAGAGAGGTGGAAGTATGAGGAGAGAAGGGAGAATAAGCAGAGAGAGGAGGAATGTGAAGAGAGAGAGGGAGTATAAGGAGAGAGGAGGGAGTATATGAACAGAGAGAGGGAGTGTGAGGTGAGAGGGGAGGAGTAATAGGAGAAAGAGGAAGAGTATAAAGAGAGAGGGGGAAGTATGTGGAAAGAGGGGCGAATATGAGGAGAAAAGAGTAGTATAAAGAAAGACAGGTGTGTATAAAAAGAGAGGGTAGAGTATGACAAGAGAGGGGGAGAATGTGGAGTAAAGGGGATTATAAGGAGAGAGGCGGTGTATGGGGACAGAGGGTGGAGTATGAGGAAAGAGGGAGGAGTATGAGCAGATGGGGGAGTATGAGGAGCAAAGGATGAATGAGGAAAGAGGGGAGAGTATGATGAGAGGAGGAAAGATAAGGAGAGGGGCGAGTATGAAGAGACAGGGAGATTGAAGGGAGAAGATGAGTATGAGGAGAGGGGAGAGTATAAGGAGAGAGAAAAAAGTAGAAGGAGAAAGGTGGGAGTATAAGGAGAGAAGGGAAAGTATGAGGAGATAGACATGGAGTGTGAGGAGAGGGGGGAGTATAAGGAGAGAAAGGAGAGTATGAGGAGACAGAGGAGGAGTGTGAGGAGATAGGGGGAGTATAAAGAGAGAGGGGTGTGTATGAGGAGAGAGAGGAGAGTATGAGGAGAGAGGGGGGAGAATGTGAAAAAAGGGCCAATATAATTTCTAAATGTACGCAGACACACAGTCTGATACTAGACAAAAATATAAGACCTTACATGTTACCAAAAACACATATACAAGTCTACAATGATAAAGTGACTGCACACATTCCATGTATATAACTACTACATTTCAGTGGACAGCCCTGACTCATTTTTCAAATACATATGCAATTTGCTGCATTATTCATGCCAACATTACATCAAAAAAGTGACACAATAGACCAATAAAGAGGCACAAGGGGCTTGTAAATCTGCCCCAGAGTGTATTCAGCAGTGCATCTATAATAACTGGGGAATTGTTAAAGGGAAGGTATGAGGAGTGAGGTCGGAGTAAGAGGAGAGAGGGCGGAGTATGAGGACAGGGGGGATTATGAGTACAGGGGGGAGTATGAAGAGAGAGAGTGAGGATAAGGAAAGAGGGGAAATATCAGGAGAGAGGAGGAAGTATAAGAAGAAAGAGGGAGAGTGTAAGGAAAGAGGGGGAGTATGAGGAGAGAGAGGAGTATGAGGAGAGAAGGGGGAGTATGTAGAAAAAGGGGTGAGTATGAGGAGAAAGAGGGAGCATAACGAGAGAGCAGTGTGTACGAAGAGAGAGGACGGAATATGAAGAGTGGGGGGTAAAAATATGGAGAAAAGTAGAGTATAAGGAGACAGGAGTTGTATAAGGAGAGAGGGGTACTATAAGAAGACAGTAAGAAGTATGAGGAGAGGGGGGAATATGAGGACAGGGGGGAATATGAGGAGAAGGGAGAGGAGGAGGAGTAAGAGGAGAGAGGGGGAGTATGAGGACAAAGGGGAGTATGAGGACATGGAGGTGTATGAGCAGAGAGAGGTGAGAATGAGGAAAGAGGGTGAATATCAGGAGATAGGGGGGAGTATAAGGAGAGAAAGGGAGAGTGTGCGGAGAGAGGGGGGAGTATGAGGGGAGAAAGAGGAGTATGAGGAGAGAAGGGGTAGTATGTGTAAAAGAGAGAATATGAAGAGAGGGAGGAGTATGAAGGTATGGGGAAGTATGAGGAGTGAGGGAGGCAGAGGAGAGAGTAAGGAGTAAGAGGAGAGAGGGGGAGAAGGTGGAGGAAAGAGAAAAATAAGGAGGGGGTGTATGTAGAAAAAGGGGTGAGTATGAGGAGAATAAGGGAGTATAACAAGAGAGCAGTGTGTACGAAGAGAGAGGACGGAATATGAAGAGTGAGGGGTAAAAATATGGAGAAAAGTAGAGTATAAGGAGACAGGAGTTGTATAAGGAGAGAGGGGGTACAATAAGAAGACAGTAAGAAATATGAGGAGAGGGGGGAATATGAGGACAGGGGGGAATATGAGGAGAAGGGAGAGGAGGAGGAGTAAGAGGAGAGAGGGGGGAGTATGAGGAGAGAAGGGGGAGTATATGGAAAAGAGGGAATAAGAAGAGAGGGAGGGGTATAAAGGGATGGGGGAAGTATGAGGAGTGAGGGAGGTAGGAGTAGAGAGGGAGGAGTAAGAGGAGAGAGGGGGAGAATGTGGAAAAAAGACAAATATAAGGAGAGTGGGGTGTATGAGGAGAGAGGGGGGAGTATATGGAAAAGAGGGAATATGAAGAGAGGGAGGAGTATGAGGGGATGGAGTAGTATGAGGAGTAAAAGGGGGTATGAGGAGAGAGGTGGAAGTATGAGGAGAGAAGAGAGAGTATGAGAAGAGAATGGGGAGAATGTAGACAAAAGAAGAGTATAACAAGGGAGAGGGTGTATGAGGACAGAGGAGGTACTCTGAGGAGAGAGAGAGGAGTATGAGAAGATGGGAGAGTATGAGAAGTGAAGGGGGTATGAAGAGAGAGAGAGAGGAGTATAATGAAAGGAGAAATATGAGGAGAGAGGGGAGTATAAGGAGACGGGGACTATGAGGGGAGAGGGGGAGTATGAGGAGAGTGGAGATTATGAGGAGAGAGGCGGGACTTTAAGGAGACAATTAAGAGTATGACGCGAGAAGGGAGACTATAAGGAGAGTGAGGGGGAGTGTGAGGAGAGAGAGGGACTATAAGGAGAGAGAGGTGTGTTTGAGGAAAGAGGAGGGTGTATAAGGAGAAAGAGGGGAGAATGTGGAAAAAGGGGCAAATATAATTGCTAAATGCAGACAGACGCACAGTGTGATTCTAGACACGGTTACCTAACTGCACACATTCCATGTATATAACTACTACATTTCAGTGGACAACCCTGACTCATTTTGAAAATACATAAGCAATTTGCTGCATTTTCTTTGCCAACATTACATCCAAATAGTGACACAATAGAACAACAAAAAGGCACAAGGGGCTATTAAATCTGCCCCAGAGTGTATGCAGCAGTGTATGTATACTGACTGGGAAATTCTACATTTAGAACAGAAGTCTGATTCTAGAGAAACAACACTATTAATTACTCTTGAAGGGCTATATCACTGCACACATTACAGAAATATAATTATTGCATTTTACTGTACAACCATGAGTCATTTTAGAAATACAAAACCAATAACCGGTTTTTAATTCTATAAAAACTAGAAAAAAGGATAGCTTTATAAGCACTTATATATCTATAAACAAAAAACATACAGAAATGCTTTGCTTAGAACAATTCCTAAATCCACACGGACGCACAGTGTGATTCTAGACAAAAAATATTACACCTTGCATTTTACCAAAATACATTTACTAGTCTAGAAACAGTTAAGTGACTGCACACATTCCATGTATATAACTACTACATTTCAGTGGTCAACCCAGAATCATTTTGCAAATACATAAGCAAATTGATGCATTATTTGTGCCAACATTACATCACAAAACTGACACAATATAACAACAAAGAGGCACAAGGGGCTTGTAAATCTACCCCAGAGTGTATGCAGCAGTGTATGTATACTGCCTGAGAAATTGTAGATTTAAAACACCAGTCTGATTCTACAGAAAAAACACAAATAATTACTCTTAAAGGGCTAATCGGAGTTCACACATTACAGAAATATAATTATTGCATTTTACTGTACAACCATGAGTCATTTTGCAAGTACATAAAATAAAAATATGGAGAAAAGTAGAGTATAAGGAGACAGGAGTTGTATAAGGAGAGAGGGGGTACAATAAGAAGACAGTAAGAAATATGAGGAGAGGGGGGAATATGAGGACAGGGGGGAATATGAGGAGAAGGGAGAGGAGGAGGAGTAAGAGGAGAGAGGGGGGAGTATGAGGAGAGAAGGGGGAGTATATGGAAAAGAGGGAATAAGAAGAGAGGGAGGGGTATAAAGGGATGGGGGAAGTATGAGGAGTGAGGGAGGTAGGAGTAGAGAGGGAGGAGTAAGAGGAGAGAGGGGGAGAATGTGGAAAAAAGACAAATATAAGGAGAGTGGGGTGTATGAGGAGAGAGGGGGGAGTATATGGAAAAGAGGGAATATGAAGAGAGGGAGGAGTATGAGGGGATGGAGTAGTATGAGGAGTGAAAGGGGGTATGAGGAGAGAGGTGGAAGTATGAGGAGAGAAGAGAGAGTATGAGAAGAGAATGGGGAGAATGTAGACAAAAGAAGAGTATAACAAGGGAGAGGGTGTATGAGGACAGAGGAGGTACTCTGAGGAGAGAGAGAGGAGTATGAGAAGATGGGAGAGTATGAGAAGTGAAGGGGGTATGAAGAGAGAGAGAGAGGAGTATAATGAAAGGAGAAATATGAGGAGAGAGGGGAGTATAAGGAGACGGGGACTATGAGGGGAGAGGGGGAGTATGAGGAGAGTGGAGATTATGAGGAGAGAGGCGGGACTTTAAGGAGACAATTAAGAGTATGACGCGAGAAGGGAGACTATAAGGAGAGTGAGGGGGAGTGTGAGGAGAGAGAGGGACTATAAGGAGAGAGAGGTGTGTTTGAGGAAAGAGGAGGGTGTATAAGGAGAAAGAGGGGAGAATGTGGAAAAAGGGGCAAATATAATTGCTAAATGCAGACAGACGCACAGTGTGATTCTAGACACGGTTACCTAACTGCACACATTCCATGTATATAACTACTACATTTCAGTGGACAACCCTGACTCATTTTGAAAATACATAAGCAATTTGCTGCATTTTCTTTGCCAACATTACATCCAAATAGTGACACAATAGAACAACAAAAAGGCACAAGGGGCTATTAAATCTGCCCCAGAGTGTATGCAGCAGTGTATGTATACTAACTGAGAAATTCTACATTTAGAACAGAAGTCTGATTCTAGAGAAACAACACTATTAATTACTCTTGAAGGGCTATATCACTGCACACATTACAGAAATATAATTATTGCATTTTACTGTACAACCATGAGTCATTTTAGAAATACAAAACCAATAACCGGTTTTTAATTCTATAAAAACTAGAAAAAAGGATAGCTTTATAAGCACTTATATATCTATAAACAAAAAACATACAGAAATGCTTTGCTTAGAACAATTCCTAAATCCACACGGACGCACAGTGTGATTCTAGACAAAAAATATTACCCCTTGCATTTTACCAAAATACATTTACTAGTCTAGAAACAGTTAAGTGACTGCACACATTCCATGTATATAACTACTACATTTCAGTGGTCAACCCAGAATCATTTTGCAAATACATATGCAATTTGCTGCATTATTTGTGCCAACATTACATCACAAAACTGACACAATATAACAACAAAGAGGCACAAGGGGCTTGTAAATCTACCCCAGAGTGTATGCAGCAGTGTATGTATACTGCCTGAGAAATTGTAGATTTAAAACACCAGTCTGATTCTACAGAAAAAACACAAATAATTACTCTTAAAGGGCTAATCTGAGTTCACACATTACAGAAATATAATTATTGCATTTTACTGTACAACCATGAGTCATTTTGCAAGTACATAAACAATTTGATGCATTATTTGTGTGTACATTTCATCAAAAAAGTAACGCAATGGCAGCACAAAGATGCAGAAGAGCCTTGTAAATATATCGCAGAGAATTTTCAATAGTGTATGTATACTGACTGGAAAATTGTAGATTTAAAACACAAGGCTAATTCTAAACAACCAACACTATTAACTACTTTACAACTGAAAAAGTGACTGCACACATTCTTCATATTTTAGTACTGCACATTATTGCACAAAGCTTGCTCACTAAACACATTAACTTACCAAATGTTTTTTTATCACAAGTTATCAACCCACCTTTCAAATTGATTTTTAGATTAAGAAGAATGCCAGTCACACAGAAGATATTCTTATACAGAATCTCTCTACTTCAGTGTTTGCAAACAAACAAAAAATGGCACATTTTCCCTCTCAATTTACACATATATACATATTAATACCATATCAAATTGCTTCACACATTAATTCAAAACCAAACAAACATTTCTATTGGTTGAACATTTGAACCCTTTCCAACTCACTTAACTTTGAACCCTACCCCCAACACATCATGCAAAAGTCAATTCTCCACAGAGGTCAAAAGTTCAGCACACTGTAAAACACTCCTCTTCAACAAGTTTAGACTCTGCAAAAGGTACTTACTTATAAGTACCAATAAAGAGAAAAGCTCTTGCTAGAACCAACCAACACCAAAACACATAAGCTTGATAGATATCTGTAAAACATATTTTTTCATTCTTTTTTCCTTGCTTAGGTACACATACGGAACGACTTAGGAACCTCGCACTGTACGTTGTACGGCCACGCTTGGTACGCGGACTGTAAGTTTACCGTAAAAAAATAGCCCCTTTCACTAATTTTTATCATCCCAGGGGACCCCATCCCCCGTGGCTCAAATACAACTTTGGGAACCGTGGTGGGAGCCCCAAGGCCCCCACGGTCCCAGCCGGCTCCCAGCGACCATCAGGAGCCGGCATTGCTTTTTGTCAGAGAGAGCAGCTAACATGCTGCGCCCCCTGATGAAAAGCAATATGCTTTCCTATTTGAAAGAGAGAGCAGGTTTCCTGCTCTTTCTTCCAAATAGGAAATCAGTTTGCTATGGTAGGGCGGTAACTGCGAGGCTCCCGTCCTACCATAGCAAACAGGAGTATCCTGGGGATAGGCACCCCTGGACACTGCAGGAGCCGCCCCTGGGGGGTGATGGTCCCAAGGGCTATCAAAGGCTCCAGGAGGGGGCCCGCGTAGCTCCCTCCCATCATTTGTAAAGCCCCGGGGGGAGGTGGTCCCCAGGGCCGGGGGGTCCATCACGGACCCCCAAATTAAAATTTTAGGACCCCGGGGAGGTGGTGGTACCCGGGGCATGTGGGGGTGCTTGTCCACCCAAACAACTTAAAAAAAAAAAAGAAGCCCCGGGGGGGTGGCGGTCCCCAGGGCTGTGGGGGGCTGTGAGCCCCCCTGCATACATATCATTAAAGCCCCGGGGTGGCGGTTCCCGGGGCCCCTCTTGGACCCCCATTATAAATAAAAACATTACCCCCGGGATTTGACAATAAAGCAGGGTTTTGTTCTTTTTCACGGCGCACGCGTACCGTACGCGTATACCGTGATTTAAAAAAATATTTTGAACTTGGGGATCATTGTAAAACCCCCTGAGCAGCCCTAGGCGTCCAGGAAGACCTTTAGCAAATAGCAAACTTTTCCTGTCACTCTACACACTCAATATACATACATATACAAATAAATAACAAATCACATTTATTCCCACATTAATCAAAATGAAGCACACGTTTCTATTCGTTGAACTTTTGAACCCTTTCCAACTGACAAAACCTTCAACCCTACCCCATTCTGCTTTCTGCATGTTATCATAGAAACACTTCAGGAAACAGTTAACTAAGCACACAGGTGAAAAGTTCATCGAACAATGTTGCAAACCAAAACAGCAAGTGTGCTTGACTTGTTAATATACCAGCTTATCTTAAGCAACGTTCTTTCCTATCACTTTTTGTTAACCAATAAATATCAGGCTTTTAAGAAACAGAAAATTGCACCCTAGTTTTCTGTGTAAAATGTTTTCAATCAACCAATTATTTCTTTGCTTTTTTCAAAACTGCATCTCATCCACCATTTTAGAAAAATCTTTTTTTTCAAACTGCCATTTCATTTAGAGACCATCTAAGTGCATCCAGACCTCTCTTCACGATGCTTAGAGTGTGGATTGTGGCACACAGCTTGATTTTATGGAGCCAAAGGTACGCAGAACAGAAAGGAAATCACAAAGACCTAGGTTTACCAATTGTAGACATTAAATGGATTGTACAGAAATCCTTATTGCATCTCCAACACCCTGACCTCATAATTGTGCACTGTGGTGGCAATGACCTAGGCACTTTGACTTGGGGTAGGCCTGGAAATGTTTATGAAGGACACCTTTACAGAGCTGATGTCACTTTTCCCCCAAACTACCTTTGTCTATTCTAATATATGCCAAAGGCAGGAATGGAACTGGTCCAATCAATTTTGTCCACAGATTGAGAAAGCTACGAGACATGTGAATAAAACTTGTTCATGCTTTTCTCCGATACTACAGAATGGGCTCCATTTACCACAAAAATCTGCTTTTCAATATGCATGGCATCTATAGGAGAGATGGTGTCCATTTTACAGATGAGGGGAACAGAGTCTTCCTCTTGAACTTTAGACTCTGCATTGGTACTTTTTTGTAGGTACTAAAATCTCCCAATAAACACAACGGCTCTTTTCAGAGCCACCCAACATCTAAATACATAAACTTGAGAAATATGTGAAAAATATATTTATTTTTCTTGCGTAGGTACACGTACGGAACGACTTAGGAACCTCGCACTGTACGTCTTACGGCTGCGCTTGGCACGCAAACTGTAAGTTTACCGTAAAAAAACAATAGCCCCTATCACAAATTTTTATTATCCCCGGGGACCCGATCCCTCAGGCCTCAAATACAACATTGGGGACCGTGGGGGGAGCCCCAAGGCCCCCACGGTCTCAGCCAGCTCCCCGTGTCCATCGGGAGCCGGCATTGCTTTTCGTCAGAGAGAGCAGCTAACATGCTGCGCCCCCTGACGAAAAGCAATATGCTTTCCTATTTGAAAGAGAGAGCAGGTATCCAAATTGGATTGCAGTTTGCTATGGTAGGGCGGGAACTGCGAGGCTCCCGCCCTACCATAGCAAACAGGAGTGTCCCGGGGGTAGGCACCCCTGGACCCTGCAGGACATGGCCCTGGGGGGTGGCGGTCCCCAGGGCTATCAAAGGCTCCAGGAGGGGGGTAGCCCATAATCTGCGAACCAAACTCTACCTTTTTGCCAAAAACGGTGTAATTCTGTTCAGCAGTTCGGGCTGTAGCCTCACTTAAAGAACCCTAAGGAAAATTGCATGGGCAAACCACGTTTTCAGACCCCCCTTTTTCTCAGCCCCCGCCTCACGAATCACCCCGAAACGTTCAGGGAGTGGAGCGTCCCCATCTTCTTTGAGAATATCGTGAAGATTCGTCAACTGGCACCAAAGTTATTCCAAATAGAATGTTGGGGATTTCCTATTGAAACTAGGTCCTAACTATAACTACCTACTGACGACCGCCAGTAAGTAATATATATAAAACCTTTGTTTTTACAGTGAAATTTAATGGTTTTTTAAATTCTATTTCCTAGCTACAAAGTCCCTAAATCCTGATTTTGGCCCCAGGGACCCCATCCACTGGCATGCGGGCACAAATCAATGGGGGAGGGTGACTGCAGCCCCCCTTCCAGGACCAATGCCATCCATGTGGATCCCATACCCAGGGACCTGGCCATGTGTCTCTAGGTGCCCTGGGCCCACCCAAGGGCACACAGTGTGCTATGGGACTGTGGGATGAGCCTCTGTGGGTTCCAGCTTGCTCTCCGCCTCCTGCAGGACCCAGAATTGCTATTGCACAGAGAGAGCTGATAGAAATGCATATCTATGCACACAAGACCAATATTTTCATCTTTCACTGCCAACAGGTCTGTGGGCAGGGAAAGAGACGAAAACTCCGCTTCCAGCAAGCCAGAGCGGTTTGACAGCTCTGGCTGGCTGGAAGCGGAGTGTTTGCTTTTGCTTGATGTGAGCTGTCTGCTCCTGCCAAGCAAAGAGCTATGTCCTGGGGGGTGGGTCATATATGGCCCCAGGAGGGGGGCAGAATTGCCCCCGCCTTTGTTGTGCAGGGTCGAGCCCCGGGAAGGGAGTGGGTCCCTCCCTCTTTTTAAAAAAGATAATTGGCCCCAGGAGATGATGTTCCTTAGGTACAAGTGGGTCCGTGTGCCTTTGCCGCCCGATCTAATCATTTAATTATAGCCGCGAAGAGGTGGAGTTTTCCTGGACCTGGGCAGGTCTGCGCTTCTCCACATTTATTTAATAAAGTTTTGCCCCGGGGAGGTGGGGTTCTCTGGGGGTCTGTGCTGTTCGTCCCAATCATATTTTTTTATTCATAGTCTCAGGTGCTGGTGGTCCCCGCGGCTTGGTGTCCGCGAGCCCCTGATTATTAACATAAGCCCCGGGGAGGTGGTGATCAACATGTCAAAGTAAGCTCTTGGAGGGGGGCCCCAAGCATCCCCCTCCATTTTAATAAATTGCTGCATGCCCCCAGAACCTGGCTGACCCAGGGGCCCTTTTCAAAACAAGTACAGGAGCCCACATTTTTTTTGCCACAAATTTATGAATTTGGAGATTTTGCTGCAAACAGTTGCCAAGGTTCCTCTGTGAGCCCATGACCAAGGTTACAGGCTTTGGGTATTCATACCCTGCCCCCTCTTCTGTTTTTGGGGATTTCTTTTGGGACTCGACTGAAACTGAGTCCCAAGTTGGCCGCAAACACTTCCTTGTGGAAGTGCTGGCAGTCAACAGCTCTGCAGATCTCTGCACAAGCTTGTAAATATTCAGGATGGCTTCACGGCCACAGATATACAAATTTGGATCTCTACTGGGCGATTTACACCAAGTAACTGAAAGCATCACCTGTGGAATTAAATCTACCTTTCTGCAAAATTTGGTGTAATTCCGCCCTCGGTTTCGGGCTGTTGTTGTGCTCAAAATTCCTAAGGGAATTAGCACTGGAAAACACACTTTTTATGACCCCCCATTTTCTCTGTCCCTGCTTGATGGATCATCCCAAAACTATCCATGCCCCCACAACCTTAAAACTTGAGGACTCGGTACTGGAGTCCTAAACCTGAAATCAAATAATGAGGAGGTGGGCTAGGTGTACCCTGTTCCTGTGGGTCTTGTAGGAAGTGCCAGATAAACCCACCTGTGGTCAAATAAAAAAAGGCTTCTTTTGAGTTCCATGGATTTTCTGATCCACCACAATGCCCAATGTGACACCTCTGGGAATTTGCTCCAGGTCCAGACTGAAATCTCAGAGGTGTCCCATTGGGCATCATGGTGAATCCACAGAGAGCCTCCCCCCAAAAAAGAGGGGTTGTGTGCCTGCATGGAGTTGGGTGCCTGCGGGGGCTGGGTGCAGGGCTTGACTGCCCAACCCAATGCTGTGCACGGCGATGAACATCTTTCTTTATGTGAAAAAACATAGGAATTCACTGAAAACATGAAAGGTTAAAGTGACGTTATAGTTAGGTAACAGTGTCAGCAAAAATGTATTGTTTTAAAAGAACAAAACTACATAAAATCACCAGTCATAATTATATTAAGTAGCTATAATGTGTACCCTAAAGTACCAATAACCCTCACCCTCTCCATGCACTGATGCATACCTCACATATTACATGACTTATATCACTGCAACATCAGAAATTACATAATTAATGACAGCACTGTGCATGGTTAGGGCATGTTTTTTTCAGTGCGCATGTATATAC
The DNA here is from genome assembly GCF_964263255.1 of Lissotriton vulgaris. Classification (NCBI taxonomy): domain Eukaryota; kingdom Metazoa; phylum Chordata; class Amphibia; order Caudata; family Salamandridae; genus Lissotriton; species Lissotriton vulgaris. The sequence goes on from NC_141687.1 coordinate 2,081,420,413, forward strand.
ATATGTATACATATGTGAGGGAAGAAATCCTCCTCTTTTTGAATCAGACACCATTTCACAATTGGGGCTGTGACAAGACATTTCCAAGTTGCAAATGCAGTTGATGTGTTGGCTAGCCCTCCGTGCATCACAAAGCAGTGGTTTGCACTGGTTCCTTGAACAATTAGTTCAGTTGGTCTGCTTATGTCAGCAGGATTTTGTCCTTGCAGCCATATCACCCAGGTAAGTGCATTTGCATATCCAGGTCTTATCCCTAAGTCAAGGGTAGGGATGCAATTATGTACCCCCCGCCTCTTACATTTTATGAATGTCTGAGTGCAGTTTCTGCAATGTGGACAGGTGACATTTCTGTACTTAACGTCACTACCCTGTGCAGCAGCACCACACCGCTTCAAGACTGCTACAGGGAAAGGTCTAGTGTATCAGTCACAGATTTCAGCACATCCCACTGTAAATGAGGAATACATTGAAATCTGTTCTCTCCACATCCGATGGAGTATGCCTGAGGGAAATGTTTGGGCCAGACCCATGTGTGTGTGTCTGTTTAATATATTTTGAGCATAAGCAACACATTTTGTCTAAGCACATGTTCACATTGTCTATCTGCGCATATGCAAAATTCACTTTTTTACAACTTCCTTTACCTTTATTTAGATTTCAAACCTATACAGCTAGCAGCTCGACTCCTGCTTGATGTAATCCCCATCTCAATACAGAGTTGCTTCAACACATATACAAGAACTAATGTACCGCTCCATTCCTTTCTAGAGCAAATTGTCCTTCCAGTCTTAGGCTATGATCTCTTAGACTGGTATTTTGAGGCAACTATAGCATATTGATGTGACCAGCAGTAGGACCCTCATGGTTTTGGGCAGACTCTGAACAGGAACTACGTAATATGGTGGGGAGGTGTTATGGTGTGGTTAATGAGAAGTATGATCTAATGCGCAGCGTGTGAGTGTATGCTGAGGAATAAAGTAATGATTAACCGCAGCTCCCTTGTGGCATAATGCATGTGCATTCTTCTGGGCCAAGAAAGCAGTCTGCGACCAGTGCATGTGGAGTTAAAGCCCAGCTCCAGCCCACACACGACTGCAGAAGAGATAGAAGGCACAGCAGAGAAGCATATTCAAAATGCATGCTAAAACTGTGATGCTGCGCTGCACTCCAAATATAGAGCAAATAGTCAGACAAAGCAAGAAACAATGACAGTGACAACAAGGTACGAGAAACAGAGAACTTACCCACTGTCAAGGGTAATTATGCTTTCTGTGACCCTGGTTCAGACACAAGGCTGGTGCTTGCAAAAGTTGTTGTTGCCATCCTGCACAGAAGAAGCCACCTGACCAGCATGTCCTCTCAATGGCAGAAAAAAGGAGCACAAAATACAATGCAGCCATATTCCTGAAGTCACCACTGCCTTTTATCACTTCTAAGAAGCAGAACATTGGTGCCAGTTGGACTGCGTGGATCAAAACATTTGATCACTTCATAGAAGAGCTAGAAGTAGAAGATAACAAGAATATCATGAAGTATTTGGAAAACCTTGCAGGTAATGTAGTAAAAGAAGTGAAAAAAAACCTGTCACAGACTGATGCAAAATCATACCAAAAGGTAAAAGAAGCATGGACGGCTGGGGATGATTTGCAGGAAATATGATACACTGAGCGCGATATAGAATGAGTAACCGTGAATACCCTGTTACTACCGTGCAGCGAAATACCCCAACAACCTTCAACCGTACTGCGCATAGCGCTGCAGTGCTGAAAGGCAGAATAACAATACACTTGCCTGCATCCTACCTACACCGTTAATATCCCCTTATTGGGAATACCACTGACGGCTGGAAAAATAACGAAGCGCACTATTGCCTCTTGGTTAGAAGAAGGGATTAGTACGGTGTCGGACTTATTCAATGACGGACTGGTTATGGACCATGACAATTTCGTTGGAGAAACGGGGGCGCCAGACCACCTATATATACTACATGCTGCATTATTCCAATATGTGAGAACACACTGGGCCCCACAACGGTAAAAACCCCCTACAGACAAATTGGTTAAAGCGCTTTATTACATGGGCAGAGGTAGGCACCTAATAAAGTGGTTATACGTAGGAATACGTGCTCATGGGGAGGTACACCTCACTACACTGCACACTGCATGGTCAGACGACATAGGACGGGCCCTAGAAGATAAGGAATGGGCTATAATCATAGAACACCCCAAAAAGAAATGCAACATTTAAATTCATTCAAACTATGATACTCCACAGGGTTTATCTTACCCCCCACAAAGTAGATAAAAGTTTCCCACAGACACAACACCAATGCCCAAGATGCCAACAGGAGGGAACTGACCTCGTACATATGGCATGGTCTTTACTACACCTACGGGGGTTATAGGACTCTGTTAGACGATACACACAGACAGCCACGCAAACAGACATAAATAATACCATGGAAGAGTGTATCCTGGGTTTGCATAAATCTTCATCCAAACACAAAACACAATATAGATTTGTGAACCTGTCGCTGCTTCTAGTGAAACGGGCCATCACTATGCGGTGGAAAGCCAAGAAATCGCCCACCGGACACATGTGGCAAAGCGAACTAATTTGCGGGGGCAGCGCAGAAAGTGCAGCAATACGGCAGGAGGAGGCCAGAGGGCTACGGAAAATCCCAATTGCACTGGAGTGGGACATCATGCTAGAAGCCTTTAAAGCATAGGACCTAGATTTTAATAGTACCCACAGTAACTCGCAATAAATAAATAGATGAGAAAATACCCCCAAACCTAACAATTGCAAATGTATGGGAGGTTACACCTACCACATGAAGCTGTGTACATTGTTCTACTGTAGATAAATTGTTTTTAAGATTTTGGTCTAGGCCATGACTCGGACAATATGTATACTCAGATGATATTCACTTACAAGGGACTGGAGGGTGGGTGACTATATCGGGGGATTTCGTTTTGCTGCAGACTGTGACATGTTGGGATGTGTTTATAATCCATGGCTCAGACGGTGGGAGAAATGGCACAGTGGCAGTTGGTAATCACTACTAGATTGCAGGGGGCACATTCATAAAGTCTGCCCGCCCGCCTTCCCGATGTGAAAAGGGACCCCCCGCCATAAGGGCGGGGATCCCTTGGGGGCCATTAGGATGCGCCCGCCACAGTGGCGGGCTCATCCCTCATATTTAACATTGCCGTAATGCTAAAAATGCAGCTCATGCATTTCAATGCACAACGTGACCAGCACAGTGCGGTGCCTGCCACGTTGTATATTAAAAAGCAGAGGGGTACCATAGGTATCCCCCATGTTTTCCCCCCAGCCCCCAGAGTCCCAGGTGGCCCACAACGGGCCCCCCCAAGAGATTCCTGCATGCCGTTGCCACCACGGAATGGCATGTGTCCGCACCCATCACAATATGGATGGTGGTGAATAACAGACACCGTCACCATATTAAACTCTTTTCCATCCAGTCGACTTGTCGACCTGGCGGAAAAGCGGCAGACAGCCTTCCCATCCGCCGTAGTCCCCCCGCCATAGTAATATGGCAGGGGAAAATGGGTGGCGGTTGGGGATGGAAGTCGGGCGGATCGCCACCGCCATGCGGGCGATAGCAATCAGCCTGAGATCCTAATGACCCCCCTAGTTTGTTTGTTTTGTGGTCAATATGTATGTAATTATAATAAGCTCCCTTCTCTCATTTATGGAAAAAAAACTATCAATGTACTATTAATATCTGTTCCATCCCACATGCCTACAGTACTGCATCAGTTTTATTGAGGAAAATGTTAATAACATTTGTGTAAAAATACAAAAGGTAAAAGAAGCATTGGATTCCAAGTTCAATCCAATGCCAAAAGTCGACTATGAAAGGTATATCTTCAACCAAGCACAACAAAAGGTTGGGGAAACAGTGGATGAATTTATTTAAAGACATTCATTAAACATTGAAAGTTCTGTGACTTCTTAACGAAGAAGCAATGTGCCTCAGAGTCATTGATGGCTGCCATTCAGATTTGTCCACAAGGCGCCTGCCAAGAGAAACTCACAGTCTAGAGAAAAAACGGATGGCTGCAAGAATAGAAAAAGCAGACTAATAAGCTGCTGACATGGAAGCAGGAATAGCACACAGTGAATGAGCGTTGACCTTGAAATGCAAGTACAATCATAAATAAGAGGCGCATAATTTGACCTCTCTGATGAAACCTAAGTTATACTCAGAGGTGGATTTTCATTTCCCCACAAAGGTAAATGTCCAGCTGGAGGGCAAGTGTGAAAAGGTTGTGGGAAAGAGAACCATGTCATAACTGTGTGCAGAGCTAAAGAAAAATCAAGAGCATCATGGCAGCAAGAGAAAATGGACGCAAGAACATTCAAGAAGCAATCTCGCCATGCCCCTAAAACCAAAAATCAACATCAGCTCTGGCAAGGGGAAACCTGGTAAAATCAATTGTACTAAAGTTATTCAATGTCACTGTAGCGTACCAGCAAAGAAAAGAGGTGTACGCTAATGACATCTACCAAAGGATGGCATGCACATGTAGATTTAGCTGCTTGTAAAGAAGATCACAGTTCTAACGAAAGCTCACCAAACAAAGCAACCAACTTCATTTGGACACTACCGCAAAAGCATATTGAAAGTGAATGATCACCCAATAACTTTCATCATAGACAGTGGTGCATCCATTCATTTAATGCAAGTGGAAAAGTTTACCAGCCTGTCTTAGGCACGAAGGTATATACCTGTTGTGCTTCCGAGCCATTGCAAAGTGAAGGGTCATTCACAGCGACAACAGCACACAAACAGACATTGGTGCGAGACACCATTCATGTTCTACAAGGAACTTTGCTGAGTGCCTCTTTTCTCAGTTTTGCCAGTGCTGCTGATTTGGGGTTGATATCCCTCACCTATGACCTCTGTGCTCAGTCTGAGATCACAAGTCGATTCCTGTCATTGGTCTGTGATCAGAGAAAATCAAGAAAATGGAAGTACAGGTTCATATCAATTAAGACATTTGCCCTGTTGCTCAGCAGCACAGCAGAGTTGTTTTTCAGCTACAAGAAGCTGTAGAGAAAGAGTTGGAAGCACTCTTAAAACATAACATCATTCAATGGTACCCACCCACATGTCATGGGTTTTTCCCATAGTAGTAGCAAAAAAAAAGGACAGTAGCACAGCGTTGCACATTTGCGTTGATATGCGCCAGGCTAACATAGCCATTGTGAGAGAGAGAGACCTTGGTCCACACATAGCGGACATGATCATGCAATTGAACGGAGCCAAAGCATTTCCCGTCTTCTTGACCTGAATAAAGGATACTATCAACTCGAGTTAGAAGAGTATTGTAGGTACATTACTACTTTTTCAACTCATGTTGGTTTTGTCAGATACAAGAGACTGAGTTTTGGAGTATCTTTGGCTACTGAGATATTTCAGAATGTTGTTTGCAGAGTAATCCAACCTGTTACACATGCTTTCAATTGCAGTGATGACATGCTGGTTTTTGTGAGGACACAGAAATAACACAACAAAGCCCTTACCCAAGTGTCCCAGTTACATGCTGATGCAGGTCTCACTGTGAATGCCACAAAGTGTGACTTTCACAAAACCAAACTCAAGTTTTTTTGGGCACATATTCTCTTATGGAGAATGACTCCAGACCCAGAGAAGGTGCAAGAAGCACTGTCATCCACTTGCTCTCCCCCATTATGTGACCATGCTGTGATCCTTTCTAGGCATGGCCACTTGTTGCTCATGGAACTTTGCTACAGTCCGTCTCTATTGAGAGACATGACAAAGCAAAATTTCCAATTTCAGTGGCTCCCTGACTGAGATGAGAGTTTCAAAGAAATTAAACAAGTGATTGAGAATGCAACTGAAATGGCATACTTCGACCCCAAGTTACCATACAGAAATAATGGTTGGTGCAAACCTGGTAGGGCTAGGACAATCCTTTCTCAATACAATGGCTATCCAAATGCTTTGAGATGCATTGGGACATATGCCAGTTCAATCCTGCCTTAAACAGAATGCGCCAACTCTTAGCTGAAAAAAGAGAGTCTGACTGTGGTGTCAGCCTGCAAACATTTTCATGTATTCCTCTGCAGAAAACGATTTTCCGTCATCACAGATCACCAGGTGTTGCTCCCAATTTTTGAAAACCATAAGGCTAAGATGCCCCCCTGCATCAAGTCTTGGGTGTTAACACTAAAAGAGTATGATTGATACTGTGCATAAACCTGGGTAGGATCAAAACCCAGCAGAATACTTTTCACGAGTCCCACTACATCGTCACAGTTCAACATCCAAGGAAGCTGTAGCATATCTCAACTTTATCATGACCCCAGTGGATTTGTCTGTGGAACACATCATTGCTGCCAACAATGCAGACAAAGACTTGATCATAATAAAATAACGTATTGCCACACAATCATGATGAAAAGTACCTGGCCCCTTGCTGATTATGTTGAATTCCGAAAAGTTCAAATATGCACAGCATGAGTTGGCAGTTACCCAAGAGGGCGAAATAGTGAGAGGTTTGAGAATCATCATACCCAAAAGCCCGAAACAGCGGGTCATTGGGCTGGCCCATGAAGGACACCATGGTATATTAGCCACCAAAAGAGTTCTAAAAGATTGAGTGTGGTTACCTTGAATAGATGAGGGAGTCAAGAAGAAGCTGAAGGTATGCCACATTTGCAATTGGTTGTTCTCTAAGGTGACGCAGCACCCAGTGACAATGTTTGACCTTCCTGCCCATGCATGGGAGAGAGTTTCAGTTGACTTCTTTGGGCCATTCTACAATGAACACTGTTAGACCTGGCACAATTGACGTTGGTCTCCCTTCCCTTTTTTGATGTAGCCTCCTATGTTTTTGCTGTGTGTTGGACTCTGTTTTTCTGGGCTAGATGCTTTGGGCACTTTGCCACTGCTATTCAGTGCCAAAGAAGTGCAAGTGCTCCCTTTATAAATTGTTTTTATGAATTAGTGATTCCATTATTGACATATTTGAATTACTTGTTAGATCCTATTATAGTGCACTGTGTGTGCCCAGGGTCCGTAAATCAAATGCTGCTAGTGGGCTGCAGCACTGATTGTGCCACCCACAGAAGCAGCCTCTAAAATGGAACTCTGGCCTACCATTGCAGAACCTATGTGCAGTCTGGGACTGCCATTTCGACTTTGCAAGTGCACACACTTGCCAGTCCCTAAACCTTACCTTTCCTACATGTTAGTCACCTCTAAGGTAGGCCCAAGGTTCCCCTGGTGGCAGGGTGCATTGTATGTGAAAGGTAGGACATGCCCTGATGTGTGTGGCATGTCCTGATAGTGAATTCCTGCCAATGTTGTTTTTCGCAATTGCCAGACTACCTGTTCCCATGGGACAGATGGGAAGTTTGTTTTTTAACATCTTATAAACATAACAGCCCAAGGAATCAGGTAGAAAAATACATTTTAGTATGCCTTAACTCAGAATGTTAAAATGCATCTTTTAGGGAGGGTGATTTTTACATTCTGTGTTTGAAAATACCACTTTTAGAAAGTAGGTATTTTCTTGCCTAACCATCCAGTGTGCCTCTGCTAGGTTTGTGTATTGCATGTCTGGCTTTTGGATGACAGGGGCTGGAGAGGGGGGTGTGGCTCCAGAAGTCTGATGATGGGCTGAATGGACCTGGGTTGCATTTACAGTAGGGGGAGGAGATTTTCTTTTCACCTGAATGGGCCTGGTCTGCCTTCAACAATGCTGTCTCTACCTCCTGCCAGGAAGCTGCACCAGTGAGGACAGAACCTGTTTTGGCCAGGTACAGACACTCTCTGCCTTCGGAGAACAAAGGAATTGTGTGTATAAAAAGTGGGACCCAGACCTTAGACTTTTACATCCCTTCTGGGAAATCAAGAGGAACCTTTGCTAGGGAGAAGAGCCGGATAAGCTGAGGAGGGAATACTGCCCCTGTGCTGTTTGCTGTCTGGGTTTGGCCTGCAATGACCACTTGCTGCCAAGGAAAGGAGAAAAGGACTTTGCTGTTTGCTTTGTCATCTTGAGGAAGATATCCAATGGATTGGAACTAAGCTTTCCTCCTGTTCTGAAGTCTTAGGGACACAAATACTTCATCCCTTCTGTCTCTCTGCATCTGTAACTGCTGTTTCAGATGCTACAGAAGGAAATTGCAACACCGAAGCTGGTGAGCGATGCCGTAACCTACACCTACGCCGTGGGCACCGGTCGTGAAGAGCACAACGCACTGCCCCGACTTGCACCGTAGGCCCGATGCCTGCTGGCACCCTGCATCATCGACTCTGAAGCCACCATCGAGGTTGCTGCCTGCATCAGAGCCGAGGAAACCGCTTGTGACGTCCACGATGTACCGTCCCAGCTCGCACCGCAGCCCCTACTTCATCGACTTTGGTGCTTCATCAACGTGCATCCGATCCTCGACGTGGGTGACTCCTGAATCCATCTACATCATACCGTCGTAAGGAACCACTGCCTCGCCGCCATCCGTGACACCACCTCCCCGACACAGTAAGGAACTGCTGTCTCACATCACCTGCGCTGCAGTAAGGAACAGAGGCCTCACCTCCCCTGGGGTCATAAGGAACCGACGCCGCAGGCGCCAACGAAGCATCACCTCTCCGAAACCGTGCATGCCATGTCTGTCATCAATTCCAAGGTACTGTTCTTTGTGGGTCTGCTTGACTCCGGGCCCAAACCTGCATACCTTGTGGTCGGTGTCTTTCTTTGGGATTTTCATCACAACATCTTAATGACTCCAAGTACTCGAGCCGTGAGGGAAACGGCCATCACCTTCACTTACCTGCCAGCCTGCACTGCCTGCACTGCCTGCACCGCTGCTCCGCCGTGAGGGAAACGGCTGCACGCAGCGTGGGCACCCTAACACCCAGCTGCCCCGGGGGTCCGGTGCCGCGCAGCGGCAGTGACGCCATCGACGCGCCTGGAGGCGCCATAACAGCAGGGAGCGCCGAACGCTCCTGGGGGCCAGTACTTGAGCCGTGAGGGAAACGGCCATCACCTTCACTTACCTGCCAGCCTGCACCGCTACTCCGCCGTGAGGGAAACGGCAGCACGCAGCGGGGGCACCACAACACCCAGCTGCCCCGGGGGTCCGGTGCCGCGCAGCGGCAGTGACTCCATCGACGTGCCATAACTGCAGGAAACGCCTCCCGTCCTGCGGGACGCGCGTGGGCAGTGCCGGGCTAAGCTTGGGCAAAGGGCGGGCCCTCTGTGGCCCTCAGAGGCCTGAGGAGACTGGGCTGGGCCAGGGACCCTACACCTTTTTATCTGGACTTTTATTGTGTACTATCCATGTGAGACTTTATTTCTTTATTTTGATGTATTACTTGTGAGTGAGTATTGGCTTTTAGACGACCTTACATACTGCTTTATACTTATATAAGATGTCTAAACCCAAAAATGATAAACCTGCAATAGGCCTCGGCACCATTGACAACTATATGGTGAAGAAAGTAAGTCAGATTAATAACGAAAGACGTGCATCACTAGGGAAGGGGACTCCGACACTGGATTTGACAGAGTTGTCTCCGCAAAGGGTGACCACAGAGGCTGAGGCAAATACGAGTGGAGTTGTCAGAGTAGACCCGCAGACGCCCACTACGTTGAGTGTTGAGGTACACTTAGACCAACACGTCCTGTCAAGCGAGGAATCAGGAGAAGCTTTGCCTGTCATAAGGCTGATGCGAACCTGCAGAATAGCACAGCAAAAACGGGGGGGGGGGGACATAGCACAAAAAGAAGGGATCTGGATGGGAAAGAAACTAATTGCCCTGTCATAAACCCCTTTGTGTTCACTGGAAATAATGAAAGTGGTCTTAACATAAATGCTGAACAGTTTGCTTCTCTTATTAAAAATCTAGAAGTAAAATTTGTAGCAAAAATAGAGGAGTTGATTAAACCACTGACCGTTCAGATAGACACCCTTGTCACGGAAGTGGGTAGGCTTGGCGGCCTGGTGTCTACACACCTGGATGCACCCTCCAGTGGAAGGGTCAAGGCTGGGGGAAGAGGGCAGGAGGTGACAAGTGCTAAAGACCATCAGAACACACGTAATACTGTTGCAGTAGCTACTACTGTGAATGAAGTACTAAGCACACCAGTCGTCCCAGTAGCACCTGCTTTGTTGACACAACCCAATTTAGCTCCACGGAGCGGACCAGCTCCAAGGCCCCCTAGGAATAATCGATACTTGAACTTACCACCTGACTGTGCACCGTTTGTGGCGGTATTGACTAACGTTCCCCCTTGTGGTACCGATCCCGCCTCACCATATGACGAATCCCATGCTTCACTGAAAAACAAGACAGTAGCGTGGCTTAATAAAAACTGTGGCTTTCCTATTTCTTACTCTGACCAGATAATGGCAGTAAGGAGGGTAAACTGGGTAGGCCCATCCAAAAAACTGGGAAGTGGGGATTGCATTGTTGTAAATTTTAAACATCCCCAACATGTGGCAACTGTCCTCTTAAGAGCACCTTCACTGGTATATAATGAGAACAGTATTTGTGTGCGCCCATTGGGGTACTTCTACGCACACCTGTGCAAACCCCCACCCCAACAAAGGATAACTAGGCGGGTGTTTGAACCTCAGACCCCAGCCATGGACACACAATTTCTATATAACATTATTAATCCATGCGGGCCTGGAAATATGGATGAAACCCACAATAGGATTACTAGCGCCGGACGCTACCACCATGGGTTTAATATCAACACACAGAATAGGTATGATGCTTTGTCTGGACTTGAGATGTGTGATTGACGGGAGGTACCTGTGGCTCAGGGCACTGTGGCTTCAGGTGAACTTGTACCCGTAGAGAACTCACTGGACATAGTATCTGGATATTTTGTTGTTTCATGGAATATTGCGGGCTTGGCTGCCAAAATGGCTGATGAAAACTGGGTTAACTGTATCAAGCAATTTAAGGTCACCTGTCTACAAGTAACTTGGCTGGTAGAGTGTGATCTTTTTCTGGAAGGGTATAAGGCCTTTTATGTGCCAGCTACTCCATCAGTAAGAGGCAGACCAAAGGGGGGACTTGTGATTTTTGTTTCTATTTTAGTCCCTTGTAAAATGCGTATAATTGAATCACAGTACTCTGGAGTGATGGGCTTGGTTTTAAATGGAGAAAACTGTCTGGCTGGTTTGGTGAATTTTTATAATGCGACTAATGATAGTGCAGGCTTTAATCAAATATCTGCATTGAATTCTATTATTACTACTTCTATGAAGGATTTTGGTCATAATCTTATGATCATGGGAGATTTTAATGTACATCCCTGCGGTGATCCACTGAAGAAATGCTTAACAGACTTGCGTTGTGAGAGCCTGGGTGGTTTACACATGGAACATACAGTGGATGGGGAACTTTGTAATGATCTAATGAACAACTTGGACCTTTCACTGGCTATGACACTCAGGGACCCGTTAAAATGCTTTGATATTCCTACTTTTAAAGGGGATGGAAGGGGCACTTTCATTGATCATATGTTAGTCTCACTGACGATGCAGACTTTTCTGGATTCGTTCAGTATTGAGCATAGTGAATTTAGTGATCACAACCCTCTAATAATTCGTCCGAAGGGACTTTGGGTTAACAAGGGAAACCAGAAATGTAGCTCAGGTAGGCTGTGTACAACAGATGGGAGGCGGCGACTTAAATGGTCAATGGTTACCCCAGATCTTCTATACAAAAATATTATGAACAAATGTACTGAGGATATTAAGAACTGTACACATGAGGGGGGAGACCCCAGGCAGGTCCTTACTGCATATCAAAACTTGTCGGAAAAGGTGTCAGAACTGATGACGGCCCCCGCAAAGAACTTGGTGTAAGGGGGTCCCAGGTGGGTTAACCATGATTGCACCAAAGCTGCACGTAATCTCAGGTTAGCTCTGTCAGTTACTCCGAGAAATCAGGAGGGTGTAAAACTGTGTAGGAAAGAATATAAGTCTGTTATTGCATCCCGTAAGGAGTTTTTAAGAAAAGAGGCTTGGGATGAAATACTTGATCCCTCCACCTTAATTTGTAGCACTAAATTCTGGGCATTAGTCAAAAGACCATTTTTGGCAGAAGACCCGGGTGATGGCCTAGAGTGCTGCATAACTAAGGAGGAGTGGGAACATCATTTTAAACAACTGTATCACTCAGTGGACCCTATAACAGGTGATGTTTCACCTTATGTCAGGGGAGGCATAATTAAATTTGATATAAGTGAGGTAATGGACGCCATAGAAGGACTCACAGCTAGGAAGGCCCATGGACCTGATGGAATCCCCCCGGATCTGTACAAATCTGATGCAGGTTTTTGGGCACCCATCTTGGTAGCCTTATTTAATGCAGCTGCTATAGTGGGCTGCCCCTTGTCCTGGGGTTTATCAACAATTGTCCCTGTGTTTAAGAAAGGAGACAAGGGTAGCCCCCTTTGTTATCGTCCAATTTCTCTAATAGATTCCATGGTCAAGATTATGGGGAGGATCCTACTGCAGCGAATATCAAGTTGGACGTCTGACAACAATATTATGTCCATCTCCCAATACGGCTTCTGTGGAGGCCGCTCCACCATAACCCAGTGCCTTAATCTCTTCCTTATATTGAGTAAATATACTGTTGTGCAGAAGGGAGCCGTCCACCTTGCATTCATGGATCTGTCATCAGCCTTCGACTGTGTTAACAGGGGAAGGCTGTGGCAGACCATGCGGGAGAAAGGTGTGGACATAGGGATTGTGGATTTTCTGGTGGACTTGCACAGTAACACCAGAGCAAATATTAGGTACTCAACAAATGGGGAAACCACTGGTAATTTTAACATTAAAAAGGAGTGTGCCAAGGTTGCATTCTGGCCCCATTTCTTTTTAATTTTTATATTAATGACTTAGATGCTGCTCTACAGGAGGTACAATCAGACTGCCCCAGAGTTGGCAGGCGGGGTATTCCTGTACTTTTATACGCAGATGATGCAGTTTTAATTTCTAGAACGGAAAAGGGTCTCCAGGCGCTTTTGAACGCTTTTAATATTTTTATGACCAACAGAGACCTATTGGTCAACAATTCTAAATCATATATAATGCATGTTGGCCGACAATCGTAAAATAATTTTGTTTTTAAATTAGATGATGTTCTGATCCCCATCACTCAAACGTTTTCATATCTTGGTGTTGTATTTGACACAAAGCTCAGCTGGGGCCCTCACGTGGCCAGAAAGAAAGGGGGAATGACAAGGGTAAATGCCTTTATTTTTAATTTTGCCACGAAATTGGAGAAGAAGCCAAATACTGCAATGATGAAACTCTATAATGCTAAATCGATAGCTACCGCTGTATATGGCAGTGAGTTATGGGGCTACGTAAGTGGTGAACAATTACAGGTCTCTGAAAAAATTTTCTAAAACGTCTCCTCTGTGTTCCGGCCAGTACATCGAACTTAGCGGTACACGAACAACTGGGGACTCAGTACCTATCTGATATATTTGCCCTAAGACCACTGACATGTTGGGTAAAATTGTGGTTAAACCAAGATATTCCGCTTACCCACCTGATTGTGAAAGACCTTGTGTCTCAGGACAACTCAATGTGCGTGCCCTGGCTAAAATACCTGAAATCTTGCTTTTTGAGGCTTGGATGTTTGAATTTGTTTGAAAACCCTTGTGGGATTGTAAAGGGTGATGTGGCAGCAATTAAGCGGGCTTTTCATATGGACAGGAAAGCACAAAGAGAAGGGGAGGAGCTCAAGAAACCTAATATTAGGAAATATGTTATGTTAAAAACCTGTGACACCATGGAACTATATTTAACATGCACCTTCACTTCTCATGAAAAATTTCTGCTGACAAGGTTCAGGTTTAATATTTTTCATCATCTTTTAATTAGACCTAAGTCGGACATTTTTTAAAAAAAACTGTTGCTCCCTGTGGCTGCGACGGGAAGTCTCCACAGGATATGCTGCATTTTATATTTTTATGTAGGTATTATGAATACCCGCGCAGACGTTACCTTGTTGCTCTTTTAAAGAAACTAAATTTTAATCAAATAAGACCAGCACTTATGTATTTACAGCTTTTGCACAGTGACAGCGTTCTTCATGTCATAGAATTTTTAAAATTAACTGTCAAATTGAGAAATTGCCTGGACCAGTGATTCTACACCTCTGAAAGATGCTGAGCTTATTTAATGAAAGATCTTATATCATGTTGTAAACCCAGTATTAATTGCTCTTTACGGCTGATCTCGTCTACTTACTCATTAATGAAATACGCATAACTGTCTTTCTTTGTAATTATGATTTTTAAAATGAAATGTTCAATGTATTTTATATGTGTACTTTTATGGTTTGAAACAAAACCGATATAAAGTCTCTATTGAATTGAATTGACTCCAAGTGGACATATTTGTTGCTACAAACTTTATTTGAGTGAATAACCCCTTTTGAGGATCTCTTGATAACTGTATTGTTGATTTTTGTTGTTTGGTCTTGTTTTGGTTGTGAAAAAGATGACTTATTTTTCTAAACTGGTGTGGTGTCCCTTTGTAGTGTTTCTACTGTATTACTGTATGTGTTTACAAAGGCTTTACACATTGCATCTGAGATAAGCCTGTCTGCTCGTGCCAAGCTACCAAGGGAGTGAGCAGGGGTTATTTTAGGAGTGTATGCCCCTGACCCTGACTAGAAGCAAGGGCCCCGATTTTGGACAAAGTTACCTACCTCTGCCAACTAGAGACCCCCATGTCTAACAAACACCATCTTATGGTAGTCATCAATGAATATTTGCATTTTCCTTTAGTGAAAAACCTACATTTGACAACCCATGACAAAGTCATAGAACAACCTAATGGCAAATTTGCAACATGGGGCATCCCAGAAATCCTTAAATCTGACAATGGCTCGCTTTTCAACAGCAAAGAGTTCAAAGAATTTCTTGCCCGACTCAATGTCAAACACCAAAAGAGTACACCCATCTGGCCTCAAGCCCATAGGGAAGTTGAACGACTCATGGATGCCCTCAAGAGAGACATTCATTGAGCATCCATGGAGGGTATCGATCTGAACAAAGCCATGAGCCAGGCCCTCCGGGCCTATCGTTCAACTCCTAAATCCACAACTGGTAAGAGGCCAGCGGTCTTTCTATTTGGGAGACCAATAAAAAAAACTACCTCATTGGAACCCGTATCAATCAGTGAATGCTGACGTGGTTCGAGACACCGATGCAACTAGGAAAAGGAAAATGAAAGAGTATGCAGTTCAGTGTTGCCATGCCCAGGAGACAATCTTTGACAAAAGAGACTGGCAAGAGGAGACAAAAACTGGCACTCCTCTTGCCGCTGATCCTTTATAGGTTGTGGCATGCAAGTGACACATGGTGACAGCACATTGTCCTAGACAATCCATCACTCGGGATTTTAAACACCTATCACAACAATTGTTGAGTCCTGAAATAATGCATGAGGTGATGCCACCGGCAGGACTGGCCCACCAAAGTTGATTTTACCTGATCAGGGTGGACCTGATCAGGGTGGACCGCAATCATCTCGGATCACCTGAATCAGCAGACAAGTGTGAGCACCTCACTGACTAATCAAGGAAATTTGATTTTAATAATCTCTGCCTTTTTTTATTTAACATGTAGGGAAATGTTGCATATTGATGTTTTGCACACTATGACCCTCTTGGTACTGGGCGGACTCTGAACAGGAACTACGCAATATGTGGGGCGGTGTTAGGGTGTTGTTAATGGGAAATATGATGTAATGTGCAGTGTGTTAGTGTATGCTGAGGTAAGAAGTAATGCTTAATCTCAGGTCCTGTGTGGCGTAATTCATATTCATGCTTCCAGGCTGGAGAAGATGCTACAGAAACAAACCTTTTTAAACCATAAATACTTGCAATACGCCTTTGCTTTTTGGCTGCATTTCCTTAATAAGTTTGTGAAATCTAACAATTCCACATATTACAAGCTGAACAGTGAGCTTCCCTCTTTAATATACTACCAGAAAGGGTAATTTAATAAACCATCAATACAAATACTTAATTGTGCAATGGCTATTGACAATGCCTTTAAACAGTTGCATATTTGCCAAATTTAGCTAATGGAAGTGGAATTACCACTTAACGTCTCCACTTGCTCGGGTTGGAAATAAATTGTTCCTGGCACCAGTTAGGCTTTTAGAGAGAATGGTGCCTAATATTTGCAGCGGAATTGATTTATTGCTGCATTTATGCTTTCTTACATTCAAAAAGGTAAAGCAATGTCATAACAAGCGGCAGTTGATTCATCAATAGTTTGCTCTTTCAATTTGGTTAGTGACAATATGATATTAATCCTGGGCTCGGAAATCAGAGGCCCACGTTTCCAAATGTCTATCTCATAACAATTGTCTACTGGGCAAATGAGAGCTGGCCTATATATTTGTCTTTTAGATATGAAATTGTACATGAAATGGGCATGTGTGGGAATACAATACATGATGTGGCATTTTCTTTATGAATTACACATTTTCTAAATTGCATAGGTGTATTCTATCCTTGAAATTTTATTATATAATTGCCTTATTCAGGGATGTCCAAAGTTAGCACAAGTGGGTAGGGTAAATGTTACGTTTACCGCATATCCTCATGGTATATATTTACATTCACATACATTACCACACCACTCATTTAAGTGGCAGACTCCGACATTTTTAGACACCTAATAAGGATATTTCAGTGTTTCTCCCCTAAACTCTGAGCCTATTGAAAGGGGAAATGGAATTCTCCCATTTATGTTCGAAAATATCTGTCTAAATTGAAGGATCTTTCATTGCAGGTGCTAGTTAGAGAATCGCGGTGGCTTTGTGAAAAGTAAAATAGGTGACCAGTCATTCTTACTTCCAAAATGGTTATTGCTTTAATACGTTGTGATTGGCCAATCACTGTGTTGCAGTGTAGATTTTGCTAAGAATCAGCAGATCAAAATGCCTACATATAGTGTACCATTAGGGGACATGTGGGGCTCCGGACAATAAGGATACATCCAACATTTGAGTGCTGCATGCCCACCCTCCAATTCTGTAATCATCATTCAGCCCAATGCCGGAAGAGGCAGACTGGCTAAAGGCAGTAGTAATTACCATCTGGTGGAGTGGCCACCTGCCTCTACATTTGTCAACAGATATGGGGAGCACCTCTCTCATGTTCAATAATAGCTGTGATGATGTGACTCGTGGGTTGCTCTTAGGTCACTTAGCAGTCAACGAAGTCCCACAAAACAGGTCCATAACCCAGTATCAGCAAATGAAGACCCACCTCTCCCGAGAAATAGCTGGGTGCAAAACGATCTGGCATCTGCAGACCTGGAGCAGTACAACTACAGCAGCCCAGTACTCACGAGGCATTAGCCAGGGTTATGAGGCTGGTATGTAAGTGTTCCATTGCAGGTTCATACACAAGGACACCTGTACAGTGCAGCACATAGTCAGCACTGCTGGGCTGGTATACCACTCATCATGGGTGTGGAAGGAACTCCAAAGATAAGGTTGCCCAGGGGAGCATGTAATCTTGGTTCAGATTGCTGAAACAGTTACAGTGATATAAAGGGTGTGCAGTGGTCAACATTTTGCCGAAGAGATTAAGCTCCACATGTAACACCAAAACTGCTGAATACAGGAATGAATGAATAAAACAGCATTTATATATCGCACACCTACTCCAAGGAATGTCCTGTCGTTGGATCAAGTTCTCTGCAACACAGGAGACTGGACGGAATTACCTCATTTGCGGAACAGCCAGGTGTTTAATTTCTTCCTGAAATTTTCAAGTTCCCGGTTGGCCCAAAGTGCCAGCGGAAGTTGATTCCAGGCTTTATCACCGAGATAGGAGAATGATCTTCCACCAATTCCAGTCTGGTGGATTTTTGGGTTGGTGACTAGATGACCAAAAGTCGATCGTAGTGACCTGGGAGGGGCATAAGTAGAAAGTCTCCTCCTAAGGTATACTGCACCCTTTCCATGCCTTATGTACCAGGATCAGTGTTTTAAATTGAATTCTCTTTTTACTGGGAAGCCAGTGAAGTGCATAAAGATGTGGGGACAGACTGGTTCCAGTGGCAAGATTGAGAACAAGTCTGGCGGTCACATTTTGAACAATTTGTAACCGATTCAAGAGATATTCAGAGCGACCCAGACACAAGACATTT
Source organism: Lissotriton vulgaris (assembly GCF_964263255.1). NCBI lineage: Eukaryota > Metazoa > Chordata > Amphibia > Caudata > Salamandridae > Lissotriton > Lissotriton vulgaris. The sequence goes on from NC_141687.1 coordinate 2,081,438,631, forward strand.
TCATAATAGAGTCTAGCTATATTCAAGGCCTGGACCAAGGTTTTCCTAATTTTCAAAGGCATGGTGGACTCTTCATTCTTTAGGGTCTGATTACGATCTTTGGGGACAGGATAATAATCCTATTATATCCTATGGGATTTATATTTCGGTGGATGGGATCTCCGTCACCGCTGTTGGAGTTCCCAGCATGTCAAGATCGTAATTTGGGCCTAAATTAGTCTTTTATTGGTTTAGTGGAATTCCACAGAGCAGTTTTTAAAATATAGGCCAAAATGTGAGTGCAGAGTACCCCAGTGAAAATATGTATATTTTGAAATTGTTTACTGTCTGAGGATAATGGATCACAACCAATGTAAAATGTTATAGTGCACTCGAGCAACATCTGGAACTTGTGCAATACAGCCACAAAAGGCTAAACCTCTCAATATTTGCGAACATCTGGAGATAAAAAAGTGTTTTTAATTAGCACTAATGATAGTGTAGCAGATGATATATTATTTATGCCTAGAGCTGTTGAACTTGACCTTTCCTGTAGGGTCATCCTCAAGCTTTTTGCCTCCCTCCTCCTATTTTTTTGTTGAATTTGTTTTAACTTCTCTTAGTACTCTGTGCACCTTGCCACTACTAACCACTGCCCTCTCCTTTAAACATGGAGACATTGGCTTATACTAAGAATAGCGCTATCCCAAACAGTGGAAAACGTCACCAAGATGCACTCTAAAATGTTTTTCAATAATGGTAATCAATAGTCTTTGACACCCTCACACTCAGGAGGCATAACCAAGCTGCATCTACTCACCAATTCTTACTTAGTCTACATTATTTATCCAGGAGTGCGATTGATCTTGACATAGATTGGACTGACATTGACTTATACTCAACTGACATATTTAATTCACTTATATGTTTGTAGTAAAGTGGCACTGCATGTGCCCAGGGCTTTTTTTTTTTTTTTTTTTGTCGTCCTCATCTTTCGCCTTTAGTGATCAACTAGTAACATGTGGAGAAAAACCTTACTGTCTCAGATAATCTGGAAGGAGCCGAAGAGAAAACACCCTGATTGCTCCACAGTAATATTGTCATAATCCACTTAAGCCACTTCAGATCAACCATATGGGGCACGTGCTGTGTTCATATACCCGATCTTGCATCGATTCCAACTTTATAGGGTATAGTAAAATAGGAGGTAAAATACCAAGCAACGTAATCATTGGACCTTGGGGAAAAAAAAAAAAAAAAACCAAGATCAATCCAAAATATATCACCAATTTAGTAGCCTCCAGAAGTTTCTCTTATTTTTATTTCCTGATCTTGAGAGGTCCATCTTTGATACTTGTAGCACTGATGATTGCCAATCCGGCAAGGTAGGAGATATGGGGTCTTTCCATCTCTTGCATATCTCTCTCCTTGCCAACAACATACAGTAGAAGATTAGATCTTTTGCAAGACCATGAAACTCTGGAGAAATACCAAAAATAACCAAGGCAGGACAAAGAGTTAATTGGGATCCCAAAGAGGTAGAAATAAAAGTAGTAACTGAGGTCCAAAATGGTGATAGTAGCGGGCAATCTAAAAACATGTGCAAGTCCGAAGCCTCTGCCAAGCCACACTTTGGGCATTGAACTGGCGGACTATCCGAAAACTTTGATAAACGTTGGGGCGAATAGTATGCCCTGTGTAGCGTAAACAGGTGGTTACGCCGTAACCAAGATGGTTTTACAATACTCCACATAATCTTAAAAGAATCATACCATATATTTTCCACACTAATATCTATCATGTGTGCAGACCACAACTGCTCTGGTAGATGTGACTCACCCTCTGCCTCATCTAGAATAAGATTATACCAGAATGAGACCTCTTTATTAAATGGAGGCTTATCTGTTAGTAGAGTCACCAGTGTACTATCGCCTCCCAGCTGGAATCTACCTTTATTAGAAGACTGTAAATGAGAATGTGCCCAACTTTGCATCTGAAGGTATTTAAATCTAGAAAACCGAGACCCCACTTTTAGACTCAATACCTCCCATGGCAGTAGTGAACCCTCCACAAAAATGTCTCCCCAAGCTATCAGACCCGACTCGCGCAGCGGTGTAGCTAGGCTATCAAGCAGCCAGGTCGGGGAACCTGGAGAGTTCCATAATGAAGCCTTACCTGAGTAGTAATCTATTTTGATAGTGCCCCTCAGTTTAGCCCATGTTCTACACATATCTCTAAGCACCTTCAGTTTTTTTTTTTTTTTTAAACTTGGGATCCCCGAACTTAAATAGAAATCCTTGACCAGCCATTTTTTCACCTCTGAGTAACGCATCAAACATTTGCCCACAACCTATATTTGTTGGAGATTTTAACAACATTCTAACGTGAGACATCTGGAAGGCCCACCCGTAAAGCTGTAAATCTGAGGCCGCCAAACCTCCCTTCTCTCTACGTCGCCTGATCTTCTTCCAGCCTGGCGATTCTCGGATTGCGGTTGTTCCAGATGAAGGAGCGAATATCACTTTGAAGTTTAGTAATCATAATAGGATCAAAAAAAGGGGAATAGTATTAAATAAAAATGCTACCTTGGGTAGAATCGACATTTTGACTAGGTTAGATCTACCCAGCAAAGATAATGGGAGTGTAGACCATGATTTCATTAGTCTACGGCATTCTTTGGCTATAATTGCAAAATTTGCTGGGACTATCTTATCTATATCTTTATATATATTCAGACCCAGATAACGTAAGACCGAACTCACCTGAGCCCCCACCACGGGCTCCGGGTCGTTCCAGACCATTATATCTGTCTTAGATGCATTTACTTCATACCCTGATATGGCTCCAAACTCTTTGGCCAACTTGATTACAGCGGGAAACGCCGACCGTAATTCTGATGTATAAATAAGAACATCATCTGCATATAAAGCTGCCTTCCTTTCCCATCCCTCAAAGACAAAAGGCTTAATGTTGTTATTATCTCTTATCTTCTGAGCAAAAGGCTCTATATACAGATCGAATAAGAGGGGGGAAAGGGGGCAGCCTTGGCGGGTACCCCTAGTGATATTAAATGGGTCCGACAGTTCTCCATTAACAAGTACGGATGCTGACGGGTTCATATACAGACGTTTGACTGCATGTCTGAATTTTTTCCCCAGATTAAATTTTGCTAACACCTCCGATAGGTAAACCCAGTTCACCCTATCGAAGGCCTTGGTGGCATCCAAGGTCATTACTGCTAGAGGGAGTGATGTTGTCGTTATGTTGTTACGTTATGTTATGGTGCTTTTATATAGCGCACGGCTACTCTAAAAGAGTGTCCCGGCACTTTCCACCTGCAACTCAGAGTAAAAATAACACAACAGAGCAAGAACAGGATCAGAAACAAAAAAAAAGAAAACAGTAGAAAGTCCTAAGGATTAAAAAGCCAGGTCTTCAGGCTCTTCCTGAACTGGAGAAAATTAGCAGTGCTGCGGAGCGAGAGCGGAAGCGAATTCCACAGCTGGGGAGCTTTGCAGCTAAAAGAGCGCACCCCCGCACGAGCCTTCCTCACCCGCGGGACCACCGCTATAAAAAGGGATTCCGACCGCAGGGAGCGGGCTGCACGATAGAAGGCCAGTCTCCACCGCAGATATCCGGCTCCTGATCCAAACAAAGCTTTGTGCACCAGCATCAGGGATTTGAACAGAATCCGCTTCCGGATAGGCAGCCAGTGGAGCGTCTGTAGCAACCCGGAAGCTCGAGCTCGTCTTCGCAGGCTGAAAATTGCCCGGGCGGCGGAGTTCTGCACCACCTGCAGGCGCTGGACCAGATAGTCAGGAAGGCCGAGATAGAGGGCATTGGCATAGTCTAGCCTTGATCCAAGAAGAGCCTGCAACGTAATCCGCCTGTGCTCTACAGACAGTAGGGGCAGGAATTTGCGGAGCATTTTCAAGATTCCATAACAGGTGCCAGCCAGACCGAGAATATGTGTTCTCAGCGACAGCTGGTTGTCCAGCTTGACCCCCAGATTTTTAGCCACCAAGGAAGACTGTGCGGTAGGACACATATCGGACGGCCACCAGTGCCGCCACTCCGGGTCGGTGACGCAACCGAAGAATAGAACCTCAGACTTACTCGAATTGGCCTTCAGACTGTTGCACTGGAACCAGTCGAAGACCATTACCAGACAGTCCCGAATTCTCTCTCCATCAAACTCCTGGTCTTTACCGCATGTGAAGAGGAGTTGCGTATCGTCGGCGTAGGAGACGATCTGGGCCCCATATGCCTCCACCGCGGCCGCCAAAGGGGACATAAAGATGTTAAACAGCGTGGGGCTCAACACAGAGCCCTGTGGAACCCCGACTCCCAGTGGCGGCATCTCGGCAGAACTCTGGGAAACCCAGACCGTCTGGCGGCGGCTTTCAAGGAAAGATGTGAACCATTCGAACACCGTCCCCCTGAGGCCGATGTCATGAAGCCTAGCTAAAAGCGCCTTGTGGGGGACGGTGTAGAAAGCCGCCGACAGGTCTAACATGACCAGCATGGCCCTACCGCCGACATCCAAGGTCTCCCTGATGATCTCAGTGACCTCCACCAATGCCGTTTCCGTACTAAAATTAGGGCAGAATCCGGATTGGGATGGGTGGAGCAGATTGTTAGCTTCCAAAAAGCTCGACATGACGCCATGGACGTGTTTTTCAGTGATCTTAGCTAGAGCCGGGAGAAGTGAAATTGGCCTATAATTGGCCAAAGCCTCGGCGTCAAGACCCGGTTTTTTCAGGAGGGGGATCACCATCGCTCTTTTCCAAGAGCTAGGGACCCTCCCCTCCCTCAGGGAGGCATTGAGGATGGGGTTGACCAGCGGGTTCACCACAGCCGCCACCCCGGCCAGGAATTTGGCAGGGCAGGGGTCAAGTGGCGAGCCAGATTTAAGATTGGCCAGCAGCAGCCTGGATGCGTCGCTGGAAACAGCTGGAAAATCAGACAACACCGCCACAGGCGTGTGCGGAGGTCCGCAGCCCGCCCCAGGGGCGCCGCTTCCATCCTCCGGCCCCTCCACGAAGGAGGCCTGAATCGCCTTGATCTTATTGGTAAAGAAACTAGCAAGATCACATGCCCGCGCATCTGGAGATACTAGTGGGGGCGCATGGGAGCTGGGGGTCGTGAACTCCTTCACAATGGTGAAGATCTCCTTACAGGAGTTTGCCGATGCCTCAATCCTCCTGGCCAGATATTCCTTCTTAGCTCCCAGGATGTCCCGGTGGTAGGCCTTCACCGCCGCCCTATAGGCGAGTTTAGCCTCCCCGTCATACAGAAGGCGCCAGGTCCTCTCGGCCACCTTACATTGGCTGCGAGCCACACAAAGCGCCTCCGTAAACCACGGCGCAGATTGCCGTGTCGCCGTGGACCGGGGGGCTGCCCTAGGGGCAAGATCGTTCAACCTTTCGGTGAGCCACAGCTGCAGAGCCTCGGTGTCACTTTCCAAGTCACCCGAAAGGTGGCATGGGTGGTCCACAAGCGCCTGCTCCAGCATGTCGGGCGTCACTCTGTGCAACGCTCTCGAGGCTGGTCGAGGCAGCGTAGGGGCGCTATTGTCCAGCCGCCCGTTCTCCCGCGCGGAAAATCTGATCAGCCTGTGATCCGTCCAGAGCACCGGCATGGTTTCGACCTCCGCGATCGGGACAGAGGAGAACACCTGATCCAGGGTATGCCCCTTCTCATGTGTTGAGCCTGAGACAAACGGTATAAGACCCAGCGGGGATGTAATATCCAGCAGTTTAATCGCGTCCGGGTCGTCCGTCTCGTCAAGGTGGAAATTGAAGTCACCTGCCACCACGCAGTGCTGTGTAGACAGCGCCAGCTCAGAAATAACTGTCTGCAGGTCCTCCAGGAAGGAACCCACAGGGCCTGATGGCCTGTAAACCAACAGCCCCTTCAGAGCTTGGCCCGGGGACAGTCTAAGCGTGAAGGCGAGCGACTCAGAGTTCCCAATGGAATTCAGGGGAAGCACTGAGCAGGAAACACTCTTTTTCACCACTACCGCCACTCCCCCGCCCCTTCCCTTCACTCTATCCTGCCGGAAAATATTATACGCCGGAGGAATGGCTGAAAAAACGTCCGGATTGGAAGCCTCTCCCAACCAAGTTTCATGTCGTTGCCATGTCAATTGCACCTATGAGATCATAGGTCAGCTCATACAACTGACGCCCTCTTACAAACCCTTTTTGATCTAGGTGCAAGATGTTTGTTGCTACTGCCCCCAACCTATTTGCCAATATAGATGTAAAGATTTTATAATCTGTATTCAATATGGAGATTGGTCTGTAAGACCCGCAATTTGATGGTGATTTCCCTGGTTTTAAAATCAGTGTGATTGATGCATTATCCCATGATTTAGGAGGGGGCATCTCTTCAAGGAGGATCTTATTAAACACCTCCGTCAGAAAAGGAGTAATGGTTGAAATCAAAACCTTATCAATTTCAGATGGCAATCCATCGGGGCCTGATGCCCTACCTTTTTTGCTACTGGCAATAGCTGCCCTGACTTCTTCTTGCGAGATCGGATCGTCTAGCCTATTGCTTTGTTCTAGAGTCAAGACAGGGAGAGAAACGCCCACCAACCAATCTTCGATCTGCTTTGACTCAACGTTATTATTCTCGCAATAAATTTCACTAAAGAAGTCCCGAAGCGTTCTCCTAATTTCGACATCAGTTGATAGTGTGATTCCTCCCGTCGTAATTGAGTTGATATTATTACGCACTAACTCAGTCTTTGTTTTCCAAGACAGCAGTTTACTCGCTCCCTCACCGTATTCAAAATGTGCCAGTTTGCTGGCCTCCCATCTCTCTTGAACCCTGGCATTTAATACTGAGTTTAGCTCTCCTTTCAATGTAGCCACTTTTACCTGCCTCTCATGAACTATAGATGCTCTAGGATCAGGGTGACTGGTAATTTCTGTTTGTAAATTAGCCAGTTCTGATTCTAAAAAGGTCACTGTTTCCCTATAAACTCTGTTCTTATATATGGCTTTGTTATTGATCTGACCCCTTAAAAATGCCTTAAGTGTATCCCAAATAACACCTAGAGAGGCGGATCCTATATTTTCATCCAGGAAAAACTGGGTCTCTATCTTAATGGCATCTATGATATTAGTAGATAACAATAGTGATCGATCGAATGATCAGTTACTTGATCTAGGTTTTGGGAACCCATCCAAATCCAGAAGAATTGCAGTGTGATCCGAAAGATGAAATGGTAAGTGGGATACTGATTTAACCAGATGAACTAAGGATTGACTAATCAGAAAAAAATCAATTCGAGACTGGTGGTGGAATCTATAGTTTCGAAATGTAATTCCTCTTTGTAGGCCGTGCATTGTTCTCCAAATATCATTATACCCAAGCTGCTTCATATTGTCCTGCAGGTATGCCCTAGTTTTCGACAGAACTTTATCTCTGTTAGATGGCAATTTATCAACTAAGGGATCTAGGACTATATTAAAGTCGCCCACCATGATAACTGGTTCCGGGAATGAATATAGATGTGAGAACAGGGCCTTCAATGCGGAGGGATTGTCCTGATTAGGACCATAGTAGCCCACTATGATTATCGGGGCCCCATGTATTATAGATGAAACTATTGCCCATTGCCCTCCTGGGTCTACAAGTTTAGAAACTAATCTTGCTTTGATGGATTTTCTAAATAATATTGCCACACCTCTAGTATGTGTTGTTTGTTCTGTTACTGTACAGCCATCAATCCATCTATTCCTTTTAACCAGTATTTGCATCTCTGGCTCTGTCAAATGGGTCTCCTGGAGTACCATGATCTGCGCACTAGAGTCTCGAAGATATTGCATAATAGTATTTTTCCTAGGATTTGTTCGCAGACCATTAATATTCCAGGAGAGGATAGAGATTTTACTCATAAAAATATTATCTTTAGGTTACACATATAAAAGGAAATTTTAACTGAGACATGTTTTAACAATGATCCCTTCACACTAAAAACAAACCTGAAGTGAAAGAGAGGACTCGTTTTTATTTTTTCCTCCTGCAATCCCCCACCGTGCCCCTGACTAACCCTCCCCCCCCGGAAAACCCTTGTTATATCCATCGGGAAAACCAGATGATAGCACCCTGTTGTGAGCTCCCTTCTTGTACATTTTTTATGGCTGGAGAAAACGGGACATAGCATAAAAGGAAGAAGGAGGAGAAAATAAAAACTTCTTAAGTTCTAGTTGGCAAAACAAAAAAAAGGAAAGAGGAGGTATTCGGATGCGTTAGTTATCTTGTATGTATTTCTATCCCCACCTAACCTCTAACCCATTTTTTCCGTTTTTGGAGTTCCCAGCATGTCAAGATCGTAATTTGGGCCTAAGTAAGTCTTTTATTGGTTTAGTGGAATTCCACAGAGCAGTTTTTAAAATATAGGCCAAAATGTGAGTGCAGAGTACCCCAGTGAAAATATGTATATTTTGAAATTGTTTACTGTCTGAGGATAATGGATCACAACCAATGTAAAATGTTATAGTGCACTCGAACAACATCTGGAACTTGTGCATTACAGCCTCAAAAGGCTAAACCTCTCAATATTTGCGAACATCTGGAGATAAAAAAGTGTTTTTAATTAGCACTAATGATAGTGTAGCAGATTATATATTATTTATGCCTACAGCTGTTGCACTTGACCTTTCCTGTAGGGCCATCCTCAAGCTTTTTGCCTCCCTCCTCCTATTTTTTTGTTGAATTTGTTTTAACTTCTCTTAGTACTCTGTGCACCTTGCCACTACTAACCACTGCCCTCTCCTTTAAACATGGAGACATTGGCTTATACTAAGAATAGCGCTATCCCAAACAGTGGAAAACGTCACCAAGATGCACTCTAAAATGTTTTTCAATAATGGTAATCAATAGTCTTTGACACCCTCGCACTCAGGAGGCATAACCAAGCTGCATCTACTCACCAATTCTTACTTGGTCTACATTATTTATCCAGGAGTGCGATTGTTCTTGACATAGATTGGACTGACATTGACTTATACTCAACTGACATATTTAATTCACTTATATGTTTGCAGTAAAGTGGCACTGCATGTGCCCAGGGCTTGTACATTATATTCTACTAGTGGGTCTGCTTCACTGATCGTGCCACCCACTTAAATAGCACTTTAACATGTCTTAGGCCTGCCAGTGTAGAGCATGTGTGTGCAGTTTAAAACTGCCATTTTGACCTGGCAAAGTAATCCTTAGCGAGGCTCAAACCTTCCTTTTTAATACATGTCAGTAACCCTTAGGGTAGACCATGGACAGCCCGGAGGGCAGAGTACAATGCATTTAAAAAGCATGACAGTTACCTCTAAGTGTTACATGTGCTGTAGTGAAAAACTCTTAAATTCGTTTTTTTCTATGGCAAGGCCTATCTTTTCCATAGGATAACATTGAAGTTGCCTTATTACATTTTGTAAGTGTAATTTCCAACTGGAAAGAGATAACCAGTTCATGGTTGCTATCCTCTGATTCATAATTTAAAATCCTAACTTATGGAGAGTTCAGATTTTAAATAGCACTTCTGAATATGCCACATTTAGAAAGTTGGCATCTTCTTGCCATACCCCTTTAGTGTTTGTATCCTGTCTCTGGTCAAGGTGTAACTGACTTTGTGAATTCCTCTCAGACAGTCACAAAATGGTGGGATTAGGTGTGTAGTAATGGGCTATTTTCTAGCAGGATGGGGCAGAGCTTTCAACTGACCCACTTACAACTGAATAGTCTGTGCACTGCCTTCACACAAAGGACCTAATTATCCCACATTGTTACTGAATCCAGCTTGTACGTAGGGAAGGTGGAGAATTCCATGTGCTTCAAAGACACTGTCTAGAAGCTTCTCCCACCTTCCAGAATCAGGGCACCAGGGTATAAAAAGGGGACCTCAGACACCAACACTTCAATACACTTCTGGACCTGCTGATACTCTGCCAGGGAGAAGGGATGCCGTGCTGCTGTAGGACTGCCACTCTGCTGCCTGCTGTCCTTTGGAGTGGTTGAGAAGGACTGGACTTGTATCTCTTGAATCCAGAACCCAAAGTGGCTCCAAGGGCTAGTTGGCTGGACTCTTGATCTGAAGCCTCAGGGGCACAACAGGCTTCTAACAACCTTGTATCCACACCTGGACTATGACATCGGGGAGTCTACACTGCCAAACTAGGCCACCCTACTCCTGGATGTATGGGAATGGGCATAAGGTGCTCTACCAGTCCGTATACCCAGCGAAGCTGATGCATCTCATCTGCTGCACTGCACAAACAAGAACAGAACCGACGCATCACGCAGCTGCTGATATTCAAGATTGACATTCATATAAATAGGACCTTCTAATGGGTATAATGTGCGGTGAAATTGAGTTCCTTAGATCCCACATTTCATTGCACATTATAAGGCCACAGTCAGAGTCCGACCTGGACCAAAGGGGGAATGTACATCAGATGTCCTAGTCCAAACAAAACTACTTTTAACTATGGCAGCGCGTGCTGGGATCCGTTTTGCAAACTGTATTATGAAAAGCAGGACACAAGGTAAGAGGCAGTGGAAAGAGAGAAGAGTGCAGATTGTTAGAAGTACTTAAAGCACAATCGTGTTCAAACTAACCAGGTTTTAAGACAGAGACGAGAGTGTGTGTAGGTGTGTTTTTCTTTTTGTCTGTCTGCAAGTAAAAATCCAGTGTGAAATCCGAAAGACACCTCACAGTTTGACATTTCTAGGCAGCATCTACCTCTTTAGAGAGCCCAATGGGGGATTTGTTCATGTTCCTTTTTGTTCTAATGCAAATAGCACACTGCGTTGTGATGGTGGCACAAATTGGCTTAAAAATGGACCGTTTGCCTACTCTTTTTGAAACAAATTCCCGGGGGAGAACTCCCCAGTACCCTACTTATGACAGTCGGGCTCGCTGCATTCACTCACCACAGGGACACTCACCCAAACATTTACGGCTCACCATTTCCAAATGTCACCAGCCGCCACTGTGTGCCAATCAGGTAGATGCCAATTGTACCATGTTTTAGGGAGAGTGCACACACTTCACTACGGTTTGCAGGGAAAAAGGTGCACAGGGTCCTATGCCAACATAAACGGGTGCAACAACAGAAAGCAAAAATCTGAGGGAGATCCTGGAAAAAGGGTCAGGTTCAAATCCCTCATTGGTCAAATCAAAAGTGGCTTTCCAGACAATTGTGCTTCCTATTGTTTAAGGGTGAGGGTGGTAACCATGTTTCCCTCCCCCATGTTACCCAAGTAAGCGAGGTCCTTTGTGAACAGCTCCCATCTCCTTGTCAAAGGAAGGGAGGCAGAACAAAATAGAAGCAAGGAGCAGGGTTCACCTGCTCTCAGGTGTTTATTGATATTTTGAAATATGAGTGGTTCCAGAGTAGCTGTGTACTGACACACTAAACCATGTCTTACATAATGATGCAGGGCCAGGACATGAAAGAATGGGCCAACACACAATGTCGAGATGACACCAGAGGCACCTCACCTATAGAAAGTGAGAAGGGTGTGGTTGTAAAAAATCATTAAAAAGGGGGTTGGGCGTCAAGGTGCTGAAAGGTTATATGTATGGATATTGGTGAACAGATATGCTTGGCTTGTCCAGTCAATCCTGATTGTCTTGGCACAACATGAACAATATGTTGTAGCAGCCGCTGACTATGACTATCTAAATGAATTCCAGTGAAACTGAGAGATAATAAACAACCCCAGCTGGGTACATAGCAGCTTTTTGAAATCTCGCGGTTGATTCTTTTCACACTAGACCAATAACATGTTGTTCTAGTTTGCATCCTTCCAAGACAAGCATCGAGGATATCCTATGTTTCCATCTACTTGCACCTCCTTAATTTATTATCACTTTTTGTTGTTCAGCTACCTATCATTAAGTATTCAGGGAGAATTTCCTCTAATTGCATTCTAAATTCATTTAATCTAAATCCAGCATTTGGCAACATTCAGCAATGTTTCAATTAATGTTCCTCTGTCATTTAGCACTGGTTAATGGACACTTAAAATAGTGCTGCCTCCCATAACGCCATCCTATGAAATACTCAATAGGCGTTTGCTTAAGCATTCCCACTGTGTTGCTCGCCAGCAGCGGGATGGAGGGCATTTACGTGCTATGTGCGTGGAATTTAGCCAGTTTCAACTATAAAAATTCGAGGCACGAGCTTTCTGTAAGAGACATGAAATGCAGTATATACTGACTCTGGTGTGCAGCTAGGCAGGTAAGTTTAACCACCTACGGTGAGCAACATGGCGCATATAATTCATGCAATGTCTCTGCTCAACATAACGTTTGTTGAAATAGTCTCTGTCGCAGCCGCTCTCAATTCCTCTTCTCACTTTCGTTGCTCCCTCCCTGCTTTGACTGGCTTACAAAACATTAACATTGTTGAGGATATTGCAAGTTAACGGCGTAAATAACGCAGCGTTTGGCGTAAACACATTTTACCACTGTATCACAGTTGTGGCATTGTATGAAAAGTGTTTGCCATTTTTAAGTAGAGAGAATGTATGTGAGTAAATAAGAATACGACTCAAATACACCGCACAACAGCAACACAATGGAGTGAAAAGACAATCAAACACGCTAAAATAAAATAATGCTCCCCACGTGAACGATGGGAGTTGTATACCAGTCATTTACACTTAGACTTGTAGTTAAATTATCTGCTATCAAGGTTCCTTCACGTGTATTAATGCTTTTATGCAAGAAAAGCTAGACTAGTCAATAATCTGCACATTTAGAACATGTGAATTCAAGATGTGTGCAGGAGCAGCCAGCGCCGGTAAGAGCCCTGGGGCCAAGTTGGGAAGGGGGGCGAGAGGGAATTGGACAGACGTCCATGAGGGAAAATTAAATAAATAAATCATTTTCGCTCGTTGTTGTCCCCACCCTCACCCGGCTCCACCGCTTTACCGCTCTCACCTGCACAGGCCGGCACATTCACCCGGCCCCACCGCTTCACCGCTCTTACCTGCACGTGCCGCTGCTGGATGTGTGTTTGGTCTGAATATATTATCATGTCTATGTTTGTAGGTTGACATTTAGAAGTTAGATCTGGCTGGATTGAAATGTGTTCACCATGCACAGCTAATTTATTTCTCTAGGACTGCTGCCTGCAACAACCCTACATGTAGTAGCTCTGTCTCTGTAAGAGATTCGTCTGGACTTACTGTTAAAAGCTCAACTGTGAAGATCCAAAAATACAAATAATGTTGCCATCTACGCTGGATTCTAGTCTCTGACCCTTTCTGTTGTTTCTCTTCAGTGTTTACAAAAATGGTTGTACAATTGAGGTATAGTTGATGGGAACTTTTATTATTTTACTCTATAGTCAAAACATCTTCCAATAAGTTTACGCTCTGGGGCCCACATTTACAAAGATTTCTCACAAGGCAGCACAGCAATTAAAGTTGGGTATCTTCCAGTACAAAACTGTATACTAAGGGGGTCATTAGTATGGCGGGCGGACTTTGTCCACCCACCATACTCCGGGGAAATGGGACCACCAGCTGTTTATTCGGTGGTCCCACACTCCCAATTAGGATGCGCCCGCCGCACTGGCGGGCGCATGGCGCATTTGTAACATTGCAGCGGTCGGTGCTGAAAGCAGGGTGTTTCAGGGGTATGGGGGCAGGATAGGAGAAGGATCTTCCTCCGGCCGTGGTCTTGCAGATCCAGGAGATGTGGCAAGGGCCAGTTCGGTGGAGCTGAGGTGTCTGGCGGGTACGAGGAATGAGAGGTGGGGATTCGGGTATTGTGGTCTGGCGTCATTGAGGGCTTTGTAGGCATGTATGAGGAGCTTGAGTATGACTCTTTTTGCTGGGAGCCAGGGGAGTTCTTGCTGGTGTTTGGACATGTGGCTGCAGTGTGGACATTCAGGGCCAGTCTGGCTGCAGTGTTCTGAATGTTTCCTGACTGGTTTCTGGGTGAGGCTTGCATAGAGTACATTGTCGAAGTCGAGTCGACTCTGCTGCTGATGAGTGTGTGGGTGACTGGTTTCAGGCCTCAGTGGGATCCATCTGAATGTTTTTTGAAGCAGGCGAAGAGTGTGGAAGCATGATGAGGAGACAGCATTAATCTTGTGATTCATCATGAACAAGGAGTTCAGTATGATACAGAGGCTTTGTGCGTGGTCCATTGGTGTGAGAGGGGCTCCTAAGACTGCTGTAAAGCAGAAGCCTTCCCAAGTGAAGGTGTTGGGCCCCAGGATGAGTTCTTCGGTCTTGTCCAAGTTGTGCCTGAGGCAGTTGTCTCTCATCCAGGTAGCGACGGCCTTCATTCTTTTGTGGAAGTTTTTTCTGGTGATTGTGGGTTTGTTGGAGAGGATCAGCTGGATGTCATCGGCATAGGAGACGATGTGAGTCTGTGGTTCCTAACGATGGCTGCGACTAGGGACATGTAGGCGTTGAAGAGGGTATGGCTCAGGGAGGAGTTAGATTGAAAATACAAGGCCGTGCCTGTAAATTAATCTCACATAGTGAATTTACCCCACTACAAAATAAAAATACAAAATTCATGCAGGATGCAGGCTGGTCTAGCTGCAAAGCTATGAACAATCAAATTCTCTTTTTTTATCAATGAATGAAAGAATATTTCCTTTGGAATAGGAAATTAAAAAAAACTCTGTTCTGAAACATCGGCATCCTCTCCAACATTTCAGTTCACAGATGCCCAATCTGGCTGGTTTTGCACAATAGAAGAGGTCTGTAAATATGATAAAGAATAAGAGATATTTTCTACCTGGGCAGCTGCAATGGACCGTATTGTGATACACATAGAGCTTACTATGCCATCAGTGTACTTTGAATTTTATTGTTATCACATATGCACTATAATGCAATGCGCATTTGTGCATTGGTACAGCCCAAATGCCGACTAAGTATTGCACATGTGCTTCGCTGTTTTGAAACTCAAAAATAAATCTGCACTAATGCTACGACCATTTGTATGTGCACAAACAAAACTTATGAATCAAGTACAAGGACAAACTATGCAAAATCACTCATTCCAAACCACCCTGAACCGCTAATGTGCTAACCATTGCAATTGCCTAATCACATAATATTTATGTTTGAAATGTTGTGGATACAAATAAATGAACTGGCCTTACCTGAATGAAGATAAAGTGAAATGGTGTTCCCAGCCCTGATGAACACTGGACGTTCGGTATGAGGAGTTGTACATTTTCAAACAAGACACCCTGGTTTGGACTGTGACCATTTTACACGTTGCTTACCCAAAAAAAAAGAAGCATACTAAGGATTCAATTTAAAATGTGGCACAAAGGAAACTCTACTACGTCATACCGAGTCGGTGGACCTTCAGTATGTCGACGGAGGAAACTACTCCATTTCTGCCTCAGAAATACACCTCGGACGGCTCCATAGATTAAAGTGGGCAAACAAATGACAAGTATTTACTGTTGGGGAGGGTTTTTACTGCCTGACTCTGTCTTGGCCTGAGACAATCTCGTCAGGTTACAACCGCCATAAAGTCTCTCCACTAACTGACAATTCAAAAAATGTTGCCCTACAGTCCCCCTGATTAGTCTATAAGGTCATGCATCAATCAATCAATCAATCAATCAATCAGTCAATCAATCAATCAATCAATCAGGGATTTGTGAAGTGCGCTACTCACCTGTGAGGGCCTCAAGGCGCTAGGGGGGGGTGCATCTCCGGGTCAGCCGAAGAGCCAGGATATGACTGGTGCTGCTCTGTTGTACCTAAATTATGCCAAACAGCTACAAACCATATACAAAGGGACTGGATGAAAGTCTACTTTTGAATAACAACATAAATGTTTTGGCACAGAGAGAAATGCATAGAAATGTGAGAAATCATGTTGCATCTTCTTTACAAGTGAACCATATAGGACGTTTGTAATCAGACAACAGCTCTAGAGGATTTTGCCAAACGGGTAAAGAGGTACAAGAGTGAGGAAAACCATCAAGATGTTGAATCAACAAATTCAGTGTTTATGGTCCCCACTTGTGAAAGTAAGGGAGGGAGGTCATGCGACTAATATTAGTTTGGTATATGTCATGGGATATATATTTATCACATAAAACAACTAATTGAGGAGGGCCCTAGGGAAATATTTACCAACCTAGCCCTGACATTGTTCCCTTGAATACCAGTAACACAACAAAATGTCAGGGGGTCAACATGCATAGTGATGCCTATTGACAGTATTAGCCAGAAACCAAAGACATACTCTCAAACTCCCAAGTGTACTTAAACTACGGGTCAGCCAACCAAAAGATAACTCATGGTGTTTGGTCCGGATGCCCATCAGTCACCACACAGAGCCGCCCTTCATCATTTGGGTTTCCTCAAAGGACCATCTCACAGTGAGAGCCAGAAGGTTAAGGGACCATAGCTGGATTAGATCCCTCCCTAAAGATGTAATGGTCTCACTCAAATGTGATGTTGGTAGTGTAGATGGTATAGACATGGGTGACTGGTGTTGCAGTGTATAAAAAGTGATGGAACAAAAAATGCAAAGAGTGAGTGACTTTAAAATAAGATAAACGGGCACTGTAAATAGTTTATTCTGGTGCTGCCCGTTTGTCTACTCTAAAAAGTAGGCAAGGTCGTCGGATAGATGTTGGACTACCCAGCTGAATATTTGGTCAGCATGTTTCTGCAAGTGGACGACATTAATTGTCTCTTGCTTTCATCAGGACCTTACAACTGGATACTACTGCAATGTGAATTAAGATAAAGAAAAAAATCATAAAGTGACACCCAGAAAGCAAAGGAACAATAACAGAGTTCAACCTGATAATCCTAGGTGTCCGTTATGTTCACTGCCTCATGAATCAGAATGCTGTTCCAATTCGTAAGGTGTGCCGACCTCACCCCACCTGGCCGCGGCCCAGGAAATAAGGGGAAGCATCGCTCTGTCCGTCGATACTTCAGGCTGGCGTCTGAGCCATCGGGGGAGGTCATAGAAATGTGAGAAATCATGTTGCATCTTCTTTACAAGTGAGCCATATAGAACGTTTGTAATCAGACAACAGCTCTAGAGGATTTTGCCAAACGTTTAAAGAGGTACAAGAGTGAGGAAAAACATCAAGATGTTGAATCAACAAATTCAGTGTTTATGGTCCCCACTTGTGAAAGTAAGGGAGGGAGGTCTTGGAACTAATATTAGTTTGGTGTATGTCATGGGATATATATTTATCCTCATTTATAATATTCTCATCTTTCTTGACATGTACAAAAGGGTGCTCAGATTTTTCTTATCTTTTTATATGCTGAGACTTAGACAGTTGTAAATATACTACTAGTAAAATACCTTTCTGAATTGAAAATAATCATAAAATGTGTGATTCAGGCCATTTGTGTCTAAACAGCTGTCTCTAACAACAGCTGCTACATTTTCCATGGTGTATAATAGCCTCATTTAGACATGTACAGCACAGTTGGAGCGGTGTGGGGTAATTTCGAAGTGTTGGCTATAGTTAATAAAATGATATGGACACAGTTGAAAGACGATAATCTCCTACCTCAACTGTATCTCTCAGAATAAGCATCAAACGGTGCTTGTTATATCTCTTATATGCAATATAACCTCTTTCCTCTATTATCTTCTTTCAAAATAACATTCAGCCTATGTGCAACATTGTGCCCGGCTCATCACAAACTTTACAACTTCTATCTTATATTTGGTAAGTACCACATGTAGGGATCTCATAAGCATTGTCTTTCGGTTAAGAGCAGAGGGATTTGTTGTCCCTCTCTGTTGGATAACTGACCATACTTCATCAGACATCTGAAAGTTAAATTCCTTTTTCCATGCTATAAAGTAAACATTATTATTGGGGTCCTTTCACAAATCTAATGGCGTGTACGGTGGACAAATTCCTTACTTCATTTGGTTCTGAAGAAACAATGATTATTAGAGTTTTATCTCTAGCAGCATTAGCCTGAGTGCGTGCTCAGTCTAGAAATTGCAGTTTGTAAAAGTGTCTGACAGCGGATGTTCTAAAGACTCCTTGCATGTGTTGGAAGCTATGAGCCCTGTATTTAAAAAGAGTTCTCCTAGCAGTGGAGGTGTTGTTATACTTTTAATACTCCTGCCTTAAAACTTAACTTTCTCTATCTCTTCACCTGAATGTATATATGGGAAAAGTATGTAAACACCTGAATACTCATGACCTCCATGAGAACTAGGCTCATTGTAAAGACCCTGTTTGCGGTTTCTTCTTCTTCTTCCTATCTCATGCTCAAACACTGCTCTGAAGAATCTATATATTTTTTTAATGATCGGCAGAAACAAATATTGACCTGCTTGCTGCCTACAAGGAATTTGTTGTATTAAGTCTAAGAAGCAACAAAGGAAGCCAATGCATCCAGGGTCTCCTCATTCCATTTGCCCTGTCTCCAGGTCCTCCAGAATGTATTAACCCCAAGCAAATCTCATCACGTTTCTCACATTTTTCGTAGACATACGCCTTGATTAACATAGAACTTTGCATCAGTGGTACTTTGGTGTGCACAATGTGCATTGATTTGAGACCCTGCAATCCTAATCAAGATTTACACTGTCTGAAATGGTGCCAATTTACAGACACAGGGCACTTACAAAACCATGCAGCATTCAGAGTTTAGAAATAGGTGTTGGACTGTCGATATCTTCTCAAGGTGACGTACTACAATAGCAGCTGGACATCGACATCGACTATTAAGTACATTTGTGTGTATATATGTTTTAATATAGCCTCATTTAGGGTTAGATGTAGGTAAAATAGATTTACCGATTTTTAATTACCGAATTTTACTGATTCTGTCATTAAAAATCGGTAAATCTAAGCTGTGGACATGTAGGTATTCCAGATGTGCTGGAATACCAAATCGGAAGTATTCGGTATTTACCGATTTGGTAAATACCGAATCGGTAATGCCCATTCATTCCTATGGGCTTTGAAGCCCATAGGAATGAATGGGCATTCCCGAATCGGTATTTACCGAATCGGTAAATACCGATTTTCACAAGGGTGCAGGGGGTGTCACTTTGACACCCTCTGGCACCCCCAAAACAGGCTCGGGTGCCATGTGGCAGGCATACATGCCCTAAGGGCGGGTCTGCCTGTCACATGACATAGGTGTGCATGCACACATGTGCATGCGCACCGGAATCGGTATTTTACCATCAAATTGGATTTGATGGTAAAATACCTATTCTGTAAGGCCTCTGGGACTCAGAAGAGTCCCACCTACATCTGGGAGCCTCAGATTCGGTAAATTTACCGAATTTTTATTTTACCGATTCAGTAAAATTACCGAATCGGTAATTTTACCGAATCGGTAAAAAAATGCCCCCTACATACCTGTCACCCATTTACCGATCGGTAACGGCCAAAATCGTCTGTTACCGATCGGTAAATGGCCTGAAACGGCCACCTACATCTGGCCCTTAGTTACAATCCAACCTAGAAACACAGGCATATTTAAACCTCTCAATGGCTGGTGTAATCGTGCTTTCAAGGTGAGAAATTATAGGAACATCCACATGTTTAATAGGGGCTGCAGTAAAGAGATTTCGACATCAGGAACATATTTTGCTGCCAAAAAGTGCATATTCAGAAGTGCAATTAGGTCCAATTTACACCTGCAGATTTTTTCACCTTTTTCCAAATAGAGAAATGACAATGAGTACTCCACAATTTCTAAGATTGTTGTAGATTTCTAGAACAAATTTGCTCCATAGAAGTAACCCAGCAGCAGCAGATTTCTGACTCTTTCTCTCTGAGCTTTGTGAATTTGGCCTTATTGCCACTTGCTACTGCAGCACCATGGTGACATTCCCATATATGTTGCCATTTATTTCATTTTCCTTCCCATGATGAGGCACAGACTTAATCCAACAATTCCCCCAGGGAGATATTTTCAAAGGTTTGCTGAAACCTACTGTCGGTAATACTAATTACTCCTTTCCAGGAACTCTGCTCATCATTCTGCCATCTTTCAAGGACAGACTCATTACTCCTTTTCAGATACTCTACTCATCTTTCTGTCATCTTTCAATAAAAAATAAAAAAACACAATCTGGCTTCCTAGAACAACTCTGACTTCTACTTCTCCAAGGGTTTGCCCGACTGCTTTCTCATCTCCCTCTCTAAAAGACTGAATCCAGATGCCACGTCTTTGCTTAGACCAGTAGCAGCGCGGTGCAGGAGGACGCGAGCCGGGAAGAGGACGTCAAAACTGCTGACGGTTCCTGTCCCCGTTCCCCACCCTCTCCCCGGCTGATAACCCTGCCGGCTCCTAACTCCTCAGCGCACCGGTCCCTATGATAGAACGGGGCCGCGAACCACCAACGTCAACCACCAATGCCAAGCGCTGACGCCATCCCCCTAATCTGCCTAATTACCTCGACTGGCCGCTTGGAGTTTGCAAGCAGAGTGGAGCGGAGCAGCTCCTGACTTTCGTGCCTGGACCTTCATGCTCCACAGGCGCTCCACATCCAGCGTTATTAGCTCGCTATCCGCAGCTTGTTCCCTGCAGCCTCAACACTCCTGTTACCTGTGGTCTCACATCCTGGACCGACGGACCACCGAACTACAGGAGGTATAGGGTAGCGGTAGCGTAAGGCAGCAAGTGGTAAGCGGGTGCTGTGGATCTGCTCCTTGCCACTTAGCCATTTTGCCATTCAGCCACTGCAGCCCACTAGCAGCTTTGGCCCGTCTTGTTCCTGTTCCTGTGCTGTGCTGCTTGCCACAAGCTCTCCTCACCCCGTTGCTGCTGTCTGTTGCAGCCTCTGCCACCATCCGCCGAAACCTGCCCGATATTGCTTGCCGCCTGCCGCCTTTCCGATTTTCTGCAGCCTCCATTTTCACCATTTACCACCCACGGCATGGGGGCAGTAGTGGAGGCAGCGGCGCGCGTTTGTGGTTTGCGGGTCTACGGGTCTGCTCTGCTGGGGTTCTGCTGGCCGTAACATCAGCGAGACTGCGATGAAAAGTTGAGGAGGCGGGGCGGATGGATACGGTTGGCCTACGCCCCATCACTTCTTGCAGTGAGCGGCAGCAGGCAACAACCAACTAACAACAAATAACTGCCCATGCCTCATCCTTCGCCCTCTGTCCTCCACCTCCCCGGTCTCCTTGAGCCTCACCAGCTTTAACAGCAGCCCTCTCAGCCCTTTCACCAGCACTTTCATCAGCACCAACACCTTCATCCGCCCTACATCAACCTCTTGGCCCCACTTGGTCTGGAGTGCAGTGTAGTGTAGTGCCCTGTGCGACATTAGGGGGCTGGGTAGCGCTGAGGCTAAGCAAGGCTGAGGCCCTTCCTGCTGGGCTGCTGGTCTATTAGTCTGGTGCCCGGGGAAGCCTGGGATGAGCAGCGAGAACAGAGCAAAGAGGATAGGAGAGGAGAAGAGAGGAGTGTGGCAGGCATCTTCCATGTGCAAAGAAAAGTGTGAAGAACGAGTCTGCTATATCAGCGCCTGACAGCTTCAGTAATTGGGACACCGGTAGACACTTATATTTCCAGCAACTGAGCTTCTATCCGGAACCTCCACCGGGCTTCCCACCTGTACAGTCCACTCAAATTCACTATATATTGTGTGTTAAATGTGGTAAATCAGACACAGCCCACAGAGTCAGTCATGAGATCGGGCCGAGTAAGGAAGACCCCCATGAAGTTAAAGCAAGCACAGAAGAGTCAACTGGGCTATGAGTGGGGTCAGTATCTACTAAAAAGAGCACAGAAAGTACAGAACGTATCCCAGCCATGGGCCCTATCAGCTTCTGCTCTGGCGCAAACTCTCCCATTAACTGCGATTACGCAAGTATAACGCTAAGAATGGGCGAATTAACCACTTATCAACCAGTTAACCCTACGCAGTCACCAGGTACACAAGGGAGACAAGGGAACTGTGCCCTTTTAAGTATCGACGGCGCCTTTCAAAAGAAAAACCTTGCACTTTGCAACCCAAAATTTACACGAAATTCGCGTTTTTGAAAGATCCGGGCACAGCAATCTATTCAAAGAGCGCAAATGTAAAAGGGTTGCAATCGCCATTACAGCCAGAGAGGTTTGGACCAACTCATCAGCCAACTAATCAGCCAACCATTCAGCCAGCTGATCAGGCCCTTCCTACGTCACTTACCACGCCATTTGAGCTTCAATCCGAACCTTCACTTCACCAATTTAATAACCAAGTTGAAAATCAAGTCAAATCCAATCAAAGAAAAACATCTACGACAGACAACCAGATTCCACCAAAGATTGCCGTTGACACCAGCCAACCAATCAGCCAGCCTAATCAGCCAACCAATCAGCCAGCCTATCTGGCTCCCCCTACGTCACCTATCACGTCATTTGAATCTCAACCCCAAACTTCACCTCACCAATTCATAACCAAGTTAAAAATCAAGTCAAAACCGACCAAAGGAAAACATCCGCTGACTTCACCAAAAAGCACTGTTGATACCAGGCTAGTTGAAAATGCCTCTGAAGAGGAAATAGCGGCAAGAACTGGAATTGACACATTAGGGGGCACGTCCCAGAACCAGCTACCAGATCGATTGAGAATGGCTCCCTTGTTGTCGCCAAAAAACAGCTCCCCACTCCAGCAGAATAAATCAAAGTCAGGCGAATCGAGTGCATCAAATTATCTAGGGGCCCCCCACAGCACCTTGGTCATTAAACTATCAGAACGCCACACGATGTCTCCTTATGAAGACTCGCATATATCAAGCCTGGACTTTTCTTTCCTGGACTCACAGGAGTTGCTTCATATAATCTAAAACCTGCTAAAAATAACACATCTGCTGTACCACTTAACACACCACTACAGGGAAGAAGCAATTTCAACAATATTGCGCCCACTGACTCAATTTGGGCCTCAATTTTAAGCTCAATGCAATATTCAACCACAGCTCTACAATATTAATCGCATAAAATGGACTTACAGATTACGGTCCTTCAGACATTGGCAAACACTAACAGCAAATGACCCAGATAGAAGGAACACCCCAATAACAAATGAGAGGCACGAGTTAACATTAACAGTAAAAAATCCAGGATCCCGGAAACATATCACGAAAGATCAATCCCAGGGGGCACCATCTAATGAAGTTCACCTGTTAAAAAATGAGGATCAACAAAAACTGTTGAAGGGAGATCCTGCAAAGCGGAGCTGCTTACCCAGCAAAACCAAGTCTCCATTTGCCCTTCAGTCAATCTCTCGTAAATCTGACAACAAAGGAGCAGATCAGAACAACCCTCTGCAACTAAGGCCCCACTCACAGGACAAAATTCTTACTTACAGAATCAAGGAAAGTACAACCGAAGAAGTGGTCAGTATCACTCTCATTCCGGAATACAAATCACGGGGCGAGATGACATATTAGATAGAGGGAACATTCTACAACTCTTAAGCTCCATCCCGACCCTCGGAAATATAAACTCATCGGACTTACTTTCCATAGAATTCCTTCCAAATAATAACTGATTGCGCCTGGAGGTGACGAGGACAAGATGGAGTTTAAATGAAACTGCAAACAACATCAAGGAAGAGGAAAACACGCTCAAAAACTGGGGTATAAAAATGGCAGTCGAGTTGAAATCTCCTTATCCAACCCCGTTCTCAAAAAACCCCAACCATCGTCCCAGACAAAACTACCACATCAGTATTTAGAGGGGCAAGAAGCAGAACCCTCGGCAAACTCACTGCTTGTATAGAGGGATCTAATTTAAGCAGAAGCTCAGGGCCATTTACTTCAATTGTGAAATCGGGACTAAAGGCACAGTTGCAAATAACACACACATTACTAACAGATCGTCCAAACTGACAAGAGTGTGATACCTCACAGACATCTCTACTTGTGCAAGGTCAAATTAAGCTCTGCATTTGGTACATTAACGGCCTGGCAGCCAAACTGGTCGACCACGAAGTAGTCAATTATTTGAAAACATTTGATTTAATACTTCTCCAGGATTCTGGGAAGACAACGCCAAGGAACTGCAAGGATATTCCTCCTACTTTGTCCCGGCAACAAGGGTTTCTAATTTTGGGTGCTACTCGGGAGGACTAATGATGTTGGATGCAGCAACCACAATTGGCTCAATAAAACCTATAGAGGGAAAAATTACATCACCCAATACAGTCCACACAATACAAGTAAAGCTCAAATTCAACAATAATTCACAAGACGTTATATTAGTTAACATTTACATGCACCCCAAACGAAAACAAAAATCTGTAAAGGAGCTGTCAAATGAAATAAAACGGATCACGGATGAGCAAGACACTGCCCACATAATCGTTGCTGGCGATTTCAATCTACACCTTTTTGGGGTAAGCCAAGATGGATGATGGCCCTGTGCATGAACGTACATCACTTTGGAGGATACCAAATCAGGGCCAAGGGAACAATAGCAAACCCTCAAGATGGGCCAAACATCTGCTACAAGAACTGGAACATCTAAATTTAAGAGCTTTGAATGGCCGCTTCTTGGATGATAATCCACCAGCTGCTACTTTTCACTCCTCAAAAAATATCCTCCTATTTAGATTACACATTTGTAACACTAGCCATGTTCGATAAAATAGCAACCTTCAAAATAGGTGATTTGGCTCAGAGCGACCACTTCCCACAGGTAGTATTGTTGAATGCGAGGCCGGCTGCTACACTAGACACTTGGAACCTGATTGCAATCGAAGAAGTCTCTAAACTTAAGCGCTTAAGGTGCAATGCCAATAACATTGAAGCTCTATTAACCTCTACCAAAATTTTGAGAGAAAGAGAGAAAAAGGTACTAGGACCTCCATTGTAACAGCATCGGAAAACGTCATTACTACTTTCAGTGGTAACTTTGCGACCAGGACTGGAACCAAATTAAGACAACCAGATGACAAAATATTAAAAGTGTCCTCCAGCCCGGAAACCATGAGCCTCAAACGCACCACAAACCGAACCCTTCGGCAATCGTGAAAAACACCAGGGAACTTGGAGCTGTGGTCTACTCTTGGACAAACAAAGGTACTACTGAGAAAGAGGATGTGGAGAAATATAAAGAAGCAGAATGACGAAATGTGGGTTAAATTATTGCATGATGCCAAGCAACACATTATTGCTAAGTTTTGGCAAACAATTCATAAGCTAGAGCGACCGAATCATCCAGGAATCAGTTCCAACATAACAGAGGCCGACTGGGTAGATTACCTCTCTGCCCATTTTAACAACAAGACAGGGGAACCAAATAAGGGACCTGGCACCGCTGTACCGGACACCGAACCCGCTAATAAGGGAAAAGCGATACAAAACTGTACAACCAAAGCTCACTAGGTCAGCAGCACCAACATCCTTAAGCAACAGGGGATCCTGACGGCTGCCGATTTAGCCTCTACATAGCTTACTGTGGAAGTAGGATGCACCCCCATGGAAAAACAGATAAAAGTTCTAATTACCAAGGGTAGAGATATGGGAGCACCCGGCCCAAATGGGATTCCCCCGATACTGTATAAACACAATGCCATCTTTTGGAGCAAGGCTCTACTACCAGTCTTCAAGGGCTTAAACACCACAGTCACCATTCCAGAATCTTGGAAAGGATCTATTTTTAGCCCAATCTTTAAATAAGGCAAAAGAAATTATCCAAATAATTACTGACTGATTGCCCTCCTCGACGTAGACGCTAAATACTACGCCGGAACAATCCTGGACGAGTTCACATCCTGGGCCTCAAACAACTCGATTATTCCCATTAATCAAACTGGGTTCCGCAGTGGTCAAGGAACTACAACTAACACATTAGCTCTAACTTTGTTAATGGATGCTGCCAAAGTTTACAAAACTCCCCTTTTCCTGTGTTTTATTGACTACACAGCTGCTTTCAACCATGTCGATCGTTCGAAACTTTGGGGAAAACTGGATAAGTGGGGTATACCAAACACCCTCTTGGGCCGGCTAAAACAGCTGCATACAGACACATGGATCAGGGTCCAACTAGGTGCAGGGTCACACATCTCAAAACGAAACATGACCTTGAAAGGCCTCAAGCAGGGGTGTGTCCTTGCCCCAATCCTTTTTAATTTTTTTCTGTCCGACCTGCCTGGGGAGCTGTGTATCCCATGCTATAAAATTGGGAAACAAGCTAATGGCAAACTTGCTATACGCTGATGACCTGGTCTTAATCAGCAGGACACTGATTGGTCTTCAGCATCTACTAAATACAACAAGCTGTTTTTCTACTCGTAATTCCCTCAAAATAAACCTTAGGAAGACTACAATTATGGCAGTCAACTACCACAAAAACAAGATCAATAGTTGGTTCCTTGACGGCCAAAATTTGGATCAAGTATAAAGGTATAAATACCTGGGAATCCTAATGGATCAGAAAAGCTTATTCAAACTTCAGTTAGAATTCATGCGAAGAAAGGGGACTACAAGATATTTAGCACTGAAGTCACTGAAGAGACGCCTTCCCAACCTCACGCTCGATCCCTTTTTACAGGTCCTAATGGCCAAATTGCTGCCAACATTGACATACAGGAGTGAGGCTCTAATAGGTAAGAATGCAGCAGTTTTAGACGTTATAATATCCAACTCCTACAGAGCAATTTTCCACCTCCAAAAATATGTCTCCCCGGCTCAAATTTGGTTAGAATTTGGGATCCAAAGACAAATGGTGGAAAGAAAAAGCACCCACATCAAAAGTTGGCAAAAAATCAGAAGTGCTGAGGCAGGATCTTTAAACTCCCACTTATGAAAAACCTTGCTCAATCAAGAAAAAAGCCCAGCTGGGGACTATCTGTTTGACTCTATGCAGGTCCTGGGCTTATCTGAACTCTGGGCCGCTCAAACGGATCATCTTTCTTTCGAAAAAGCATTGCGAAAACAACATCCATGCTATCTGTCTTAGATGACAAAGCAACTTTTACTAAAGAAGCCCATAGCTGGATAGTGCTTAGTGACTATGTAAGGCTGAAACCTCAAGCCTACTTGAGTGCCAGAATCAAGATAAGCAGGAAGGAAAACTTTTTAAAGTTGAGCCTGGGAGTAATTGCGATCAAACCCCACCTTCCACCATGGGAAAGAAAGGAAGGCACTCCGACTTGTCGTCTATGTGGAAGTGGGAAGGAAGACATCACTCACGTTATCTGCAACTGCCCCTATTTAAAAGACATAAGATGCACTTTGTTATGTCCTTTTTTTAGGTATCATGGCATCCAGTCCTGTAGGCAGGCAGTTAAGCTTTGCTTCAATCCCAGTAATGTCCAGCTTAACTGTCAGCTAACAAAAATTTTTGAGATGGTAACTAAGAGACTTAAAACCTTGTCGTTGTCCGAAACCCGCTAAAATGCTTTTTAAGTGTAAAATTAACTCACTATCTTGTTTTAGTTGTACTTGCACTTTAATTACCAAGACTCTAATCTGGACAATGGACATGGTTAAGCTGTGCCATCCTACCAGAGAAGTTGTGGTAGTCATTGTCAGATATCATTACATTAGTCATAAGAGTCTATGATAAACTCTTTAAAACAGCTAATTGCATATGCAGCTGATGTCCTTTTTTACATTATGTGGTTTTAATTGCTTTTAATTGTATTTATCTGTGTATATAATCTTTTTGTAATGCATTTGCAAAGATTTTTATTAATCAATCAAGCAAAATAAATTATCTTATTTTTATTTTCCCTCTCTAAAAGAAATATACTCTCGCCTCTACCATTAAGTCTGATTCTCCTCTATTTGTATGGTTCGTACTAATTCAGAAAGACTGTGCATTTCGACAGCATAAGTGTCATAACTAGAGAGTACTGATTCCACTTGTACCATCAGAATATGTTGATCTAGTTCCTGGCTAGCACACAGTGTGCCATCTGGACCTCTATCCAGGGGTCTCCAAACCGGTCCTGGAGGGCCGGATCCATGCCAGATTTTTAAAATTACTACACGTATCTCAATGGGGATATCCCAAAAAATCTGGCATGGATCCGGCCCTCCAGGACCGGTTTGGAGACCCCTCTAAACCTTACAAGGTACCAGATGGTGCCTGAAACCTCAAAACATGATGCCTTTGTGGAAACAGATTTACCAGTGGCATACCTACACCTTGAGCCGCCCGTGGCGATCCCTGTGTTTCCCTGCATTTGCATCCCACAGAGGATGCATGTAAGAGAGAGGAGGGGTGCTGGCGATTCCTGTGATGGCCACAGGTAAGAGTAGATGGGAGGCTGCTGCCCCTAAAACTGATGCTGCCTGAGGAAGAACATCCCCCTCTTCCCTTTGCTACTGAGATTTACCTTTCCGTTTTTAAATCAAACATGCCCAAAGGGAGACACAAGGAAAACACAAATTGACATTTTCAAACATTTTTTAAAGCAAATGGATTCCTGTGTAAAATATGTGTGCTGCAATTGTGAGTAGAATAAAGCAGAGCATAGTAATCAGCATTATGAGAATGGTTAAACAGATTAGCAATTCAACTCTTGTGCATTTACATTGATTATACCAATACATATTATTGTACTCCTACCTACCACTGCCTTGCCTAGAGAGCATATGCTGGGATGTATTCTGCTGGATACTTTAGAGTGGTCTAAATCCCCCTTTTGCTGTGCGCATGGGTCACCTGAAAGCTAGTCTTGGTGAAGAGCAAGTCGCCGTCCCTCTCTGGATAGTGATGGAATTTAGCCAGGCTAGAATTCAAGCATGTGGAGACTGCAACAATCCATCCAAATGTGCCTCTGCCTAAACAAAGGCATAGTGCTGTTTATATAATAAAACTGAACCCATTCGTACTGTGCCTGAATTTAGGTCTGGCTGTCATGTTGATTCTACCCACCCTGAGCTGTCACTGCACAGACAGCAATAAACAAGGCCAGTCTGCGCAGTGTTCTGGGTCTTTGAACAGAATTTTCTAAGGTATGATAATATACCTATGAGGAAATGTAATTGTAAGCAAACCTTTTCTGAGAACACTATCTCATACAGGCGCGTAAGCAAATGTGTGCTAAAAGTAATTGTTTAAAAAGATGTCAACTTTAAAACGTGTACATGTAAAATGGAAGTGTTTGTGCACCAGACTCTTGCCCTGCCTTCATATTCACACTTAATCCTGAAGCTTTATATTCTGCTTATACCCTGCTTTAACCAACCCTTGCAATTTCTATCTTGCCTGTGCTACTGTTTCTGAGTTATGGAAGCATAGTCTAGTTATACCTCTCTTAAAAAAGTCTACAGTGTATCCCAAAATCCACAGCAATTATTGACCCATTTCATCACTCCCATTTTCATATGCATTTTTGGAAAACATTTATACTGATCAGCTTACACACTATCAGGAACACAATATGTTATTGGATCTGGTTCACCAAGGGGCTTCACTAAGCTCCACTCTCTTTTACTGCTGCATTTCCCCTTTTGCCACCCTTGTACACATCTTTGGTTTTTTTTGTTTTTAGGAATTTTTTGTTAGAATTTTGCAAAAACAATACATAAGCCATAAGGAACAGAGTGATTTAACAAAAGGAAGAAAATCAAATGGCATATGACAAAGTTAAAATATAAGCTAAAAGGGGAAGAGAAGAAAAGAAAAGAAGGGAAGGATACCATTGAGATTGCTTGGGAAACTGATTTGTCTGTTTCTTTCTCTATTGCTACGTGGATCGATTATGGTCCAAACTATTTAAAGTTTCCATTGCTGCACGCATTACTCAATCTTTGTTTTTCATTTATCATAGAGCTGTTGTTGCGCCTGTTAGTATTCATAAGTTGTCTTCAACTTCTTCCCCACTTTGCTGGTCATGTTCCAAAGAAATGGGCACACTTAAACATAAATTATACGATCGCCCCTCTGTTTTATCCTTTTGGAATTCTATTTGGAATATTTGCATGCCAATGTTTCAATGTTCATCCTCTTTATCATTTTTTGAATGTTTTTATTAGGTTGTTTATCAACTGATATTGATATTGTATCCTCTAATGCCAGATTACATGATCTTTTTATTGCTCTTGCTTTTAAAGTGATTTTATCGTGTTGGAAAGATAACTCTAAACTTTTTGTACATACTTGGTGGAATTTCATTAGTGATGAACATAAGATTTCTGTCGCTTCATCTTCCTCTGTTTCCCTAAAAATTAAATCTGATCTCCTTTGGCTCCCTTTTACTTCCTATCTCTCTTCCAAATCCCCCTGTTGATCTTTTGTTCTTTCCTTTTCTTGCAAGTATTCCCCCTTTATTTATACTCCCTTTCTCTTCCTTTCCCTTCTTGTTCCTTCTTTCTTTTCGTTCTCCTTTCTCCTTCTGTATCCTTCACATCTTTGTTTTTTAACATACTACTGTCTTACATGGACAATACAAAGATCCTCTTGCTGAGCACCATCACTGCAGATAACATCACACCAATCATGGAACACCTCAACTTCCAGCTCTAAAACGCTGACAGAATGACCATCAGAGGCACCCTTGTCTACAAACCCTCAGAACCACACCCCAGATCCTACAACACAATCCCTGAATTCATCCCTTCACTAACCATTGACTTTAAGCACTTCATCTTCTTCACTGACCTCAACATCCACCTTGACGACTCCATAGATGCTTACTCTGCCCACCTCTTGAAAAGCATGAGCAACATCAGCCTCACCCAACTGGTGACCAAACCTCACATCCTGTGCAGGACACATGCCAGACCCTATCTTCATTGCCAGCAACAGAGTCAAGTACAGTTCTAACTAATTTGGACCGATCATGCCATCATTCACTTCACCATTGCAGCATCCCCTTGCACCACCCCCACCAGGACTCCCAGCTTCCCTCACCGCAGCTGGACCAACGTTATAAGGGCCGAATGGACTGACACCCTCAAAACCACCCAGCCAGACTCCGCAACCAACCTGGAATAGGCTATTCAGAATTCCCGGGCTAGATCATCAACTTCGCTAACAGAGTCTCCAGCATCAAACCAGCCAAGACCAGCAGATTCACCAAACCAGACAGCTAGTACACACCGGAACTCAGGACAATGAAATGCAACTGCAAGTGACTAGAAAGAAGATGGCGCACCAGCAGAGATTCCACAGACAGAGTGTCAGGAGCAGGTTCTTCAGGAGCAGTACCCTCCAATGCACACCTTCTGGTAGCACTGACTTGGTGAATATATTGCACCAGATGCTCAGAGTGGCTAGACAGGGGGGAAGGGTTTTGGGGAGTTACGGTGAGGAGGTACTGCTGGGAGGGAGACCTTGAATGTCAATGACAAATGCGGGGAAGAGTTTTGAAGAAGGTACTGCAGGGAGTGAGACCTTGAACAGTGATGACAAATTATTAGGGTTAAATCTATGAAACACTGGACTAAACACCAGAAACCTTTTGATTGATAAACAACTCTAACTTTCCTCTTACCTGTTATGGATTTAAAGGTTTGAGTCTTTAACAACTTCAAGGCTTTTAGGCATTTGTGTAGGTAAACATAGCAACTTAATCCATAATCTACCTTATAGAGATGCTTGTTTGTAATTGTCCTTTTCTAATTCACTGCAATCATTAATATGCCACTCAACAGTTTATTCACTGTTGTCTTGTGCTATTGTCCACACATCTCTCATGCCTGTGATCTTAGGTATTGATTCACACCCTTTGGTTTTTTCAGCTGTGCTGATGCAAATTTCCTTGACGCTCTATGGCACAGTCTGTAAGATGCTTCATTGTTAAGGTTAATATGCTTAGTCTTTGTTTTCTATCTGCCCTAATCATAGGGGTGACAGGGCTTGTTTATACTCTTTTGCATGTGCTTCTTAGATCAACAATTATGCGGCTGAAATGTTCAAAATTCGTTTAGGTAAGGTCAAATGAAGGATTCTCTAACTATTACAGCGGCCAGTCTGATGTATGTGTATTTCCTACCAAAGTTCTGCTGTTGGGATTACTCTGGAGCTGTGTCTGCAAGGTACTCTGTATTAATAACGAGCACATGTCATCTGGTGGGGCCCTGTTTTATAGGCTGTCAGGGACTTTAATTATTACTGACCACAAGTGATGCGCATAGTTAATCATAGCGCTCCTGAAGATAATGTCTGTAAGCAATATACATTGAGGAAACATGGCAATTGCTGATTTACACAGGCAGCGATGCAAGCACAATCAATCACATAATACACAGGCACTCCTGAGGCACCAAACCACATAAGCTATAAATGTTTCACAGTCATGCAACAGAATCACCCAAGGACAGGGCTGACCATACATAACACTGAGCCATTTTCATGTCAATTCTCAACAAATTCTGCCAACACCTTAAAGACACGAAAAGAGGCATCCTGGCAGAGTTCTCCAGCCTGTCTTGTACAGAGAAGAAATCTACCCTTCCCAGAATATTTGCGGCTCTGTGGTGGATGATTTCCACAACAAGATTTCATCTACATTAACTTCGAACCCCAGCCAACCAACCTCTACAACCTCCGCACACCACGGTTCGCTCCCAAACCCGCCCACTCACTGCATAGGTACAGCTCACCACACAGAACATCACAGCCATCATGAACACCCTCCAATCCAGAGCACCCTGACCCACGTACCCATACCTCCATTGCTTTTTCTACCTCAGGAGCAGGAAAAT
Organism: Lissotriton vulgaris; assembly: GCF_964263255.1. Lineage (NCBI taxonomy): Eukaryota > Metazoa > Chordata > Amphibia > Caudata > Salamandridae > Lissotriton > Lissotriton vulgaris. The sequence goes on from NC_141687.1 coordinate 2,081,471,234, forward strand.
CAGCTCCAAACTCAACTCCATTCTCACCACATCCTTCACCAAGTCCGCCTTATCCACCGGATGGAAAGATGTGGAGGTCAGACCCATCCTCAAGAAACCCTCTGCTGACCCTAGTGAACTCAAGAACAACCACCCTATTTATCTTGCTGCTACCCTTCCCCGCCAAAGTCCATCAGAAGGACATAAATCACAAGTTCATTGAACAGCTGGAGAGAAGCAAACTGCTGGACTCCTCTCAATCCAGTTTCTGCACCAACCATAGCACAGAGACTGCCCTGATCACTGACTACATCAGATCCCTCCTTAACAGGGGTGAAGCAGGTCTCCTTATCTTCCTCGACGTTTCTGCAGTGTTTAACAAGAAATTACACCACACACTCATCAGGAGACTTCACCACATCAGTATCCAGGGAGACACCCTCAAATGGATCGCACCCTTCCTCATAGGACAACCCCAGAGAATTTACCTACCATTCTTCATCTCAGAACCAAAGTGCAACATCTGTGGTGCCCCTTAAGGTTTCTCTCTCAGCCCCACCCTGTTCAAATGATGCCCCTGGCTGACATCGTAAGAACCCATGGCTTTGACATTATATCCTAAGCAAACAACACCCAGCTCATCCTCTCACTCTTCAAAGACACCTCCATCATGTGGGCCAACTTCCACAAACACCTGACTGAAGCTTATCATGGACAAGATGAAATTTCACATTTTGGGGAATAACACCTCCCATGGAACAACACCTGGTATCCCTCAAAACTCAGACCCAGACCTACAGACCAAGCAAGAAACCTTGATATCACCCTGGACAGCAAGCTCACCATGCAATGGCAGGTCAATGCGGTCTCCTCCTCCTGCTTCCACACACTCCTATTGCACTGAAAGGTCTTCAAATGTCTCTCCATCAGCATCAGGAAAATGTCACTGAAGCCCTAGTCACCAGTCAAACAGTTTAGCAGTATAAATGCTTTATTATATATATATAATTAGTGGGCGGGCTCTGAAGCCAGGAATGGAGATCCTGGTAACATGATATTTTCACCAAAGAAAGAACCCAACACCGACTTACTGGCTTGCTCGACTTTTAATCATCAAGAAAAGCGGGGGCCCCCGGCAAAATGGAGATGCTTTTGGAATGTTAATTGAGGGGATATGGTCCGCTCGTGGAAGCGCCAGCAAAAGGATTGCCATTGCTACGTGGCAGTTTTCCGCTCGAGAAAGGGAGAAGTGAAAGTTAGTTATTTTTCTGACGGCACCGCATGACAAGCGCATATTGTGGGACAGCAGAGATACCTGCACTATGCTTTGGTGATTTTAGCAATTATTGGGACACTGTCAATGCACTCGAATATTGCAAAATTGAAAATATGCTGTGCCTCAATGCACAAGAAAGGAACATTGTATTCTGGGGCTTGCAGTCTTGCACAAGCCTTGTGACCACTGGGACTACTAAATGAACATAACACTCACCTGTGACCAAGGCCTAGCGGCTGAAACGCGTAAGGATTGGGTGTGTCATCTTTGCTTTCCTTGACGGATAAAAGTCTAGCTTGCCAGTCGGTGTTGGACTCTTTCTTCGGTGAAAATATTGTGTTACTAGGATCTCCATTCCTGGCTTCAGAGCCCACCCTGCAGGACCGGGGGCCCCCGGCAAAATGGAGATGCATTTGGAATATTTATGTATACATAAATATATATCGTAGCAATCCTGACCTCTGTCAACGCGGTATCAGACAGGCGCAGACCTCTTCTCCTTTCACAAATCAATTCAAACTTTGAAGTAAAGCGCCATCACACCATCAATTGTGTCAGCAGTGGTAATTTATTTTCGGCTAATACAGAGCAAGTGCTCTCCTCGACGCGTTTCGCTCCGCAGGCGGAGCTTGGTCACATGACGCGCCCAAAGTAGGTGTTATATTATATAGTGTTTAAAAAGCTCTATCACCCATGAAAAAAGGGATGAAAGGCACAAATAAACACGATGGCATAGAATCAAACAATGAATTCATTCATGGCTGCTTGTATAAAATGCAAACAAGAAAAACACATAGTAACAGTGGGAGCATAGTGCTCCTATTGCAAAATCATGAGGTGGCCAGATAAAATCTATTACATGACGGTTAATGCATAATCAATGAGAGTCCCAAAAGCGACATTGCCCGAAATTAATTAACAAATATAGGTTTTGAATGAAACTTGAATCAAATACAAAATGTGTGTGTGTGTGTGTATATATATATATATATATATATATATATATATATATATATATATATATATATATATATATATATACCTATATATATATATATATATATATATATGATCAAGTGAACTGTATGCTCAATATGGCAACACACTGAATATATTGATTTAGAAACTCTATAGTCTCTTTTATCGTTTTTTTGTATTATCTATTGAAGAAGTTGATTGCTAAAACTATAAATAAAATAATACATTGCATCGTAATCCTTTTTTACAACAAATCAGTGGTAGAGACCACTTTTTGTATCATGTAAGGCCATGCTTTTTTCTGTGTTTCTATTTATGCATTGGAATAGTTTCTGGTACTCAAAAAAAGTTTCATGATCTTCTTTGTCTAAGCACATTCAACATATTATTCTTGAAGGGTTTCTATTCTTATTACAAGGATTTAGTTATAATGTTGCAAACGTTCAGAAATTTATTGACAAGCTTACCTTGAAATATTACATTATATTTACAAAAGAATCTAAAACATAGGCAAAAAAAGCCAATTCTTATTTAATTCTTATAAAACATTTTAGCAGCAGGGAAACTATTGATAAGCTACAGCTCATTTTCAAGAGTGCTTTCGTCCAAGGCAGTAAGGAATTAAATAGAATTTAAAAGTTCAAGGTCAGTCAAATGCTCTTCTCTTGGGTCTTCTTTCAACCTCAAACAATATTACTTAAGAGAATCCGTCTTTGCTGACTATCACAGACTACAAAGAAACGTGTTTCTGTGAGAGAGGTAGGTCAGTTTAGTTCAATATGGCGATGGTTTGTGGATAATGGCGGGTCTATCACTAAATAAAAAACTGAAATAAATGCATCTTGGAAAAGGGTGAATACTTCAGCATGCAAACAATTGCAATCACTCGTGTCAAAATGCGTAAACAATATTGTGCAACATTGGTTTTTGGTTTTATACATATTTTGAAACAAAAAGGAAAAATGACTGATATTTTTCAACACAATATGATGTTCTGTCGTTATCACTGACACGATTGATGTTTTTTTGATATAATATCCATGTATACGTTTTCAGTTTTTGTTGTCTTTTTCAATATCGCTAGACGTTCCTTCTGCTCCTCAAGGAACAAGAGAATGATATTTGTTGTTGCAACCGTATTTCATCCAAAGTATGTGGCCATTGATTAACTCCTTAACTGCCCCACTCCCCCTGGTGAGACCTTTTTAGGCCATTAAGGGTTGTTTGTGCATGTAACTCCATAACGTTTTGTCCACTTAGTCCTTTTTTTTCAACATGCTGGGGATTATAAAGGTACACAGAGTTTGTGAATTATTCCTATAGGAGACTGAGAAAATATTCAAAACTAGGGGTGGGCGGCCAGCTACGCTCCGTGCACGGAGTGTGCGTAGTGCCGCCTACTCTGCATTTTGCGGAGCGGGCGTAGCCAGGCGGCACTACGCACGCTCCGCAGACGGAGCGTAGCTGGCCGCCACCCGCCTCCCTCCCGCCCTCCCTAAATACTTTCAATTAAAGGAGTCAAATAATTAAAATGCACTTACCTTGCCCGCCGCTGCCCGCCGCGTCCCCGGGGCTCGCTATCTTCCGTCTTCCGTCTTCTTTACTAATGCGCATGCGCGGCGGGCCGCGCATGCGCATTTTCTCGTGAGAAATGCGCTTGCGCGGCCGTCCGCGCATGCGCATTAGTAAAGAAGACGGAAGATAGCGAGCCCCGGGGACACGGCGGGCAGCGGCGGGCAAGGTAAGTGCGTTTTAATTATTTGACTCCTTTAATTGAAAGTATTTAGGGAGGGCTGGAGGGAGGCGGGTGGCGGGGCTGGCGGCCAGTGGTGTTTGCGGAGTGGGGCTACGCGGAGTGCGGAGGTGGGCGTAGTTTCTCGCCCACTTCGCGTAGCTCCGCGAAGCCCCACTCCGCCCACTCCGCCCAGGGTTATTCAAAACATAGCTAAATTCAGAGTATTGAGGAAAAATAGGAAATCAGTGTTCCGGATAAAAGAGTATGATTTTTCCCCTAAAAGTTGCATCAGTTTACGAGTTTCTGTGCTAAGCTTACAGAAACATGAGTAACTGAATTAAGATGCCAATTTGTTTACCACAGTTTTGGCATTTTTCCTATATTTTGTGCCTCCAACCTACTTCCAGTATGTGATGGCAACCGATGTAAAATCCACAAGAGAACCAATAAACCTATAGATTTCTAAAAATTAGACAACATCCTAAATTTAGCAAGGAGTCATATGTGCAGATCCCTCAAGATCTCACCCAAAAAACTAACTGTAAGAAAAAATAGCCATTCATGACAACGTTTTCATCAGTAGCATTTTGTCACAATGAGCGGTTTACAAAGCAATATGCATTTATATCTGCTATACCCCTCTGGTTACAGGGATATAAAGAGTTTGTAGGTTCTCTAAGAACCTGAGGTACCCACAGCCGTTAAGTGAGCCTCAATGTACAATGGCGGTTCATTGTGCACCGAGTACAGACCAATTCATATGGTGAAATATCTGAAAAATTGGTATCAATGAAACCTATGAATTCTGGAAATCAGCACAAGATAGGGAGATTAGGACCAGTTATTTATACATCTCTAAATATTTGGGTACCCGTACAAGCATATAATTTCAAAGTGTCTTCTTTCCTACACAGTGGCTTACATTTGGAAGGAACAAATACAGCAAAATGCAATTTGTAATAACAAATGTTCATCTATTCAAAGCTCCCACATGCCTTAGTATAAAAATGGCACCTCACTTGTGTGGGTAGGCCTAATGCCAGCAACAAGATTGATTCAAAACGCAACATGGACACATCACATTTTTCCCCTGAAAACTGACTGTTTTTTCCAATGTGGGTGGGTATGGGTTGTGGGCCCTATGTCAGGCAGCACATATCAACACCTGGCAAACCTAAACATTTTTGAAAACTAGACACCTTTGAGAATCCAGAGTAGGGAGTTTTGTGTGGTTCTCAGAAGATTTGTTCACCCAGAATCTTTTGCAAATCTCAAACTTTAACTAAAAAGACATTTTCCTAACATGTCTGTGATCGACAGTTCTGGACTCTGTAGAAAGCCACAAACCTCCTACCACCTATCATTCCCCCAAGTCTCCATATAAAAATGGTACCTCACTTGGTTAGGTAGGTCTAGTGCCTGCAACAGGATACGACCCAAAATGTAACATGGACACATCAGATATTTCTAGAAAAACTGATCCTTTTACACAAAGTTGGTAGCCGTATCTTTGGGCCCTAGTTCACACGCCACCTATGGAAACCTAAACAACCTGCACATTTTTGAAAACTAGACACCTGGGGAAATCCAGGGTGATGTGGCCAGCATAGTTTTGCCATGTTGCCATACCCAGAATCCCTTGGAAGCTCAGACTTATTCTAAAACACACATTTCCCTCGCATTTCTGTGATTGAAAGTTTTGGAATCTGCAGGGAGGCACATACCTCGTACCATCTTGCATTTGCATTTGCAGGTCTCCTGAGAAAAATTGCACCTATCTTGTTTGAGTAGGCCTAGTATCTGCCATAGGAAAAGGTCCAAAACGCAAACATGGACAACACGTTTTTCCAAAGAAAACTGACCGTTTTTTTGTAAAATGGCTAGCTGTGGATTTTTAGGTCTAGCTCAGCCGACGCCTAAGGAAACCTAGCAAAACTGTACGTTTCTGAAAACTAGACACCTAGAGTAATCCAGGGTGGGGTGAATTTGTGGGTTTGCATCAGTTTTTATACCCAGAATTTTTTGCAAACCTCAGACTGTGTGTTAGAAATGGGATCTCTGGCTGGCTAAGGCTTGCACCAAAGCCAGGCAGAGACCAACACTCTATTCAGGACAAGGGAGTTACACATCAAAGATAGCCCCTGCTTACTCCCTTGGTAGCTTGGCATGAGCAGTCATGCTTATCGCGACTGTTATGTGTAAGGCATTTGCGCACGCGCACAGCAACAACATCACAAGCACATCATAAAAGGAACTCCACACAAGGTTATATCAAATATAGCCTTTGTATTCTCATAACACTTTATAATAGTAAACACATAATATACATGGTGCCACCTGGCACTAGGTCATATCGACAAGGAATTACATCAACTGGAAAGGGCCCAGTGGACCACTGTCAGAACCATCACAAAGCGAACTTAGTAATAGTAAAACAGATCATAAACGTACAACCAGTAACCACTGGTAATTACTGTACTTAGCATCAGCCTGTAACATAAACTGCATTATGCACAGTATGACATCAGGCATGAATTACATTATGCACCAACCTCACCAGCATAAACACATTATGCAATTCTCTCACAAGTCTAAACACATTAGACCCTAACCTCCTAAGCATAACTCACATTAGGGGCATAAATCACCCAGTGAAACATAATCTTACTAGCATAAACCATAATATGCAAAACAACTTCATAATGATAAAAAACACATTTAGAGGTATAACATAGGGTGCGTAAATCATACTACATACATTACATTTCCTAGCACCCTATAAATCACATCAGGGCCTGGTGCTCTAAAACCTAACAATCCCCCTGGCTACCTGGCCATCTCAAAAGGGGCTCAAGTGCCCTATGTCCCGAGAGTCAGGGCGAGCTGCCAAAGCAGCGGAAGTTAAGGGTGCGCACTGTGCGCAGGCCTAAACATTGCAGCTGGCACTAAGTGCAACGCCGCTGTGAATGTCAGGGGCAAAGGAGTGCATCCCACTCCTAACTCAAAAGGTATGTCCCCAGGTAAAGAATGGCCTAAACGGTGCAGCTGCCCACTACTTGCTGGGCATCTGGGACTATTAAAATGAGACTTGGACTCTCCATGTGTCCTTAGAACAATTGGCCACTGTTGCAGCTGCCCACGCTGGTGCGGCACAGCTGTGAGTAGGGGAAGAAGCTTATACATCACACTGGCTCCTTCGCTGGAGCACCCGGGCTCTCCAAACAACATGGCCCCAAAAATGTGGCAGCTGCCCTCTTAGCAAGATGGGGCAGCTGTAAATCAAACGAGGGCCATAACATGCGGTGCCCTCTGGCACTCTCACTGGGCCTTTCAACAAATATGGCCCACATTGGAGCCACACGGCTCTGGAAGAACATTATGCCAAACTTTGGAGCACACTGGCATTCTAGATATAACATGCCGCCTTCGTTGGAGCCACTCGGGGCTCTGAAAATAAACTTGCCCAACGGGAAGGCACGGACCCCTCTGGGCCCAATGTCTGCATTCATGCTAGCAACGTGGGAGCGGCCTCAACAGGAACCAAACAGCAAAAGAGCCATTACTCACCGGCTCTGTGGGGCAGGTCTCCCTGCTCCTTTCTGCTCCGGTCTCCTCTCGGGGGCTCCCAGGGTCGGCACTCCGCTCTTCGACCCGGTCCCTCTTAAGGGACCGGGACTTCAGCATGGAGCCTGCGGGGCTCCTGACATCTCCTCAGGCTGTGGGGTCATGCGCCGGACTCCCTCGCAAAACCGGAAGTCCACAAGGCACCATGTTGCCTGACCTCCGGTTTTGCCGGGTCTCGGGCCGTATAGGTGATCTCGGTTCTCGGTGGCTCCCTCTTCCTAAAACCACACAAAGCGGGGTGGTTACCCACCAGGGCGGACAATGCGGGGAGGTCACCCGCTATGAAGTCAGACCAATCGGGGGAATCCATACGTCGGGATTCCCTCGCAGATGATCGCAGCCCACGCTGCAGGAGCGTTCTTCCTTAGGAAAAATAAAGCACACTGTAGTTAATGAAATTAAGCGCTCCCCAGGTGCAAGGATTGAAGCCCTTAGGGATCAAGAAAGAATATAAAAGGTCTCAAAAAGTCCTCTCAGAAGAAAAGGGCAATGCAGGGCCCAGGGAGCGAAGCCCTCATTGTAGCCACCCTGGTCCCCAGCAGCAGCATGCCCTGGCAGGAACAGCAACCAAGAACTGAACAATTTCATGGGGTCACAGCCCCTATATTTATACCACATAATCTTTTGTGTCAAAGTGCAGGGCATGGGAGAACCAGATGCAAATGGTTCAGGGGAGCTTTAGAGCACTTTGTTTTGCTCAGCTCCTCTCTCCTTTGTCAGGTGGGGGCTCAGTGCTCAGACGCCTCACAGGGGGCAGCGGCAGCATTGTGGAGGGAAGGCACAGTCCTTTTCAGGTCCCAGGTGCAACTGCTCCCTCCCATCTTCATACAGATTTTTCTATTCACCACTGGGCGGACCCCCCCATGTCTCCTGGAGCCACCCACACCTCTCAGCTACTGTCAATCACAAGCCAGACAAGCAATCCACATCAGGCAGGCAGACACACAGTAAACAAAATGCCAACTTCTAAAAGTAATTCAGAAAAGGGGGTGTGATGGACAGAGTATCTGAATTAAACAGAACACTCATACCCAGTCAACAGATCAGGGCTTGATCCATCACCGTTTTTTAGCTCACTGCACCATCCCAGCTCAGAACCTGGCTACATGCAAATTAGTCTGTCCCTGGCCCAGTGCATCATGGGAACAGGGCAGACCAAACTACCAAGCCAATTCTTATACTGGGAAGGAAACAAGCTTCCGGGGACCGGATTCTAGCATTACAGCCGTCTTCGGCCCGGCTTGCTTGAATCCTGATGGTGCAATGAGCAAGGGACTCACATCTGAGTATACCCTTCCACGCTTATGGTGGACAAAACGATTCAGAAAAGAGGGTGGTGATGGACAGAGTATCTGAATTAAACAGAACACTCATACCCAGTCAACAGATCAGGGCTTGATCCATCACTGTTTTTTAGCTCACTGCACCATCCCAGCTCAGAACCTGGCTACATGCAAATTAGTCTGTCCCTGGCCCAGTGCATCATGGGAACAGGGCAGACCAAACTACCAAGCCAATTCTTATACTGGGAAGGAAACAAGCTTCCGGGGACCGGTTTCTGGTATTAAAGCCGTCTTCGGCCCGGCTTGCTTGAATCCTGATGGTGCAATGAGCAAGGGACTCACATCTGAGTATACCCTTCCACGCTTATGGTGGACAAAACGATTCAGAAAAGGGGGTGGTGATGGACAGAGTATCTGAATTAAACAGAACACTCATACCCAGTCAACAGATCAGGGCTTGATCCGTCACCGTTTTTTAGCTCACTGCACCATCCCAGCTCAGAACCTGGCTACATGCAAATTAGTCTGTCCCTGGCCCAGTGCATTATGGGAACAGGGCAGACCAAACTACCAAGCCAATTCTTATACTGGGATGGAAACAAGCTTCCGGGGACCGGTTTCTGGCATTACAGCCGTCTTCGGCCCGGCTTGCTTGAATCCTGATGGTGCAATGAGCAAGGGACTCACATCTGAGTATACCCTTCCACGCTTATGGTGGACAAAACGAGCCAGAAACCGGTCCCCGGTAGCTTGTCTCCTTTCTGGTGAAGAATTGGCTTGGTAGTTTAGTCTGCCCTGTTCCCATGGTGCACTGGGCCAGGGACAGACTGATTTGCATATAGCCAGGTTCTGAACTGGGATGGTGCAGTGAGATAAATAACGGTGATGGATCAAGCCCTGATCTTTGGACTGGGTAAGAGTGGTCTGCTTAATTCAGACACTCTGTTCATCACCACCCCCTTTTCTGAATAACTTCTAAAAGTGGCATTTCTCCACCAGTCATCATAAATCTGTGCACACCATTGTGCAGCATTTATCCTCTCGAGTTCATACATACTAAACTCGCCCCTGTTCTCCTCTCATACCAGGAAATTCCATGGACACACATATCCCCCAGGCATTCCTATGGGAGGGCCGGCCAGTGTCACCACATATACACAGAGAGCGCCCACACTTTACACTGGACCACAGTGCTAAACTGCTCAGAGGCCTAAAATCACCAACACCCGGTTACAGAAAAAGGCTAGGAGAACGCATAAAGTTTCGGGGTGAACCTGCCAAAAAGGCCAAATCCAACACTCTGGCTACAAAAAACTCATGGCCCTCATATTTCTGTGACGGAAAGATCTGGAATCTGTGGAGGAGTCACAAACCTTTCACCTAACATTCCAGCAAGTGTCCCGATAAAAATGCTACCTCACTTTTGTGGGTAGGTCCAGTGCCTGTGGCAGGAAACAGCCCAAAACGCAACCTGGACGCATTACATTTTTCCACAGAAAATTGACTCTTTTTTTGTATTGTGGGCAGCTGGGGATTTTGGACCCTTAGCAAACCTGCCTGTACCTAACCAGGTACAAAAGACGGTGGTGATGGACGGAGCATCTGAATCAATCAAACACTCACACCCAGTCAAAAGATCTGGGTTTAATCCATCACAGTTCTTTAGCCCACTCTGCCACCCCAGTTCAGACATGGCTATATGCAAATTAGTCTGACCCTGTACCTCATGGGAACAGTCCAGCCCGAACTGCCAAGCCATGTCTTCCCTGGACCGGAAACAAGCTTACGAGGACCGGTTGCTGGAATGCCAGAAACCGGTCCTCGGAAGCTTGTTTCCGGTCCAGGGAAGACATGGCTTGGCAGTTCGGTCTGGACTGTTCCCATGAGGCACAGGGTCAGACTGATTTGCATATAGCCATGTCTGAACTGGGGTGGCAGAGTGGGCTAAAGAACGGTGATGGATTAAACCCAGATCTTTTGACTGGGTGTGAGTGTTTTATTGATTCAGATGCTCCGTCCATCACCACCCCCTTTTGTGCCTAAGCAAGCCTGCAAATTATTTTGAACGAGATCAATGTCTTGGAGTCCAGAGTAGTGTGATTTGTATGCAGCCCATGAGTCTGAAACTATGCATTGACCTTCTATTTATGTGAATGATAAAATTCATATAATCTGGCATTACCCAACTAGTGCTGATCAAAATGCTGCTCCACTTGTGTGGCTGGGCCTATAGCCCTCAACAGAAACAGATCAAACCAAGGTCAATGGGAGTCCCTTGGTGCGGGCTCCCATTGACCTTGGTTTCATCTGTTCTTCTGCTGGAGTGAGTCTTGACTCCGTGGTGCTTTTTCTGAGCTCCTCTGACTATTGGCTTTGTTAACATGTACACTTCCTACCATCCTGAAAAACCTGGAACTTAGAAACCTTTTGGTTCCAAAGACAACCAGAGGACTGGAAGAAACGTACCTAATCAATTCAATAAGAATGCCTTGCTAATGGTCCAAGGATTCGGGTTGCTCCCACTCAGAGCTTTTCTGCAACAGCAAATCTATTTCAGTGGGATGCCACAAAGGGTCTATTCAGCTTCATGGAGGCTAGTTCCGCTACAGTTTTCAGCCCTGCCCAACTGGATGACTCAGCGCTCCAAATCAGTGACTAAGCTCGAAGATAGCAATCATCACTGGGCGAAGGCGCCAAAAGCATCTGACTCATGAGAGACCTTCCACTGGCACAAAACGTAAATTTGTACTGCCTGGAGCTTTCCCACTAAAGGTCAATAGCTTCACTGGTACCTCGTCAGATGGCTATTCGGGCTTGCAGAAGCCTTCTTAACCACATCTTACTGCCTTCAACCTCTGAGAATTTTTCATTTTCACTTCAGAAACTAAGACAAAAGATAAAACTGCTTCTGACCAGCGCTCTTTCATAGTTGGCCTTAAATCATGCCTAGTTCTCAGACAAATGCAACCAGATGACAGTAATTGGTGTTTAATGCTTTTGGGTGATATTTTCATTTAAAATTTAAAAAATATTACATCTCTGGTACCCTTTATTGGAACTTTGACATTTTGGTGTCATTTTTTTTTAAATGAAAGTATTCTCTATTTTTATATATTAGATTGGGATTTTTATTATGTGGGGGTTTTGACTCTTTCTTAAATGTACTGGTGCTTCTAAATGATTTATACATTTTCTCAGTTCAAGGCTGTCTGCTGTGTGCCATAGCTACCATGGCTTGAGCTCAAATATCAATTATTGAAAAGGAGTAGGTGCAGTCCTCATTCAAGAGGACTCCGATGGAGATGAACATCCCAGCATATGTTTCTAAAAAATGTGTCGCGTGCAGAAATAAATTATTGTGTGCTAAATAAAAAACTTTTGCTATTAAGGATGCATTTATTGAATGGTGACACTTATTACAGGAGCCCGATTTAGGGCTGTTCACACTAATCATCAAAACCTCCAAATACTTCATCAAGCAGAATGTCAGAACGGTAGTCAGGCCAGGTGGGCATATTTCTTCCAGCCTCAAAGGAAAAAAACTACTTTACCAGTCCCAATCTCGGTTTAGAGCCCACCACAGCAACAAGACCACACTATTAGAAGTCTCGGATCCCATCAAGTTTTCTCTGGATACAGGACTAAATGTGGCATTAGTGCTGCTAGACCTGTCAGCAGCATTTGATAGTGTGGACCATATTATCTTGCTGCACAGGCTAGAGCTCTTGTGAATAACAGGATGTGCACCGCGTAGGCTAGGCTCTTTTCTTCAAAGGATGTGAGCAGATGGTATGGATGAAGCCGTATGCCTCAGGAGGTAATGTTTTGAAATGGGGGGTGCCATAAGGTTCCTCCCTCAGTCTCACGCTCTTCAACATTTACATGTCTCCTTTGGCATACCTGTTGGAATCCTTTAACATCAAGATAATTTCATATGCTTATGATACCTAGCTCCTACTCACATATGTTTGGGATCCTGTGAATGCAAGGGCTGTTATTGCTAGCTGTCTGGTGGCAATGCTAGATTGGCTAAAGGCTAACAGATTACTGCATAATCCCAATAAAACAGAAGTCTTATTGATTGGACTGGATCCTCTACCTGGCTAGCTTGGAGCTTGGCCTGATAGTGTCCCCACTCCAACGGCTGTGGCCAGAAATCTGGATGTGCTGTTTGATGACCAGCTTTCTTTCAGAACACAGGTATCAGTAGTGGTAAAATCATGTTTCTGTATTTTTTGCACATTGAAGAAATTTTTCACCTCTGCTACCCTTGAGGCCCAAGTGACAGTGGTCAGGTCACTGATTTTTTCTGGACTGGATTACGCCAATGCCCTATACCTCAGTCTCCTGAACTATCTGATCCAGTGGCTACAGGTCATGCAAAATATGATAGTCCGCTCACTATTTAATATGTCAAAATTTACCTCGGTATCATCTTATTGGAATAAACTTCACTGGCTGCCAGTCCGTCACCGTATACAAAGCATTGATGTTAACACACCAAGCCCTTCACAATAGGGGTCTGATGTACCTAAATGAAAGCATTGAGGTATATTGCTGTGGAGACTTTAGCACTTCAGTTCTGCAGGATATATTTTGATTCCTCCCTTTCAGAAACTGGAGAGGGGAGGCTCCTCCTTCACTGTTAAAGCAGGAACTGTTGGAATAAATCACCACAATATCTGAGAGTTTTTCCTGAGGAAGTCAAATTCAAAAGGAATTGAAAACATTTTTATTTAGACTTTAGTGGTGCACAGGAGTGGACAAACCTTTGTCTAATCATCCTTGGCAGGCATAAAGCGCTGGGACACTCTTATGAGTGGTCGTGCACTATAGAAAGTTCCATCATTCATACATTCATTCATTCATTACCTAATTCATTAATGAAATCATTCTTTCTTTCCTTGAGCTCCTTCAAAAGAGCACAACGGATTTGGATAACTATTCTTTTAGTCAGCAGTTTCCCAAGGTCAAAGTTACAGAATACAATGTTATTTTTCAAGGAAAGCTGTTTGTACCAACTAAGGAGCTCTAAACCACATGCTTCAAAATGCTTCATATCACCAGAACAGGAAGCCATAAAGGTCACCAGGTAACCGAGGACCTCCTCAGGAAAAATGTGTGATGACCTACTGTAAGGCAAGTTGTTCAAACATGCATAGTCTTTTATTGAATCCTAAAATTCCATCCAAACTATGGGAGAGTTGACATGCCTTCTTCTGATGGTTTTACTGCCCTTGTGCAAATCAATAACTATTTTAACAAGATGGCTTATTTCTCCATTCTACCACTTTACCAAAGGTTCTCTCAAGGATGGTAATAGCTACAATTTTTTCAGTGAAATCTTCAGACTCCATGGGCTGCTAACCAAAATAGTATTTGCGTGTGGGCTTCTATAAATCTCCAAGATTTTAGAAGTCATTCTAAGAATTTACACATTCAGAGAGCTTTAACTTCTGGGCATCACCCCAGGCCAACACTCAACCCAAGAGACTAAATAAAACCCTAGTTGAATATTGACAATCCTATATTTATGCTTTTCAAGCTAATTAGAAAGAGTTTCTTTCTTATGGTGACATTTTCCTAGAATAATTCTGTTCACACTTTTACCAGGCTTTGTGGTTTGTTATCCTTAATCTTTTCCTAAGATTCCTGAACTGGAACATGTTTTCCTGTTGGTGAGATGTTGACAAGATTAAGCAAAGTACACAAAAACATGATGTCTAATTTATAACTTCTGAACAAAGACAAAATAAATAGCCTGATATGACCTGCTTCTGCCTATATGATATATGATTTGACTATCTTCTGCTAACCTTTTCAGTTCCATAAACAAATCTATGCTTACTCTAATATTATTTGCTCCCTTTTCAATTTCCAATGGATCTTCTAATAACTTCGAAAGTCCATACTTCCTCCATATTTCACTCAAGAAGCCTTATATTCCTCATTCCGGCCCTTGCAAGAAAGAGACTTCCTTTCCAGTCTTAGTTGATAACAAACAGGAAAATTAGGTTAATAAAAGTTGGGATTCCTGAGTCTTGCCGTATTTTGGCTACGAACATTTTGTACTAGCAGTGTTATTTTTTACTTTTTTTACTTTGTGATTTCCTTGCAATACCTTTGAGTGGCCATTTTAGATGTTTGGCTTAATCCAATGATTGGCTGCAGTAGATGTGAACTTGCTTGTAATGTTTGTGTATTGCATCTGACTTGTGGTTTTATGAAGCTTTATTCCCATCCCAATTGCCATCTCTAATTTTACATTTCCTCCTCCCACTTTGTAGTATTCAAATCCTTTCACTCCAGCTTGCCATTCCCACGTTTTTAACTAAAATGCATTAAAACGTAGAAGTGTGCACACAGATTTCCATGCACTCTTAGTGGAGATCACCTCTAATGAGAAATAGGTCTGGCATAGTCAGAGATATATACTTCTACCTATGTGAGTTACATTGACAATTACATTGAGTAATACTGCAGGCGTACTGCTGCTGATATTCATAAAGATGGGCATCTTATTTATCTCTCTCATCATGCCATTCAAATGCAAACGTTTGGTTATTTTTTCCAAACGTCATGTGGACTATCTGATTCCTATTGTATTTAATATTACCAAGGCTTTGCCATCTACTGTAATTAACAAGGCACTCACTATGAAGTTAAGTTATTGAAGTAGCAAACCATTATGCCTTTTATAATTGTAAAAGTTATGCTCTCTTACTTCTCCCAAAATGATATGACGTGGTTCAAAGCAGTGTGAAGAGATTTTGCAAGCATTAGCCCAATGTAAACATGCATAGAATTTACTGTGCCTAAAATTCCGTTTTCATGGAACACCAGATTTGCAATAGATCCTGTGTACAAAGAATTATTTCCTGAATCTCCAAGTAATGAAATTTGCCCTGTGAGCTGCGTTGCTGACTCAAATTAATTAATTGCCGTTCCCACCAACTTTAGGATCAATCTAAACATCAGTTGAACAATATGGCAGTTAAAGGAGAGTAAGGGGTATATTTACAGGACCTACACAACACCAGAGTGTGTCTTTTTTTGACGCTCCGGTGGCGTTGCTCTCTACCCCATATTTACAAGATGGTGTTAGACCACTTAACGTGGCTTAACAGCACCTTGGAAATATACCCTTACCGCAGCAGTTCCCTGAAGCAAATGGCTGGCAATGGGTGTTGCTGTGGACTTTACAAGGATAGGAAACTTGCAAAAACTAAGGCAAGGTAAAACTTGGGCTTAGGATGGCGATACAATGAGAAATTATTAATTTCTCCTCATATTTTGCTCTTTCTTTGCATTCTGCAGCACACATAGAAATAGAAAATCGCCTTAGAAGATTGTTTATGTGCAGGAAGGTGTTGACAATTTGCCATCTTGGATCTTCTCTCACATGCTGGACATAGGTAGGGCAACCATCTTGGGTGGGGCTGAAGCCAGGGAGCACTTCGGGCACCATCTTGCGAAGGGCAAGGGACGCAGGAGGCGGACTTCCGCACTTGGTGAGCTTATTTAAGCCACCGAGTGCGAAGACAGGTCAGAACTTTTGGCCTGCGTGCTCTTTGCTGTAACTTTATATTAACTGTGATTTTTAAAACTTTTAAAACTTATTTGCGCTGCTGGGCATCGCGTCAGAGAGCTGCTTGAGCTCGCTAATCCTGCTAATAATTGCGCCGCTCACTTAGTGTCGGCTCCGTAGGCCGGGGAATTGGACAGGCTTACCTGCATTTTATTTATTCTCCACCCGCATTCGGCGGGATATAGACAGACTAGCGGGTCCGACCGCCATCTTGGGTGGGGCTGAAGCCAGGGAGCACTTCGGGCGCCACCTTGCCAAGGGCAAGGGACGCAGGAGGCGGACTTCCACTCGGTCTAATACCATAAAAAAGGATGACCGACCAAGCGCGCAGCGGTAGCGCGCAGCGGGCGCGTCGTGGGCGCGCCGGAGGTGCGCCAGAGGTAAGCCCGTTTGCGCCCGTTCATGCAACGGGCGCGCATAGGGCCGCTCCCTCTGGTCTTTCGCATTCTCCCCGCCTAGTTTATTCTCGGGCTGCCCTTTTGGAACTAAGACCGACTCAGGCGCCCCCGACTCAGAGGGCTACTGCTCTACTCCCGTCTCAATCTCTGTCTTGTGGACTGCTTAACGTTCGGTCGCTTTGCAAGCACCATACAGAGATTGCCTTCCTGATCGAATCCTCAGGGTTGGACGTGTTGTTCCTAACCGAAACTTGGACTCAGGAGGACTGTCTAGTTGAATTGGGATTGGCTTGCCACCCAGGCTTTAAAATCATTCACACCTCTCGGCCGAAGAATAGAGGGGGTGGAATTGGTATCATCTATAGAGAAATGCTGGGTCTCTTCCAGCTTTAAATCAGTGAGGTTTCGGGCTTCGAACTGATGGGGTTCTCTATTAAAGATCTGGAGAGAACACTGCTCACAGGCGTGCTATGCTATCGTCCACCGGGCTCTGTACCCTCCCTATCAGATTTCCTTGACCTGATATATGACCTATCTAACACTCACTCCAAGCTGTTGGTCCTGGGGGACTTCAACTTATGGCAGGGTGGTCCACTGGATGGGGCGTTTACGACACTCTGCCAAGCTTTTGGCGACATTCAGTTGCAGCAACTGGTCCGTTCAGCGACTCACAGGGGAGGTCATGTCTTGGATCTGATTTTCGCTGACACTCAATCAGTACTGGTCAACGATATCCTATGCCAATGCAGGACCGACCACGCACTGGTGGCTTTCTCCCTTTGCATAGGGGATTATCCCTCTGAAGCAGCCGGTGTAGGGCTGTCGAAAATGGGTAGACCTTGGTCCCGACTACTCAGCTCATCTTCACTGCCTTCTTTACTACCGGACAACTTCTGTCTGAGTAACTCGGTGGAGGAAAGTTATCTTACTCTGTGCCGGTCCATTACTGACACGCTAGACAAGGTTGTGCCCCTTCGTAAGTCTCGAGGGAGAGTGAACCGGGCTTTTCCCTGGTACACGGAAGAGCTACGACAGTTGAAGTTGAGCTGCAAACGCGCTGAGAGAGCTTGGAGGAAGCAGTATTCAACCTCAGCAAAGGCCTCGTTCAGGCTCGCACTGCAGGGCTACAAGGCGCAGATTAAGCTGGCTAAGGCGGCTTTTCTGGAATCCACCTTGAACCAGGCGCCTAATAAATCTCAAGCCCTGTTTAAAATTGTCAGGGACTTGTCCCACCCCGTGTGTGTGGCTAACACGGTCCTTGCGTCGCAGGCCCTGTGCGACTCCCTGGCAGGTGCTTTTGAGGAGAAGACTGCAAAGATCTTAGAGGGCTTAAAAAACTCTTTGCCCGCTGCTCTCGGCTCGGGAGCTCCGGTTAGCCCGTTCAGTCGACCCCGGCCAGTTGTTTCTAGCCTTGGCTTGGGAGCTCCGAACGGGTTACCCAGTCAACCCCAGCCGATTGACTCAGCTCTCATACTGGGAGCTCTCGGCTCGGGAGCTCCGGTTGGCCCGCCCAGTTGACCCCAGATGGGTGCCCCTGGCCCCAGTCTGGGAGCTCCGGACGGATCACCCAGTCGACCCCAGCCGAGCGACCCAGTTCTTTGCTTGGGAGCTCCTGATACCTCTTCCCCAAACTAAGACTCTTTCCCTGTCCCTCCTTTGAAGAATTCTGCAGCTTGGCACATACGGTGTCCTCGGGCTCTCCGCTCGACCCATTGCCTCCCAAATTCTGGAAGGTTTTCCACGCGGAACTTTTTCAGCCTTTGTATTCCATCTGTCTCCAGTCTTTGGAGTTGGCATCTGTTCCTGAGTGCTGGAAGCTAGCAGTAGTGTCACCTCTGCTCAAGAAACCAACGTTGGACCCTGCCTGCCTTTCCAACTATAGGCCAATCTCCTTGCTCCCTTTTCCTATTAAGATCATGGAAAAATGGGTGACCCGCTCACTCTCAGCCTTCCTGGAGAATATCGGATGGTTCAATGAGGCACAGTTTGGCTTCCGCCCCGGGCATGAGACGGAGTCCGCACTGGTAACCGTATTGGACAATCTTCGTTCGCGTGTCGACAGTGGTCGGGCAGCCTTTTTAGTGCTGCTCGACATGTCGTCCGCGTTCGATACGGTCTGCCATCGGACCCTTATCAGGAGACTAGAGGAGTGTGGGGTCACAGAGGGTGCAAGAGACTGGCTGATATCCTATCTTGGCAGCCGGCAACAGTTGGTGTCGCTCCCTCCATTTCGCTCTGAGCCACGGAAAGTAGGGCAGGGGGTCCCACAGGGCTCGGCCATCAGCCCTATACTTTTTAATCTGTACCTCCGCCCCCTGGTCCAGCTTATAAAATCTTTTGGTGTCTCGGCTTTTAATTCCGCCGACGACACCCAGCTGGTCTTTTCTCTGAAAGGAAACAATGCGGTCCCGCTGGAGACATTTCATCGCTGTATGGCAGCCACAGCGGACTGGCTACGGGACAACTCCTTACAATTTAACAGCTCAAAGACGGAGGTGCTCTATTGTTCCATAGATCGGATCCCGCGGGTACTTCCAGAGAACTTTTGGCCTGCCACCTTCTCCGAGCCAGTGTCGGCGGCGGAATCAGCTCGTAACTTGGGGGTGATCTTCGGCCCAAATTTACAGCTTGACATGCACGTCAATAAAACCATTTCTACGTGCATGATGCTGCTACGCATGCTGCGTAAAGTTCTGCCCCTTATCCCCGCCCAGGCCAGGCCGGAAGTAGTTTGTGGTACCATACTAAGTCATCTAGACTACTGTGATGTGCTACTTCTGGAGGCCCCAAAAAACCTGTTGGGGAAGTTACAACGGGTGCGGAATATGGCCGCCAAATTGGCTCTTTCCCGCCCTGGGTCTAGCTCTTCTACTCTAGCTGTAAGAGATCTACATTGGCTCCCGGTACACCTGCGAGTGCTGTATAAAGCCGCGTGTCTGGTGTTTAAGGCAGTACATCAACAGGGCCCAGTACCTCTGCAGAATATGTTTGCCTGGTACTCTGCCTCGCGGCCCCTCCGCTCTTCTTCGGCACAACTGCTTGTAGTCCTGAGGTTTCAGAGAGTTAGGATGGGCGGCCACTCATTTAGTGTTGCAGCGGCCAAACTTTGGAACTCCCTGCCACTCTCTTTGAGAAGCCACAGGGACTACTTTCCGTTCAGGAAAGCGTTAAAAACACATTTCTTTCCTAAAATTGTCTGAGCATTGAAAAGTGCAACCGCTCGAAGTTCAAGCGCCAGGATGCCCTTTGGGTGACAGGACTGCGCTCTATAAGTACACACAATAAATAAATAAATAAATAAACCAGGAGGTTGTCCCTTTAGAGGCAGAGGCTAAAGGATGTTATGGCATCTCTAAATTTCGTCATTGTTCCTCTAACAGAAGAATTATTCACTTCATTTTTTAAACTACTGTGCAAACAGGATGCGCTGAGAAGGAGCCTTGTGAAAAAGAGGAAAAGCGGCTGTCAACACCGATTGGAAGCATTAGGATGCACTTAATCCGAACATGTTATATTCATGACTGGCCATTTTGGATGTTTGCATTTCCAAAGGACACTGTATGTTAACATTTTTGGATGTGGTAAGGATCAAGAGTGTCTTTATGTTGAGATTTATTATTAATGACAAAAGCTGTAGGACTGTATTTTGTTAATGAAATGCTATGTTCAAGGCTGTAGGCTTAGGCTTTTCTTGTTCATTGTCAAGAGTCTGCAATAGACTGCAGTAGGCTTCAACATATGTTGAGGGCAATTGTTTACTAGTGGGTTTGCTAGGGAGGTGTTGCTGTTTAAGTGAAGTCATGCATGTTTGTTAAGGATTGCATGGAAGCTTGCAGATTTTATCAACCAGCAAGGTTTGTAGAGTTAGTTACCCCTCTGATATATCATTAGGGTGGCAATTATTGTAAAGCCCCTTTGGATGGGTTCTGAATTATATTACTCCCTATAACTTCGTAAATGTTTTTGATTTTGTGCCTAGTGTTTAGCTATGTGTACTTTATAGTACTTTTCCTAAAATCACTGGAGTCACATTAGTTTAGTGGCTGTTATTTGTGCTTGTTGTTTCTGAGTTTCTAGCAGTCTATCTACTCGCAAATGCTTGGGCCAGCCTTGAATTGCTATGTCTTGAAATCCTAAGAGTTAAATGCTAAACGTGTTCCCTTGTATGAGCTACACAGGCTTCAGAACACCAGAGATAAAGGTTCTCCTTTGGTTCACATTGAGACATTTACTTCTGATTGCCCTTGAAACACGATCATTTAAAAAAAAATTATTTGCATTTTTAAATATGAAAAAGACAAAAAGAACAATTGATGGACAGAATGCAGAACAATGTCATGCATTCGCCCCAATACAGAGATCTGGGCCTAAATCTATTGTTTTTTGCTCACCATGCCATTCCAGTTTGGAACCAGCCATATGCAAATCAACCTTGACCTTGCGCCCAATGGGAACAGTCCAGCCCGAGCTACCAGACAATGTCCTCCCTAGACAGGAAACAAGCATCCCAGGAACGGTTTCGGACTTTCAGCCCTCATTACCCAGGATAGCTTTGTTCGCCCTAAGTTGTCTTGGTACGCTCGGAAGTGAGTCCCTTGCTCACTTTGCCACTGGATTCAAGATAGCCTGGCTGATGAGGATTATGAATCCGAAACCGGTCCCAGGATGCTTGTTTCCGGTCCAGGGAAGACATGGCTTGGCAGTTCGGGCTGGACTGTTCCCATGAGGCACAGGGTCAGACTGATTTGCATATGGCCATGTCTGAACTGGGGTGGCAGAGTCAGCTAAAGAATGGTAATGGATTAAACCCAGATCAGTTGACTGGGGTGAGTGTTTGATTTGCTCAAATGCTCCGTCCATCATCCCCTTTTGTATCGCTCAGTTTTAACTATACATATAAATACAACACCCAGGCCCCCCAAATCCTACATCACACATTGTATGGCCATACAGAATTATCAGCACAACTTTGATGCCACCGCCTATAAAGTTAATTGGATGCAGTTTCTAAAGAACTATTCATTATAATATAGTATATTTCATTCTTGACTAATAGCCCCCTTACCAATAAAAGTGACACGTGCAGTAGCAGCCAAGTACCATGTCAGAAAACCTCTAGAGTGCTCCTAGTTAGAGGAGCACAAACAGACTTTTCTAATTTATATACCACTAATAATCATCCAGCCATTTCTGGAAAACCAGGCTGAAGCAATACTTATTCTGAAAATCGCCATGGAGACACAAAGCAAAGCACCGCCCTCTTCTACCCCTCTACGCCTTTTACTTCAAATGAAATCAGTGTGGGGGTTATGGTTACCTTCAAACTAAATTCATCATTTAGAAAAACTGGTACTTTCATTTTTCAAAGGGAGAAGGACTCCACACATAGCGAACATAAGAACTATGTCTGCTCCATGTAAAGGACACCAAAGACAACATTTTCCTTTACCGTTCCCATTTTGCAATCCTGTGTAATGTATAATATACAAAATAAACTGGCTTTATAAAACTGAGCTTGTAAATCTGCTGACATTAAATTATACTGTGCCAATGAAAAATATGTACAAAATAGAGATTCCGATACCCCTAACTCATTTTTTCATTCTAGTGTGTATTTTTCTAGATTATCTTTCATTGTATTATTCATAAGATGGTATATTGTACCAAATCAGCATTTATTTTGGACCAGTCTGTCTACGAGTTAAATTTTTAAAAAGCCCGCTGGACCTCCCCCTTATGTTGCAGAAAATCTCTTATTTGGAGATATAGAGAAAAATTATTTTGACTAACATCAAACTTAAGTTCATTAAATTAAACAAGCACAGTTAAAGAATAAAATGCCCCTACTCTATACAACCTGACAGTGATCCATGTTAACACGTGTTGGCACCTGAAGATCTCCGGTAGGTTCTTATTATTCATGAGGGGCATATAGGACCTCAACCTGCTTATGCCTGTCAATCTATAAACCGATATCCATACCTTAAATGCACCTAATAGAGTGTTAAAACTAACCCATTTTTAGTGGCCGAGCTCCAGCTGTCGTCAAAGGCAACCCCATTCCTTGAAACTGATTAAAAGTTCAAAGGGAGACGTAATATAATCCTCTACAACTCCACTAAGGTGTTTCTATAATAAAATAGTACAATGCTGCAAAGTGTTAGGCCAAAAACATAACTTAAGATTAGGGAGGGCCCAACTTCACCCCCCCCCTCACTTTTGGAAATTAGAGAAATGTAAGTGCTCTTCTTGGTCTTGAATAGGCCCATAACAACTGAGTCAATATATCATCAACTTTCTTCAGCAACTGATCAGAAAACTCTAAAGTAATAGGTATAAATAAACCCATCTATCTGAATCTCTAGCACTAAAGGGTTATGGTCAGACAAATATTGCTGGTAGTGTTGAGTTCTACTGTCCTGTATAAGCATGTGATATAAAAAATTATCTAGTCAGATTGATGCAGTGCTGAATAGTATGTGTACCCTTTTTCAGTAGATCTTTTTCCATGCCATATATCACCATTTATCAACCAGACAATGATCCTGGCACCAACTCTTCAGTGAGTGATATACTTTGGGTTTACTTCCTACATAAGTCTATTTTCTTCCATTCACCATTCACCTGGTAGATTACTATTCATATCCCCACATTGTATGATTGCAAGGGGCCTAAGAGCTAACTCATTCGAAAACCAGTCAAATACACCTGGGTCATCTGTTATACATCCACACACTGAGCAAAGTGTAAATATAAAACCAGTAGAGGACACAAATTCAACGGTGACCCCTCTATCATGTGAGTCCACCCACGTTTGTCTGAACTGTACCCCAGTTTTTGAGGCTAAAACTGCTTCCTGCCAGTGTGCCCACCTTGAGATGTGACCCCAATCAATCTATACCCAAGGCATTTTAACACATCCCTCTTTGCCCCTCCTATCTAAGTTTCTTGCAGACAAATAATATCTGCATACAGCATTTGAAGCCCTAGTGAATCTCTCTGCCTGTGTTTGCATCATTCACCCCACAAATATTGATGGTAGCTATCTGTAATGTCCCCTCCCCCATCACGTCCTCCTGGTTCCCGGGCCTTGCAAATCGCTCCTGGATCCTGTATCCATAATAAAACAACCAACTCTGAACATTTCATTCTGTGACAACCAATTTTCCACCTCAATAGCCCACCAACCTATGAGGCCAAAGCACCCAACGACCCCAGAACCTGCCAAAACCCACCAAGCCCTCACCCCTCTCTACTCCCCCACCTCCAGCAAACAAATTTGCAATCAAGCCGAGCCTGGATGATGTGCACCTTACCCAACAAACCCACTGCCCAACTCTCCCCTGTCAAAGAAGAACCTGCAGCCTATTCTGCTAAACCTGACTTTTTCCTCAATCATTGCAGCTTTATATGATCCTTGCCAGAATCGTGAAAATCCCCGCAGTGCCTCAGAACTATCTAACTTCTTTGGAAGACCCCCCATTAGACTCTTGAAAAAATTAATGTGCCTGAATTTCAGAAATAAAACTGCAGGTTCGCCCATCAAAAATTATTTTCAATTTTGCAGGATTTTGTAAATACACTTCAGAACCCACTTAATGAAACAGAACAAACAGCTGCCACAGGTGCTGTCTACGCTCAGCTGTGGTATGCGCACAATATAGCTTCACAAAGAATGACACTCCCTCATGTTCTGCTATTCTGCTTTTGCATTTGGGTGAGCCGGGTCATATATATACTTATTACTTACTGGCGATTTCCAGTAGGTAGTTATAGTTAGGACCTATTTTCCAAAGGAGATCCGCAACATTCTATTTGGAATAACTTTTCCGCTGGTTGACCAATCTTTGCAAAGTTATCAGAGAAGCTGGGGAGCTCCGTTCCGCTCCTTCCCTGAAAGTTTCTGGGTGAATCGTGAAGCGGAGGCCGAGAAAAAAGGGGGTCCCAAAACGTGTTTTCCCCATGCAATTTTCCATAGGGACCTTTAATTGAAGCTACAGCCCGTACTGCTGAATTGAATTACACCAAATTTGGCAAAAAGGTAGAGTTTGGCTCGCAGTTTACGCTTTTTGATAAATGGTGTAAATCTGTGTAGTAATTCCTGAGAAAATCAAAAGTAAACTCATAGATATATCTATAGACCGAATGCGTATCCTCCCGAGCACGGAGCGTTATGCTAATTGGCTGTCAGCACTGCAAACCAGGAAGTGTTGGCAGCCATCTTGTACCTCGGTAGAGCCGAGGCACAAGAAAAAAGAAAAAGAAACACGAAAAAAAGAAAAGGGGGCAGGGTAGAATTACCTTGACCCCCTAGGCCTGCTTAGGGGGTCCCACAAGGATCCCCAAGGCCCCCCCAAAACATTTTTTTAAATTGCGGGATGTGTGTAAGGTACGCGTACCCTGCCGATCCTCCAAAAAAACGAAGCGTAGCTCCCGTGCTTTAATGGTAATTAGCCCCGGGAGGGCCAAATCTCGGGAGCTTTATAAAAATTAAGTGTGGGGGGCCCAATTCCCACCACATACCTTGCCCCATCCACCGGGGCATGGTATGTATTATAGCGGGGGCACATGGCCCCTCCACAGCCCCGGGGACCACCAGCCCCGGGGCTTAAATGTATAATTAGGGGGGCCTCTAAGGCCCCCTAAGTCCCAGGGACCACCCCCCAGGGCTTTAATATGATGTATGCGGGAGACTCACAGCCCCCCACAGCCCCGGGGACCGCCAGCCCAGGGGCTTCTTTAAAAAAAAAAAACCTGTGTGGGGGGGCTCAAGCCCCCACATGCCCTGGGCACTACATATTTAAATTGGGGGGTTCGTGACGGACCTCCCAGGCCCGGGGACCACCACCCCGGGGCTTTTAAATAAATGTTGAGAGGAGCCTTGTGGTGGCCCTGGGAACTGCCACCCCCCTGGGTCGGCTCCTACAGTGTCCCGGGGTGCCCACACTGTAGTTTGCTATGGACTCCCGCCCTACCATAGCACACTGCTTCGGTTTTTGAAAGAGAGAGCAAGAAACCTGCTCTCTTTTTCAAAAACCAAAGCCGATTCCTTTTCTGCATGGGGACAGCATGTTAGCTGCTCCCCATGCAGAAAAGCAGGGACCGTGGGGGGCTAGAGGATTCCCCACAATACCCAACGAAGAGGGCCAGGCAGATGGGGTCCCTGGGCCAGAAGTGGACTGGGAGGGGGCCACTTGCCCCCCCCCCCCCTCCGCAAATAATAAAAAAAATGTAAATTTAAAAAAAAAGGAGGCAGGCCGGCCCCGGGGGATATGGTCCCCGGGGCCTTAAGTTGCCTGAGAAGGGGTCTATGTGGCCCCCCTCCTTAAAAATATATAACAAAATGTGGCAGCCCCAGGGGATGGGGTCCCCGGGGCCTGGAATTAGTTACGGGAGTGGGCAACGCGGCCCGGCCCGTTAAAAAAATTAAAAAATAAATATTTTGGGGTCAGGCCCTGGGAGATAGGCTCCCCAGGTCCCCAAAAAAAGAAAAAGAAGAGGGGCAACACGGCCCCCGTTCTTAAAAAAACAACAAAAAACTGGGATCGGGGAGGAGGCCACGCCCCTTCCCTGTACCACTCTGCAAACGCGCCCCTCTGGCGCATTTACAGAGGGGGCAGTAATTCCCCTTGAATACTGGGGGACCCTGGGGGCCAAGTAGCCCACCAGGAACCGCCAGTATGTGCCAGGGGTCTGCGTTGCAGAGTGGTGTAATAAGGCCATGCCCCTTTTTTACCCCTCTCTGCAACGCAGCCCCCTGGCACAAAGTGGAGGTTCCTGGTAGGCTAGTTGGCCCCCAGGGCCCCCCATTATTCAAAGGGACTTAATCCCCCAATTTAGAATGCACCACAGGGCACCTTTGCACAGTGGTAAAGGTAGGGAGCGGGGCTTGAGGTGATGGATTGCACCCCTCTGCAAACGCGCCCTGTATATATATATATACATATATATATTTTTTTTATTTAGTAACTACTGGCGACCTATTTTCCATACGAAATCCACAACATTCTATTTGGAAAAACTTTTGCGCCGGTCGATAAATCTTCGCAAAATGTTCTAAACTTGCGCACCACTCCTTTCTGCTCCTATCCTGAAAGTTTGGGAGTGATTTGACAAGTGGGGTTTGAGAAAAAAAGGGGGTCCCAAAACGCTTTTCCCCATGCAATTATAGGATTGTTTAGCCGCAGCTACAGCCCGAACTGCTGAACGGAATTACACCAAATTTGGCAAAGAGGTAGCCCTTGGTTTAGACTCGTGCCTTTTTGTTAAATGGTGTAAATCCGTTTAGTAGTTGCTGAGAAAATCAAAAGTAAAATCACATATCTATCTATGGCCGCGGTGGATCAGCGCAATTAGTGCGCACCCTCTTGATCATGAACTGCATGCTAATTGGCTGTCGACACTCCAAACCAGGGCATGTGTATTCTAACATGTGCCAAAGACAGAAATGGAACCAATCAATTTTGTCCATAGATTGAGAAAGTTAGGAAACATGTCAATAAAGCTGTTTCTGCTTATTTCAGAGAATATTGAATGGGGTCCATTTACAACAACAATCTGCGTTTTAATATGGATGGCATCTATAGGAGAGATGGTGTACATTTTACAGATGAGGGTAACAGAGTCTTCCTCAACAACTTTAGGCTCTGCATCGGTACTTACTTGTAGGTACCAAAATCTCCCATTAAACACAACAGCTCTTTTTAGAGCCACTCTAGATCTAAACACAGTAGCTTGATATATATCTGAAAAATATTACTTTTTTAAATATTAAAAAAATGTGTGTGGAGGTCAAGCCCCCCCACATGCCCCGGGGACCACCACCACCCCGGGGTATTACATTTCTAAAATGGGGGGTCAGGGACAGACCCTCCAGCCCCCAGGGCTTTTAAATTTTGGGAGGGAGCCACGCGGACCACTCCTGGAGCCTTGTAATGGCCCTGGGGACCTCCACCACCCAGAGCCAGCTCCTGCAGTGTCCCGGGATGCCTACACCCGGACATTGTAGTTTGCTATGGTAGGTTGGGAGTGCGGCTCCCGCCCTACCATAGCAAACTGCTTTGGTTTTTGGAAGAGAGCAGGAAACCTGCTCTCTCTTCCAAAAACCAGAGCCGATTGCTTTTCTACATGGGGAGCAGCATATGCAGAAAAGCAATGCCGGCTCCCGAAGGACGCGGGGAGGTGACTGGGAGCGTGGGGGGCATTGGGGCTTTCCCCACGGTCCCTAACGTTTTATATGAGCCCCAGGGGATATGGGGATAATAAAAATTAGTGATAGGGGCTATTTCTTTTTATGGTTAAATTAGGGTACACGTACCGAGCGCTGCTGTACCACGTATGCTGCGAGGTATGTAACACGTCCCGTACGCGTACCTTAGCAAGAAAAAAAAAAGAAAAAACATATGTTTTTCAGATACCTATCAATCTTTATGTGTTTAGATGTTGGTTGGTTCTAAGAAGAGCCTTTCTCTTTATTGGTACTTCTAAGAAAATTGATCTGAATCTGAAACGTGATTGTAAAAGGGCTGAGAGGAGATGGAGGCATGGCTACCTGGATGAGGATAAGATGTCCTGGCGAATAAAAATTGTAGAATACAGGAAGGCTATTAATAGGCCTAAAGCATATTATTTTGCTACCCAGATACTTAATGCCCCTAATAGCTCTATAAGTATTTTTAATATTCTTAACGGCCTGACCAACCCAGATTGCTCCAAAAAGGAGATTCCCCCTTTTCAAGTTCTTTGCGATGATCTTGCCAGCTTTTTTCATAACAAAGTTAATGACATCTTTAAGGATCCCGGGGTAGTCTCTTATCCTCCTGTGGGGGCGAAAGTTCTTCTGCTTGCCACGGAGGATATTAGCATTGTGGCAGTTGTTCAAGTGGTTAAAGAAACCCAAACCGATTGTTATCGCCAACGACAAGCTGGATTGTACTAACACCTGTCCCTATCTAGGCATTCTATTTGACAGTAAAATGTCTTGGAGGCAGGCTATGTGCAGTAGGAAACTACTGTTTTTATGCGCCACCACTGCCCTGGTAGCCTTTGCAAGAAAGCTTGGTAAGCCTCCCTCCAAAGAACTTTTGAAAATGTATTACGCCAAATGCCATAGCGTGGCAGTATTTGGTGCGGACGTTTGGGGCTATGCTGCCGCAGACGATCTTCAGGTTGTAGAAAACGCTTTTATTAGGTATGTGCTGGCAGTTCTTAAAAGTGCTCCAACTTACGGTAGCCATATTGAGTTGGGTATGGACTATATTACTGATAACATCAAAATACAGCCCATTCTCTTATGGCACCGAGTGTGGACCACGGATCAGTGTCATTTGACTCGTACCCTTATTACCGACTGCCTGGGCTTGGCATACTGGGCCAAAATCCCTTGGTTGACCTATGTGAACAATTTTTTGGTGGACTTAGCTCTGTCTCTGTACTTTCTTGAGCTATTAACTATGTCAAACATTTCAATGTTCATCACATTTAAGGGAGTTGCGTTTATCTCAAGAAATTAGCAAGCCTTCTAATATTCATATTTTAACTGTCCAAACCACTTCAGACATCCAACCGTATTTAAAATATCATTTGCATGCACATGAAAAATATCTCCTTACAAGGTTTTGTTTTAATACTTTCTTTCGTATTATTTCTTTTCCAAAAAAACAGGATTGGTCTAAATCTATCATTAAATGCCCATGTGACGACTCCTCGGACCAATCCACAATTCACGTTATACTATTTTGCAAGTTTTACGAATTGCCTCGAAAGTGTTGGATCATTCCTCTACTCTCATTCATGGGCCTGAGATCCTGTCATCCCGCTTTTCTGGCTTTGCAATATTTGGATTCTGTATTCATTGCCAAATGTGTAGCATGTTTTCTTAAAATGTGTATAAAATACCGACGCAACTACGATTAAAATGCTGTTTTAATGCACTAGCACTTTATTATCACATCCTCCGCCTTTTTAACAATTTTTAACAAATTGCAATCTTTTTTTAAATGTAATTATGTTTTTCGGAAATACTTTTACAGTTGACTAATTGTTATAAATTGTATGCTGTAATGTACTTTTTATGGTTCCTACAAAATTATGGCAACCGAATAAAAGATTTATGACTGACTGACTGACAGTAGGTGTCATCTTGGAGGGGGTTACCACTTGCTTGCTCTCCGAGTTTCCGCCTCTGGAGCTTGAGGATTTCTGTAGATTAGCTGATTGCATTGCATCGGTATCTCCTGTGGACCTGTTGCCTTGTAGGATCTGGAAGGAATTTGGGAAAGAGCTGTTCCCCTCGCTTCGTCTGATTTGCAATCAATCCCTCACTGATGGAGTGGTGCCGTCTCAGTGGAAGCAGGCATTGGTGACACCCCTGCTTAAGAAGCCCTCCATCGATCCAGAGTGTCCCAAATATTTTAGACCTATTTCCCTCTTACCCTTTCTTGCTAAAATAGGAAATGGGTGGTGAGTGGCACGCTGTCCAAATATTTAGAACAAGCTAAGCTTCTGGAGGAGGAGCAGTTTGGGTTTCAGCCCGCACATGGCGCTGAGACGGCCTTGGTAACCGTGATGGACGAACTTTGGGGGCGGGCAGACAGGGGTCAGGCAGCTGTACTTATTCTGCTTGACCTGTCTGCCGCCTTCGACACAGTTAACCACAAAATCCTACTGAGACAATTGAAAGAGGTGGGAGTGACGGGTTGCGTCCTCAGGTGGTTCCACTCTTTTCTGTCAGGTAGGCAGAAGGCAGTGTCCCTCTCTCCCTACCAATCTGCTTTTACTAGTGTCTCGCATGATGTGCCACAGGGCTCGGCGATTAGCCCGATTCTTTTTAATATTTATATGAGACCCCTGATGGCGTTCATCAAGCGTTATAACATCAAGATCGTTAATTACATGGATGATACGCAATTAATCCTCTCCCTGGAGGGAGCATAGTCAACTTCTTTAGAGGGGTTTCACAGTTGCCTGCGGGACACAACATTGTGGCTGAGGGATAATTCGCCACAATGTAATGTTTCTAAAACGGAGGTGCTTTATTGTGCCATTGGAAGGATCCTCTCTGCGTTGCCTAGTAACTTTTGGCCCGCAGATTCCCCTAATTTTGGCCAGTCTGTCAAGACAGTTCGCAACCTGGGTGTGGCATTTGATTGTAATCTTACCTTGGAGGCGCATGTCACGAAAGTGGTGGGTTGCTGTCTGGCCATCATTCGCTCTTTACAGAAGATTTTTCCGTTGCTCCCCCCTTTGGCGCGTTCATTGATAGCACAGAGTACCGTACTTAGCTGAGTTGACTACTGTAATGCCCTGCTCCTTGAATCTCCAAAGTTTCTATTGGACAGGATGCAGAGGCTGCAGTCAACCGCAGCCAAGCTGGTGCTAGGCGGGTTGAGACAGTCCTCCGCTTCTATGGCCCTGGTGGAGTCGCACTGGCTACCTGTGAAACAGAGAATAAAGTTCAAGTCACTCTGCCTAGTATTTAAGGCCCTGCATGGAATGGGTTCTAACTCTCTCTAACGCAAATTTGAGTGGTACGTTCCTGCCCGAACTTTGTGTTCATCTGTGGCAAAATTGATAAAAATTCCCCAATTCATAAAAGTTAGAGCAGGGGGTAGATCCTTTAGGTCGCTGCTGAAAGGCTTTGGAACTCCTTACCTTTCGAGCTGAGACAAATCAGTGACCTCCTTCCATTTAGAAGGAATTTAAAAATATGGCTATTTCCCAAGACTTAGGGGTTGGCTACAGTAAGGTCCCACGGAGGTTGTCAGGCTGAGTTACTAGCGCCAAGATGCCAGTTAGGTGATAGTGCGCTTTAGAAATACAATAAATAAAATAAATAAATAAATACCTATGCAGAGTCTAAACTTGTTGAGGAGTGTTTTACAGTGTGCTGAACTTTAGACCTCTGTGGTCAGTTGAATTTTGGATGATCTGTTAGTATGGTAACAGCAAAAAACAAATTGGGGGTAGGGTTCAAAGGTATGTCAGTTGGAAAGGGTTTAAATGTTCAACCAATAGAAATGTGTGTTTGGTTTTGAATTAATGTGGGAAGCAATTTGATTTGTTATTAACATGTAAATATGTGTAGATTGAGAGGGAAAGTGTGCCATTTTCTGATTTGGCTAAGAACACTGAAGTAGAGAGATTCTGTATAAGAATATCTGCTGTGTGACTGGCATTCTTTGTAATCTACAAATCAATTTGAAAGGTGAGGTGATAACTGGTAAGGGAATGTATGTGGTGCACTTTGTTTTTAGTAAGAGTAATGTGTTTATCCTTCTATAGAGTGTAGAACCACATTCTGAGTGTGTCTGCATTTGGATAACCATTGTGATAAAAGCATTTGGTAAGTTAATGTGTTTGGTGAGTCAGCTTCGTGCAGTAAAGTGCAGTACTGAAAAATGTAAAATGTGTGCAGTCACTTTTTCAGTTCTAGAGTAGTTAACAGTGTTGCTTGTTTAGATTTAGGCTTGTGTTTCAAATCTACAATTTTCCAGTCAGCATACATACACTACTACAAACTCTCTGGGGAAGATTTACAAGCCTCTAGCGCGTCTTTGTGCTGCCATTGCATCATTTTTTTGATGCAATGTGGGCACAAATAATGCAGCAAATTGCGTATGTATTTGCAAAATGAATCAGGATTGTATAGTATATATAGAATGTGTTTAGTCACTTTACCGTTTCTAGACTAGTAAATGTGTTTTGATAAAATGCAAAGTCTAATATTTTTTGTCTACAATCACAGTGTGCATCTGTGTGCATTTAGGAATTATTCTGAGTGAAGCATTTTTGTATGTTTTGTGTTTGCAGACACATAAGTGCTTAAAAATCTATCCTTTTTCAAGACTGATAGAATTAGAAACTAGTTATTGCTTTTATATTTGCAAAATGACTCATGGTTGTACAGTAAAATGCAGTATTTATATTTCTAGAATGTGTCCAGTCATATTAGCTCTTCAAGAGTAATGTATAGTGTTGCTTGTCTAGAATCAGACTTGTGTTTCAAATCTACAATTTCCCAGTCAGCATATATACACTGCTGCATACACTCTCGGGCATATTTATAAGCCCCTTGTGCCTCTTTGTGGTTGTATTGTGTCACTTTTTTGATGTAATGTTGCACGAATAATGCAGTAATTTGCTTATGTATTTGCAAAATGAATCAGGATTGTATAGTAAAATGCAGAAGTCAAGTTAAGCCAAAAGCTTTTATTTGGTTAAAATAATCAACCATATAAGCACAGACATTAAAATTACAAATCAAATTTACATCCATAATAAGTAAAAATATATTGAATCATTTTCTTTAAAAGTGCTAAAATACAAGAATGTGCAAAACAACTGCAAAACCACGTGATGTACGGAATATATATTTTTAGAATTATCATAATACATCATACATCCTGTAACAGTTAATCATAAGACACATCATATGGATAACGTGCAAATGAGCTGACCAGTATACTAAACACTGTCAATTATAAACAATTATAAACAACAATAGACTTCCTGGCATCAATAGATTTGAGGATGAATGAGGCTAAGTGAAAACACAATCCAGGATCTGCCAAGGAAATCAGAAACTTCAAAGCACATTTGGTGGTTTTAACCTTATATTTTAAATAAGTAGGTTTCAAATAAAATTTCCTAAGATAATGGTAACATTTACAAAATAATAAGAAATGGCAACAGCTTTGGCGAAAAATACCATCACAAGGACAATAGGAAGTAGAACTCCTTTTCATAATAGGGAAGGATACAAGGTGATGAACAACACCTAGTCTACGACGGGTCAGCACAAAACGGTGTGATACTCTGGTAACTTCTGTCAGGTCAGCTTGAAAACCACTTTTTAATTCAATTTGTTGATACAACACTCACTAAAGTAGGATGTTTGCCAATTAACCTGTTGCAGGCCTCTGTTTTGTACAATATTAACGTTGTTTTTATTTCAGTCTTTGTTAATGAGGCCACAGAACCTGGATCCGATTGGATGTGACAATTAAATAAAAGATTTAACCAATCGTTTACCTATTTAAGCCACGGGATTTTAAATCATCCATCCAACCTTAAACAGTCCTTGATGATAGATTGTATAAACAGGGTCTCTTACTTTACCCAAATCGATCTCCAAAGTAAAAGCGGGCGTAGGGCAACAAGGTCTGAAATATAACTCAAGCCCACCTCCCTATGAATAAGTTCCGTAGAGGCTGATTTTGGAGCACATAATAACCGTTTGAGGAAAACATTTTTTTTAATTTGGAGTAAGTTATGTTGACAATGTCCAAAAATACCTGCTCCGTACAAAGCAGAGGAAATACATTTGGCTGTAAAAATGCTCACTGCATATTGTATGCGGCGGTTACCCAATTTTTTCGCAAATCTGAAAATGCTATTAGTGTTCCTCATCATTCTAAAATGAGAGTTCTCGCATTCATAGTCCCATTTCCCATCCCAAGCAAATGTAATGCCAAGATAGCAAAAAGAGTTTACTGGGGGCGATGGTGGCGTGGCTGCCCAGGAAAATGGGGTATGATATGGGGTGCGTGGAACACGTTTAGGGGTAACATCTGCGAACCACCAAGAGACACTGGCGACGATGAGGAACCAGACTAATAGTGCTTGCTCGGATGTACCGTGGAAGTAGTGATATGTTCACAATGTCATGCCCAATATTTGTGCTTCAACTTGAATGTAATTGCGAAAGGCCTGCTAAAGTATTCATGTACCTGTTGTAATAATCCTGTGCAGATCTGTCCCATTTGCTTTGTTGTTATAAAATAAAACACAATTTAACCACTTGGATGCTAAGGGTGGTGCCTGCATATCAATGTAATTTCCATTGAAATCAATGGAAATTCCATGACGAGTTACCCTTGTCATTAGCGGCGAAGAGGTTAAAAAAAAGAGTTTACTGTTTGCACAATCGAGTTCTCTATATAAAAGGACTTCTTTTATTTTAGCTTCTTGCCGCATACCATAACAAATATTTTGGATTTGTTTATTAAAAGTCTCTGTTTCTCGATAAGGAGTACAAAGTTGTTAATAAGACGCTGTAAGCCCAAAGCAGTACATGACAATAAGACAGCGTCATCCGCACATAACAAGATAGGTATAACATTACCATCTATCAAAGGGGCATCTGCCTGGACCTGCCACAGTGCCATGTCCACACCATTAATAAATAATGAGAACAATAAAGGCACTAAGACACATCCCTGGCGGATGCCTCTATTAACATTAAAAAAAGGAGTACATTCCCCCATTGGTCCATAGCGCACTGTACTCAACAACCTCTCATATAGCCTACCTAAAAAATAAATGATCTCTTTCAGGGCACCAGGGCCAAGCAATGTAGACCATAAAACAACATGGTACACAAGGTCAAATGCACTGCTGAGGCCAGCAAAACATAGAAACAAATTGCCCTCCTTGGCCCATGTATATTTGCCAATCAGGAGGTTAAGGTTGACACACTGATTGATATTCCCCATCCCCTTCCTGAACGCATATTGTACGTGGGAGAGGATCCTGTTATCTGTGGCCCAAGGCATAATTCGCTTGAGCAGGCTCCTACTCACACTGAAGAATCTAACAGTAAAATTGGGTGATAATTACAAGCTTCTAATTTAGATCCCTTTTTAAAAATTGGGATAATAATGGACTATCCCCATGGACTATCCCCATGATTGGGGGATTTCACCCTCAGCTGCTGCAATAAAAACTCTGGCTAAGATTGAGGACTAAAGGTCCATTGCACATTTGTACAAATCGATTGGGACCCCATCAGGGCCTGGCGCCTTAGCCCCCTTACTACTTGCTAAACCCTCATAAACCTCTGAGTTCAATAGACAAAGGCAATGTGGGCCAAATGCAGCAGTCATATATATAGATTGTGTTTAGTCACTTTACTGTTTCTAGACTAGTAAATGTGTTTTTATAAAATGCAAGGTCTAATATTTGTCTAGAATCACACTGTGCATCTGTGTGCATTTAGGAATTATTCTGAGTGAAGCATTTTTGTACGTTTTGTGTTTGCAGACACATAAGTGCTTAAAAATCTATCCTTTTTTCAAGTTTTGATAGAATTAGAAACTAGTTATTGCTTTTGTATTTGCAAAATGACTCATGGTTGTACAGTACAATGCAGTATTTATATTTCGGGAATCTGTGCAGTCATATTAGCTCTTCAAGAGTAATGTATAGTGTTGCTTATCTAGAATCAGACTTGTGTTACAAATCTACAATTTCCGCTTATGTATTTGCAAAATGAATCAGGATTGTATAGTAAAATGCAGAAGTCAAGTCAAGCCAAAAGCTTTTATTTGGTTAAAATAATCAACCATATAAGCACAGACATAAAATAACAAATCAAACATACATCCATAATAAGTAAAAATATATTGAATCATTTTCTTTAAAAGTGCTAAAATACAAGAATGTGCAAAAAAACTGCAAAACCACATGATGTACGGAATATATATTTTTAGTATTATCATAATACATCATACATCCTGTAACAGTTAATCATAAGACACATCATGTGGATAACAAGCAAATGAGCTGACCAGTATACTAAACACTGTCAATTATAGACAACTATAAACAACAATAGACTTCCTGGCATCAATCGATTTGAGGATGAATGATGCTAAGTGAAAACACAATCCATGATCTGCCAAGGAAATCAGAAACTTCCAAACACATTTGGTGGTTTTAACCTTATATTTTAAATAAATAGGTTTCAAATAAAATTTCCTGAGATAATGGTAAAATGTACAAATAACAAGAAATGGCAACAGCTTTGGCGAGAAATACCATCACAAGGACAATAGAAAGTAGAACTCCTTTTCATATTAGAGAAGGCTACAAGGAGATGAACAACACCTAGTCTACGACGGGTCAGCACAAAACGGTGTGATACTCTGGTAACCACCGTCAGGTAAGCTTGAAAACCACTTTTTAATTCAATTTATTGATACAACACTAAAGTAGGTTGTTTGCCAATTAACCTGTTGCGGGCCTCTGTTTTGTACAATATTAACATTGTTTTTATTTCAGTGTTTGTTAATGAGGCCACAGAACCTGGATCCGATTGGGTGTGATAGTTAAATAAAAGATTCAACCAATCGTTTATGTATTTAAGCCACAGGATTTTAAAACATTCATCCAGCCTTAAACAGTCCTTAATGATAGATTGAGTAAACAGGGTCTCTTACTTTACCCAAATCAATCTCCACAGTAAAAGCGGGCGTAGGGCAAAAAGGTCTGAAATATATCTCAAGCCCACCTCCCTATGAATAAGTTCCATAGAGGCTGAATTTTGAGCACATAATAACCGTATGAGGAAAACATTTTTGTTACTTTGGAGTAAGTTATGTTGACTCTGTCCAAAAATACCTGCTCCATACAAAGCAGAGGAAATACATTTGGCTGTAAAAATGTTCACCACATCTTGTATGCGGCGGTTAGCTAATTGTTTCGCAAATATGAAAATGCCATTAGCGCTCCTCATCATTCTAAAATGGGAGTTCTCGCGTTCACAGTCCCATTTCCCATCCCAAGCAAATGTAATGCCAAGATAGCAAAAAGAGTTTACTGTTTGCACAATCGAGTTCTCTATATAAAAGGGCCTCTTCTTTTTAAGCTTCTTGCCGCATACCATAAGAAATGTTTTGGATTTGTTTAATAAAAGTCTCTGTTTCTCGATAAGGAGTACAAAGTTCTTACTAAGACGCTGTAAACCCAAAGCAGTACGAGACAATAAGACAGAGTCATCTGCATATAACAAGATAGGTATAACATTACCATCTATCAAAGGGGAATCCGCCGGGACCTGCCTCAGTGCCATGTCCACACCATTAATAAATAAAGAGAACAATAAAGGCATTAAGACACATGCCTGGCGGATGCCTCTATTAACATTAAAAAAAGGAGTAAATTCCCCCATTGGTCCATAATGCACTGTACTCGACATCCTCTCATATAGCCTAGCTAAAAAATAAATGATCTCTTTTGGGGCACCAAGGCCAAGCAATGTAGACCATAAAACAGCATGGTCCACAATGTCAAATGTGCTGCTGAGTTCAATAAAACATAGAGCAAATTGCCCTCCTTGGCCAATGTATATTTGCCAATCAGGAGGTCAAGGTTGACACACTGATCGATAGTCCCCATCCCCTTCCTGAACGCATATTGTACTGGGGGGAGGATCCTGTTATCTGTGGCCCAGGTCATAAGTCACTTGAGCAGGCTCCTACTCATGACCTTCACTGAAGAATCTAAAAGTGAAATTTGGTGATAATTACAAGCTTCTAATTTAGATCCCTTTTTTAAAAAAATGGGATAATAATGGACTGTCCCAACGATTGGGGATTTCACCCTCAGCTGCTGCATTAAAAACTCTAGCTAAGATTGAGGACCATTGGTCCATTGCACATTTATACAAATCGATTGGGACCCCATCAGGGCCTGGCGCCTTAGCCCCCTTACTACTTACTAAACCCTCATAAACCTTTTTGAGTTCAATAGACAAAGGCAATATGGGCCAAATGCAGCAGTCGTATATATAGATTGTGTTTAGTCACTTTACCGTTTCTAGACTAGTAAATGTGTTTTGATAAAATACAAGGTCTAATATTTTTTGCCTACAATCACAGTGTGCGTCTGTGTGCATTTAGCAATTATTCTGAGTGAAGCATTTTTGTATGTTTTGTGTTTGCAGATACATAAGTGCTTAAAAATCTATCCCTATCCTTTTTTCAAGTTTTGATAGAATTAGAAACTAGTTATTGCTTTTGTATTTGCAAAATGACTCATGGTTGTACAGTAAAATGCAGTATATATATTTCTGGATTGTATGCAGTCATATTAGGTCTTCAAGAATAATGTATAGTGTCGCTTGTCTAGAATCAGACTTGTGTTTCAAATCTACAATTTCCCAGTCAGCATATATACACTGCTACATACAATCTGGGGCAGATTTATAAGCCCTTTGTGCCTCTTTGTGGTTGTATTGTGTCACTTTTTGATGTAAGGTTGGCACCAATAATGCATTAAATTGCTTATGTATTTGCATAATGAATCAGGATTGTATAGTAAAATACAGCAGTCAAGTCAAGCTAAAAGCTTTAATTTGGTTAAAATAATCAACCATATAAGCACAGACATAAAAATAACAAATCAAATATACATCCATAATAAGTAAAAATATATTGAATCATTTTCTTTAAAAGTGCTAAAATACAAGAATGTGCAAAAAAACTGAAACACCGCATGATGTATGGAATATATATTTTTAGTATTATCATAATACATCATACATCCTGTAACAGTTAATCATGAGACACATCATATGGATAACAAGCAAATGAGCTGACCAGTATACTAAACACCGTCAATTATAAACAACTATAAACAACAATAGACTTCCTGGCATCAATCGATTTGAGGATGAGTGATGCTAAGTGAAAACACAATACAGGATATGCCAAGGAAATCAGAAATTTCAAAGCACATTTGGTGGTTTTAACCTTATATTTAAATTAATAAGTTTCTAATAAAATTTCCTAAGACAATGGTAAAATTTACAAAATGATAAGAAATGGCAACAGCTTTGGTGAGAATTACCATAACATGGACAATAGGAAGTAGAACTCCTTTTCATAATAGGGAAGGCTACAAGGTGATGAACAACACCTAGGCTACAACGGGTCAGCACAAAACTGTGTGATACTCTGGTAACTTCTGTCAGGTAAGCTTGATAACCACTTTTTAATTCAATTTGTTGATACAACATTAAAGTAGGTTGTTTGCCAATTAACACTGTTGTGGGCCTCTGTTTTGTACAATATTAACGTTGTTTTTATTTCAGTCTTTGTTAATGAGGCCACAGAACCTGGATCCGATTGGATGTGACAATTAAATAAAAGATTCAACCAATCGTTTATGTATTTAAGCCACGGGACTTTAAACAGTCCTTAATGATAAATTGTGTAAACAGGGTCTCTTACTTTACCCAAATCGATCTCCAAAGTAAAAGCGGGCGTAGGGCAACAAGGTCTGAAATATATCTCAAGCCCACCTCCCTATGAATAAGTTCCTTAGAGGCTGATTTTTGAGCACATAATAACCGTTTGAGGAAAACATTTTTGTTACTTTGGAGTAAGTTATGTTGACAATGTCCAAAAATATCGGCTCCGTACAAAGCAGAGGAAATACATTTGGCTGTAAAAATGCTCACCATATCTTGTATGTGGCGGTTACCCAATTTTTCGCAAATATGAAAATGCCATTAGTGTTCCTCATCATTCTAAAATGGGAGTTCTCGCATTCACAGTCCCATTTCCCATCCCAAGCAAATGTAATGCCAAGATAGCAAAAAGAGTTTACTGTTTGCACAATTGGGTTCTCTATATAAAAGGGCCTCTTCTTTTTAAGCTTCTTGCCGCATACCATAACAAATGTTTTGGATTTGTTTATTAAAAGTCTCTGTTTCTCGATAAGGAGTACAAAGTTGTTAATAAGACGCTGTAAACCCAGAACAGTACGTGACAATAAGATAGCATCATCTCCACATAACAAGATAGGTATAACATTACCGTCTATCGAAGGGGCATCCGCCGGGACCTGCCTCAGTGCCATGTCCCCACCATTAATAAATAATGAGAACAATAAAGGCACTAAGACACATCCCTGGCGGATGCCTCTATTAACATTAAAAAAAAAGAGTACATTCCCCCATTGGTCCATAGCGCACTGTACTCAACAACCTCTCATATAGCCTAGCTAAAAAATAAATGATCTCTTTCGGGGCACCAAGGCCAAGCAATGTAGACCATAAAACAGCATGGTACACAAGGTCAAATGCACTGCTGAGGTTAGCAAAACATAGAAACAAATTGCCCTCCTTGGCCAATGTATATTTGCCAATCAGGAGGTCAAGGTTGACACACTGATCGATATTCCCCATCCCCTTCCTGAACGCATATTTGGGAGAGGATCCTGTTATCTGTTGCCCAGGTCGTAAGTCGCTTGAGCAGGCTCCTACTCATGACCTACACTGAAGAATCTAACAGTAAAATTGGGTGATAATTATCTTCTAATTTAGATCCCTTTTTAAAAATTGGGATAATAATGGACTATCCCCACGATAGGGGGATTTTACCCTCAGCTGCTGCATTAAAAACTCTAGCTAAGATTGAGGACCATAGGTCCATTGCACATTTGTACAAATCGATTGGGACCTCATCAGGGCCTGGCGCCTTAGCCCCTTTACTACTTGCTAAACCCTCATAAACCTCTCAGAGTTCAATAGACAAAGGTAATATGGGCCAAATGCAGCAGTCATATATATAGATTGTGTTTAGTCACTTTACTGTTTCTAGACTAGTAAATGTGTTTTGATAAAATGCAAGGTCTAATATTTTTTGTCTAGCATCACACTGTGCATCTGTGTGCATTTAGGAATTATTCTGAGGGAAGCATTTTTGTATGTTTTGTGTTTGCAGACAAAAACGTCTTTAAAAATCTATCCTTTTTTCAAGTTTTGATAGAACTAGAAACTAGTTATTGCTTTTGTATTTGCAAATGACTTATGGTTGTACAGTAAAATGCAGTATTTATATTTCTGGAATGTGTGCAGTCATATTAGCCTTTCAAGAGTAATTTATAGTGTTGCTTGTCTAGAATCAGACTTGTGTTCCAAATCTACAATTTCCTACTCAGTATACATACACACTGCTGCACACACTCGAACAGATTTACAAGCACTTTGTGCCTCTTTATGGTTGTATTGTGTCACTTTTTAGATGTAATGAAGGTTCAAATAGTGCAGCAAATTGCTTATGTATTTGCAAAATGAGTTAGAGTTGTATAGTAAAATGCAGTAGTTAGATATATAGAAGGCCTTCTGTGAACGCATCAGCGCGACCTGGACTGACCCAGCCCTCAAATCCTGCCTGTTTGGATCGACGACTTGCCGGACCCGCTGCGCGGGTCCCGCTGCGAGGAGAGACTTCCCGTGAGGCTGCGAGGGGGAGCCCTTCAATTAACTACATCTTCTGGGCACCGGCGGGGCTGCGAGCTGCCTAGCAGGGACTCCAGTGACCAGGAGTCCCTGCGTGCAACACCTGTGGCCGCTCTCCCCGCCGGCAACGCCCTCAACCAAACGGAGTTAAAGCCCAGTGTTTCCATTGCACAGAGGGATTCTGTGAACGCATCAGCGCGACCTGGACCGACCCAGCCCTCAAATCCTGCCTGTTTGGATCGACGACTTGCCGGACCCGCTGCGCGGGTCCCGCTGCGAGGAGAGACTTCCCGTGAGGCTGCGAGGGGGAGCCCTTCAATTAACTACATCTTCTGGGCACCGGCGGGGCTGCGAGCTGCCTAGCAGGGACTCCAGTGACCAGGAGTCCCTGCGTGCAACACCTGTGGCCGCTCTTCCCGCCGGTAACGCCCCCTGTTATTCTCTATTTTACTGGGTGGAGCTTCCGCTGCGCGGGAGCGCGCGGGAGCGACCGGGGCGAAGACCGGGCAAAGAGCGGGCCGTTTGAGGCCGTTCGAGGACGGAGAGGACTGGACTGGCCCATCCCTTTTCCACCTGATATTCCTGGACTCAATAGATTTACGTAGGGACTCAAGATCCACCTTCGCCACTGTGCTCCTTTCGCTATGAATTCAAGGGTAACTCGCAGCAAAACGTCCAAAGGTGGGTCACAGATTAGCGGCCCCATGGATGACTTTATTACCCGCACCAACATAGCCATTGACGAAGAGATATCCAAACTTCAAAACCGGGTCTCGCTAGAACTAGATGCTGCCAGACGAGTGTCCCAAGTAATTGCACTTTCCAAGAAATCTTCCTTAGGCCACATAGCCACTTCTGTCACCCCTGAGCGCCCGGCCCTTCCACATTGTATAATTACTCAGGTCGATGTCCATCATTCCCCGACTCCGGCTACTCGCCAACCTGCTTTAGGAAATAATGTTGAAATAATCCCACCGATACCATCTAGTGTGTCCAACCCAGCCCCTATCGCTCCCTTTCCGTTAAATCTACCTAATACTACCTCTAGTGGCAAGCAACCAAAGAGGAAACGCAATTCTCGCTCTGCTTATTTCCGCAAAAAAGCGAAAATTGCTGTTCCCAAAGATCTGCCTCTGATTAACATCACAGCACCTAATGCTGGCGCAGAGCATACTCTTAATGCACAGCCACCTAGTGAGGGACAGGAAAGGGTTCCATCCATTCCCTCCCCTAATACCCCAGCAGGTGCGGATTCTGAAGTAGACGGGTTAACTAAAAATAACAAGGAATTTATAGAGGTGGTATGGGAGACTCTTAAAAAACTTTTGTCACCCCTAGATTTAAGATTATCTAGGATCGAAAACAACTTGTTAGAAATGGAGAAGAGCATTATTGCTCTGGCCACTCTTGGGTTGAAAAGTCTTGAAAACCAGGGTATCACTGTTGCTGACCCAACGCCACAATCCATTGCACCCCAAACCAACCAAACTTCCTCTATTGTATTACCCATAATAAAGCCTGTCCCTAAACCAAGGACTGTTACGGTGGAGCAAGCTCGTGAAAAACCAAAGGTTCCTCCACGGGGCTCTTCACGTCACCAGCAAAATTCCAAACATAATATACCCAACAGGTCGATTCCTAGCGAATCCCAGGTCCCTCCAGCAAAAGACAACTTTAGAGGTGGCTATATTGACCTCCCCCCAGAGGCAAACGACTATGTGGTTGTTCTGACGGGTGTTCCCATGATAGGTGACGGCCAATCTGAAAACCACTGGTCGCTCAAAAATAAAATAATGCACTGGTTAAACGTAAACAGACCAATCCCCAATGGCCGAAGAAGTTGCGTACTAATGGTTCGCAGAACTCCCTGGGTAGGCCCAACGCTGAAATCCATCCCGGGAGACTGCGTAGTAGTGACCTTCGAAGATCCCCACACGGCGCATCACATTTGCACGTGGCCAAGCAATGATGACTCCCTAGTTACACCTAAACCATTAT
The DNA here is from genome assembly GCF_964263255.1 of Lissotriton vulgaris. Lineage (NCBI taxonomy): Eukaryota > Metazoa > Chordata > Amphibia > Caudata > Salamandridae > Lissotriton > Lissotriton vulgaris. The sequence continues at coordinate 2,081,515,120 of NC_141687.1, forward strand.
CCTTTTTTTATCCTCCTCGACCAAGCCGAAACCAGGGGGAAAATTGGACATTGGTCCAGCAACATCCATGGCTGAATAAGTCCTGTGGCCAGAAGGAGACCCTCCTACATTGGAACGGTCTCTCTACTTACAACAAATTCGGGACCCTAGAGGAGGTGGATTGACTCCCAGTGCATCCAGCTAACCAACCTCGAATGGAAATCTTACCATCGCAGGGGCATGATCCCAATGATTGCACTGGTTCTGAGTTTGTAACAAATAAAGTGGGACGACCAAACAGCCCACGGTTTGAAGGGGAGCCATCCACATCTGATACAACCAAAACTCCCGGCAGGGAAGATTGGCGGTACCTACCCTATATGTCCCACTCTGCAGCTACCTCTATCGAACCATCTGGTCCTACCTCTTCTGGCTGCCTTGTGACCCCTAACCAGCAAATTGAGCTATCTGTGAGGTCTCCTAAACTTGAGGATACGTTTGTTTCTCCTAGGCCTATTGTTTCTACCAAGGCTTCTCCACCCGGTGACTTTGCCCTAAAAATCTTAAGTTGGAATGTAGCTGGTCTTGGTCGCAACTTCGATATTCCTGAATGGAATGATTTCCTGGAACCTTATCACATCTGTCTTTTCCAGGAAACCTGGTGCTTGGAGCCAAGACAACGAGTGGGATTCTCTACCTTTTTCATCCCCGCTGCCCAGGAACAAGGTTCCAAAGGTCGCCCTTCAGGCGGCCTTATTATTTGGATCAATATTGCACTGGACTTTAGAATAATAGTAAGAAACACCCAGTCACCTGATCTCCAGTGGCTAACGATAACCCACAAAGGGGGAAGAAGCTTGGAACTTTTTAATATCTACCTGAGGGGTGCCAAAGGCGGTGCATCCCATCTACCCTCTACAGCCCTAAACCACAATCTGGCCACCTGCAGTGCGGACTCTTACGTAATGCTTGCAGGCGACTTCAATTGCTGTTTTGAACCTCTGGCCAGAGAAGACATCTTGGACACTTTTGAGGAGGATACCAGGAGAGGCATTCCTATTCTTAGCCTTGACCCGATCCCTAAATGGTCGCAAAACGCTATTGAGATCAATGCTCTTTGCATGGAGCATAACTTGCGTGCAGCAAACGGGCGTTCCAAATCTGACCATACAGGTGCCCATACCTACAACAGACCAGGCCATACATCAAGGATCGATTTCGTGATGCTCAACTATAACCTCTGGCAATACCACCAAGACATGGAGGTTATAGTGTCAGGTGATAGCGATCATAACCCTCTATCACTAACTATCTCATCTCCTTGGCAGGGTGGAAACCAAGGCCCTCCCGGCCATAAGTGGAAATCTACCCACGAATTAGCCCCTACAAACTGCAGTAGGCGCTTGAAGTGGGCGAAAGTTTCAGTCGATGAAACAAGGATGGCCCAAGCCGGGACTATTTTGGAAGGAGCAGAGTCTCGGATGGACACCTCAAGGCTAACTGATACTAAGATTCTACCCCTATACACTGAGACTGTATTGGCATTGAGTAATTTATTCATTGTTCCCCAATCTACTCGTAGGGGCCCCTTGAAACAAATAGCTAAGTGGTTTACAGCTAAATGTCGTGTAGCTAAGAGGGAACTTGTTGTCACATTAAAGTCCAAAAACGCAGCTGATATTAGGGCCGCTAGGAAAATTTACAAAAAAACCTTATCTGAAGCCAAGCAGGAATATGATTCCAATTTCTGGGGAGATCTAGTAGAGGCAAGCATCAGGAAGGATGCCAAGGGGTTCTGGGACCTATTAAGATCTAGGGAAAAGCCGATTGACCAACAGCTTACTTGTAGCATCCCAGGGGGCGTATGGTTCGACCATTTTTTGAATTTATATTCTGCCCCTCCAGGTGCATCTCAGTCGGGGGGCCCACCCATGGTCTTACTGCCTAATTCTATTTCTGATCCCATGTGTCATGACGGGCTATTTACCAGCTTGTAAGTTGAGAGAGCAATCCAATGCATTGTTCCAAACAAAGCGGCAGGTCCTGATGGGATCCCAGGAGACTTAATCAAGAATTACCCATCTTCCTGGAGCAGATTAATTGCCTCCCTTCTGAACGAAGTATTACTGGGTGGAGTTTTTCCTGACTCCTGGAGGGGCGCTGAAGTCGTACCTATTTTTAAAAAAAACTCTAGGGACGACCCAGCGAACTACCGGCCAATTAGCTTACTGGACTCTTCCCAAAAGGTGGCAGGAAAGGTGGTACTGGGCAGAATTATCCAGTGGGCCGACGAAAATCATATCCTGTCAGATCTTCAAGCGGGTTTCAGAACAGGAACAGGCACAATCGAGCAGACGTTCCGCCTTCTAATGATCTATTGGAAAGTGGTGGTGCTGGGAGGGGGCAGTCTGTACTTGGTCTTCATTGACTTGCGGACTGCGTTCGATCTAGTACCACGCGCACTTTTATGGAACGTCCTCGATGGGTTAGGCCTTCCCCCCTACCTGCTCTCGCTCCTTGTAAAATTTCACGACAGGAATTTTGCCCAAATTAGATGGGGTACACAGGGAGAGAAAACACCTTGTATCCCCGTGGACAGGGGCGTCCGCCAAGGGTGTGTGCTTGCCCCCACTCTGTTTTCTCTTTATATCAACGGAGTGGTGGAGCACTTACTCCAGCAACCATCAGACGCACCCACCCTGGCTGGAAGGAAAATTCCAACGCTCCTGTTCGCGGACGATACCCTCCTAATTTCGAAATCCCCAATGGGCATTCAATCGCTGCTCTCCAGCTTCAAGGCCTTTTGTGATGAAAGGGGTTTGGCCATAAATATAGGGAAAACCAAGTTCTTGGTTCTCAACCCGCCCAAAAAGTCTGTCTTTCCCCCGGTCCTAGATTCTGTTCCACTTGATCGCGTCAAAGAATTTGACTACCTGGGTATACGCATCACTGACACCATGAGTTGGAAGGCACACCACCAAAAAGTGTTCTTGATTCACAAAAGGGTGGCAGGTGCCTTGCTCAAGGAGCAGCGAGCCTCATCATTAAAACCTATTGGGGCGCCCCTGGATATCTATAGGGCAAGGGTTGTGAGCGCGGCACTTTACGGTGCCGAACTGTGGGGCACACATAAAGTTGACACTCTGGTTCACCTTGAGAATAACTTCCATAAAGATCTAATGGGTTTGCCCCACAGCACACCAACCATCCCACTGCTGCTAGACGCAGGTACCCGGGCTATCGGCGATCAAGCGAAACTACGCCCACTCCTGTTATGGTCCAGAATCTGGAATGTGCAGGAACTTAGAAGTTATGCAGAAGCCCTGAATGACATTATGTCACTACCGGGCTCGCATAAAATCATCTGGCTCAGGGAAGTCAAAAAGTTGTTGCACAAACTAGGATTAGGAGAGGCTTGGGCCAACAAATCTGCACCCCCGAAACAACAGCTAAAGAAGGCTTTTTGGGCATGGGTAGACAGTGAGAGGGTTCGTAGTACAAACCATTGTAAATCTGTATTACTGTTCTTGTCGATCAAAGAGATACCCTTAAGGGAATCTTATTTGGATATTATCCAGAGCTCATGGGACAGATCACTGTACATCAAGTTTAGGGTGGGGGTGCTTCCATTATGTGAGTTTACGTCCACTTGGAGACCGCCGGCCCAAACCGTACCTTACTGCCCTTTTTGTGACCTAAAGGTAGAGTCTGTGTCCCATATGTTGTTTGAGTGTAGTGTTTTTGCAGCCCCGAGACGTAGGTGGTTGAAGCCCCTCTGCAGGTGTCTGGGAACTCGTTCCCACCTAGAAGCACTGCGCATTTTACGTACAGATGCTAGACCCTTCTTTTCCACCTGCATGGCAAAATTCTTGGGCTGGGCCTGGCGTCTTAGAGCTGCAAGAAAACTGTTAATCCAGTGACTGAGCCTTCACATCCAATATGCTGCTATGAAATGTTCTTATGCTGATGATTGCTGTTTTAAAATGTTTTTAAAATGTATGAAATGCTTTTATGATATGATTTTTATCGAATGAAGCTACTATGAATATAGAAGGCCTTACGGTATGGACTGCTTCAAACTCCTAAGCACTATGCATGCACTCTTGTATGTACTTGCACACTTGTTTTTATACCTTCAATTCCCCAGTCTGTCTCTTTACACTTCCACCAAACACTCTGGACTGCTGTTGCAATATTGTAGTAACCCATTTAGCACTATGTGCTTATCCATTCACTATGCTAAAACTGAACCAGTTATAAATTCAGTTAGGCACTCTCCTTGTAGAACTGTAATCATTCAGTCAGTACCCAAGTACTAGTGATTCCCTCCTGAGCACTCAAATAACAATATAAGAAAGTAAATTATAATGATGTTCAGTTTATTCAAGTCTTAATTGGCACAGTTTCCACAGTTGAGGTTCCGTGACGATTTGAACCCGTGTTTTAAACATTGTCGTAAACTCATAATTTTGGTACCGATGAACCGCAAATGATCCATTTAGTATATCCTGGTGTTTTCGCTATGCTACGAGCAAGAGCACTCCTGTTATAACCACATTTCCGATATACCGATGGCATCCATTTTAGATCATGGCATCCATCTTGTTTTCTTGCCCTCACATAGTCAATGGACACGCAGTGACCCCTGATCACTTCATTTCAATTAAGGACACGTAGGCTTTAGCCGGCGATTCACCTCTCTAGTGACACGTGCACCTTAGGACAGAAACGCTGTGGCCGCATGACTCGGCAGAAGCTGCCTCCTCTGCCCGAGGCCAGTCCTGCTATACTGGTTCTCGTGTTTGTTGGCCTGATCATGATTAGGCGGCCGAAGCTGGTAGCCTTGCCCATTTACGACCCACTAACATCTCTTATCCTGTTTTTCTATCTTCTGCACCTGGCTCTGCTCCTTTCCTTCTGGGCCTTTATTAGGGGGAGGTAAGGGTAACGAAGTTTACGATGAGGCGGTCCAGCTCTTGAATGTAAAGATGACATGGGATTATGATGGAACAGTGGGAACCTCTCATTCGTAATGTTTTGACATCAGATATGGTTGACGATTCCTGTGTAACGCCAAATATTTATTGTTTAGGACACCATGTTTGAGAAACACACTAGTATGTGGAGAATGTTGCCCCCAGCTAAATATTCTGTATTTAAGGAGCAACCACTTAATGCAAATCGAACAGGCTCCTAGATTCTGCCCGTGTGTAGTTTCTGTGACTTCTGTGCTCCTGCAGTAATAAACCTTTGGTCTCTGACGCCACCATCGAGAAGCCCGTGTTTCTGTTTATTTGTGCACCGAGACAGGTAGAACTCAGGGGTCTTCGGGTGTTGTCCCTGACACCTCTGGACAGTACCAAAAAGTCCAGAACTCCACAGTCCAGTTTCTAAAATCAAAGTTCCGATATTCCGGAAATGATTATCCAACCAAATTTATTTTCTTCAAATTCATATTCATTCCAGTTAGAACATAATTTCTTCAAGATGCAGCCAACATGTGTTTCTTCGTGGTAGTTGTAAAACACATTGACTTTCTCACGGCTGCAATCCAAATAAACATACAATTCTCATATGTCACTGGGACTCCATCCTCGCCCATTTCCATATAACATATACTATAGTTCGGGAAAGGAATAGGCAGAGTCGGAATACCCAGTGCAAAAAGGAGATTGTGAAAAGATAGCAAAGCCCACACCATAATCATGCTCCACCTTCTATAAGTGGGAAGCAAGTAGATCCATTACCAGAATAAAGGTAGTATCATCGCAAACCCAAAATCATACCGTGCATTTATCTCTGTATTATATCACCTGTGTCCCTGCAGTAATAAACCTTTGGTCTCTGACGCCACCATCGAGAAGCCCGTGTTTCTGTTTATTTGTGCACCGAGACAGGTAGAACTCGGGTCTTTGGGTGTTGTCCCTGACACCTCTGGACAGTACCAAAAAGTCCAGAACTCCAATTGGCGCACAACGTGGGGGGACGTCATTCGGTACCGGTCCAAAAGCCCGAAGAGTTCGAGAAGCTTCGTGTGAAGATTCCGGAGGGAGGCGCCCCACTTCATCGATCCCGGCATATCGCAAAAGTGGCCTGACGTTCTCTTCCACGAGGGTTCCCGTTCGGACGGCTGCAGTGGTCCGTTGCCTTGACCGTCGCCCTGTCTTGGACCCGAGGTGCAGACCTTAGTACAGCGAGACGTGACGGGTTTCTCCTTGGTGACGTCTTCAGTACCTCAGTTAAGTATTAAGTGGTCGCTAGTTGTTTGGTTCCTTCGTAAGGGTTCGGATAATCCTTTTAGTTCCTTGGTTTGGTTTAGTTTTGTAAGATTATCACTGGTTGCTCTAGTTACGATAATCTTTTGGTTTAGTTTGGGTATCGATACATTTGTTCTCTTTGGTAGGCCTAAGTTCGAGTGCGCACTGTTGTTTGTGTTTGTTCTGTGTTCCGGTTTTATAAAATGGTAGGTCGGAAAAGTTGTATGTTTTCATGTTTTGTTTGCAACAGGGATTCCCGGTTGGAGGACTCGTGTTCGGTTCCTCCGATTGGAACTCCTCTTTATGATCTTTATTGCAAGTTCGGTGTGGGCCCTATCTCCTATAACGAGGTATGGATCCGCTATACGGAAAAAGATGGTGTCCTTAGTTGGCCACTACATGGTAGTTTTTAACCTGAAATTCTTGACAATCTAGAAAGAAAGTTGTTTAAAAAGAAAGCCCGGCTGGCAATGTTTGATCCTTTCCGTTGTTGGCGAAAATAATCCAAACAGAGAGAGACTAAGAAGTTGAAGAAAGAACAGAAAGAACAAGAGTTGACTCTAGAACAGTCTGCTAAGCAGCTGCAACTTAATGAATCTGAGAAAGCGATAGAGGTAGCCGATAGAGAGCGTAATTTAGCGATTGACAAGTGCTACCCTGATTTGCCATCGAGTACAACTAAGATATTGGAGGAGTCTGAAAACGATCCTCTGTTGTCTTACTTGTTGAGGTCACCTCCACCGTATGCACAGGGTGCTACGGCTCCTCCTCTGCCGAATGTTGTGTTACCAGCTGCTGGACAGCCTGGTATACCTGCTCCTGCTCCCCTGAATCAAGCTCCTGTCATCCCTGTGGTTATCAATGTTCCTCCGGCACCTCCTCTTCCAGGGTTGCCAGCTCCTGCTCCTTTGCCTATGCCTGTACCGTTAATACCTGTTGTTTCGCAAGCTACTTTGCCTCCTACACCTACTATTGCTGTTTCTTCTGTCCCAACTACCACTCTACTTCAAACTTCCTCTAGCTATATGACTCCGCTTTCTGTTCGTCGGAGAATCACTGATTCCGTCTCTAATATTCTCTCTCCCTTCTACAAAACTTTGATTAAAAGTCCTGCCTCTGAATCTGTTCAGAGACGTAGTCAGCTTCCTAATATCGAAGAACGAGGAATATTAGATTCCACTGCTCTCAGGTGGGTTTCGAAAGTTGGAAGATATAATGTACGAGATGTATTAGATACATTTATGCAATGGAACGAACCGACACAACGCTATGTGTTTGATGTTATGTGTTCCCTATTGCGTGAGGAATGGGATGAGAATGATTCTGAACAAGTTCCAGACAAATTAATTCATATTCAACAAAAATTTGCTGCAGGTATGATAGTTGGTCAGGAGATAAAAGAAGCAATGTAACTAATTTTGGATTTTAGGGTTGATCCTTCCCTCCGTTCACCAAGGGGTTTGGAGAAAGGTAGCACAAGTAGTAAAGGTCGACAATACCCTATGACTGTGGTTCCCAAACTGTGCGCCGCGGCGCCCCAGTGCGCCATAATGAGGTGCCAGGGGCGCCGCGCACACTAGCTGTAACTTTGGCCATCACAGGGAGCAGCGCTGCTCCCCTGTGAGAGGCCTCACCCCTGCTGCTGGAGGTGCCTCGCACTCCTCCAGGAGCACGAGAGCAGCCCTTCCCGCCCATTGTCATTCAGTATGCCGCTGATTGCCACCTACTGAATGACAATGGGGCAGTCTGGGGGTGTGACACCATGTGGCGGCCTCCTCCTGCCTCAGAGTACAGAAGGGCATTCTGCACGATAAAAAGTAAAACGCCAACGCTGCAACGTTAGAAAGCACTTCATTCATAGAAGCCTGTAAAATAAGTTTAAAAGAACAGGTTATCGTTCTCTCACTGTCCTGTCATTTTAGAACTGAAGTATTTTCAATATTGTATTCAACAAAGCCATGGTTGCTCCTGTTTTTTTTTTTAAGGAACTAGCAACCATTGACAAAGCCAATAGTCCTGGCTTGTTGAGGTGTAATGATACTTGCTGTATTATATATCTGGATGCAATGACAGAGACAACATAATACCAGTGAGGCGGAACACTATGCTAAGAGAAGATTTTTAGCCTAGGTGTTTTAAGCTGCGCTTTCAATTACGTCAAACACCCCCTTTGAAGAGACCTCCCAGTTTTTTTACACCGCTTAAAGCCCTGGAAACAACACCATGTTACAGTAACCTCACATCCTGGCACTGTGCATCATGCATGACTCATGCCTTCTGCGTTTTCAGTCTGCCTATGTGCAGGGGCATAGTGAACTCTCCACCAGCCCACCCCTTGCTGTAGTTCATTATTGATGGGACTCTTATGCCTGCGACTCTGCAAACAAAGGCTCAGCTCATAATGTGAAAAGGTTGGTGAGTCAATAAGTGAAGGAATGTCTGAATGGCTGGATGGATTACTGAAAGGATGAATGTATGAATGAAAGGGGGAATGGATAGATAATGAAAGGATGGATGGATGAGTGAATGGATGGAAGTATGGATGAGAGAAAAGGTAAATAGATGGATGTATGGGTGGAAGGGTAGATGTATGGGTGGAAGAGTAGATGAATGGGTAAAGGTGTGGATGGGTGTGTGAAAGGATAGATGGATGAGTGAAAGGGGAGCTGATGGGTGAGTGAATTGGTGGATGGGTGTGTGAAAGGATGAATGGGTAGATGAATGAAAGGGTAGATGATGGGCAAGTGAATGGGTGGATGGATGAATTGATAAATGAAATGGTGAATGGATGGATGAGTGAAAGGGTGGATGCAAGGATTGCTGAGTTAATGAAAGGGGGTAGATGGACAAAAGGATGGATAGATGAGTGAAGTGAAAGGGTGGATGGATGAGGGAACGGATGGCTGGATGAGTGAACGGATGGTTGGATGAGTGAAACAATGGATGAGTAATAGGATCAATGGATGGATTCATGAATGGAAGAGTAAATGGGTGGGTAGATAGATGGATAAGTGAAAGGGGGATGGAGAGAGAAAGGGAGGATGAATGACTGAAAGGGTGAATGGGTGGAAGGATAAATGACTGGGTAAATGAATGAGTAAGTGAATGGGTGGATGGATGAGTAAGTGAATTGATGGCTGGGTGGAAGAGTGGATGCATGGATGATTGTACAGATGGATGGGGTGAAAGGGTGGGTAGATGAATAATGGATGGATGAGTGAAAGGGTGGATGGAGGGATGGATGAGTGAAATTATGGACGGAAGGATATACGGTGGATAGGTGTGCAAATGGTTGAATTTGTTTGGATATAGATGGGCACACAGATGGAAGGACAGACCTTTTTAGTGTAAAATAAGGCTGGGGATACTGATTACGACAGACCAAACTCAATGTTCCATTTTCTCAGAGCGGGTCTCAGTACCAAAAGGTAATGAAAGCAGCAGCTGGCATAAATAAGGGTTTGGGACCAGGCACTCCGTTGGGGAAAAAAACGATGGATTGGGATGCAGCCCAAAGTGATTGTCAGTGGATGAGATTAATAATTCAAGCATTCCAACCAATATAATACCTTCATTGCGTCCCAAATACTTTAAGGAAGATAACAGGAGGTACACACCACCCACCCACCGGTAAAAAAATGGTGGGGAGCCACGGCCAACTGCCAATTAGGTCAGGGGAGCCACCGGTCAAAAAAGTTTGGGAACCACTGCCCTATGAGAGAGGTTCCACCAATATGGCGCGAAGCCATTCAAGCTGACGCAGTGAATGGTATTGTAGCCGCTCCAGCGCAATTCCAGAGAGTGTGGATACACATTCCGTGGAAGCGAGCTGAAGTGTTAGCAGTAAAACAGGCCTTGCCAGATCCGCGTAAAAATCCTGCTGGATACTACAAAGAATTGGCTCAGACGGTTGAAGCTTGCGTAATGAATCTAACGGACATTGACATGCTATTTGGTAATGTAGTTCCGCAACCAATTTGGGCTAAAATTCGTAGAGAGAATCATCCAGTTGCTCTAGGTGGTGACTGGGCAGCTATTATTGCGGCGGATTGTCAACAAATTGGGGGTTCTAAACCTGAACCTTTAATTGCTAATTTGCCCGGTAGAATAATTGATTTAATGAAAACTCTGATGCCGGCATTGCGTGTTAACTGGGACAAGTTGTCCGCATGCAGGCAGAAGAAAGACGAAAGCGTCTCCGACTTTTTCACCAAATTCGAAGAAACTTTCGTAGATCACAGTGGTCAGGATATGAGCACAGAAGGAGGTCAAAGATTATTTGTTGATAAATTTGTGCACAATCTATTGCCAGAGCTTAGTAATAAATTAAAGAATTCTGAAAGTGCGTGGGCTGTCTCTACGACTGCACAGATACTTGCAACTGCCCAGTACTATGAAAATAGGGATAAAGAAGAGAAGGAAAAATCAGATAAAAAGACGAAAGATTTAAAAACTAAAGTCCTTTTGCAACAAGCATATCCGCCTCGTACGAATCAAACGAATACACAGCAAGGGTCATATCAGAGGACTGACTATGGTTCACAGAGACCGCAGTACCAATGGAATCAGTGTGCTTATTGCAAGAAGGAAGGTCATTATAAGAATGAGTGTCCGATACTAGCACAAAATAATGCTGCAGCAGCTCAGAGAGGTCGTGGTGGTTCTATGCAAAATTCTAGAGGTCGAGGACGAGGTACTATGCCTCCACAAACGAATGATCGCCCTTCTAATTATTTTGATCAACGAAATAGTCAGACTACACAGCCAGCTAGATCTCAACAGTATCATGTTGAAGATTACTGTGAAGTTGGTGAGGAATTTCAGCAAAATGAGTACTAGGACAGCCCTGGACAAAGAGAGGGAGTAGTATCAGTTCCAGTAGACCAGAGTGGGCCTTATGTCGCAGTAGCAACATCAGGTGTAGTCGAACCGTTTCTGTTGGATACTGGTGCAGCAAAAAGTTCTATCATACATGCAAAACTCCCTGGCGCACCTTTGTCCGGCTTAACAAATGTTTCTGTAGGTTTTTCAGGCGCCCCTGTTTACAACCCTGTTTCTGGTCCTTTGTCTATTTCTGTTGGGCCTCGTCAATTGAAAGCACCTTTAATTTTGACGACTGGTTCTAATGAAAATCTGCTTGGTTTAGACTTGTTAAAACGCCTATATGCGACATTGTACTGTTCTCCTTCAGGAGTACAGCTTACATTAGGTAAAAGAATAATCTCCCTGATGTATTTGTCAATGGATGCGCTCCCACTGGACATGCGTTCTCTCCCTGATACTCTTTGGGCGACTGGTCCTAACGATGTAGGTCTTTTGGAAATCCCACCATATGTAGTGACTTTAAAGGCAAATGTCAAATTTCCGCGAATCCCGCAATACAAAATTTCTAGTGAAGGTGAGCGTGCGCTCCTATTGATAGTGCAAGATTTGATCAAGAAAGACGTGATAGAGGAAACTAGAGGAAATGTCTGTAATAGCCCTGTACTGCCTATTCTAAAACGAACTGACCCCACAAAACCTCCAGTCTATAGGTTTGTAATTGACCTTAGAGAGGTTAATAAGATTGTGATTCCACAGTTTCCTGTGGTTCCAGACATTACTGCATTGTTAACATTGATTCCTGCTACAGCCACGTGGTTCTCAGTGATCGACTTGAAGAATGCCTTTTTCAGCATTCCGATAGCCGAGGAAAGCAGAGATATTTTTGGCTTCTCTCTAGGAGGACGAAGCTTCAGGTTTAAACGTGCTCCACAAGGCTATTGTGAAAGCCCATCCATTTACAGTCAGGCATTAAAAAGTCAGTTGGATTCTTTTGTACTTCCTCCTGGTTCTGCTTTAGTGCAATATGTCGATGATCTTCTAGTGGCTGCCGATGACAAGGAAACTTGCAAAGCAGCTACAATTTCTCTATTGCATCATTTGTCTCATTTGAACCACAAGGTATCATCTTCCAAAATGCAATACTGCTGCCAAGAAGTGACCTACCTAGGTCATCTCTTGTCAAAGGAGGGAAGAAGGTTGACCCCAGAGAGAATAAAAGCAATTATGCAGATGAATGTTCCTAGTACACAGAGAGAAGGGCGTGCGTTTTTAGGTATTACTTCATACTGTAGACAATGGATCCCAAATTTTTCTCTCTGGGCAAAACCGTTAGTGGCTTTGACTGGGAAAGGTGTTCCGAATCCAGTGCCATGGTCTGACGAATGTCAGCAGAGCTTTTCTGAGTTACGAAATGCACTATGTTCAGCCCCTGTGTTGGGTACACCTGACTACAGTAAGCCATTTACACTCTATGTCCACGAGAGAGAAGGTTGCGCGTTGAGTGTCTTGACGCAACAATTTGGTGATAAACAATGCCCTTGTGCGTATTTTTCATCAACATTAGATCCGGTAGCTAGAGCGTTGCCTAGTTGCTTGAGAGCTACAGCGGCAGCTGCAGCGTCCATTCGACAATCTGCTGGTTTGGTCATGAACAACATGCTAGTGGTCATGGTTCCACATGCCGTGGATACACTCATGAACCGAACAAAAACGCAGCACCTTACCAGTGCTAGATTATCAGGCTATGAGTTGACATTGTTAGCGAGTCATATTCAGATCAAAAGATGCAATGTATTGAATCCAGCAACATTGTTGCCGACTAGTCAAGAGTCAAGTGATTCCGAACCACATGACTGTTGTTTCAGAACTGAGGAGGAGACAAAAGGATGAATTGATCTTAAAGACACTCCGTTGTCAGATCCAGATGGCACGTTGTATGTTGACGGGTCTTGTTTTATATTGGAGAATGGTGATGTAACAGCTGCCTATGCAGTAACAACTTTGAGTACGATTGTGGAGACTGCAAGAGTGAGTCAGAATTCTGCCCAAGCTGCAGAATTAATTGCTTTGACTAGAGCGTGTGTTTTAGCTAAGGGAAAGAGAGTGAATGTGTTCACAGATAGTCAGTACGCATTTGGCGTAGCCCATAGTTTTGGACGATTGTGGAAGGAAAGAGGTTTTATTACGTCCCATGGGACTAAGATCCAGCATGGTCAGCTAGTTAATGACTTGTTGGAATCTCTAACCTTACCAATGGAAGTTGCGATTGTGAAGTGCAGTGCTCATCGAGCAATCACGGATGATGTTGGTCGAGGAAATGCCTTTGCTGATAAGACAGCAAAACAGACAGCTAGGAATTCGATGAGTAGGATGTATGTTGCAACGTCTGCAAGATAGGTTACTGATTCGGGAATGTGTGAGGACACAATGGAAAGTGTGAGAATGATTCAGGAAGAAGCGACTGAAGAGGAAAAACTTGCATGGAAAGAGAAAACGGGTAATTTGGACTCGAATGGATGTTGGATTGATCTGACGGAACAACAGCGTTGGATGTTGCCTGATGCGTATGTGCTTGCGGTAGTAACGATGGCGCATGGAACAGCGCATATCAGTTCTAAAGGGATTTGTAAGATGTTGGCTCCAGTCTGGAAGAATGATGAAATTAGTAAGTGCGCAGAAAGAGTGGTGAGAAACTGCATGATATGCCTGATGCATAATTCTGGCAAGGGAACCCCCACACCTGCTGGTCATTTCGCTCCTCCTTCCTGTCCCTTTGAAGTGATTCAGTTAGACTTCATTCACATGGATCGATGCAATAACCTTAAGTACGTCCTAGTGGTAGTCTGTGCTTTTTCAAGGTGGATCGAAGCTTATCCACTCAAAGACAACACTGCTTTGTCCACTGCCAAAATCCTCCTCAAGGAGTACTTCCCCAGGTATGGCATGCCACGGATTGTATGGTCAGATAATGGAAGTGAATTCGTAGGGAAAGTTATGCAGAGTGTGTGTGCAGGCTTAGGGATAAAACAAAAGTTCCACAGTGCGAATCACCCCCAGTCAGCAGGTTTAGTTGAAGGGTACAATGGCACCTTTAAACTGAAGCTGGCTAAGATACAAGCCTCCACGGGCTTGGCCTGGCCAGATGCCTTACCTTTGGCCTTGTTATCCACAAGAGCGACTGAGCATTCCCGAGTAGGGCTTAGTCCCTATGAGATAGTGTTCGGTCGCCCTGCTAATATTTGGGGGGTACCAAGACCTAGGGAGTTTAGGCAGCTGGAATACCCAATGTTAATCGATTATCTTTTTGACTTGACTGCTAAATTGAGTCTCATTCATCAACAGGTTTTCGATGCATTGCCAAAGCCTCCGGAGAGTCCAGGTCATCAGCTGAAACCTGGAGATTTTGTCGTCGTAAGGAACTTTGGACGAACCAGAAATCTTCAACCCAAGTTCGTTGGACCATTCCAGGTGCAGTTGGCGACGAGGACTGCTGTACGAGTGGCCGGTAGAAAAAATTGGATCCACGCGACGCATACCAAGCGTGTGCCCTTACCACTCCCTTATGATAACTGGGTGAGAAAAGGAATTGGTGCCTCTGATACCGAACCAGTTCCTAGATACATTCCTTTCAGCGATGCAGAATTGAGAACTGATTCACCGAACTCTGACTCCCCATCTGAAACTGCTCCTTTGAACACTGAGCATTTGTCCTCTGCATCAAACGAACACTTGCCATCTGCGAACCCGAACATTGTTACTCCTGCTGAACACAGTCTATTTCCGGATCAAACTACACCAGGAAAACTGAGATACAACTTACGTTCTCAATTAAAGGACAAATAAAGCAGGAAACTGCCTATTTATATAATTTTGCTCTAATACATTGCCTCCAGCCAGGAAGTTTGCTAAACACATTTTTCATTTCTCTGTATATTTCTATTTGTGCTTTATACCTTGCCGTCTGGGTAGCCATAGGGTCGTGGCTTTGTGCCTAGTTGAATCTGCGGGGGCCATACACAAGGTCGGTCTTTCTGTCAGTTCTGGGAACTCCCAGGGCTGGTAGAGGCATTTTCAACTACGTACATACCATCAGTGGTCGCGAGCGGTTGTAGAAGATGGAGCTTCCTGGGCTGCACCGAGAAAATGTAATTTATGGTCGCAGAAATAGACTGTACAAGATTCTTCATAACAAATGTTTTATGATGCAATGTGCAATTACGTATTTAATTGTTTTAATAATGTTGGTGGGTGGAATCGTCTTTGGCATCAATTTGATTATTACACCGATAACAACTACAGTACCTCCTCTTGATCCTGTTTCTTCTACTATTGCTTCTTACCATTCCTTTCATCCGTTTCCTGAACACGAACAAGCTTGACGCTCAGAATTCATAAACAACACTTTTGTACAACTCTTACATCAACACCAACTGGTAGTTAACACAACAGACTGCTGGGTATGTGGTCTGATACCACACACTATGGATAAAGGCATTCCTTATCTGGTCTTGCCTTTTAGCTATAATGGATCATTTCAGGCCTTTCAGACTTTTTTTGTCTATGCCCTTGAGACCTATCCCCCGCGTCCACCACGTTCCGCTAAATATAATTCCGCTAATAAAGCTTTAGTCAAGGGAATCATTGACATGATTAAAGACGTCAATAATACCCCATCTTATCCTAGGGATGAACTACGAGTATATCTGAGTTGGAATTCTACGGAGTATCGCATTAGTTTGGGTGAAAGCACGCGTATGAGCTCCACTCCAGTTTGGGTCGTGCCTCACCGAGGTCAAGTCTGTTTGCAAGGAAATAGGAGAAATCCAAGAGCTCGGCTAGGGAAGAGTGAGTGCGTTGAGACTTATGTGTATCCGTCTAACTCTTCCCCTGCCTTCCTAACTGCTAAGGGTACCTACTTCATTTGTCAGGATAGGGCATATACATGGTTGCCTGCTGACTTTTCAGGTTCATGCTATATTGCTCGACTATTGCCCCCGACATACACTGCTTCTCCAGATTATCACAAGACCAGAGTAGCAAGAGGTGTTTTCAGCAAGGAAGATACCGCTAGTCAGGAAGCCGGAGACTTCTTCAAAGGTTTCCTTCCATTCTGGGGGCCTATGGCCAATAGTAGAAATCTACGACAGCTAACACGGGTAGTTGAATCTACTATTACAGAGACTGCGGGTGCCCTTAGTAATTTAACAGCTGAGCTCCAGGCGGATCGTCTCATGACGTTGCAGAATCGTATGGTTCTTGACGTAATACTTGCAGATCGAGGTGGGGTATGCAGAATGATCCAATCGAGCTGCTGTGTTTTTATACCCAATAATGCTCCAACGGTGTATGAAGCGATCTCTAAGCTTCATAAGATTTCCGATTCTATCCATGTAGACAAGGGAAACTGGTCCTTAATGGAATGGCTCTGGACTCTACTCTCAGCGTGGGGATGGAAGGTTCTAATGGTCGGTGGTATTATCTTAGAATTCCTATTCTCGTGCTGTCTTATTATCCAATGTGGTCCCGCTTTGTGTAGCCTCTGTGCTGCAACCTGTCTTAGAAAACCGCCTGTATTTGGAGACAAGGTACGAGAAAGGATGATGATGCAACAACATGTCACTGGCCTAATGAACATCGAGATAGACTCTGACATAGATTGAGTAATTGCCTATGTAAGGGCAAAAGGAGGGACTGAGGTTCCGTGACGATTTGAACCCGTGTTTTCAACATTGTCGTAAACTCATAATTTTGGTACCGATGAACCGCAAATGATCCATTTAGTATATCCTGGTGTTTTTGCTACGCTACGAGCAAGAGCACTCCTGTTATAACCACATTTCCGATATACCGATGGCATCCATTTTAGATCATGGCATCCATCTTGTTTTCTTGCCCTCACATAGTCAATGGACACGCAGTGACCCCTGATCACTTCATTTCAATTAAGGACACGTAGGCTTCAGCCGGCGATACACCTCTCTAGTGACACGTGCACCTTAGGACAGAAACGCTGTGGCCGCATGACTCGGCAGAAGCTGCCTCCTCTGCCCGAGGCCAGTCCTGCTATACTGGTTCTCGTGTTCGTTGGCCTGATCATGATTAGGCGGCCGAAGCTGGTAGCCTTGCCCATTTACGACCCACTAACATCTCTTATCCTGTTTTTCTATCTTCTGCACCTGGCTCTGCTCCTTTCCTTCTGGGCCTTTATTAGGGGGAGGTAACGAAGTTTACGATGAGGCGGTCCGGCTCTTGAATGTAAAGATGACATGGGATTATGATGGAACAGTGGGAACCTCTCATTCGTAATGTTTTGACATCAGTTATGGTTGACGATTCCTGTGTAACGCCAAATATTTATTGTTTAGGACACCATGTTTGAGAAACACACTAGTATGTGGAGAATGTTGCCCCCAGCTAAATATTCTGTATTTAAGGAGCAACCACTTAATGCAAATCGAACAGGCTCCTAGATTCTGCCCGTGTGTAGTTTCTGTGACTTCTGTGTCCCTGCAGTAATAAACCTTTGGTCTCTGACGCCACCATCGAGAAGCCCGTGTTTCTGTTTATTTGTGCACCGAGACAGGTAGAACTCAGGGGTCTTCGGGTGTTGTCCCTGACACCTCTGGACAGTACCAAAAAGTCCAGAACTCCACAGTCCAGTTTCTAAAATCAAAGTTCCGATATTCCGGAAATGATTATCCAACCAAATTTATTTTCTTCAAATTCATATTCATTCCAGTTAGAACATAATTTCTTCAAGATGCAGCCAACATGTGTTTCTTCGTGGTAGTTGTAAAACACATTGACTTTCTCACGGCTGCAATCCAAATAAACATACAATTCTCATATGTCACTGGGACTCCATCCTCGCCCATTTCCATATAACATATACTATAGTTCGGGAAAGGAATAGGCAGAGTCAGAATACCCAGTGCAAAAAGGAGATTGTGAAAAGATAGCAAAGCCCACATCATAATCATGCTCCACCTACTATAAGTGGGAAGCAAGTAGATCCATTACCAGAATAAAGGTAGTATCATCGCAAACCCAAAATCATACCGTGCATTTATCTCTGTATTATATCACCTGTAATTTCCGTATAGACGTCCCAGTCATAAATTTGCAGTCATAGGTACCGTCAAGCCGCCGAAAATCAAAGTAATCCGAGGTTGTTCACATCATCACAAAAAATGGCCACACAAAACATATTAACAGATCCATAGTCTAATGTAAATAATTACAGAGCTTAGGTCCCTAAAGCCCTACAGTACAGCTGTTTCCTCAGCCCTTGAGTTTATTGGTAAGTCCAATCACATCATGGCACGACACCATGCATCTCGCTAGTATGCTGTGTCAATAGTGCAAGCGCACATTGCATTAAATCAACATAAGGAATCATATCTTTACCGTATCATCTGATATAGTTCCTTCACTGAAGTAAAAACTCCTTGTGGTTTCAAATATCACATCATATCATGTCACAACATCCGTTCGATGCTGTAATCAAATCATACATTACGAATTAAAATAAGGAACAAAAAGACCAACTCGTCACCCCTAGCATCATAATAATATAAATCCAACTCACCCTCAAACTCCAATTTCTATTGAACGTATACGCTCCCAAAAGACTCTAATATTACAAAGTCCAAATGCTGCAAAAAGATATACAGATCTCATTAATTATCATAAACGGATGCTAAATGACCACAGTTAGAATTACAGTGTAAACTGCAGACTTATCGAAGTGTGGGTAGCGAATATCTTCACTCCCGAACTTGTGTGCCACTTAGGCGCCATCTTAGAGTATCTAATATAGTCCCAAAACCACCAGCGCCATCTTAAAACATGCAAATACGTCCATACTCCTTAGATTCTGTTTAATTCAACCCTCCATAAATCACTTCATGTATTATACAGCCCGATATCGGCTGACGCCTAGATCAAATGGATTAACCCTCCAAATTAAACGACATACACCAAATTCCGCAAACAGTTTGCGAGATCCAAAATTCTGGGCACCATCTTTTAATGTACCTAAGGAACCAATAAGTTCCCCATATTCCAGGGCTTCCTCCTAATATAGTTGAATTATTATTGCAACGATACCCCATAAAGTTGTAAGAATCAGCACTACTATTGGCGGATTCGTAAATTCCTAAATTCACTATCCTAAGGCTAGCCAATACATTAGGCACCACAAGCGCTCCTGGATGCAGGGCGCCATCTTGTAATGTGCAAGAAGGCCATTGAATTTCCATGTGTCAAGACATCAATCCCACATGTCATAATAATTGTTGTAATATGAATTGACATGTGTTTCCTGCGAACACAGGAACCACTCCTTCCTTGCACTCCTTTATCTTTCATTCAATTATTACTCAATTATTTCTAATAAATTAAAAGTAAACAATACTCGCACACCCATGTAGTCACGTGAGCAAGAGTAGGACATAGAGCTGCAACCGGCAAGACGGGATTCTTTGAATCCTCATACCCAAAAGGCTCAGTAGGGTACCTACCTATGCACCAACGACGCATATGAAAAATATAATAAAAATAACAAAGATAAACAATCAACTGAACTGAGAGTGCATTACCACGCCCCAAAAATCAGAGATAATAATTGTTGTACCATTACTAAGTGTAAATATTTAAATCTACAGTAATTTACCAAACTCTACGTCAAATATACGTATTATTATCTTTTTTCCTTATTGGTCCTTCACAATCTAAACAATCTTCCTAACGTGGGCGGACAGTTACCGGAAGGACAGTTTCCAGCATAATCAACGACATGAAAAGGAGAGATAGAGTGTAGTATAAAGAGTTGGTTTTCGCTAATATGAAAAGCACAAATAAAACAAAATAAAACAACATGCTCATGCAGAAGTCAAAAGAGAAAATGAAAAGACATAATGGTGCTGGAAGTTAGGAATTAATGTATAGATTAAATTAATTCAGGAGGAGGCAAGTATAGATTACATTCAATAATCAATCCTTCACAAATTAATTATAAGAAGCATATTTATCTAGTATTAGCAGATTTTTTTGATAGAAACAAACAAAAATTATTCTCAGAGTTTACACATAATTAATGTATCCCCTAATCGACAGGGTGCTTCTTGGATCACAGTCATTACACATGAGTCAATAAGGCCAGAGAGGAGGCAGTGTTTTACTCAGTGTACACATAAGAATCATGTAGATTCATAAAATTAACTAAAAACATGTAACTATATACACAAAATCATCTCCAATACAACTATTCCCATTTCATCCATCTATACAATAGTTCTGAGCTGTTATTCATGCGTAACTCCACAAATTTTATAAATCTTCAGTTTTGTCCCAAAAAGAATTGATATTCATTGTCAGTACTCATACCATCCTCGACTACTCTAAGTTTCATTATCCATATTACCTCTCTGCGTCTAAGTTTCAGCAGTCTTTTACCTCCACGTGGGTCCTGCGTAACATGATCTATCCCATGGAAGCTAAATTTGTGTTAATCCATTTTACCGAAATTCTGTACAGAATGCGCCGCTATGGGGTACCTGGTATCCCCATTTTTCCATGCTCTGAAATGCTCAACCATTCTGTCTCGTAGTCTCCTGATTGTACTCCCGACATACATTTGCCCACATGTGCAGACTATAGTATATACCACAAACGTGGTGTCACAATTCATAAAGGTATTTATCTCAAAAGTTTCAGAACCATAATAACGGAAACTAGTCACCTTTTTCCTGACCCACCTACAAGAACTACACCTTTCACACTTGTGAAAGCCCTTAGTCGGACTAGTGAGTCAAGTTCTGGACGCCCTCATGGGGTAACTAGGACTGAGGTCATTCGATAGTGTCTTACCCTTTCTAAAAGTTACACTTGGTCTGTCACTAATGAAGGGCTGTAAGTCTCTATCTGCATGAAGCAAATGCCAATGTCTATTAAGTATAGAGTATAATTTGTAACTCTCAGTATTATAATGGGTAACAGGGTGTACTTTACGTTCCGCCGTGTCACCAGTTGCTTCCTTCTTTGGTACCAGAGTATGAGTTCTTTTGAGACCATGCACCCTCTTCCAAGCCTTTTCAATCACCTTGTAATTATACCCCCTCGCCTCAAATCGGTTTGCAATATCCTGCACATTCATGTGAAATTCAGAGTCTTCAGAACAATTTCTTCTAGCCCTAACCATCTCGCCATAGGGTATCACATTTATCTGACTGCTTGGGCGGCAGCTTTTTGCATGCAATATTGAGTTGCAACTATTCTCTTTCCTGTACATCCTTGAACATAATTTCATATCCCGAATATATAGTTCAATGTCTAGAAAAGAAATCCTATTTTGATGATACTGAGTGGTGAAACGTAAGTTAACATAATTTTCATTTCCAACCCCGCTTTCAGTAAGCAAGTACTCATGCATTAAAGTAGGCATTACGGCATGGATTGCTTCAAACCCATATACACTATGCATGCAGTCTTCTATGCACCTGCAAACTTGTCTTTTATACCTTCAATTCCCCAGTTTGTATCTTTGCACTTCCACCAAACACTCTGTCACTGCTTTTTCAGTATTGTAGCGAGCCATTCAGCAGTATGTGCTTATCTATGCACTGTGCTTAAAACTGAAGCAGTTATGAATTCAGTCAGGCACTCTCCTTGCAGAACTGTAATCATTCATTCAGTACCCAAGTACTCATTCAGCAAAGTAGGCCTCAGGGCATGGACTGCTACAAACCCCTATACACTAGGCATGCAGTCTTCTATGCACCTGCAAACTTGTCTTTTATACCTTCAATTCCCCAGTCTGTATCCTTACACTTCTACCAAACACTCTGTCATTGCTGTTGCACTATTGTAGTAACACATTTAGCACTATGTGCTTATCCATTCACTATGCTAAAACTGAACCAGTTATAAATTCAGTTAGGCACTCTCCTTGCAGAACTATAATCATTCAGTCAGTACCCAAGTACTCATGTAGCAAAGTAAGCCTTAGAGCATGGACTGCTTTAATCCCCTATACACTATGCATGCAGTCTTCTAAGCACCTGCAAACTTGCCTTTTATACCTTAAATTCCCCAGTCTATATCCTTACACTTCCACCACACATTCTGTCACTGCTGTTTCAGTATTGTAGTGAGCCACTCAGCAGTATGTTCTTATTCATTCACTGTGCTAAAACTGAAGCACTTATGAATTCAGTTATGCACTCTCCTTGCAGAACTGTAATAATCCAGTCAGTACTCAAGTACTACTCATGCAGCAATGTAGGCCTTAGGGCATGGACTGCCTCAAACCCCTATGCACTATGCATGCAGTCTTCCATGCACCTGCAAACTTGTCTTTTATACTTTCAATTCCCCAGTCTGTATCCTTACACTTCCATCAAACACTCTGTCACTGCTGCTTCATTATTATAGTGAGCCATTCAGCAGTATGTGCTTATATATTCACTGTGCTAAAACTGAAGCACCTATAAATTCAGTCTGGCACTCTCCTTCCAGAACTGTAATCATTCAGTCAGTACCCAAATACTCATGCAGCAAAGTAGGCCTTAGGGCATGGACCAAATTTGGCAGAGAGATGGGTCTTGGTCTAGAAAGCACGCTTTTGTTTATTTGGTGTAGTTTTTGAGAAATTACGACATTTACAGATATCGATTTTTGGGAATTCTGTCATCTGATTGGCTGAGGCGTTACGAGCACGAGCTTGCTGCTTATTGGCTGCGAGCGGTGTGAGCGGTTGCAACTAAAAAGTGTTTGCTGCCATTTTGGGATTACGTTGAAGCGAGTAAGGGGAAAAAAGGGCAAAAAAGTGGGAAATCGGAAGGAGGAGCACTGTAACCTCTGTGGGGTGTTTAGGGTGTGCTATACAGGGGGAGCGAAGTGACCTACTCATAACTCCCAGTCTGAAAGTGCTAGGCTCCAAAAATTAAATGAGGTATTGCCTAGAGTGTGATGCTGCTAAGGTGAGCTGGTGCGGGACTCAGGGATTAAACGGTGAGCCCAAATTGTGTGTCTTATGCTGTGAAGTCATGTGCCATGGCCGCTGCACTACAGCTGTGGAAGTAGTGTAGCATGTGTTTATAACTACTAGGATGAACTACTAAATCGTAGTTGTCTGAAAGTCCTGTGGTACGGAAAATATGTGAGGTAGTGTGTAGAGTGTCATGCTGCTAAGCTGAGCTGCTGCCGAACTCAGGGATGAAAGCGTGAGCCCAAACTGTGTGTCATATGCTGTGAAGTCATGTGCTCTGGCCGCTGTGCCACATCTGTCCAAGTAGTGTCAGCATGTAGTTATAGCTACTCGGAAGAACTTTTGTTCCGAACATTGTAACTTGTGTATGGTGCTTAGGGATTATTATAAAGGGAGTGCAAAGATTATTCATGCGTATGAAATGAATTTGGTATTTGGAAAGTGGAAAGCAAGACTCCTACGGGTCTGATGGCGCTGGGGGCATAAGCTGCGGTGCTGCTGAAGTTGGGAATAAAGCTGATGAACTACTGTCCCCTATTGTGAACTTTTAACCTGCACGTGCTGTTAAATGTTCGATAAAATGTTGCAAAAGTATATAGTTAGGTTACAAAAATAATTGATGAACTTTTAACCTGCAGGTGTCGTAGAATGTTCCAGAAAGTGTGGTGATAAAATAGGTTATACTTCTGACTTGTATGTGGCATGGGATATTAACACATTCCATGCTCATAACGAGCTCAGCTCGTCATGAGTCTCAGTGCTCGTGTGCTCATGACGAGCTGAGCTCGTCATGACCGTTAGAACGCTCGCATGTTGGGTAAATTCTCCTGCTGTGCAAGCGTTCTAAAGAAACGGGTGTGGTCATTAGGTGCTCAGCTCGTCATGAGCACTCGACCACCGTGGCTCATGACGAGCTGAACTCGTCATGAGCAACGGGGAGCTGGGCGCCCCTCCTCCCCCAGCACAACGGGGGAATATGCTCCGCAGGGAAGGGGTTAAATAGCTTTTCGTATGGAAAATAAAAAAATTAACCAATGGAGATAACTTTTGGAATGTCATTGAAGGAATGAAGTATTCTGATTTGGTCTTTACATGTATTTATGTGTTGAGCGACAGAGAAATTGTACCATTCCTGGTTCCCTTCTTGATGAAATCGGTGCTTTACATGTACTATGTGACAAAGAAAGAATTGCATGCGTATGTGACATTTGAAATCTGGATAACAACTACAAAGGTGAGTTAGAAATGAACAAGATGTGTTATGTGTTCTGTAGTAGTGATTAAGTATTTGAGGTGATGTTTTTTAATTTTAAAAAGTATTTTTTATTTCAAAGTAATATAAAGTTAGTAAAGTGTGGTGTTTGATATTGGTTATAAAATATGAATAAAATTTGAGCTGTTGTTAAATAAGTACTTTATATATGTTTAAGGATTTTTCACAAAGAAGAAGTGTAGTTTGTCATCTTTATAGGACTGTATGATTTTGAAAATGAGGTACACCACTAATTTGTGTTTGTAACGTATTTGGGGAGATTAATAAAATGTTGCACGTTTGCAAATTATACTTTATGTGGAAATAGAGGAGTGGGGGTGGTGGTAGGAGATGTATGTGTTATTAAGTTAAAAGTGATAAAACGAAACCCAGAAATGTTATGTGGGCAGGTTGTGGTCTCATTTTTGACACTGAAAGTCTAAGTAATTTGTTGTACAGTGGGGCCATCTAGAATGTTTGGAGATTACATAGAGAGTAGATTGAGATAGGAAAAGTGATACGTTCCTTTTATATGTAAGCATAGTTTGAAACATGTGATCCTAGGTTGAGATATATTAGGAACATGGTTTCTGGTTTGCATTTAGGTATAGTTAATAGTTTTGGTACTTTGTTACTAGTCATTAATCAAAAGGTAGATATACTAAAATATATATGGTAGTAAATGTATTAATTATTGTCTGTTCTTATGGAATAAAAGTGGTTGGGAAGTGCTTCTTTAGAAGAGATGTTTTATAAATGTGTGAGAGATAAAAAAATGAAAATGTGCGGAATATTTTCTGTATGACTTTGTTGATATTAGAGAACTACATGTGATTTTAAGTGATACTATTTGTTAGGCTGTGTTGCTTTGGTGGGTTTATGTAGGTGTTGAAGTAGTCCATGTTTTACCGTGGCTGAGCTTCACTATCCCTTTTGAGACACTCGTCAATTTATTCATTCCATTTAATATCTTTAATATAGATACAGTAAAGGGATGGTATATCAAAAGTTTGGGAAGTAGAACTTTGTTTACTCTCCGCATCCCCAGCTGTACACTCTGCAGAGTGTTTAAACGATTTTCCTAACATATAGATGTCAAGCTAGTAAAGGTGGTGTAGTTGGACTGGGCCCATTTATAAACTGTGCTATGGGATGGTTTATGTTTTACCCTCCAATTTGGATGTTTGAATACTTTTTGCTGATAAGTGTTCGGGCAGACACTTGTTAAAATTGATATTGTATATGGGTATAGTGGCGCTACAGGGAATGTTAGGGGTTTCTGTTTGATTTCGTACGGTTAACCAAGGGCGGGATGGGTGTAGGGGAGGTGGTTTTGCTGCTGATTGAAACATAGAATATTATAACGTTCAGATGTCGAGTTACTAAAGGTGACATAGTACCACTGGGAGCACTTATGGCACGGGATATGTTTCAGTCGCAAATTTTTATGCTTTAATACGTTTTGCTGATGAGCGTTTCGGGAGACATCTGTTGAAATTAAGCCTCTGTATAGCTTTAGTGTCGCCTCTACATTTGGTTGGGCTTTTTCTTTCATTGCGTAAAATTAAGCAAGGGCGGATGTTGAGGTGGTGTGGTGGTACTGTGATGATTTATAAACTGTTTTATGGTATGGTGTATGTTTGAGTTGCAAAATTGCATGTTTTAATAGCTTTTGCTGATGAGTGTTCCAACAGACACCTGTTGACATTAAGTCTATGTATGGCTATAGAGGCTGTAACGGGAGTGCTGGGGCTCGTTGTTTGATTTCGTAAGGTTAAGCAAGGGCATGGGTGGGGGTGGGGAAGGTGCGTATGTCCCTGATTATAAGACGGACATTTGTAACGTGGGCATGTGTAGTTAGTAAAGGTAATGTAGTTTCACTAGGCCCATGTATAAACTGTGCTATGGGATGGTTTATGTTTTACTCACCAATTTGCATGTTTTAATAGTTTTTTTCTGATAAGTGTTCCGGCAGACACCTGCTAAAATTAACCCTGTGAATGTGTATTGTGGTGCTACTAGGAATGGTGCGGGGTTTCTGTTTGATTTTGTACGGTTAACCAAGGGCGGGAGTGGGTGTGGTGGAGGTAGTTATGTTGCTGATTGAAACACAAAATATAGTACCTTGTAGATGTGGAGCTACTAAAGGTGATGTAGTACCACCAGGAGCACTTACAAAGCACCCTTTGGGCATGGTATATGTTTTACCCACAAATTTGCATGTTTTAATATTTTTGCTGATGAGCAATTCGGGAGACATCTGTTGAAATTAAGCCTCTGTATGGCTATGGTGGCGCTTCTACATTTGCTTGGGATCTTTCTTCTATTGCGTAAAGTGAAGCAAGGGTGGGTGTTGAGGTGGTGTAGTGGTACTTTTTATAAACTGTCTTATGGTATGGTGTATGTTTGAGTTGCAAAATTGCAGTTTTTAATAGCTTTTGCTGATGAGTGATTAAGTCAATGTATGGCTATAGTAGTGGTAACAGGAGTGCTGGGGCTCGTTGTTTGATTTCGTAAGGTTTATCATAGGCATGGGTGGGGGTGGGGGGGTGCGCATTTGCTGATTATAAGACGGACATTTGTAACGTGGGCATGTGTAGTTAGTAAAGGTAATGTAGTTTCACTGGGCCCATTTATTAACCGTGCTATTGGTTGGTTTCTGTTTTTCATGCAATTTGCATGTTTGAATACGTTTTTGTTGATAAGAGTTCCGGCACACACCTGTTAAAATTAAGCCTGTGTATGGGTATAGTGGTGCTACTAGGAATGTTGGGGGTTTTGTTTGATTTCGTACTGTTAAGGAAGGGTGGGGTCTGACCAGATGGCTTACTGCTGGTATCAGAATAGGGAGGGCAATCTCATTATTACCCCTCAAGGCCAAATGGGAGGGCGACATAGGAAGACCACTCAGGGACAAGAAATGGGAGCGTATCCTTCAATGTCCCAAAAAAGTGGCTAGAAAACCGAAGTTCAAATTTATTCAACTGATGGTCTTACACCGGGCGTATCTAACGCCACAACGTATACACGCTATGTTCCCTGACACTGATAGCACCTGCCCCCGTTGCAGAGCAGATGATGCGTCACTGATGCACATGCTATGGGACTGCCCAAAACTGGGCTACTACTGGAACACTATACACGAATCGCTCGCCGGAGCGGGTGCTCCCTTACAGGCACACACCTTAGAGTACGCAATACTGGGGCTGGGACCAGTGGCGCGTAAAAGAAGTGTTTCGACACGCTTTACTGATATGGCCATGCTACTTGCGAAACGCGCAATAACCATGAGGTGGAAATCGCCAAAACCACCTGACCCTGACTTGTGTAAGACAGAAGTTGTAAGATGGGGTAGAGCAGAGGGGGATGCGTTACAGCATGAGGAATGCAGGGGCCTCAGGAAGACGCCGATCTCGCTAGACTGGTTTTATATACTAGGAATTTTTGAAACGGGGGGAGATGTTGAGTCTACGATTTCGTTACCTGTTGATTGAAATATAAATTGATCTCAATGGACCACAACGTACCGCAGGAATGCTTGGTGCACCTGTGCACGGCAATGGGGGAACTCATACAATTATTGTTTATGTCACTGACTGATTGTGCAGGATACCGTATCAGGAATGTGCTGTTTTTGGGCATAGCCAAATACCAATGGATATATGCAAATATGATGTCTGAGTGCCTAGGGTGGGTTTCAATTGGGTGGTGGGTGGGGTTTTTCTCGAGGGTTCTGTTTAGTTTAACTAAAATGCAACAAAATGGAAAATGTATATCATAATTGTTACCATTGTGCCTAGAAGAGCGTATTATTGCACGATTTCTCTGTATACCAACTGTTCCATACTGCTGCTCTACTTACTATGCAAATAAACAGATTTAAAAAAAAAAAGGAAGGGTGGGGTGAGTGTGGGGGAGGTGGTTATGTTGCTGATTAAAACACAAAATGTAGTACCGTGCAATGTCGAGCTACTGAAGGTGATGTAGTACTACCGGGAGCACTAATAAAGTACCCTATGCCCTATGGCATGGTATATGTTTTACCCACACATTTGCATGTTTTAATACGCTTTGCTCATGAGCGTTCCTGCAGACAGTTGTTGAAATTAAAGTTCCTGTATTGCTATAGTGTGTCTACTAGGTTTGGTGTGGCTCTTTCTTTGATTTTGTTAGGTTAGGAAAGGATGGGGAAGAGGGTGGTGCAGTGGCAGTGTGCCCATTTTTTAATTGCTTTATGGTATGGTATATGTTTTAATACTTTTTGGTGGTGAGTGTTCCAGCAGACAGGTACACAAATTACACAACATTTCTGTGGATAAGAAATCGTCGTGGTGATAGACACTCTTGTACTGTGGTAGAAGACTGATAGCGTTGATGGAAAATAATGAAACTTGGTGCCATTGCAGATATCATTGGAAGCTTACACTGTTTCTTTGTTACTATGATGTAGTTAGGGTTCTAAGTGGGAAAAAAAGTGAGTTTGCTCTCAAAGGGAGGGGGGGGGGTTAAGCTCTTAAAGGGGTGTGGGCTATGCAAGTTGGGCTGTGGTCTAAATCAAGATAAGTATCATTGTGTGCTTTAGAAAATCATCTTCTGTTATCCTACGTTCAGAATAAAACATTCTTTAAAGGATTTCCCTTCCTTCTATAATGTGGGTAACCCAGCGTGATATCTCTAGTTCTCAGTAGTGAGCAAAATATGCATGCGTACATCGATGTGCATGCTCTCACTGCAGTGTAATAAAAAACATACTATGTTTGCGACGGCTGAAAATAGAGCCTGATAGAGACCTGTTTGGTGGCTGCCTAAAATAAGTGCCTGTCCTCAGACCCAGCCCAATTAAAGTCCAGCATCCATCCATCTTAAGCCCTGCACCATCCAACCATCTTTTAATTGATGCATACATTCCTACTTATATACATATATACATCTCTTCCTGCACCTATCTTACGCATCTATGAACCCACTCGCCTATTGGAAGCACTGTGCCATTCATGAAGCCATACGCCTATATATCCATAGATACATCTGTCCCAGATCCAATCCTAAGCATCTACCAGCCCACCCGTCTATCGTAAGTACTGGTCCCTGCATTTATTTATCTTTCCTTCTATACATTGATACATCCATCTATGTGTCTATGCCTTGATGTATCTGGCCATGCATCCATGTGCCCTTTATTCAACTATACATTCTTATTTGCGTGCATCGTCCACCCGATCCTAAATACGACGTATTATACTCATCCACCCAGCATCTTATAGGCTTGCAAAAAGTATTTACAGGCAGATTTTTTTATAAAGAATAACAAAGCTTTGAGTTGCCATTTGTGGAGCATACTTCACCACCCTTCTCTGGTGGTGTTTTAAAGAAAGGTACATCTAGCAAAAGAAATGTAAGGGAGCTCCTAAGTGTAAGACGTTAATTTAGAAACATAACTTTCTGTTGAGTTTTATATAGGTACACTGTTTCAAAGAGGCCGGGACTGACAGATACTGAATACCTGTACATTAATACATTTGGGACAGTATATCAGAGAGCTAATTTGGGGTGGTGAGAACCTTGAGTTCTATATTTCCATGTGAAGCACAGTATAAGAATATAAAAGTAATTGGAAAGCTTTTATGTTAATAATAAAGAGGAGGTGTGAGAACTAAGTGAGGCAGACAAAGTGTGTGTTTTCATTGCACTAAAACAAGAGAGTGTGTAAGGTCAGAGCAGGTTCGTGCTGGACTTGCCTGCTTGTGGTTGATTCCAGAGGTGCAACCAGAGCGAAATTTTACGGGTGCCTAATTCTTTCAGCAATAGTCAGAGTGGGAATCTAGGGGCTGTAAAAAAGGGTGAACCGAAAAAAGAACAGAGTCTTCTTAACCAAAAAATGATCTTTTGAAGACCTGTGAAGTACTGTGGTGTGGCTGTGTGTGGGAAGCTGTCAGAGAGAGTCTGGGGCAATGGGCGATGCGCGCCTGGTGATCTGTTTGCTAACCCTCCCACGATGATGTTGCTCCTGCATTCCAAAAAGAGAAGGGAAATTTCGAGAGAAAATTTGTCTTTTAAAGGATTTTCCTTCTCCTACAATACGATTTACCTGGCATGATGTCTGCACTTCTAAGTAATTAGTAATGTGCATGCTCTCATAGTCTCACTGCAGTGCGATAAAGAAAAGAAAAAACGGATGAGGTTTGCGAGGCCTGAAAAGAGATCCCCATAAAGAGTTGTTTTTAGGCCCCCAAAAATAAAGTACCCCCCCCCCCCCCACTTAAAGCCCAGGGTGCAGTGTTATGTTTGGGAAGTTGCAGATAAAATTGTAGGCTAATAAAGGTAATTTTTGTGGGGGCTGTTTGGTTAATAATATCATCCTAAGTACAAAAATTAAAATTTAAAAAAATACTATCTATAAGGTTGTCTGCAGTGGGTTGCAGAGAGAGTGGTGTGGGGTGGTGGGGTGCAGTGGAGAGATGAAAAGTATGAGGTAATGCAGTTACATATACATTTTTAAAGGTGTATGTAAATAATTAAATAAATACTTGCAGTATGTTCTATGGCACTACTTGTCATCCCAGTGCTCCTCTGTCTCGCTTAATCACAATGCAGTACTAGGTGTGGAAGTTATTAGTGGAAGTTTTGAAATTGTTTGTTATTATTTAAACATAGTGAACAAATGTGAAAAATATTTGAATCTATTTTTTTGTTTTTCAGAAAATTATTTCGTTTGGATTAAAATTTGGAAATGCCAAGAAGAAGTGAAAAAAAAGAAAGGAGAAGACAAATATATATTTCACAAAAGGCAAAATCTTCAATTAGAAGAAAATGTGAGTATTACAGAAACAGTTTGTTCTACTATAAGGACAAGATAGCTTGTGAAAAAACTATATTATGAGCTTGTAGTGAAAAAAGGATCACACAAGAGGAAAAAAGAAGAATTTTTCAAGTAAGGTGAAGCAGAGTTCAATTCCAAAGACCAGGAAAAGGAAACATGATAAAGAAATAGTATCTGTTACTCGGAGACAAAAGCAGTTTCATGAAATTCGTCAGAAACTTTTTTGATCTAAAGTGATTCAGAATTCAATGAAAACATGCTGCAAATATAAATGAAAGTGTTTGAATTGAAAGAGAGGCAGCGTATTAAAAGTATAGTGGATAGTGCTTTCAATTTAAAACAGAAGTTATTCATTGTGATTTTGAAGAGAGAGTATTAAATAGAACGTTTGGTTGGAAAAAGGACCAGATTCATGTCATGTAAGAAAATATACTGAGAAGTATGAGCATTCTCTGGCTAGTCTTTGCAGAAAAGTATATAAAAGGGTTTTTCATCAGTTGAGGATGTTAGCAGTACGTCATTCAGAAATGCGGAAGTTTGTGAGGAAAGTGTACTATGTAAAAAGTTCGAGATTATTTTTAAGTGAACTGATACAAGTCTTTTATATGCTTCTTTATTAGTTGTTCAAAAAAGTGTGATGATATTGAAATGCGATATTTTTGTTTAGAGGAGCAGTTCCTAGAAGGTGGAAGTTTGACAATTACAGATTTTGGAGGAGATGGGAAAGTGATTAGTACTGATCAGTTTGAAGAAGAAATTGGAAAGTTTAATGTAGTGTGGTCGGAAATACGAAACTATGATTGTGTTTGTTGTCGACGTACTGATAATAAAAGTCAAAGTAGGAATGTTGATTTGTATTTGAAAAGTGAAAAGGAGAGCAATGGAAAGTGGGTAGAGTTTGCAATTTACTTGTTGGTGGAAGGTCAATTTGAGTTAGGTAGTGATCAACATATATGTAAATATTGTTACAACAAATTAGAAGAGAACAAAATGCCTTTTAGAGCAGTACATAATAACTTAAAATTAGTAGCTTTTCCAGAGGAACTGGCAGAATTGAATACATATGAGTCTGTTCTAATTCGATGTGTTCATTATTTTCAATCTATACTTCGGATGGAGCCGAAAACAGGTAAACTGCCACCAACAGACTTGCAAAAAGGATTGAAGGAATAGTGGTGTACTTACCTTTATATTTTAAGAAAAATATTGAAACTATTGCTGGAGTAAAAGAGGAAAATTAGGCAGTAGTCATTCTAGGAAATGGTGTAGTAACAAAAAGTCGGAAAATATGGCAAGAATTTATGGGTGTTAATAAAGTTGAAAAGGTTACCTTTATTTATTACAAAACTATAAATGTGGTTGAACAGGTAATACGTTTAGAAGATGAATCTTGTTGACCGATATTCTGGAGCTGCAATCTGTACAGGTTGATCATTATACCGTCCACCTTCTCCAGAAGGAAACAGCTATGGAAAATAATGACCTTCCAAGGTTTTCTCCCATACACTCATTGGAGTTCCCTGTGCTTTTTTTCATTTCAAATAACTCAATGCTGATTCCTATTACTTCTTTTGAATGCAAAAGATATCTTTTGTAATGCTCATAAATATCTTCAGTCCTTGACTTGTCCACTTTCTCAATTTGACCACTTGAAATTTCAGTTTATATTCTGAAGATCCTAGATTTTTACAGTGCATTTTATACATATTTCACCTTTTGTTTGAAAGTGGACTCTTTCGTATGCAGTGAACCAAATACTTAAAACTAAAGTTCATCAATAAGTTTGTTCTGTGAAAGAATTTGTGGAGAAAGTTCAAGAAACAGATGAAAATTTAAAAGGACACTTAATCAATTTGATGGCATGTCAATGTGGAACAAATAGGGATTTATATAGTTGTCATGAAGAACTCAAGTGTATGTTACGGAACTTAGGTACAACAACATGGTTTGTCACATTTAGCTGTTTAGAGTATGCATGGGAAGATTTGCTTGACTTTCTAAGAGAAGCGAATTCCAATATAAAAAAAGTTGAAATAAAGACTTGTGGGGAACTGTGTTCTTTGGATCCTGTAAATGTGTGCTGATATTTAATGATAGGTTCAATCTATGATGTCTTTTATGTGCAATGAAAAGAATACACCTCTTGGAGAGGTTACCGATTTCTTTGGAGAAAGGAGTATCAAGCAAGAGGTACATCTCATATACATATGCTACTATGGATCAAGGATGACCTACATTTGGGAATGATTCTGATGAAACAGAATTGTTTTTCTTTCATTGAATAGTATGTGACATGTGAGATACCAAGAGAAGAAGGAGACAGAAGCTTGAGATATCAAGTTTTACGTTTCCAAAGTCACAGTTGTTGAAAGTATTGCAGAAGAAAATACAAGTCTAAAAGAACATTTTACACCACATGTTGGTTTGGTTTTTCCAGTCCAGTCAGTTGTAAAGGAAGAGTAAATTCTTTTTTTTCTTTTGTAATGCACACAATAACTCGAAAAGCTGCTAAGAATAACTACAAGTTAAAAAGAAGAGAAGTGTCAAAGTGTATCAATGATTACAATCCAGTCTTTTTTTTAAAATGTGGAATACGAACATGGACATTCAGTATGTTGCAAATAACTCAATTGCTGTTGCATGTTATGTTACATCGTACATAACAAAATCTGAAAAAAATAGAGATTAGAAAAAGGCGGGAAGAAATTGCACAAGAAAATAGCCTTAGTGGAGAATGATACAGCTTTACTTTGAAAACATTTTCCTACCAAGAAATTGGATTGTATGAATGTTCAGACTGCTTGTGCTCTTCAAATTTAAATTCAAAGTCAAGAGGAATCATTTGAGTAAGTTTAGGTCTTGCCTGCAAATGAAGTAGAGTCTTGAAATCATTTGAAGTAAATAAAGAATTAGCAGTAAATGAAACAGACAGTACAGCCAATCTTAAAACTAATATGTTGGGCATGTACTAACCAAAAAGGAGTCAACATCTAGAACAGCTATGTCTGTATGAAGTTCTTCAACATAACAGCTTGAAAATAAATGTTAAAGAGAATTTAAAAGAAGGAAAATATGCAGTAGTTGGATGTCATGGTTGTTTAGTAAAACATGCAAAGAGTAATCTCATAACCACAAGAAAGTTAGTTGTGAAACTTAAGATAAGCGAGAATGTTACTGTTTAGCAGTTCTGCAACTTTTTAAGCCATGGTGTAGTGAAAGTGAATTATTTGGAGACTTTGACTGTTACAAAGATTCTTGTAATACATGTAAAGGTAGCGTTGCATGTACAATTTTTGCTATGTATTTAAAAATGTTGAATGATGGAAGTTGAACAGAAAAAGACTATGGCAGCTGAAATTAGTCATGAAAGTTCTCAAGATAGTGAAACTAGTGGTCCATGTAGTCATGATCTTCTTGGACGACCAATACTGGAAAATGAAGCAGCCATTGCTAAGCATGAAGTTGAAATTGCAAAGAGGTACAGCAGGTCCAAACAGCGAAACGGGGTCTTGATTCTTTGATTGAGGGTGTCAGAAGTTGAAGTCGGTGATAATTCCTGTGTACCCCTTCTGACTAGGTGCAATCAACTGTAGGTCCCAACAGTGGAATGGCGTCTTGATCCCACAATGGACAATGTTAGGACTGAATCATAGAGTGGAGATGAAGGTACTCCCTTTGACCAGGTGCAACCAACTCTAGGTTCCAATAGTGGAACAGTGTCTTGATCCCAAATGGACGATGTCCAATATTACTTGTTGCTTGTTTTCTTATAGAACTGCCTCCCTTGAGGTGCATCAGACACTGTGCTCGCGTAGCTAACTGTTGCACATGATTATTGTGCTTGGTTGACACAAGTCATGGAGTACACTGCGGTACAGCAGGTCTGAACAGTGAAAAGGGGTCTTGATTCTATGATTGAGAATGTCAGAAGTTAAAGTCTGTGATTATTTCTGTGTACCACCTTCCACCAGGTGCAACCAGCTCGAGGTCCCGAAAGTGGAACGTTGTCTTGATCCCAGAATGGAAGATGTCCGATATTACTTGTTGCTTGGTTTTCATTGAACTCCCTCCGATGAAGTGTATCAGACTCTGTGCTTGCATAGCTACCTGTTGCACATGTTTACTGGGCTTAGTTGACTCTAGTCGCTGGACTACACTGCTGTAAAGCTGGTCCGAACAGTGAAACGGGGTCTTGATTCTATGATTGAGGATGTCAGAAGTTAAAGTCTGTGATAATTTCTGTGTACCCCCTCTGACCAGGTACATCCAACTGTAGGTCCCAACAGTGGAACAATGTCTTGATCCCACAATGGACAATGTTAGAATTGCATCTGAGAGTGGAGATGAAAGTACTCCCTTTGACCAGGTGCAACCTACCCTAGGTCCCAACAGTGCGACGGCGTCTTTATCCCACAATGGAAGATGTCCGGTATTACTTGTTGCTTGGTTTTCATAGAACTCCCTCCTTTGAGGTGCATCAGACACAGTGCTTACGTAGCTAACTGTTGCACATGATTATTGTGCTTGGCTGACACCAGTCGGCGGAGTACACCGCGGTACAGCAGGTCCGAATAGTGAAATGGGTTCTTGATTCTATGATTAAGGATGTCAGAAGTTAAAATGTGTGATGATTTTCTGTACCCCCTCTGATCAGGCACAACGAACTGTAGGTCCCAACAGTAGAACAGTGTCTTGATCCCACAATGGAGGATGTTAGAACCGCATCTGAAAGTGGAGATGAAGGTACTCCCTTCGAACAGGTGCAATCAACTCTTGGTCCCAACAGTGAAACAGTGTCTTGATCCCACAATGGACAATGTTAGAATTGCATCTGAGAGTGGAGATGAAAGTACTCCCTGCAACCTACCCTAGGTCCCAACAGTGGAACAATGTCTTGATCCCACAATGGACAATGTTAGAATTGCATCTGAGAGTGGAGATGAAAGTAATCCCTTCGACCAGGTGCAACCTACCCTAGGTCCCAACAGTGCGACGGCGTCTTTATCCCACAATGGAAGATGTCCGGTATTACTTGTTGCTTGGTTTTCATAGAACTCCCTCCTTTGAGGTACATCAGACACAGTGCTTACGTAGCTAACTGTTGCACATGATTATTGTGCTTGGTTGACACCAGTCGGCGGAGTACACCGCGGTACAGCAGGTCTGAATAGTGAAATGGGTTCTTGATTCTATGATTAAGGATGTCAGAAGTTAAAATATGTGATGATTTTTGTGTACCCCCTCTGATCAGGCACAACGAACTGTAGGTCCCAACAGTAGAACAGTGTCTTGATCCCACAATGGAGGATGTTAGAACCGCATCTGAAAGTGGAGATGAAGGTACTCCCTTCGACCAGGTGCAATCAACTCTTGGTCCCAACAGTGAAACAGTGTCTCGATCCTAGAATGGACAATGTCCGATACAAGCTTTTGCTTTGTTTTCATATAACTGTCTCTGTTGAGGTGCATCACACTTTGTGCTAATGGCCTTGATTGACTGTAGGTGGTGGACTATACCGTGGTACAGCAGGTCCGAACAGTGAAACAGGGTCTTGATTCTATGATTGAGAATGTCAGAAGTTACAGTTTGTGATGGTTTGTGGTACCCCCTCCGATGAGGTGCATCAAACTCTAGGTCCCAACAGTGGAACGGTGTCTTGATCCCACAATGGAGGATGTTAGAACTTCATGTGAGAGTGGAGATGAACGTACTTCTGGGACAAAAGGGGGTGGTGATGGACGGAGCATCTGAATCAATCAAACACTCACACCCAGTCAAAAGATCTGGGTTTAATCCATCACCGTTCTTTAGCCCACTCGGCTACCCCAGTTCAGACATGTCTTCCCTTGACCGGAAACTAGCTTCCGAGGACCGGATGAACGTACTTACATCAACCAGGTGCAAGCAACTCTAGGTCCCAACAGTGGAATGTGTCTTGATTCCACAGTGGAAGATGTCTAATATTACTTGCTGCTTGGTTTTGATAGAACTCCCTCTGTTGAGGTGCATCAGACTCTGTGATTGAGTAGTTTACTGCTGCACATGATTACTGTGCTTTGTTGACACTAGTCGGTGCAGTACACTGCGATAAAACAGGTTTGAACAGTGAAATGTGGTCTTGATTCTATGATTGAGGATGTCATAAGTTCGTTGTTATTATTTCTGTGTACCCCCTCTGATCAGCTGCAACCAAGTCCATGCTTTTGAATTAAACGGTACATGGCTGTCAGGCATTAATGAATAGTGAGTCTGGCCTACAATACAGACAGAAGTGTTCACAGATCAGATTGAGTGCTGATTGTTAAATTATTGAATCCAGTAGTCAAGTAACTAACTACAAAGTCTATGGAATATACATATTATGTTTTTAGTATACTTACTTTAAGACATGTTTTGAAATGACTTATAGGTTTACTACAATGACCAAATTTAATTTGCAAGTGCAAAGGAACACTGAGAAGTCTACACTGTAGACAGCAGAAATGGTATTTGAATTGTTTTGTTTTATTGCAGATTTTTTTGCAATTTATGTCTTTTGTGAAGAGGAAGTGAGAGAAAGTATTCATGAATGTCTGTGTGAGTACTGTCTGCAATTAACACTGTAGATAGCAGTGTCCACAATTCAGATTGAGTTGGTCTTGTAGATGACAAAGTTCTGTAGGACAAGACATTGCTCCAGTGCGCTCTGTCTACACCATGCATACGTATTATTACAGGCTCCAGACACGCTTTTTGTTGCTTCGCGTATGGCAAACTGTGTGGCCGAATTCCACCTTACGTAGCTGTGGGCCCTTACTTACTGCTCTCTCTGGCCTACACTGTAGACACCAGTGTTCACAATTTATATTGAGTTGCTATTGCAGATGATGTTGTGCTGATGGCAACAGATATTACTCCTAGTACAACTTGCCCGTCTACAGCATACTTCATCGCTGGTTGTTGACATACTGAATGATTTTGACGTGGCTATCTGAGTGCACTAGAACTGATGGACCCTTTATGATAAAAATGTTTGTGTATTATTTCAGATCTATTAATTGTGCCTTAGTATACCACAAGTTGTGTTTTTTTACAATAGAATATTTTTCTGTATTATTTACCATCCACTGTCCCTACCCTGCTGCAGCACAAATTATTCATTCTTTTATTATTGAATGTCTGTGTGTGATCCAATGATTACTGTTGTAGTTGATGACAGTAGCAGCTATTCCCTGAGGGCTGGTTTACACTGACTCCACACACCTCCACCACAGATGCCACTGGATATGTGACCCTGGTAATAAAAAGGTGTTGGGCGCATGCGCCCATACCCACTTCCACTATCTATCTGTGTCTGTGTGTTTATTATCTAAGCATGATACTGCCCCTGAGCTGTATTAAATTACATTGTGCTGTGGGCAGTGTATGTAACTATGTTATCCCTGATAGTGGGGTAAACTTTGGTTATGTAACTTTTAGGTGTATGGCTATCATACGTGGAAGACTACTTTACAGACGATGAATATTGATGAAGATGGTTGCTGACTGCTGTGTGTAGTGCAAGATATGTGTACATAGCAAGAAGTATCAAAAAAGCTCTCAAAGTATAAGAGGTATGTCTCATGAACTGCTGTAGAGAGAATAACTACAATGGGTGGCTCCTTCAACTGCTACAATTACAATGGGAAATGTTATGAACTAATCAAAAGCTTTTTTTAAGGATACATGGTAATCACGCACTCAGTGCCGAAGGAGAACGCACCCGATGCAATTTTGAAACAATATATTTACTATAATATGTTTATTACAGTTAGAAATATGTAAATGTTTGAAATATTTTAGATTATCGCTTGCTGTCATATACACTGTAAATGTATTTACATATAATTTTGAGACATAACGGAAAATGAGGGAATGGCATACCCGGTGCAACACCATAAATCTATGATGTAAGAAAGGGCCTGGCAGTGTGCACCTGTTGCATACGCAACGCGCTGCGGGCGCAATCAGATACTTACATGACGTAATGCACGGCTTGGTACTGCATATCCGTCACATACCAAACTAGTAGGTGGCGTGACCTTGTCCGTTTATGTTGTTACACGGGACGCGCTGTCATGAATACGTTGGATTCCAAATGTACATTATTTCAATATGGTGGATAGGATTCTCGTGCTGATGGAGCTTGGTAGACTACCAGTACGGGAATTTATTTTTCTCAAAAAAAAGAGAAAAATTGATATACATATTTTTTGGGGGAAAATATAAACTATTACATAATTATTAAGTTAAAAAAGGATAATAGAGTTGCAAAATATTTAACAAAAATAGAAAAAATATAGGTTTTATAAATATTAAAATATGAAATTAAGATTTAAAATACTTTCGAAATTCATTAAAAAAACATAGGTTTTACAGACATTATAGTTAGAAATTAGCATTTAAAAAACCTTAGAAATTCACAAAAAAAACATAGGTTTCAAGGACGTTATAGTTAGTTGGACATTTCACTCATACAAAATGATAGAACTTCCCCTGTTATAGTTTGGTGAGCTAACTATAACTTGCCCCCCCGCAATGCACTGCTGATGACGCTACATATTACATCATTCATGACATGGTCAGTGACATCACTGATGACTTCACTGATGACATCATCCATGTAAAAATCTGATGCACCTCATCACACTCTCATATAACAGTTGATACATCCACTCTGAAATACAGACTATCATTTTCAAAACTATAAACACACCAATACCAGTTACTACATCAAAGCCCACTCAATCACTATATCTATAATTCAATAGCAAATAGCAGTGGAAGTTCTCCCTTCTGGTGTGTTTCCCATAAGTCCTTAATCAAATGTCCTTTGAACAAGGCTTCAAGAAATACTTCAACCACACTTCCAAATCAGGTCTTTTGATTTTTATTTCCACAACAAACGAAGACACAGCAGCAGCCAACGAGCGTTTCGCCCGCAGGTCTTTTTCAAGGCTGCAGAGGAATACATACATAACAGCTATTGTAAATTTACAATTAAGACATAGTCTATAATGTATACATAGAGAATGCATTCAAGTCGGCAATTAAAAGCAGATAGTGAATTCATAGTCACTTGTGTAAAAAGAGTGTATTGAAAGATGTGAACCGGATGCGAGATTAGATAAAGTGGAAAGGTGTAGAAAGAAACCTAGTGTAGTTGAAATGCACCAAAACGATAACTGAGTATTCTCATGCTTTAATATGGTGCAAAAGACCCATTGGGTGTGCTTTGGTGTATTGTGATTAATTATTGCTCCAGACCACACAGGTCTAGAGATTAATTTACCCTGCTTGGTGGGTATTAAGACACCATTTTAAGCACCTTGTACCAATTCAGTTAAACAGTTCTAGCTATACTTAGAATGTCAAAAGATGTGCAGACCAAATAGCAACCCACGTGTTGTTCTTTGATTGTGACCAGTTACTACATATCCAGTCACTAATTCCTAGCTCTACACACATATCCACTCATTTACATATACAGTCACTTATACATACAGTCAGCTATTAATACAGCATTATAATATGTACTCACATATCTATAGAGACACTCACACACCGCCTCTCATTCATAGAATTATTTACACACCTAATCAGTCATGGAAATATTCAATCACACTTTTATTTACTCACCTGTGCAGTTATACACATACCACCTCACTTATTTAAATATATACTAACACACATACTTACACTCTAATACAATAAGTAAAACAAGCACACACTGATCCATACAGGTACTCTCATAATCACTCACTGTCACATATACTCATTTATACAGTCCAACACTCACATATACTGCCTTTTACATATGCAGCTACTTACACATGTACCACTGAGGTATTCATTCACTCACCAACACAGCCATGCACACACTCACCCAGCCATACAGCCTTTTAGAGATAGAGATTTGAGCACATATACCCAGTGAATTATCCACTTACACATCTATGCACAGACACCCACCCCCACCCACCGACACAGACACTCAGGCACCCATACAGATACTCAGACTACAGATCAATAGCCCATAATGATCCTCGTTTAGCTGCTAACCAACCAATGCAACCACTTACAAACCAACTGACACCCTAAACTGTGTGAATGTGTGTATCAGTTGCTAACATATGCATTAAGTAAGACACAATTAATCACTCACTTATACACCCAGTCACACATCTACTAAAGCATCCATGCTGACTCTTACACACCCATTCATTCTTCAATACAGCTTGGCATATATATATAAAACATGTATACATTTTATAGAAAAACATAGACATTGGATGATGTCATCAGTGATGTCATCAGTGATGTCATTTGAGATGTCATCAGTGATGTCATCAGTGATGTTATTCTTAGGGGTGGGCGGCCAGCTACGCTCCGTGCACGGAGTGTGCGTAGTGCCGCCTAATCCGCATTTTGCGGAGCGGGCGTAGCCAGGCGGCACTACGCAAGCTCCGCAGACGGAGCGTAGCTGGCCGCCACCCGCCTCCCTCCCGCCCTCCCTAAATACTTTCAATTAAAGGAGTCAAATAATTAAAATGCACTTACCTTGCCCGCCGCGTCCCCGAGGCTTGCTATCTTCCGTCTTCTTTACTAATGCGCATGCGCGGGCGGCCGCGCATGCGCATTTTCTCGTGAGAAATGCGCATGCGCAGCCGCCCGCGCATGCGCATTAGTAAAGAAGACGGAAGATAGCGAGCCCCGGGGACGCGGCGGGCAGCGGCGGGCAAGGTAAGTGCGTTTTAATTATTTGACTCCTTTAATTGAAAGTATTTAGGGAGGGCGGGAGGGAGGCGGGTGGCGGGGCTGGCGGCCAGTGGTGTTTGCGGAGTGGGGCTACGCGGAGTGCGGAGGTGGGCGTAGTTTCTCGCCCACTACGCGTAGCTCCGCGAAACCCCACTCCGCCCAGGGTTAGTTATTGTGACGTCATCAGCAGTGCATTGCGGGGGAGCGAGTTATAGTTAGCTTGACTAACTATAACAGGGGGATTTCTATCATGTTGTATTAGCGAAATGTCCAACTAACTATAACGTCCCTGAAACCTATGTTTTTTTGTGAATTTCTAAGGTTTTTTAAATGCTAATTCCTTACTATAACGTCTGTAAAACCTATGTTTTTTTCGGTGAATATATATATATATATATATTCACTGAAAAAAACCATAGGTTATAGACCATATATAGTTAGGAATTAGCATTTACAAAACTTTATTTTACTCACACAAAACCATTGAAATTCGCATATATAGTTAGTTGCACTAACTATATATCGCGCACCCGCAATCCACTGCTGATCATGTCACATATTACATCATTCATGACATGGTCAGTGACATCACTGATGACATCACTGATGACATCTCAAATGATATCACTGATGACATCACTGATGACATCTCAAATGACATCACTGATGACATCACTGATAACATCACTGATGACATCTCATTTGACATTACTGATCACATCACTGATGACATCATTCATGTGATAATACGATGAACCTCTTCAGACTCTAATATAACCTTAGATACACTCAGTGTAAACAGACACTCACAGACTGTCACTCATCCATGGAGTTACTCACACACCTAGTCAGTCATGCAAAGAATCAATCACACCTCCATTTCCTCAACTATACAGTTATACACACCTTACTTATTCAAACATATACTAACACATATTTACTCTTATACAATCCCTGATACAAGTTCACAATGGTCCATACAGCCACTCACACATTCACTGGCTCTTATGCACAGTTATTTATATATGTCAACTCTCACATGTACTGTGTTTTACATATGTACTTACTTTGACATGTAGCACTGAGATATCCATTCACTCACCAATACACTCATGCACACAGTCAACCGCCCATACAGCTGTTTCCACATGCACTTTTGAACCCATACGTCTAGTGAATCAACTGCTCACACATCTATGCACAGAGTCATACACCTCCCAGCCACCCACACACACACTCAGTCTCCCATACAAATACTTGGGCAACCAATCAATAACCCATATAGTTACTCATATAGCTACTGATCAACACATGCAGCAGTTTACAGAACAGACATAATGATGCACAATTTAAGACAGTTTAGTCACTAACCCATGCACTCAGTGAGACACATTTAATCACTCACTCATACAGTCAGTCATGCACCTACTAAATCCTTCACCCAGACACTTATACATCCACTCATTCTTCAATATGTAAGACATATTTTAACTTTACAGAAACATACAGTCACTGGATGTTGTCATCAGTGATGTCATCAGTGATGTCATTTGAGATGTCATCAGTGATGTCACTGACCATGTCATGAATGATGTAATATGTGACATGATCAGCAGTGGATTGCGGGTGCGCGATATATAGTTAGTGCAACTAACTATATATGCGAATTTCAATGGTTTTGTGTGAGTAAAATAATGTTTTGTAAATGCTAATTCCTAACTTTATATGGTCTATAACCTATGGTTTTTTCAGTGAATTTTCAAGGTTTTGTAAATGCTAATTCCTAACTATATATGGTCTATAACCTATGGTTTTTTCAGTGAATTTCAATGGTTTGTTAATAGAAAATATCAAAAGCTGTAAAATGTATTCTTCTTTTAAAGGAAAAATATATTTTATATGTATTTAATATAATTTTTTTATGGATATAAATTTTTTGAGGGAACAAATTTATCAACTATCATGCTGAAGTAGAGTGCGGGGAAAAAAACCAAAGAGGAGGACTAAGAGGAAAGAACAATCAGTTCAAAAATACAATTGCTTTAAAGCATGAAGTGCTTTTCCACACATTTACATTTAAATAACCCATATTAGAACATACAAAATATCTACAGAGGAGACGGTGTACATTGAATTTTAGACTTTTCATTGGTACCTACATGTTGGTACTTACATCACCCACACAACACAACAGCTCTATTCAGAGCTACCCTACCTCAAAGCACTCTAAAATATTATTTTACTCTTTCCCTTGGTTTTCCCCTTGTGACGCTTTCCGGAACGCTACCCGGTGCGCGGACCGGGCGCCAACCGTGCGAAAATTTGAAAAAAACAGGTTTTTTTTTACATATATGGGCCTCCTCAGCCACCCTCAGAAAACCTAGGGGGTCAGGATATGTCTCCCGTGCCCCCTTATACCCATTCCCAACATTGTTTATCCTCCATCTTGTGACTAAATTCGTCCGAAACACAAGATGGCGTACTCCCGTTACGCTACCGGTGAGCTACCCGGTACGCGTACCGGGTAACGCTTCCACCGCGAAAAATCGAAAAAAAATGTATTTTATTTTTTTGCCCCGCGGGGCCCTTTAATAGCCCCCACATCAATCCTAGGGGGTCAGGAGTGGTCTACCTTGCCCCTTTCATTCATTTCCCCCTTCGTTTATTTCCACCTCTTGTCTCTCGATCCTACCGAGAGACAAGATGGCGGCCGCTCCAGACTGTTTAGAATGTTGAGAGTCACCGGAGAGCCAATCCGCTTCTCCTCGCGAAGTTCCGTTACGCGTCTGGTACGCGAACCGGGGCGCTAACCG
This sequence comes from Lissotriton vulgaris, assembly GCF_964263255.1. Classification (NCBI taxonomy): domain Eukaryota; kingdom Metazoa; phylum Chordata; class Amphibia; order Caudata; family Salamandridae; genus Lissotriton; species Lissotriton vulgaris. The sequence goes on from NC_141687.1 coordinate 2,081,559,831, forward strand.
GGACGCTGTCACAGATATATATATTTTTTTGAAAGTTAATTTCTCAAAATCCACTGGAGCACATATCTTGAGACCTAGCAAAGGCACATCGGGCAAACAGTCTCTACAATTTTGCCAAGTTTCATAGAAATCCATTCAGCCGTTCGAGCTAAAAGTGAGTCCAACCGCCCTATAGAAAACTCAATGTTAAAAACACGTTTTGGCACCCCACTTTTTTCTCGGCCCCTGCTTGACAAAACCCCCCCAAACTTTCAGGGGACGCTCAGAAACAAAATATGCCATTTTCCTGAAAATGTCAGCCAATTCCGTCCATCAACGCCAAAGTTATTCAACATAGAATTTTCAGAACTCCCTATTGAAAAAAATCCTAACTATATATACCTACTGGCGACCGCCAGTAGGTAATATATATATATATATATATATATATATATATATATATATATATATATATATATATATATATATATATATATATATATATATATATATTCAATGAAAAAACCATAGGTTATAGGCCATATATAGTTAGGAATTAGCATTTACAAAACCTTATTTTACTCGCATAAAACCATTGAAATTCCATATATAGTTAGCTAACTATAAGCGCTAACTATATATCGCGCACCTGCAATCCACTGCTGATGATGTCACATATTACATCATTCATGACATGGTCAGTGACATCACTGATGACATCACTGATCACAACATCCAGTGATTGTATGTGTCTGTAAAGTTTAAATATGTTTCACATATTGAAGAATGAGTGGATGTATAAGTGTCTGGATGAAGAATTTAGTAGGTGCATGACTGACTGTATGAGTGAGTGATTAAATGTGTCTCACTGAGTACATGGGTTAGTGACTAAACTGTCTTAATTCGTGCATCAGTATGTTTGATGTTGTGTAAGCTGCTGCATGTGTTGATCAGTAGCTATAAGAGTGGCCATATGGGTTATTGATTGGTTGCCCAAATATTTGAATGGGAGGCTGAGTGTGTGTGTGGGTGGCTGGGAGGTGCGTGACTCTGTGCATAGATGTGTAAGCAGTTGATTCACTAGGAGTATGAGTTCAAGAGTGCATGTGGAAACAGCTATATGGGCGGTTGACTGTGCATGGGTGTGTTGGTGAGTGAATGGATTTCTCATTGCTACATGTGCAAGTAAGTACGTATGTAAAACACAATACATGTGAGAGTTGAGATATATAAATAACTGAACATAAGAGCCAGTGAATGTGTGAGTGGCTGTATCGATCACTGTGAGCTTGTATCAGGGATTATATAAGAGAGTAAATATGTGTTATTATATGTTTGAATAAGTAAGATGTGTATAACTGTATAGTTGAGGAAATGGAGGTGTGATTGATTCTTTGCATGACTGACTAGGTGTGTGAGTAACTCCATGGATGAGTGACAGTCTGTGAGTGTCTGTTTATACTGAGTGTATGTAAGGTTATATTAGAGTCTGAAGAGGTTCATTGTATTATCACATGAGTGATGTGATCAGTGATGACAAATGAGATGTCATCAGTGATGTCATTTGAGTTGTCATCAGTAATGTCATCAGTGATGTCATTTGAGATGTCATCATTGATATCATTTGAGTTGTCATCAGTGATGTCATTTGAGATGTCATCAGTGATGTCATCAGTGATGTCACTGACCATGTCATGAATGATGTAATATGTGACATCATCAGCAGTGGATTGCGGGTGCGCGATATATAGTTAGCGCTTATAGTTAGCTAACTATATATGGAATTTCAATGGTTTTATGCGAGTAAAATAAGGTTTTGTAAATGCTAATTCCTAACTATATATGGCCTATAACCTATGGTTTTTTCATTGAATTTTCAAGGTTTTGTAAATGCAAATTCCTAACTATATATCCACTATAACCTATGGTTTTTTCTGTGAATTTCATTGGTTTTTTAATAGCAAATATGAAAAGCTTTAAAATGTCAAGTACGTGATAGATAAAAACATTTTCGTATTTATGCACGCTGATGTGCTTTGAACGCTGCCCCCCCCCCCTCCCCTCTTTTGCCTTAGTAGTACTCTCTCTTTGCAGATACTGAAGGGTAGTTAACGCAGGCCTTTACCCCCGTTGTAATCCGTCGTGCCTCCTTGTCTCTCCATTTGATTGATTGTTGTCCAAGCATTTACTGTTTTAGAATTGGTTCTCTTTGGATCATTCTCTATTTACAAACAAGCACAAAGTCGCAATACTCTGTTTAGTCTTTGCAGATAGTGAAAAATCGTGTAAAAAAATAAAAGTAATCGAGCAAAATCAGTAGGCCACTAATTGGATCTCTTTTTGACCTCGCTAAAATAGAAATATTAGGAACAACCCTTCTTGAGAAATACGAAAATAGTGAGATGAACTGAGCTCCACACCATGAGGGCTGCAAGACAGCTCGGCTCCATCACCCATCCCGCACAAAATAATGACAAACCCTATGCAAATATTAAAAATATAGACAACACACCAGCAAAGAAACAGGGTAAAACATTTTATTAAAAAACTATTTACATAACGTTGGTTTATAAGATGATGTCAGTAGTGGACCGATGTGTGAATAGATCGAAAACAGCACAAGGCTCCAAGATCCGGATAGCAAGCTCCTGGATGTTGGGTGCCATAGTTTAGAGTTCTGAATTTCAGCCTTTTTCAATGCCTGTGCTTTGTTGAATCAAAATGGCGGCTTGACACAAAGCTGACTCAAGCGTTGTTACTGATGCTATGCAGACCAAAACTGGTTTTCAGTTTGTACATTTTTCTAGATTTTTCAATCCAAGTTTGGTTGACTTTGTAGAACGATGGCTTCAGATTTTCAACATACGGTGTGGTGGCGCTGACTGGGAGGGGGCGCTTCGCTCCTGCCCCCTCCCCAAGTAAGATTTTCATACGTGAAAGTACGTTAATGGTTTTGGTCCCTGAGATGCTTCGATGTCACTACCATTCTCAAATAGCATAAGTTCTGGATGTTGGGTGCCATAGTTAAGAGTTCTGAGCAGCGCTTGTAACACTGTCTGAAGCTTATTTCCACCTACTGCAGCTTCACTATTCTCAAAGTAAGTGAGTGTCGTTTGTGGACCTGACTGCATTAGAAAACAATGTGATATGTTACCTTCCTAAACAGCTTGACGGAGGCCCCTGAGGGGCGGTGTGATGGCCATGGACTCGGAGAAGACGCTTGGCTCCGACACCCTCCCCAAGTCTTATAGCACTGGTGTAGCCTGAGATCGCCCCCGACATAGGCGGCCGGCTCCCGGGGTCCGGCGGAACTTTTTGCCTTTTGATGACTCTTCAATTCTGGACCTTGTCCCACAATCCGTTTGACCTGAAGACAAGCTGTAGTGGGGCGCCCCTTTATCGTTTTAGTTGCCATTCCGCCCGCTTTTGCTACACTGTGCCTCTTCCGCCATTCAGCTGTTTTCCGCCCGCTCTTGCGACTACAGCGTCTCGCTCACCATGTAGTTGAGATGCGCCCGCTCTTGCGGTGCAGCGATAGGCGGCTGCCACAGGACTCTCAAAATGGCGGCCGGCTCTTCGGTTTTGGGCCTGGTCCACTAAAATGGCCCTGGGACACCTTGGAACTCGGACGCTTGTCTGCTAGGGCTTGGGTCCCATTCTCGAAAAGCGTCCCCTCAGCCGTGAAGATTCTACAAAAGTCTTGGGGGCCTCCGACTCCCGCAGGCTTCTGGTGGGGAGCGGCTGCCATGATTGCTCGTGGAATGGCCACGACGGAGCTACGAGATGGTAGTGGTCTCATGCTGACGCCAGCTTTAGTCTGAAACATCCAGAAACACTGTAGACTACCAATTCGATCAGTTCCGGTAGCGCCCCAACATGACCCGGAAGAGAAGAACTTGCCCTCCCCTCTTTGACTGATGGTTCTTGTTGCCTGTCCCCTCTGTTGTCATTTAACAGAACTTTTTGGACTGCTGAAAGGGGTTGTGTTCTGAACGGTGGTTGGTGGAGACATTTAGACTATATTCTTGACCTACATTGTCGCGTAATGCGTTTTATGACACGCCGCGTTAGCGCACCCGGAAGTGATCCGAGGCGCGGCGCGCAGCGCGTAACGTAAGCATAACAGGTCATGTGACTTGTTAATAAAACTTTTCATTGGTTCATTTTACTTTTGTTAATTTAATGATGAAAAGCTTGGTCATATGACCTAAAAATTACGCTTTTTATTATTTTCGAACAATATTTTTTTTTCAAACATATGTTATAATATTCCAGGCTAATGTACTTTCCCGGAAAATTTACAACTGTCTTGCAAGTAAAATATATTCCTTTTTCGAGAAAAAGGGCGTTTCTTCCTTCCATGACGGAGCCGTTGAGTAAAAGAGATTCGGCCTGCTGTCTTAGTCGCCGATACGCCTGATTATCAGATTCTTATCGATCACTTTATGTTGCAGACATGAAAAACACAACTGCCCTTGACCATTTATCTTTACTGCGTTCCTACATATTATACCTTTTATCCGTCATGTAATTGGACTGCTTTATTTCACTTGCCTTTTACTGATTCGAAAACAGTCACTAAAAGTAAAAACTTTACAAATGAAAATACTACTACCGTGTTTTGTTTTAAAAACCTTTATTGTGAAAATGTCAGTATACAAATACGGTCCTATAACCACGTGGGCCGGCCACGGAGCAAACTGAAATCGTATATGATGAGGAGACATTTACACTGTAGAAGAACGTAACGAGCGGGCCATTAGGTGACAAGAACAAAGGTGTCTAACAGTTGCGGAATCGGTGGACGTACATTTTGTAATTAAAATACGACAGGGCCACTTACAATAACATTTTCTAGATATACATTTGCGGGCAAAGAGTTACGAGTCCCATTTATACCGGCGCCATTTTGGGCGAGGCCGGGCAGGTCCAAGATATAGTCAAAATGTCTCCACCAACCATCGGCCAGACCAGAACCCCTTTCGGCCCTTTATGCTACAAGATGGTGTCTTCCATTCAGAAAATATTGGTGGCAGCATTTTGAAAGGAAACAGAAACAGCCGTTCTCCTAGTGAGTTTCACATTGTTACATTTAGGAAGAATGTTGAAGAGTAGTATGTGGAAAATCTGAAGCCATTTTTCTACAAACTCTCAATCAGACTTGGATGGAAAAAAAAAACCTGAAGAATGTACAAACTGAAAACCAATTTTTGTCTGTATAGCACCAACAGTAACGCTTGAGTCAGCTTTGTGTCAAGCCGCCATTTTCATTCAATCAATAGCGTCCCCTTGCACACATTCAGGGACCTGGTCGTGTCTTCAGATGAAACGCATTGTAGGAAAAGAAGCAGAAAGGAAAAGGAAAAAAGTTCCGCCGGACCTAGTGAAGCTGCAGCAGGTGCAAATAAGCTTCAGACAGTCTTACAAGCACTGCTCAGAACTCTCAACTGAGGCACTCAACATCCAGGACTTGCCATTCGGATCTTGGCGCCTTGTATTTTTGTTTTGTTTTTGATGGAGGGGAAACAACAAAAATCAGACATTGAAAAAGGCTCAACAGTGCAGGGCGCCTTGTGCTGGTTCCGACCTATTCACACATCGGTCCGCTACTGACATCACCTCATAAACCAACGGGGCACCCCACGCCGACTTTCGGCGCAGCATTGTAGGATGGCCACACCAGTGCGGCAATTTGCTGGACACCACCTCGGTGCCATCCAGATCTCGGCGCGTTCATTCAATCAATAGCGTCCCCCTGCACACATTCAGGGACCTGGTCGTGTCTTCAGAAGAAACGCATTGTAGGAAAAGAAGCAGAAAGGAAAAGGCAAAAAGTTCCGCCGGACCTAGTGAAGCTGCAGCAGGTGCAAATAAGCTTCAGACAGTCCTACAAGCACTGCTCAGAAATCTCAACTGAGGCACTCAACATCCAGGACTTGCCATTCGGATCTTGGCGCCTTGTGCTGGTTCCGACCTATTCACACATCAGTCCACTACTGACATCACCTCATAAGCCAACGGGGCACCCCACGCCGACTTCCGGCGCAGCATTGTAGGATGGCCACACCAGTGCAGCCACTTGCTGGACACCACCTCGGTGCCATCCGGATCTCAGCGCGTTCGAGTCACTGTGCCGGAAGAGTGACCGGAACTCAGCTGAACACGCCGTCTTTCGGCGCAGCATTGTAGGATGGCCACACCAGTACGGCAATTTGCTGGACACCACCTCGGCGCCATCCGGATCTCGGCGCGTTCGAGTCACTGTACCGCAACAGTGACCGCAATTCAGCTGGACACGCCGTCTTTCGGCGCAGCATTGTAGGATGGCCACACCAGTGCGGCAATTTGCTGGACACCACCTCGGTGCCATCCGGATCTCGGTGCGTTGTGCTGCCTTCGGCCTATTCGCACATCGGTCCGCTACTGACGCCGCCTCACGTGCCAACGGATTTTCTACGCTTTTTGTAGCCCTATGTCGCATAACAGGTCATGTGACTTGTTTATAAAACTTTTCATTGGTTCATTTTACTTTTGGTTTCCTAAAGATGGAAGGCTTGGTCATATGACCTAAAAATAACACTTTTCATTGGTTTAGAACATTTTTTTTTCCCAAACGATGAAAGCCCCACCTTGTTTCTGGATCATTCAGACTGAAGCTGGCGTCAGCATGAGAGCACCACCATCTCGTGGCTCCGTCGTGGTCATTCCGCGAGCAATCATGGCAGCCGCTCCCCACCGGAAGTCTGCGGGAGTCGGGGGCCCCCAAGACTTTTATACAATCTTCACGGCTGAGGGGACGCTTTTCGAGAATGGAGCCCAAGCCCTAGCAGGCAAGCGTCCGAGTTCCAAAGTGTCCCAGGGCCATTTCAGTGGACCAGGCCCAAAACCGAGGAGCCGTCCGCCATTTTAAGAGCCATGTGGCAGCCGCCTATCGCTGCACTGCAAGAGTGGGAGCAACTCAACAACATGGTGAGCGAGACGCTGTGGCCGCAAGAGCGAGCGCAACTCAGCTAGATGGCCGCCACCTGGGGAGGCCCGTTCACGCCGGCTCCCCCACGCCCCCCCCCGGGCCGCCGCACGCCAATTTTCGGAGCAGCATTGTAGGATACCAAAACCAGTGCAGCAGTTTACTGGACATCACCTGGGTGCCTGTCGTACATGTTGTGTCAGCCATGTGACACTGGACACAGACCGCTACTGACGAGGCCTCCCCCCGCACCACCCGGGACGCCCCACGCTGTTTTTCTGTGCTGCATTGTAGGATCCCTAAACCAGTGCGGCACCCAGGCGACATCACCTGGGTGCCGTCCAGAACTCTGCACGTTGTGCTGCCTTGGGACTATTCGCACAACAGACCGCTACTGACGAGGCCTCCTCCCGCCCCACCCGGGACGCCCCACGCCAATTTTCGGAGCAGCATTGTAGGATCCCTAAACCAGTGCGGCACCCAGGCGACATCACCTGGGTGCCGTCCAGAACTCTGCACGTTGTGCTGCCTTGGGACTATTCGCACAAAAGACCGCTTCTAACCATTGTTGCTTTTTGTGTGGAGAAATGTTTAAATGTTTTTAGTTTTTGTTCCGTTTGTTAAAGTTAGTAGTTAATAAAGTTTTATAACCTTACTTTGTTGGAGTGTTATCTATTTTTTTTAAAACGGGTGAATGGGGCCTTGATTCGGGTTATTGTCATGTGTGGGCTTTGGAAGTGTGCTGCTGCAGGATCGGACATTTCAAACACAAATGCACGTTCTTTTTATTACCTTTCCGAAGCATGGAGCGCAATAGCAGGCAGAGAAAGGGTGATGCACGTGTTGAACACTACCTGACCTGGCAAGTTGCTGGCAGTGCCCCCCCGCCCGCTCCTGAAAGAGGGCACACACACACCGCCGCCCCGAGTACTTCACAAATCTTTAAAAGACCATGCGCTTGTTCATGAGGCTTAAATGGTTTATCACCTCTTCTAGAACCCCTACATCGACCCTCTGACGTTTCATGGAAAAATTACCATGTAACACAATACCAAGCCCTGTCAGCTGAAACCCCCAAGGAATCGTGGGGCATATTATCAAGGGGGTTTATCTCCGCTTTTTTGGCTTTAAAAACCATGAAAGCGGAGATAAAATTATTTCCCTATTATCAAGCTGTCGCTAACACCAGTTAGTGACAGCTAAAAGGAGATAGCGACCATCTTGGGCCCCGCTTTGCATGTCAGTGATACTTATCACTAATGACATGCAAAGTGGCGTGCCAAGATGTTAGCGACTGGAAACAGTCCCTAACATCGCTATCTCCTATTACCAACTTTTGGAGATATTCGCGCTAAGCGCGAATATCTCCAAAATCTAACACCTGCCCTGAGCAGTTCTTAGCCATGTTATCCAATGGGAGGTGGATAACATGGCTAAGAGCATTAGGTCGATAATACATGAATATCGCTGACTTTTCTGCGATAATAGCAAGGTTTATCTGCGATAAAAATCGCCGATGTGCGGCGATAATTTTTGTCTCTAAACAAGTTATAGACAAAAATTATCGCTAGTTGTTCGTAATATGCCCCCGGGTTTTTGCTTGCAGAAATCGGGAGGCGGGAGACTAGCACTGAAATCAGTACTCACACGCCTGAATCAGGAGGATTGGCATGTCTGAATTCTCTACAGCTGGGGCCATAAACTACATCCGCAGGGTTAGGTGATAGCCTGGAACCAGCCTGGCATCTAAAATGGCTGCCGTGCACGACAAAATTGTGGCATTCGAAAAAAGGCAAGATGGCGCAGCCGCTGGAAGAGATATATCAACATATATCAGCCTCCTCAGCCACCCTCAGGAAACATAGGGGATTAGGATATGTCTCCCGCACCCCCTTATACCTAGTACTTTAATTAACGAAGCACAAAATGGCGAATTCCCGTTTCGCTACCAGTTTGCGGCCCAGTTCGCGGCCCGTGAAGCGCTTCTACCGTGAAAAATCATTTTTTTTTTATTTTCCCCACAGGACCCTTTAATAACCCCAACAACATTCCTAGGGGGTCAAGAGGGGGATACCTTGCCCCCTTTCATTAAATTCCCCCTTAGTTTTTCACCTTTTCTTCTCTCTCGATCCTACCGAGAGACAAGATGGCGGCCGCTCCGGACTGTCACGCAGCAAAAAAAAAAAAAAAGCTCACGCACAGCCGCTGGAAGAGATGTATCAACATATATCAGCCTCCTCACCCACCCTCAGGAAACATAGGGGATTAGGATACGTCTCCCGCACCCACTTATAACTAGTAATTTAATTTACGAAGCACAAAATGGCGAATTCCCGTTTCGCTACCAGTTCGCGGCCGCGCTTCTACCGTGAAAAATCATTTTTTTTTATTTTCCCCACGGGACCCTTTAATAACCCCAACAACATTCCTAGGGGGTCAAGAGGGGGATACCTTGCCCCCTTTCATTAAATTCCCCCTTCGTTTTCCACCTCTTCTTCTCTCTCGATCCTACCGAGAGACAAGATGGCGTCCGCTCCGGACTGTTTAGAATGTTGACAGACACCGGAGAGCCAATCAGCTTTCTGCGCGCAAAGTTCCGATAAGCGAAAAGTAAGCGGACCGGATCGCTGCCCGGAGCGCTGTTACAGATATATATCTTGATTTAAACGTTAATTTCTCAAAAACTACTGGAGCACATATATTGAGACCTAGCAAAGGCACATCGGGCTAACAGTCCCTACAATTTTGCCAAGTTTCGTGCAAATCCATTCAGCCGTTCGAGCTAAAAGTGAGTCCAACCGCCCTATGGAAAACTCAATGCAAAAAACGCGTTTTGGGACCCCCCTTTTTTCTCAGCCCCCCCTTGACGAAACCCCACCAAATTTTCAGGGGCTGCTCAGAAACAAAATGTGCCATTTTCCTGAAAATTTCAGCCGATTCCGTCCACAAACGCCAAAGTTATTAGACATAGAATTTTCAAAAGTCCCATAGGGAAAAAATTCTAACTATATATACCTACTGGCGATAGCCAGTAGGTAATATATATATATATATATATATATATATATATATATATATATATATATATATATATATATATATATATATATATATATATATTCAATGAAAAAACCATAGGTTATAGGCCATATATAGTTAGGAATTAGCATTTACAAAACCTTATTTTACTCGCATAAAACCATTGAAATTCCATATATAGTTAGCTAACTATAAGCGCTAACTATATATCGCGCACCCGCAATCCACTGCTGATGATGTCACATATTACATCATTCATGACATGGTCAGTGACATCACTGATGACATCACTGATCAAAACAACCAGTGATTGTATGTGTCTGTAAAGTTTAAATATGTTTCACATATTGAAGAATGAGTGGATGTATAAGTGTCTGGATGAAGAATTTAGTAGGTGCATGACTGACTGTATGAGTGAGTGATTAAATGTGTCTCACTGAGTACATGGGTTAGTGACTAAACTGTCTTAATTCGTGCATCAGTATGTTTGTTGTTGTGTAAGCTGCTGCATGTGTTGATCAGTAGCTATAAGAGTGGCCATATGGGTTATTGATTGGTTGCCCAAATATTTGAATGGGAGGCTGAGTGTGTGTGTGGGTGGCTGGGAGGTGCGTGACTCTGTGCATAGATGTGTAAGCAGTTGATTCACTAGGAGTATGAGTTCAAGAGTGCATGTGGAAACAGCTATATGGGCGGTTGACTGTGCATGGGTGTGTTGGTGAGTGAATGGATTTCTCATTGCTACATGTGCAAGTAAGTACGTATGTAAAACACAATACATGTGAGAGTTGAGATATATAAATAACTGAACATAAGACCCAGTGAATGTGTGAGTGGCTGTATCGATCACTGTGAGCTTGTATCAGGGATTATATAAGAGAGTAAATATGTGTTATTATATGTTTGAATAAGTAAGATGTGTATAACTGTATAGTTGAGGAAATGGAGGTGTGATTGATTCTTTGCATGACTGACTAGGTGTGTGAGTAACTCCATGGATGAGTGACAGTCTGTGAGTGTCTGTTTATACTGAGTGTATGTAAGGTTATATTAGAGTCTGAAGAGGTTCATTGTATTATCACATGAGTGATGTGATCAGTGATGACAAATGAGATGTCATCAGTGATGTCATTTGAGTTGTCATCAGTGATGTCATCAGTGATGTCATTTGAGATGTCATCATTGATATCATTTGAGTTGTCATCAGTGATGTCATTTGAGATGTCATCAGTGATGTCATCAGTGATGTCACTGACCATGTCATGAATGATGTAATATGTGACATCATCAGCAGTGGATTGCGGGTGCGCGATATATAGTTAGCGCTTATAGTTAGCTAACTATATATGGAATTTCAATGGTTTTATGCAAGTAAAATAAGGTTTTGTAAATGCTAATTCCTAACTATATATGGCCTATAACCTATGGTTTTTTCATTGAATTTTCAAGGTTTTGTAAATGCAAATTCCTAACTATATATCCACTATAACCTATGGTTTTTTCTGTGAATTTCATTGGTTTTTTAATAGCAAATATGAAAAGCTTTAAAATGTCAAGTACGTGATAGATAAAAACATTTTCGTATTTATGCACGCTGATGTGCTTTGAACGCTGCCCCCCCCCCCTCCCCTCTTTTGCCTTAGTAGTACTCTCTCTTTGCAGATACAGAAGGGTAGTTAACGCAGGCCTTTACCCCCGTTGTAATCCGTCGTACCTCCTTGTCTCTCCATTTGATTGATTGTTGTCCAAGCATTTACTGTTTTAGAATTGGTTCTCTTTGGATCATTCTCTATTTACAAACAAGCACAAAGTCGCAATACTCTGTTTAGTCTTTGCAGATAGTGAAAAATCGTGTAAAAAAATAAAAGTAATCGAGCAAAATCAGTAGGCCACTAATTGGATCTCTTTTTGACCTCGCTAAAATAGAAATATTAGGAACAACCCTTCTTGAGAAATACGAAAATAGTGAGATGATCTGAGCTCCACACCATGAGGGCTGCAAGACAGCTCGGCTCCATCACCCATCCCGCACAAAATAATGACAAACCCTATGCAAATATTAAAAATATAGACAACACACCAGCAAAGAAACAGGGTAAAACATTTTATTAAAAAACTATTTACATAACGTTGGTTTATAAGATGATGTCAGTAGTGGACCGATGTGTGAATAGATCGAAAACAGCACAAGGCTCCAAGATCCGGATAGCAAGCTCCTGGATGTTGGGTGCCATAGTTTAGAGTTCTGAATTTCAGCCTTTTTCAATGCCTGTGCTTTGTTGAATCAAAATGGCGGCTTGACACAAAGCTGACTCAAGCGTTGTTACTGATGCTATGCACACCAAAACTGGTTTTCAGTTTGTACATTTTTCTAGATTTTTCAATCCAAGTTTGGTTGACTTTGTAGAACGATGGCTTCAGATTTTCAACATACGGTGTGGTGGCGCTGACTGGGAGGGGGCGCTTCGCTCCTGCCCCCTCCCCAAGTAAGATTTTCATACGTGAAAGTACGTTAATGGTTTTGGTCCCTGAGATGCTTCGATGTCACTACCATTCTCAAATAGCATAAGTTCTAGATGTTGGGTGCCATAGTTAAGAGTTCTGAGCAGCGCTTGTAACACTGTCTGAAGCTTATTTCCACCTACTGCAGCTTCACTATTCTCAAAGTAAGTGAGTGTCGTTTGTGGACCTGACTGCATTAGAAAACAATGTGATATGTTACCTTCCTAAACAGCTTGACGGAGGCCCCTGAGGGGCGCTGTGATGGCCATGGACTCGGAGAAGACGCTTGGCTCCGACACCCTCCCCAAGTCTTATAGCACTGGTGTAGCCTGAGATCGCCCCCGACATAGGCGGCCGGCTCCCGGGGTCCGGCGGTACTTTTTGCCTTTTGATGACTCTTCAATTCTGGACCTTGTCCCACAATCCGTTTGACCTGAAGACAAGCTGTAGTGAGGCGCCCCTTTATCGTTTTAGTTGCCATTCCGCCCGCTTTTGCTACACTGTGCCTCTTCCGCCATTCAGCTGTTTTCCGCCCGCTCTTGCGACTACAGCGTCTCGCTCACCATGTAGTTGAGATGCGCCCGCTCTTGCGGTGCAGCGATAGGCGGCTGCCACAGGACTCTCAAAATGGCGGCCGGCTCTTCGGTTTTGGGCCTGGTCCACTAAAATGGCCCTGGGACACCTTGGAACTCGGACGCTTGTCTGCTAGGGCTTGGGTCCCATTCTCGAAAAGCGTCCCCTCAGCCGTGAAGATTCTACAAAAGTCTTGGGGGCCTCCGACTCCCGCAGGCTTCTGGTGGGGAGCGGCTGCCATGATTGCTCGTGGAATGGCCACGACGGAGCTACGAGATGGTAGTGGTCTCATGCTGACGCCAGCTTTAGTCTGAAACATCCAGAAACACTGTAGACTACCAATTCGATCAGTTCCGGTAGCGCCCCAACATGACCCGGAAGAGAAGAACTTGCCCTCCCCTCTTTGACTGATGGTTCTTGTTGCCTGTCCCCTCTGTTGTCATTTAACAGAACTTTTTGGACTGCTGAAAGGGGTTGTGTTCTGAACGCTGGTTGGTGGAGACATTTAGACTATATTCTTGACCTACGTTGTCGCGTAATGCGTTTTATGACACGCCGCGTTAGCGCACCCGGAAGTGATCCGAGGCGCGGCGCGCAGCGCGTAACGTAAGCATAACAGGTCATGTGACTTGTTAATAAAACTTTTCATTGGTTCATTTTACTTTTGTTAATTTAATGATGAAAAGCTTGGTCATATGACCTAAAAATTACGCTTTTTATTATTTTCGAACAATATTTTTTTTTCAAACATATGTTATAATATTCCAGGCTAATGTACTTTCCCGGAAAATTTACAACTGTCTTGCAAGTAAAATATATTCCTTTTTCGAGAAAAAGGGCGTTTCTTCCTTCCATGACGGAGCCGTTGAGTAAAAGAGATTCGGCCTGCTGTCTTAGTCGCCGATACGCCTGATTATCAGATTCTTATCGATCACTTTATGTTGCAGACATGAAAAACACAACTGCCCTTGACCATTTATCTTTACTGCGTTCCTACATATTATACCTTTTATCCGTCATGTAATTGGACTGCTTTATTTCACTTGCCTTTTACTGATTCGAAAACAGTCACTAAAAGTAAAAACTTTACAAATGAAAATACTACTACCGTGTTTTGTTTTAAAAACCTTTATTGTGAAAATGTCAGTATACAAATACGGGCCTATAACCACGTGGGCCGGCCACGGAGCAAACTCAAATCGTATATGATGAGGAGACATTTACACTGTAGAAGAACGTAACGAGCGGGCCATTAGGTGACAAGAACAAAGGTGTCTAACAGTTGCGGAATCGGTGGACGTACATTTTGTAATTAAAATACGACAGGGCCACTTACAATAACATTTTCTAGATATACATTTGCGGGCAAAGAGTTACGAGTCCCATTTATACCGGCGCCATTTTGGGCGAGGCCGGGCAGGTCCAAGATATAGTCAAAATGTCTCCACCAACCATCGGCCAGACCAGAACCCCTTTCGGCCCTTTATGTTACAAGATGGTGTCTTCCATTCAGAAAATATTGGTGGCAGCATTTTGAAAGGAAACAGAAACAGCCGTTCTCCTAGTGAGTTTCACATTGTTACATTTAGGAAGAATGTTGAAGAGTAGTATGTGGAAAATCTGAAGCCATTTTTCTACAAACTCTCAATCAGACTTGGATGGAAAAAAAAACCTGAAGAATGTACAAACTGAAAACCAATTTTTGTCTGTATAGCACCAACAGTAACGCTTGAGTCAGCTTTGTGTCAAGCCGCCATTTTCATTCAATCAATAGCGTCCCCCTGCACACATTCAGGGACCTGGTCGTGTCTTCAGATGAAACGCATTGTAGGAAAAGAAGCAGAAAGGAAAAGGAAAAAAGTTCCGCCGGACCTAGTGAAGCTGCAGCAGGTGCAAATAAGCTTCAGACAGTCTTACAAGCACTGCTCAGAACTCTCAACTGAGGCACTCAACATCCAGGACTTGCCATTCGGATCTTGGCGCCTTGTATTTTTGTTTTGTTTTTGATGGAGGGGAAAGAACAAAAAACAGACATTGAAAAAGGCTCAACAGTGCAGGGCGCCTTGTGCTGGTTCCGACCTATTCACACATCGGTCCGCTACTGACATCACCTCATAAACCAACGGGGCACCCCACGCCGACTTTCGGCGCAGCATTGTAGGATGGCCACACCAGTGCGGCAATTTGCTGGACACCACCTCGGTGCCATCCAGATCTCGACGCGTTCATTCATTCAATAGCGTCCCCCTGCACACATTCAGGGACCTGGTCGTGTCTTCAGAAGAAACGCATTGTAGGAAAAGAAGCAGAAAGGAAAAGGCAACAAGTTCCGCCGGACCTAGTGAAGCTGCAGCAGGTGCAAATAAGCTTCAGACAGTTCTACAAGCACTGCTCAGAAATCTCAACTGAGGCACTCAACATCCAGGACTTGCCATTCGGATCTTGGCGCCTTGTGCTGGTTCCGACCTATTCACACATCAGTCCACTACTGACATCACCTCATAAGCCAACGGGGCACCCCACGCCGACTTCCGGCGCAGCATTGTAGGATGGCCACACCAGTGCAGCCACTTGCTGGACACCACCTCGGTGCCATCCGGATCTCAGCGCGTTCGAGTCACTGTGCCGGAAGAGTGACCGGAACTCAGCTGAACACGCCGTCTTTCGGCGCAGCATTGTAGGATGGCCACACCAGTACGGCAATTTGCTGGACACCACCTCGGCGCCATCCGGATCTCGGCGCGTTCGAGTCACTGTACCGCAACAGTGACCGCAATTCAGCTGGACACGCCGTCTTTCGGCGCAGCATTGTAGGATGGCCACACCAGTGCGGCAATTTGCTGGACACCACCTCGGTGCCATCCGGATCTCGGCGCGTTGTGCTGCCTTCGGCCTATTCGCACATCGGTCCGCTACTGACGCCGCCTCACGTGCCAACGGATTTTCTACGCTTTTTGTAGCCCTATGTCGCATAACAGGTCATGTGACTTGTTTATAAAACTTTTCATTGGTTCATTTTACTTTTGGTTTCCTAAAGATGGAAGGCTTGGTCATATGACCTAAAAATAACACTTTTCATTGGTTTAGAACATTTTTTTTTCCCAAACGATGAAAGCCCCACCTTGTTTCTGGATCATTCAGACTGAAGCTGGCGTCAGCATGAGAGCACCACCATCTCTTGGCTCCGTCGTGGTCATTCCGCGAGCAATCATGTCAGCCGCTCCCCACCGGAAGCCTGCGGGAGTCGGGGGCCCCCAAGACTTTTACACAATCTTCACGGCTGAGGGGACGCTTTTCGAGAATGGAGCCCAAGCCCTAGCAGGCAAGCGTCCGACTTCCAAGGTGTCCCAGGGCCATTTCAGTGGACCAGGCCCAAAACCGAAGAGCCGTCCGCCATTTTGACAGCCATGTGGCAGCCGCCTATCGCTGCACTGCAAGAGTGGGAGCAACTCCACAACATGGTGAGCGAGACGCTGTGGCCGCAAGAGCGAGCGCAACTCAGCTAGATGGCCGCCACCTGGGGAGGCCCGTTCACGCCGCCTCCCCCCCCCCCCCCCCCGGGCCGCCGCACGCCAATTTTCGGAGCAGCATTGTAGGATACCAAAACCAGTGCGGCAGTTTACTGGACATCACCTGGGTGCCTGTCGTACATGTTGTGTCAGCCATGTGACACTGGACACAGACCGCTACTGACGAGGCCTCCCCCCGCACCACCCGGGACGCCCCACGCTGTTTTTCTGTGCTGCATTGTAGGATCCCTAAACCAGTGCGGCACCCAGGCGACATCACCTGGGTGCCGTCCAGAACTCTGCACGTTGTGCTGCCTTGGGACTATTCGCACAACAGACCGCTACTGACGAGGCCTCCCCCCGCCCCACCCGGGACGCCCCACGCCAATTTTCGGAGCAGCATTGTAGGATCCCTAAACCAGTGCGGCACCCAGGCGACATCACCTGGGTGCCGTCCAGAACTCTGCACGTTGTGCTGCCTTGGGACTATTCGCACAAAAGACAGCTTCTAACCATTGTTGCTTTTTGTGTTAATAAATGTTTAAATGTTT
Organism: Lissotriton vulgaris; assembly: GCF_964263255.1. NCBI lineage: Eukaryota > Metazoa > Chordata > Amphibia > Caudata > Salamandridae > Lissotriton > Lissotriton vulgaris. The sequence continues at coordinate 2,081,576,951 of NC_141687.1, forward strand.
TTAGTTTTTGTTCTGTTCATTATCGTTAAAAGTTAATAAAGTTTTATAACCTTAATTTGTTGGAGTGTTATCTATTTTTTGAAAAACGGGTGAATGGGGCCTTGAATCGGGTTATTGTCATGTGTGGGCTTTGGAAGTGTGCTGCTGCAGGATCGGACATTTCAAACTCAAATGCACGTTCTTTTTCTTACCTTTCCGAAGCATGGAGCGCAATAGCAGGCAGAGAAAGGGTGATGCACGTGTTGAACACTACCTGACCTGGCAAGTTGCTGGCAGTGCCCCCCCGCCCGCTCCTGAAAGAGGGCACACACACACCGCCGCCCCGAGTACTTCACAAATCTTTAAAAGACCATGCGCTTGTTCATGAGGCTTAAATGGTTTATCACCTCTTCTAGAACCCCTACATCGACCCTCTGACGTTTCATGGAAAAATTACCATGTAACACAATACCAAGCCCTGTCAGCTGAAACCCCCAAGGAATCGTGGGGCATATTATCAAGGGGGTTTATCTCCGCTTTTTTGGCTTTAAAAACCATGAAAGCGGAGATAAAATTATTTCCCTATTATCAAACTGTCGCTAACACCAGTTAGTGACACCTAAAAGGAGATAGCGACCATCTTGGGCCCGGCTTTGCATGTCAGTGATACTTATCACTAATGACATGCAAAGTGGCGTGCCAAGATGTTAGCGACTGGAAACAGTCCCTAACATCGCTACCTTCTATTACCAACTTTTGGAGATATTCGCGCTAAGCGCGAATATCTCCAAAATCTAACACCTGCCCTGAGCAGTTCTTAGCCATGTTATCCAATGGGAGGTGGATAACATGGCTAAGAGCATTAGGTCGATAATACATGAATATTGCTGACTTTTCTGCGATAATAGCAAGGTTTATCTGCGATAAAAATCGCCGATGTGCGGCGATAATTTTTGTCTCTAAACAAGTTATAGACAAAAATTATCGCTAGTTGTTCGTAATATGCCCCCGGGTTTTTGCTTGCAGAAATCGGGAGGCGGGAGACTAGCACTGAAATCATTACTCACACGCCTGAATCAGGAGGATTGGCATGTCTGAATTCTCTACAGCTGGGGCCATAAACTACATCCGCAGGGGTAGGTGATAGCCTGGGACCAGCCTGGCATCTAAAATGGCTGCCGTGCACGACAAAATTGTGGCATTCGAAAAAAGGCAAGATGGCGCAGCCGCTGGAAGAGATATATCAACATATATCAGCCTCCTCAGCCACCCTCAGGAAACATAGGGGATTAGGATATGTCTCCCGCACCCCCTTATACCTAGTACTTTAATTAACGAAGCACAAAATGGCGAATTCCCGTTTCGCTACCAGTTTGCGGCCCAGTTCGCGGCCCGTGAAGCGCTTCTACCGTGAAAAATCATTTTTTTTTTATTTTCCCCACGGGACCCTTTAATAACCCCAACAACATTCCTAGGGGGTCAAGAGGGGGATACCTTGCCCCCTTTCATTAAATTCCCCCTTAGTTTTTCACCTTTTCTTCTCTCTCGATCCTACCGAGAGACAAGATGGCGGCCGCTCCGGACTGTCACGCAGCAAAAAAAAAAAAAAAGCTCACGCACAGCCGCTGGAAGAGATGTATCAACATATATCAGCCTCCTCACCCACCCTCAGGAAACATAGGGGATTAGGATACGTCTCCCGCACCCACTTATAACTAGTAATTTAATTTACGAAGCACAAAATGGCGAATTCCCGTTTCGCTACCAGTTCGCGGCCGCGCTTCTACCGTGAAAAATCATTTTTTTTTTATTTTCCCCACGGGACCCTTTAATAACCCCAACAACATTCCTAGGGGGTCAAGAGGGGGATACCTTGCCCCCTTTCATTAAATTCCCCCTTCGTTTTCCACCTCTTCTTCTCTCTCGATCCTACCGAGAGACAAGATGGCGTCCGCTCCGGACTGTTTAGAATGTTGACAGACACCGGAGAGCCAATCAGCTTTCTGCGCGCAAAGTTCCGATAAGCGAAAAGTAAGCGGACCGGATCGCTGCCCAGAGCGCTGTTACAGATATATATCTTGGTTTGAACGTTAATTTCTCAAAAACTACTGGAGCACATATATTGAGACCTAGCAAAGGCACATCGGGCTAACAGTCCCTACAATTTTGCCAAGTTTCGTGCAAATCCATTCAGCCGTTCGAGCTAAAAGTGAGTCCAACCGCCCTATGGAAAAATGAATGGGAAAAACGCGTTTTGGGACCCCCCTTTTTTCTCAGCCCCCCCTTGACGAAACCCCACCAAATTTTCAGGGGCTGCTCAGAAACAAAATGTGCCATTTTCCTGAAAATTTCAGCCGATTCCGTCCACAAACGCCAAAGTTATTAGACATAGAATTTTCAAAAGTCCCATAGGGAAAAAATTCTAACTATATATACCTACTGGCGATAGCCAGTAGGTAATATATATATATATATATATATATATATGTAAACCATAGGTTTCAGGGGTTTCAAACACCATAGAAATTCCTCTGTTATAGTTAGTTCTGCTAACTATAACTCGCGCCCCTGCCACTCCCCAGTAGCTGTCCGACGGTCTCAACCAGCAGCTTTCGTCCATGGAAATGGAATTTACCGACGGACCCTGCCTGTGAAAATCGAACACACCCTGCCTCGCAAGGTTGCTCACTGAACGTGCTGCACGCCAGAAAAGTCTTCGCCAGTGACGGATTGGGCGAGGAAGCAGAGCACAACGCTGCGCACATTTGAGCAGGAAAAGAAGAGTGGGGTGAGTGTTTCGCAACGCATTACCAGGCGGTGGGGAGGACCTTAGGCATACGCGAGGGTACTTCTCGGCTTAAACACACTTTCTGCCGTTTTGTACACCGAACGTCAAAACTCTCTATTTATAAATATCTCGGCACAATGGCAGCAGCGGGAATGTCGGAGGAGACAATGAGGGGGCGTGAGGCAGCGTCATTAGAACTATTTACCAACTTGCCTAAAATTACTCGGAAGGGAGCAACAGCGGAAGCAGGTACATCAGCAACTGCACAAAGCAACAGTCCCTCGATAGAAACACAAATAAAGGCCCTTATGAAACGTCTAGAGAAAACAATGAGGAATGAAGTTACAAAGTGGTGGGAGCACAAATCCCTTTCAATGTATATTGCAGAAGGAAGAATCCCAAGGGGTTTAAGAATTTTACTTGCTCCTAGTTACGACAAGCCACACCCAGAAATGTTGAAGGAGTGGGGTCATAGCAATCTGGATGCCTCCCGAAACTTGGTCCAAATCCTAATAAAATATGCGGAAATTGACCATATGGAACTGCTTAAGGAATTGGAAGAAATTAATGGAGAATTGTCAAAGCTAGAACCTCATGATCTCATTGCCACAATGAGAAAAGAAATCCAAGACAAAGTGAATAAACATGAGGAAAAAATAAAAGTGCGCAAAGCGTGGAAGTTTGCGCGTGACAAAGATGACTATGAGCACGGCAAAATCTACACTTTTGCTCGCAAGTTTGAAAATGCAAAACGCCTAAAAATGAACCAAAAGTCAGCCCCTTCAAAATCATCAACGAGGGTAGAAATGACTGCTGGTGGCTCTGGCACGGATTTGCAGGCAGATGCAGAAACTAACAGTGATTCCAACTCCATAAGTAGCAACAGAAGCAGTGTTTATTCGGATGATGAGGCCTTAACAACAGGTGATGAAGAAGGAGGACCCTCCATGGTTTTGAATCTAGGTGAAGAGGTGGATTTTTTAGCGAATGCGCGGTTACAAACGCTGCGCCCACGAAATCAGCAAAATCACCAGAAAAAAGGGCAAGAATCAACCGCCGCCGCAAAGAGCACCGCCACAAACACAAATGTAAACAACAACAACAAAAAGAAAAAGCATTGGCGCAAGAACAGAAACTAAATGGCAAGACCGTTATCAACTTGTCGTCTACCACCCTCACCACTGCTGAAAACCAATTATTAAGTCTAGGCCTCACTTTTTGTCCGGTAACGGACTTCAATTACACAGCCACCAGAGTGGATGTGTTTCGGTTCATTCGAAAATTGAAGCTCCGCAAATTCTTTAATATCAAGGAGGCCCCCAATGCTATTAACACAGAGGACTTGAATTCAACCACACCAGTGTTACAAGCCCGTGACATCAGAGGCATGCTTACCCTTCACCACCTAAGTGAAGATAGTAATGAACCTAGTACCAGCACATCCACACAAGAAGAGCTCAGGGAGGCCAATATCTCCCAGATCGGAGCGGGCGCAAGTCCATTCAAACCAACGTCGACATTCACACCCACCATGCCCAAAGATGCAATCGATGCATTCCATGATGTGGTAACAGCAGATTTGAAAAAACTTTACCATCAGGTTAAACATCGGAGGAGAGTAAAGCGAGAGCACGAAAACCAATATTGGCAACTCATGAACAAGTTGAAAAATGATCATCGGAATATAGTCTGTGGATCTGATAAAGGAGGAAACGTTGTTATATGGCCCCAAGATCAGTATATAACAGAAGCCAACAGACAATTATCAGATCCCAACTGTTACATGAAGACTAATTTGAAAGAATATGACCTAGCTAGAGAGAAGATACGCAAAATGCTCTTCAAATACAGAAGGGAGGGCCTAATCTCTATGCAAGAGTTCAAATTTTTGCACACCGAGCTACCTATCATGCCTAGATTTTACTTAATCCCAAAGGTGCACAAGGGGACATTTCCAGTCCCAGGTCGGCCCATTATCGCGGCAATAGATAGCATTGGTGAACATCTCGCCCAATATGTAGATTATTTCCTACAACCTCTGGTATCTAGTCTGCCAACATATATCAAGGATACGGGACATTTCCTACAGAAGATTAAACACACCGCATGGACAGAAGACTCCCTTCTAATAACATTGGACATAGAAGCTCTTTATACGAGCATTGAGCACTCCACTGGTCTTAAAGCTCTAGAAAATGTTTTAAATACCAGACCAGCCAATTGTTACAACCACAACAAAATGTTGGTGGATTTGGTTAAGTGGAGTCTTCATCACAACTTCTTCATGTTCGGGAGGGATGTCTTTTTGCAACGGAGGGGGGTGGCCATGGGGGCCTGCTTTTCCCCTAGCTATGCGTGCTTGCACGTAGGCTATTGGGAGAAGCAGGTCCTCATGGGGGAACACCAGGCCATCTTTTCTGAACATGTGAAACAGTGGGTCAGATTTATTGACGAGGTGTTTTTAATCTGGAGAGGTGATGAAGCCAGTGCGTTAGATTTCATAAAGATGGTAAATATCAATGATTATAATCTAAAATTTAAGCACCACATTAGCAAATTATCTGTTAATTTCTTGAATGTTAGAGTTTACTCCAAGAATAAGTGTTTGGCAACCACCCTCTACAGAAAAGAAACTGCGGGCAACTCTACGTTGCACGCGAGTAGTGCCCATCCGAAACACACCATTGATAACATCCCATATGGTGAGTTACTCAGGATTAAAAGGATCTGTAGTGTGGGAGAAGAAAGGGATAAATGTATAGAAGAATCCATCAGCAGATTCAGGGCCAGGGGATACCATGATAAAATTCTTAAAACAGCGGTTACAAAAATCCAACAAGTAACCAGAGAATCCCTTCTGTCCCAAAACCATAAGACTCTGAACGATAAGGAACATTTTGAAAACTCTGATATCAGGTTCCTTACAGCTTTCAGTCATCAGGACAGAAAAATAAGATCTATCCTTACGAGAAACTGGCCCATTCTGCAAACAGATGGAGTTCTAGCAGGAGATCTTCCAGCCAATCCAATTGTTACATTTAGGAGGGGACCCTCCTTACGTAGTCATGTTTCCAACCCCTTCCCAGAACTTACTACACAACCCACCCGGCTATCTCCCAGAAATGGGTTTTTCAAGTGTAACAGCTGCCGGGCATGTAAGTTCGGGATAAATACATGTTCATATACTACTCCATTCAGTCCAACTCCCCTGCAGATCAAAGGGAATTACAACTGTAGGACTGAATATGCAGTATATGTCCTGACCTGTACTTGCGGCCTGAGGTACATTGGAAGCACCCGGCCAGCAGTACATGCCAGGATATTACAACACCTGCGTGCAATTGTTAACAACGACAACGCTTATCCTGTTGCCAGGCATTTCAGAAAAGTGCATAATAACAACTTGGAATGCTTGAACTATTTTGTGTTAACATCGGTTGCACAACCAAGAAGAGGGGGAGATAGAGACAAACTTTTGCGCCAGATGGAGTCTAGAATGATACTAGAGCTTGATACTAAGGCTCCAAATGGGCTCAATACCACGGAGGATCTCTACCATTTTCTTTAACTGATTTGCGAGTTTTTGGTCATTTGCTTTACTCACACCCACTTCTGACCCAGCAGTAGTCCCTTACCCTGTGGGTGTGCTATCACAGTTCCTCGCTCTTCTCCCCTCCCTAGGCCCTTGCCTCCCTTCTCTACTTGTCAATTCCAGTCTATTTTTCTTTCCCTCCCTTTCTTATATATATTTTGCACTGGGGTTCACTCAAATTAAATGGATTAGTTTATGTTCCATCCTGAGTTTAACACATGGCACTATGGTGTTATCAGCACATTTTGAACATTAGATATAGAGATCTACCAGACGGGGGGTTAATCAAGGAGAGCAATAGGGCTGCCATCGTTATTTGATGTCCCTTACTATTTAATTAGGATGAACAGGGTTGCCATCATCTAAAGATGTCCCTGCAGGATTGATAACAGTACTTATTTTGGTCTTTACGGTTCTTGTATTTATATTGCAATTTTGCACAGAGTGTATATGTTTACAGATCTTGCTTCTTTTAATGTGTTTATAGGGTAAAACATTTTTAAGATATAACAATTAATTTTGTATTGAAAGTTTTTAAGTATTTATACTTTTATAAACAGAAATGCCTATTTTGCACATAATGTAAAGATTTACAATCTGCATGACATGGCACTTTGCACTTTGCACTTTAGATGATAGACTGTTTTAGACCATAATCATGCATTTATGCAGATACAATCCTGTGCCAAACCATCTTAAATGTAAATGAATTACCATATTTATTTTGTGTATTCATATGAAGAGGATTTTCACTATGGCAGTCAAACCTTCAATGATATATAACCCAAACCGTAATAGTATTTCATCTATGTTTACTATTATCACATGGTGTGCACTAGCAATTTAAAAAACCAGGCATGTAGGGTAAATGTGTGACTGTGAACAAGGGCTATCGCCCGAAACGCGTCAGACTCGTATGCTGCCTTTGCCTTTGCCTTAATTTTGGGACTCGTGTCGTTTTCTGAGTCTGGGGCTACAGATTTCAGTATTCGTGCTTTGCCTGTATATATATATATATATATATATATATATATATATATATATATATATATATATATATATATATTTGCAAAGGCAAAGGCAGCATACGAGACTGACGCGTTTCGGGCGATAGCCCTTGTTGTTATATATATATATATATATATATATATATATATATATATATATATATATATATATATATATATATGTATATATATATATATATATATATATATATATATATATATATATATATATATATAATTTCTATGGCAAAATGAAACCCCTCATTTTGTTCCTTTGCAAATTAAATGTTTTAAGTGTTAACACTTTATTCCAATCAAGATGACTTCAGGTATGCCATACTTTTGTCATAAGTAAGACTGTTAGCGCTCTAGTTGTTCTTTAGAACACTCTGGGACATTCTGTCACTGGGCTATAGTTGGGCTACATCTGGCTGATATTTGGGCTACATTTGTTTTTTTTTTGTCTCTGGTGGCCATCTTTGGGCTACATTGGGCTACATTGGGCTACATTTGGGCTCTAACATATATATAGCCCAATGTAGCCCAATATATGTTTTTCAAAGTTAATTTTCGTAAAAACCACTGGAGCATATATCTTGAGACATAGCAAAGGCACATCGGGCTACCAGTCCCTACAATTTTGCCAAGTTTTGTGGAAATCCATTCAGCCGTTCGAGCTAAAAGTGAGTCCAACCGCCCTATGGAAAACTAAATGTTAAAAACACGTTTTGGGACCCCCCTTTTTTCTCGGCCCCTGCTCGACGAAACCCCCCCAAACTTTCAGGGGACGCTCAGAAACAAAATGTGCCATTTTCCTGAACATTTCAGCCAATTCCGTCCATCAACGCCAAAGTTATTCAACATAGAATTTTCAGAAATCCCTATTCAAAAAAATCCTAACTATATATACCTACTGGCGACTGCCAGTAGGTAATATATATATATATATATATATATATATATATATATATATATATATATATATATATATATACATATATATATATATATATATATATATATATATATATATATATATATATATATATATATATATATGTAAACCATAGGTTTCAGGGGTTTCAAACACCATAGAAATTCCTCTGTTATAGTTAGTTCTGCTAACTATAACTCGCGCCCCTGCAATGCACTGCTGATGATGTCACATATTACATCACTCATGACATGGTCAGTGACATCACTGATGACGTCACTTCTGACATCTCAAATTACATCACTGATGACATCATCCATTGACTGTGTGTTTCTGTAAAGTTCAAATAGGTTTAATATATATAGGGAAAGCCATATTGAAGAATTAGTGGGTGTATAAGTGTCTGAATGGATGATTTAGTAGGTGCGTGACTGACTCTATAAGTGAGTGAATAAAAGTATCTTACTAAATGCATCAGTTAGTGACTAAACTGTGTAAATGTCTGCATCCGTCGGTCTGTTGGTGTGTAAACGGCTACATGGGTTTTTGAATGGCTACATGAGTGTCTATATGTGTTATTGATTGGTTGTCTGAGTATCTATAGGGGTGCCTGAGTGTTTATGTTGGTGGGGTGTGTGTGCATAGATGTGTGAGTGGGTGATTCACTGGGTGATTGTTTTCAAGAGTGTATCTGTGATGGACTGTATGGGTGGGTGACCATGTTAGTGAGTGAATGTATATCTCAGTGGTGCATGTTTGAGTAACTATATATCTGAAAGGCAGTATATATGTGTGTTGGAGTATATTGATGGCTATAAGTGAGAGTGTGTGATTCTGAGAGTGGCTATATGGATGGGTGTGTGCTTGTATCAGTGATTGAGCGTAAACATGTGCTAGTATTTGTATGAGTATTTGAGCTGGTGTGTATATAACTGTATAGTCGAGTAAATGGCAGTGTGATTAATTATTTACATGACTGAATAGGTGTGTGAGTATCTCTATGGATGAGTGGTGGTATATGAGTGTTTATATAGGTGTATGAGTGCATATGGTAGTCCTGTATTGAGTGACCATAAGTACGAGTGACTGTACAGGTGAGTGAGTGGATGTGTGTGTAAACCTAAGAATCAGTGAGTGTGTATGTAGTTATTGCTGTCGGAGTGTCTATGGTTTTGAGAATGGCAGTCTGTAATTTAGAGTGGGTTTATCAAAGGTTATATTAGGGTGTGAGAAGATGCATCAATTTATCCCATGGATGATGTCAGCAGTGATGTTATCAGTGATTTCATTTGAGCTGTCATCAGTGATGTCATTTGAGATGTCATCAGGGATGTAATCAGTGATGTCACTGACCATATCATGAGTGATGTAATATGTGACGTCATCAGCAGCGAATTGCAGGGGTGCGAGTTATAGTTAGCAGAACTAATTATAACGGAGGAATTGCTATGGTTTTGAATCAGTGAAATGTCCAGCTAACTATAACACCCCTGAAACCCATGGTTTTTCAGTGACTTTCTAAGGTTTTTCTAAATGCTAATTTCTAACTATAACGTGCCTGAAACCTATGGTTTTTTCAGTGAATTTCAAAGGTTTTTTAAATGCTAATTTCTAACTATAACGTTCCTGAAACCTATAGTTTTTTCAGTGAATTTCAAAGGTTTTTCAAATGCTAGTTTCTAGCGATGCCTACAGAGGTCGGACATATGAAGAAAGAAGAAAAACACACAGAAAGAAGCAAGAGAAATGCAGAAAGAACCAACAGAGGAGCAGAAAGAAGCCTTGTTACAAAATCATCCTGTGCCCACAACTTTTTCAGACGGGTACTGGTGGTAGCTGACTCGGACTAACCAGTCCTAGAGCCAGTGGTATGCTAAAATACACTTAGAATACAGTGAAAACACCTACATACACTAGGGAACACTATGCGTTGGGGTACCCATGTGATTAGCATGACCTTCTCTGTAAGGCGCTACTACATGATAGGGCAGGGGGATTAAAACTACCTATTAAAATGCGCTACAGGGCACGTTTGCACAGTGATGAAGGGAGCGGGGCCTGAGGTGGCATGTGTGCAAACACATCCTGTGGCCGTTTTAAGTTGGGTGATTAAGTCCCCTTGAATCCTGACAGTCCCTGGGGTCCAACTAGCTAACTAGGTACCTCCAGTAAGTGCCACAGAGCTGCATTGCAGCGGTATAAAAAAGGGTGTGGTCTGGACCACCTCTCTGCAATGCAGGCCTCTGGCACTTACTGGAGGTACCTGGTGGGCTAGTTGGCCCCCAGGGGCCCTCAGGATTGAAGGGGAAATAATTCCTCATCTTAAAATGTGCCACAGGGTGTGTTTGCACACATGTCACTTCAGACCCAGCCCCCTTCCTTCACCAGTGTGCAAACGCGCCAGTGGCACATCTTAAGTTGGGGGATTAAGCCCCCTTGAACCTTCAGGGTCCCTAGGGTCCAACTAGCCCAAAAGGTACCCCAATAAATGCCACAGAGCTGCGTTGCAGAGAGGTGGTCGGAGGCCAGGCCCCTTTTTACACCTGCCTTACGGTTTAAGTGGCAAGCGATCTATCAGAGTTCAACTGTGCTACTGCTTAGCATGTTCTGAATAATTTCTACATTTGCACAAACTGCCTGCAGAAATATCCATGATAAACCTTTGAAAAAGGACTGAGGCACTTTCATAGGTCTGAATAGAGGGCTCAATATGTGACTTTTCCTCAGTCTAGAGGCACGGAAACAAACTATGCTAAAGGCGAAACCGGGAAATTGCAAACAGACATGTTTGTAAAGGAGGATATGAAATGAGGCACTGCATAAAATCCTCATCATGTAGGGGGTCGTGCTGGGGTAATGTTTTAGGGTTTAGGGTAATGCAGTGGTATCTGTGTAGTGTAGTGGGTAATTCTGGGGTAGTGTTTTAGGGTTTAGGGTAGCGCAGTGGTGTTTGGGTACTGTAAGGGGTCGTGCTGAGGTAGTGTTTTATGGTTTAGGGTAGCACAGTGGTATTTGGGTATTGTAGGAGGTATTTGGGTTGGGTAATAATTTAGGGTTTAGGGTAGTGGAGTGATGTTTGTGTAGTATAGGTGTCATGCTTTGGGTAGTGTTTTAGGGTATAGGTTAGTGTAGTGGTGTTTGTGTAGGGTAGGGGTTGTGCTGGGGGTAGGTTCAGGGTTTAGGGTACTGCAGTTATGTTTGTGTAGAGTAGGGGGTCGTGTTGGCGGTAGATTTAAGGTTTAGGGTAGTGCAGTGGTGTTTGTGTAGTATAGGGGGGTAGTGCTGGGGTAGTGTTTTAGGGTTTAGGGTAGTGCAGTTGTGTTTGGGTAGTGTAGGGGGTTGTGCTGGGGTAGATATAGGGTTTAGGGTAGTGCAATGGTGTTTGTGTAGTGTAGTGTAGTGTTTTTTCTCGGCCCCACCTACACGAATCATCCTGAGACTTCAGGATAGGAGCGGACCTGAGCTGGCCATTAGTTTTGAAAATTTTGAGCAGATTAGTCAACCGGCGCCAAAGTTATTCCAAATAGAATGTTGCGGATTTCCCATGGAAAAAAGGTCCTCACTATAACTATCTACTGGCGACCGCAGGTAGGTAATATATATTACCTACTGGTGGTCGCCTGAAGATAGTTATAGTTAGGACCTATTATCCATAGGAAATCCACAACATTCTATTTGGAATAACTTTTGCGCCGATTGACAAATCTGTGGAAATTTTCCAAACTTTTGGCCAGCTCCGGTCCGCTCCTATCCTGAAAGTTTCACAATGATTCATCAAGCGAGGGCCGAGATAAAAGGGGGGGTCCCAAAACGCGTTTTTTCCCCATGCAATTTCCCTCAGGACCTTTAGCCGCAGCTACAGCCCGAACTGCTGAACGGAATTACACCAAATTTGGCAAAGAGGTAGTCCTTGGTTCAGATTCGTGCCTTTTGCTTATTTGGTATAGATCTGTTCAATAATTCCTGAAAAAATGACTGTTAAAGTAATTTATATATCAATGGGCGCGGTGGATCCGCGTACCTATCTGAATACCCTAAGCGCAGCCTGCACGCACCCTGCCGTGCACGAGCTGTATTTTAATTGCCTGTCAACACTCCAAATCAGGAAGTGTTGTCAGCCATCTTGTGCCTTGGTAGAACTGAGGTACAAGAAACCCAAAACAAACTATGCAAAACGCGAAAAGGGGGCACGGTAGACACACCCTGACCTCCTAGGCCAGCTCAGGAGGTCCCACAAGGACCCCCAAGGCCACCAATTTTTTTTTTTAAATCGCGGGTTGCGTGTAGGATTCACGCATCTTACCGATATAAAAAGAAGGAATACGGTCTCCTGTGCTAAATATGGTAATTTTCCCCCGGGGGAGGGGGCAGATCCCTGGGGCATTATCAAAAAAATTGTGTGGGGGGACCCAATCCCCCCCACAGTCCCCTGGGGACCGCCACCCCCGGGGCTCTTACTTAATATATGCAGGGTGCTCACTGGGCCCCCAGCAGCCTCAGGGACCGCCACCCCTGGAGCTTGATTAAAATGGGTGGGGGAGCTCTCAGGCCCCCCCAGCCCCAGGGACTGCCACCCCCTTAAGGCTTTGAAACATTAATAGAGGGGTTTGAGCCCCCCCCAACCTCGGGGACCGCCACCCCCCAGGGCTCTAATTTAATATATGTGAAAAGGCTCATGGCCCCCCCCCACAGCCATGGGGACTGCCAACCCGGAGCTTGTTTAAAATGGGTGGGAGGGCTCTCAGGCCCTCCCAGCCCCAGGGACCGACATCTACTGGGGCTTTTGAAAATTATGTACGGAGGGCTCTCAAGCCCCCACAGCTCTGGGGACTGCCACACCCAGGGCTTATTAAAATTGGGTGGGGAGGCTCTCAGGCCCCCCAGCCCCAGGGACCACCACCCTGTAGGGCTACTTCAAATTAGGTGTGGGGGGATCTGAGAACTTCCAGCCTTGGGGACCACCACCCCCGGAACTTCTTACAAATGAAGAAGGGGGCCCCCTCCTGGAGCCTTGTAGAGTCCCTGGGGACCACCACCCCCCAGGGCCAGCTCCCGCAGTGTCCCGGGGTGTCCACTGTAACTACTGTACTTAAAAGTCTATTGCCTATTTGCAAAGTATTTAAACTGAAAACATTCATTCTCAGAATTTTATTTTGTAATGTAATACATAATGTAATTATGATGTAATTTAAAAAATAAAAGATCTAAAAATAAATTGTTTTAAAAAAATGTAGTAAATCAGTATTAAAGATAACAATTAATATATTTAAAAATTGTCATTTATAAAACCTTTGAAATTCACTGAAAAAACCATAGGTTTCAGACAAATTATAGTTAGGAATTACCATTTAAAAAACCTTAGAAATCCGCTGAAAAAAACATCGGTTTTAGGGGTGTTATAGTTAGCAGGACATTTCATGCATACAAATCCATTGAAATTCCTCCGTTATAGTTAGTTCTACTAACTATAACTCGCGCGTCCGCAATCCACTGCTGATGATGTCACATATTACATCATTCATGACATGGTCAGTGACATCACTGATGACATCACTGATGACATCATCCAGTGAATGTGGTTTGGTTCGATATTAAAATATATATATTATATATAGCAATCTGTATCGAAGACTGACTGGATGGAAATAAACATGTATTTACAACATCCTGCCCTGTATGGGCTGCTCCCATATAGACCCCCACCTCGCTTTCTCTGCAAGGTGCCACTGTTGGTTAGCCTCAAAAGTGCCCTGGATGGACCTGTGTTCCTGGTGCTACCACCCCAGAGATCATACAGATCAGCCAAGTGAATCATTATATTTCTCCATGCTGGAGTGGTGCAAAAAGCATGTACTTACACCATCCTGCCCTGTATGGATTACTGCTCCCTTAGGGACCCCCACCTCGCTAAGTCAGCAAGATGCTATTTTCTTTTACCCTCAATAAAGCCCTAGATGGGGCTATGTACCTAGCGCTACCACTCAAGGAATGTCTCTAAGATGGAACCACTGTCTGCCTGTTTCCATCTATCCTATAACTTACTTACAAATGCATCCCAAGTTCTTCACCCATATTCAGGCCTACCGTGGACCAATTCACCAAATTAAGGATATAGCGCGATTCCAGTCTACACAGATGCTTCTCTCTGTCACCTCCTCTTAAGTCAAGTGATACATGATCAATGCAGAAGTACTTCACCAGCTGTCTGTTACTATTATGGTGTGTCTGGAAGTGCCTCACCTGGGGGTAGCTGGGATCCCTATTTTGGATGCTCTAGAATGCAGACTTTGGCTAGATGAATAGTGCTACCTACATACCTGAGGCCACACAGTCACATTAGGCAATATACTACGTAGGTTGTATTACAGTTTATGAATTTGGTAATATGTACTGGGTCTGTCAGGCCTACGACCCTGCATGATGTGACCTTAGTGCTGTCTGTACAGGTCTCACACTTACCACACAGTAAAAATCCTGTGATGCCTTTCTACACTTTAAGTGGCAGCAAATAGCTTACTACCAGCTGGTCGCTTATCAACCATGTTCGTCTAAATTTCAGTGAATCATGGGGTGGCAGATCTTGTCCTATCACTACATCCGATTTCAATATGCGCCAGTTGGCCTGCATAATCTTCTCACGCTACTGGCTGTATTGGTATAACTTGTTATCAGCCTAAAATTGTTCTTCATGTCAATTTCCCTTTTTTCAGTTTTTCCCTCAGTAAATATGTCCTGGATGTGTCTGCCACTCATTTAGTGGCTTCCTTCAGGCTACCCTTCCCATACCCTCTTGTTTAGAATCTACTCTCCAGAGCATCCTCCTCGAAATCATCCTCCATAGTACTGTTGCGTTTAATCCACTACAGATCCCCATTAGGATTCTGTTCTTCAGGTTGCTAGGATGACTGCTTTTTAAGCATGGGCGAATTTTGCGAATCTCGCGTTCGCGAATTTTGCGGATTTGCGAACTCGCAATCTGCAAAATCCGCGAATTCCCGCGAATTTGCGTTTTTTTTTTGTGTTCGCGAGTGTTTCTGCCAGTTCGCGAGGGTTTTTACAATTTCGCAATTTGCGAACTTACCTGTCGGGTTGCAAGTTTTGCGAACTTGTTGTTTCTACGTGTCCAGCCTGTTTGGGACACTCTTCTTCATCACTGCCACTCTCTGTCACCACTGCCACTCTCTGACTACTCATGCCACCCTCTGGCCCACCCATGCCACCCTCTGTTTCATCACCACACCCTCTGGTTGTCCAGTGTACATTATTTTCGGCAAAGCAAAGCACACCTTCCCTGCCTCAAGTGACCTGAATTAATTTGGGGCTGATTAATGTGTCACAGAATATTTTTTTAGCTGGCACCTGCTTCCTTAGTGCTTCCTGATTAGTGATCTTTTGCACTTGCTAAGTGCTTTCATTGTTGCAAAATTAGTTACAACACCTGCCCTGCCCCAACTGACAATAATGAATTAGGGGCTGATTAATGGATTTTAACTTCCAGCCTGGCTCCTGCCTGTCTCCCTTAGCTGTAATTCAGGACCTTTGTGGCATATGTGTAACTATTCTGAGGTTCAGAGCAGGGTCACATAATAGTTGCAACTGGCAACTGAACTCTGGAGGGGCCCCTCAGGAAGCACTACAGGAAATGGCTACTAATGATGAGCCTGAACTTTTGAACCTGGTAAGTAGTTTCAGTTTTGCTAAGATCGTATTTCTGCAATTTAGCACTTACTCGCGGGGTGCGAAGTTGTACTGGCAAGCCACGAACTCACGCGAACAGTGCGAGCAAGCCATAAAATCCGCTGCTCGCGGATTTGCGGATTTTGCAGGAGATTCGCGGATCTCGCGGATTGCGAATTTTCCGAAAATCCGCAAAATCCGCGAGCGAAACGGATTTTCCGCCCATGCTTACTGCTTTTAGCGTGTAACACCAAATTCCTTGCCGTGGATTTTCTAACCAATGCTGTTTCAATCCTACCATCTGCTACCAAAACTCTCAGATCCATGAAAGTAACCTCCTTCGAGCTAATCTTGCTTGTGAAACTGAGGTTAAAGTCATTGGAGTTGAGATAGTCAATGTATCGTAGGGCTGACTCCCCTCCAGATCAGGAAGAGATCATCTATATATCGTCTCTAGCTAATTGTGTACTCCACCCATCTGTCAAATGCATCTGACCATGGGTCACAGGTCCGCTTAGCTAGGGGCAAAGCAGGCTCCCATGGCCGTCCCTCTCAGCTACTTATAGATCTGATCTTGGAAGATGAATATATTATGATGCAGGCAGAAATGTAAGAGCTCAAGCAGCATCTCACTGTGTTCTGCAAACTGTATGGGATGATTCATCAAAAAGTATCTCATGGCGTTCATTCTATCCTTGTGTGCTATGCTAGTGTTCAGACTAGCTACATCCATCGTTATCATAAGGAGATCAGATTTCCACATAATTCCCTCAATGTTTTAAAAAAATCATTAGTGTCTCTTACATACGAGGATACTTCTGGCACAAAGGGAAATAAGAAATAGTCAACAAATTTGGACATGTTCTCTAGAAGGCCTCCAATAGAGGATTTTATTGGTCATCCCAGTGGATTCAGTCTATTCTTGTGCACCTTCGGCAGGTGGTAAAATGTCAGTAGTCGGGATATGGTATCAAAAGGAAATTGTAATCCTCTGTAGAGAGCATTCCTTTTGCTTTAGAGATCAGCTGTTCATAGTCTCTTATACAGTCCATGTTTTCATTGGTCATAATCAGTGAGAAGTCCTCCTGGTTATTCAATTGGTTGTATGCCTCTTTACAGTAGTTCTCACGTTTCTGCAACACTACATTATGCACCTTATCAGAGGGTTTGATCACGATTCCCTCATATGCTTTAAGGTTCTTTAGTGCCTTTCTCTGCGCATGAGTAATAATCCATTTATTTGTCATTTTATCTATGTCCTCCCTTAATTTCAAGAGATCTTGGTAGACTCTTTCTGAGAAAATATCTATGGCATCAGCTGCCATTTGGGGAATGAACTTTGATGCCGGTCGATTGTGTGATCCTCAGAGGAACAATCCGGTCCATGTCGTCCATACGTTCAGTTTCAGATTGTGTTCCACTGCTGGCTAATTCCTCCAAGACAGCTAGTAGATCCAGACCTATCCCACTCAGTAGGTCAGTACGTCAGTTCCTGTGGGTGTTTTCTCGCCTCTTGAGACTAGTCCCTTTAGTTTGAAGAATTTGAACAGTTTTAACTTTCTTACAAATTTGCAGATGTCTATCTGGGCGTATTCGAAGTTGCTCGTGGGACAGAAAGAAAGTACTAGTTTAAGAACGATTTCCTCCACATGCGTCACCACTTTATGCTCCTCTCTTTCAACTGCAGTGTTTATTGCCTGAATTTTGCATTCCGTTTGGGGCTAGTGACCCTGCCTGTGTTGCCACTTCCTCGGCTGCCACCATCCCCATCTTGTGACGCTGTACCTCTGTTGTTCTGGTGGTCTGCCCTTGCCTCCACGGAGCCATGTTTGACTGATCAGGCTGAATTCCTCATGAAAATGGTGGGGTGCTGGGTCTCTCACTCCTGCTCCTCCGCCTTCTTCTTCCGATTGCTCGGCGTCCTTCACTTCTGATTCTGATGTATCCCTTTCTTCCATCACCTTGCAATTCCTGTTGTTTCTCAGGTCTCGTCGGGGTGCGTCGTATTTTTTGGCAAACTTGTGGATTCTTCCATGTTTGTAGTCCTATGCGTCACAGTCACATTTTTGTTGTTTCTGTTGTTTAATCTTCAATTCATAGTTCTCCAGGTGTTTTTTCATGGAGGCCCTCAATTCATCATCTGCCGCCTTGTCACTCTCATTAGTGATGTTCCTCTCAATTTCCTCAATCTCTTTGACTGCATTTCCCAATCACTCCAGGTAAATTTCACCAAGATCACCAGCATGCCCTTCGAGGAATCCGCTGTGTATTCTGACCAATCCTCTAGAAGCTTTGGGTCAGGATTCTCATGTGCTGGGACAGTATAAATGCGCAGCCCTCTGGGCACCCTCCTCACATCAATGTAGCAGTGAAGTGGCCGCCCACCACTTCCTGATTTCCCTTTCATACAGCCTTTCTAGCTGTGAATATTTAAATTTTAGGTCCTGTAGAGGCTGACTCAGGGTGCCACTGTTCCAATAAGAGCGTGCACCTGGTCGTGTTCCGTAAATATCTGAGACCATTTTGCGGCGCGCCACTTGGCTAAACATCTATGTATTTTTCTACAGTGATCTGTATGATGCTCTCTCCCTTCGCTATGCACCACTGTACAGCTTAAATGCTACTGCTTGCAGATAACGGGAATAATGTCAAACGCGTAAATCTTTACCTCTACTTGACGTGGTTGCAGTATGGCAGTTTTTGATCCTCTGCCAACACGCATACCTACACAGCGGGCAGTGCAAGAGCATTTTTTAAATCCAAGCTCCAACCCTGCCAAGTGCTCCTTCACTCACTAGTGGGTGCCTCATTCATATATAGTTATGTCTTAGCAAAAAATACTCAAAGTAAACAACCATGTTCTAGTACCATTTAGTCAAATCTGGGAATATGCTTACCAAGAAGCTCACAATTTATAATCTAGTGTTACCACCCTCAACACTCTCGGATATACCTAGGATTCGTAGATTATTTCTCAGTTGCCTACTCTCTTGGTTTTCTAGCTTACACATGACATCAGCCATGATTAGCTCTTGGAATGCACTTTGAGTTTTCACTCTACTAACCTCAGTCTCGAGGCTTTCTGTCCACCCTTCCACCATTGTTAACCCGTCTGCAAATTCTGAAAAGGTCTTATTTATTCTCTTTACTGCTCCCTGCAATTTCTTTGATCCCTGCCCTACGGCTATCCTCCGAGCTTCATCCTTTAGCCGTTGGATGGAGAAAAAGATCATAGCAAGTGAGGGTTTTGTTGCTGCTACCTGGGATTCCTCATCCAAACCTGTTTCTTTTTCAGATTTCTCCCCAACAGGATAAACAAGCTGAGTAACAGAGTAGTCCCATTTTAATTGCCAACTATTCCCCTTCTTAACAATGACACCTCCATCAGGTTACTGCTGCTTGAATCCTTAGCCACATCCTCACTTGAATCATTTATTTACATCATTAACCTGTGCCTCAATACCATCCAGGGGGATAGTCATGTTGCAGAGTCTCTAACATATTTATATTCGCCTTGGCAGCCTTCACCTCCTTTGAGGTCCTTGGAGACATTAATGTTAACCCGAACTACATTCAGGCAATGTAAATGTAAATGTAAATTGATACTTGTATAGCGCACTACACACCCGCAAGGGTCTTAAGGCGCTTGTACGAATACCGCTGTGGAACCCATCCTGGCTTTCCCTATGAGGCGTCCACTCCTGGGCACCCCCAAGGTGGAGGCCAGGCATCCTTAGCATTGTGGGGGCCGTTGTGGAGATTAAGCAAGCTATTGCCCAGAGTTGCAGAGTGGGACTCCATGATTGGAATAGGCACGAAGGCGAGAATGATCAGGTCTGTGGAATTTTGAGCCCAAGACCCGCCGAGGCGGGGAATTGAACCCTGGTCCTGGGCTAGACCTCTGCATCAGGGTCTGCCGCTCTAACCATTGAGCCATACTTCTCCACAATGCAATGGCATCTCTGCATGCCTGCCATGGATGTCGCTCTTATATTCTTTAGACAACTCTGTCAGAATTTCCATCAGATGAACCTCAATGATTATCGGTGCAGATTTCTCTTGTAAGTCCCCATTTGAACAGGTTAGCAATTCAGTGTTCTGAGCCACCATACTCTGGTTGCAAAGCTCCTTGGGCCAGTCGTGGTAATGTTTTTTTTTCAGCCTCATATTTCCCTTTGCTGGCTGTTTCACCGCTTTTGGTTTCCTGATTGCATTTGCAGCGAGTCAGCGCTGGTAAATATGCTATAGAGACCGTTCCAGCACTGCATTAGTCAAGGTCTGAGGAGCTGCAGGTCACTTGTTTGCATTTTTCATTCTCTGACCCATCATGGCCTCAGGCAGGAGTGCTCCCTCGTTCCACAGCAGTTTGGATCTCAGCCGGGAAAACGGCTGTGCCAGCCTTGAGATTGCTGCAAAAACCAGGCATGTCAGTGCCCTATACTTAGCACTCCTGCAGGTGCATTGCCAAATGTTCACTTGCTGGTACCATTTTCTTTCCACGATCTTTTCTGCAGCACCGACTCCTTCACATTGCTCAGCCGAGATAGCCAAGCATCGAACTAGCGAGTCAGGAGAGGAGCGGTAAATGGTGTGGCGTGTTACTCAGGTGCAATCTTGCTCCAAGTAACACACTCTGGTTTCATTTCAAAATGAAAGATCTTTCACCTTTTATGGTCACATGATCAATCAAAATAGTTTTCAAAAATTTCACCTCAATACGTAGTCTGAATATGTATGACAAATATCTAACTTACATTTTCTTTATTTTTCAAAGTATGTTCTCCATTCATTTTACGAAAACCACATACAAAAAATGGTACATCAGCTTGATCTGTAGTGTTACTGTGAAGATCCCATAATCACATCTCATTGCTGCATATCTGCATTTTGTGTTTCCTTCTTTATCACTGCAGTAGCAATTCACAGTAGTGTCATCCAGTTTTCCCTAATGTCTGTGAGTCTGGAGTAAGAATCGTAAGTCTGACCCTTCCACAGTTTTTGCACGTGGCCTAAAGTTTTTGTCCTTGGAGTGAGAACAGAAAGTTAAGTCTGCATTTCTAATGTATATGCTTCAATCCACCTTTGTCGATTGGATATTACAATAGTAAAATAACCTCATTCTAATGTATACTATTTGCCAATGTAAGGAGGGCTGGAGTTAAAATTAGGCCTGGGCAAAGCACTATGCTACTCTTGCGTAGTTTGCGAAGTTTTCGCAACTTCGCACTAAGCGAACTGCACGTAGCACAGTGCAAACAACCGTAGCGTAGTGCAGCTAACCTTTTCTGCTTGCTCGCGGTCCTCACTGTCAAGTTGGCGACCAAGCGCAGCAAGCAAAATGACATCCTGGCGAGACTTTTTCCTCGTTCGCGATCGCAAGCATGGAAAATAATCCTCCCTGCGAGATTCTCAATGCGGGGAGGTCTGGTTTCCCATTACGAGTGGTCGCGTATGCCCTCGACCGCTCGCGATGAGAAAGTACCAGTCCGCGTTGAGAAAACTGCCACTCGAGTACAAATCTCCTCGAGCCGCAGAAAACTACAGCTCACACTGTGCAAGATGCTGTATTCAATGATTGTACAGTGCCGGATGCTTGTCCGTACTGTGGAATCATTGAAAATGGCATCTTGCACAGTGCAAATAGGGCACTACGCAGTTCATGTAGTGCTACGCGTAGTTCGCGTAGTGCAAAGTGCACTTTGTGTAGCTACGTGTAGCGCTACTTCGCGAACTACGCCCAGCCCTAGTTAACATAGTAAATCTCACCCCATACCTAATGCAGGTACATACCCAAATGAAAATGGGATTGGGTTAGGATTGTGGACATGGTTCTTTCAAAGATATACACTTTCAGGAAGGTTTAATGGGCTGGAGTCGAAAGATGAATCCTCCTCTCAAAAAATCTACTTTCCACCAAAGTAGGTTGGAGCCTCTTTAATGTATGAAGTTCTCCTCTTTATTTTGGACTGGAGCTAGAATAGTTACTAGGACCCAACAAAAACATGCATTTTCCCCAATGTAAGTAAAACTAGAGTTAGAGTACTACCTCAATGAAAGCCCTTTCTTTAATTAAAGTGTGACTCGATTTAGGATAATAAGGGCATGATTAGGATGCTGGGAGGACGAGAGACCGTTGTGGTCTCGGGGACGGCTGACCTCTGATTGGCGGTCCTGACAATACGATTACAATGCAACTGGAGATGGTATGGTCACATACTCTCATTTCTCTATGGGAGCTTGCACTGCCGCCGTAAACCGGCATTAGCCCAAACTCCCAGAGAAATGGGACTGTGTAAATGCCTGCACTGTATGGCAGACACCTCATGGTGCCTGCCAAATGGTGCAGGGATTTGCAGGGTGGCCCCTTAGGTGCCATCTCAACCGCCAACTGGAGGGCCAGGGGGGCAAGGGGGTCCTGCTAGGGCCCGCAAAAGCACTTTCCAACAGCAAATCCATGTTGGAAAGGCCGACATGGATTTGCTCTCAGAAAGTTCTATCATAATCCTGAAGGTGGAAACATGTTCTTCAGGGGATAAAGCAGCCCTTAAGATTGTCTGACGGGCTCCTCGAGCCCGTTGGAAGCCAGCTGGATTGACTGGCCAGTTTGAATTCTGACCGCTGTAATTGTAATATGGCAGTCAGAAGTCAATCCTGGTATGTTGGTCAGAAAGCATCCGACCAGCGGTCAGAAGCTTTCCGAACACCATCTTAGTTAGTGTAGGAGAGTAGGGTCTGCTATCCTATGGCCACCCCAAATTTTAGCTTTTTGCTTCACTGGTTTATGACTTAATGTGGCTGTGGGCCTGCTAATAAAACCCACAGCCTGCTGTTCTCTCTCTAAATTACTGCCAATGCACTCTAGGTGCATTACAAATTGGAACTGGTTCACCTTATTGGCCCCTGTAACAGTGTACCCTAGGTACCCAGGGCATAGGTGTTTCCAAGGCCTACCAGGGGCTGCAGCATGTATTGTGCCACCCCTGGCCTGGCCTCCATATTTGACACAACTGGCTGATCACTCAGCTGGGGCAAGTTGGTGTAATCACCTCTTGCTTAGGTGTAGTATATCTATACCTAACCTAAACTGGACACATATGTTCCTATCAGCCACTCCTATGGAAAGCCTCATCAATCCTGGAGGCAGAGTGCTTGGAAATATGTGAGATGGTGCTCTAGCATGAGCTGAGCCTGTCTGCAGCTGTCAGGAACAACTCCCTTAGCTGTTCCGGGATATTGCCATACCATATACTCTTAAGTGCATTATAATCCTCGCGGTTATTTGCTTACTTTGGTTTGGCTTTATCAAAACATGTCGAGTAAGGTGTCATACGATTTGGAATACTATCCCCTTGACAGTTCTGTTGACGGGGATAGCATTCCATCCTTCTAGAGGGACACGACATGTACATAGCCTTAACCCCGGTTAAAGTTAACCAGAGCCTCAACATCACAAAATGGATGCTGCCACCACAGACACAAGTCTGACCTCCTACTGCTGGGAGTCCTTCCAGCGTGGGAAGGCTTGGACAAAGGGTTTCCTGCCTTGGGAGGTGCGAGCACCACCCCAGACAGGATTTTGTGTATTGGGTAGGACAGGGCTGAATAGAAACAGACATGCCCGGGGCACACAAGGTGTCCCCGTGCATAAGCCAGTCCAAACCGGTCCTGGGACTTTCAGACCCAGGCCTGGCTAGGAGCTGGACAAAGGAAAGGGGGTGTAACAGCCCCCCTTCCTGGTCCCACCAAGAGGAGGGACCTAGCAGGTGATCCACCCCTCAGATTGGGAATAAGAGTGGGAGCAGTGCCATAGCACCTCAGATCATCCTGAATCAACTTGAAACTAAGAAGACGACTGGACTTCGACATTCTGCTGCACAGAAGGCTGAAGAGCATCTCCCTTGTGGCCTAGGAGTGGCCACCCTGTGAACACAGGCACCATCCAGCAGCTCGACATCTGCTTTGCCGCCACCTCCCGCTGGAGCCTGAGCCCAGAGACTGACAAGACCCAGACTCCCAGACTTTGCACCGCCTGATCCGCAGTCCCTGCAAAGAAGGGACCCATGGAGGCACCGAGAGACGTGGGACCGGACCTCTTGAAAGACCCCAAAGACGCTGACTGCGCAGCACCCGAGGCACCCTCGATGCTGTGCTTTGGGGTTTCAGAAGCCCCACAACCAAGCAGCCCTTGCACCGAAGATCAGCCCCCCAGCATCTCCACGATCCGCGTGGGGCCCTTTTGCATCATGCCACTTGACACGCCTTCCCGGCCACTTGCCATGTGGTCAGCGGCCATCTTGGTGACGAAACCTACAATCTACACTGCGGGTCTGTTTGCTCCAGACTTGCCCTCACTCCTGTAAAAGGGAGCACCCGCTCTGACCTTGCAGGTCCGAGTGATAAGCCTTTTTTGATTCCTGCGTGGCTTGCATTAGCCAAGGCCTGTTTGCTCCGATCAAGTTGCCGATACCGCCATCAGCTAGAGCTATTGTGGGACAGCTCGTGACCGACGCTTGGGTGTCCTTGACCTCTTCGTATCCACGTGGCTGCTGAGAGAAGCTACACCTCAACGCCTGTTTTCACCCAACATCGGCTGGTTATAATCTGGTTCCACGGTAGTCACTGGCTAGTGACTTTGAACATTGTCACCTCTGCTTTCAGGTCTTCACCACTTCAGATCCACTCTTGGATCCACCGGAACTCTTCACATCGAGCCGCCTGCAGCATCTTCAGCTCCAAGCACCATCGACCTGCGTGACGAAACCCAACACTACTTCGCACCTGTGCACCCGCTTCCTGTGGGTGAGGTAACTCTACAACGCCAGTGTTGCTACACTGGTAAACACCTCTAGTGTCTGTGTCTAAAGATTCACTCCTCTAGGTCACTCGGAAGGTTCCTAAAACACTAACTTTGTAAATTTTACACGCCATCGACAATGCATTAGTGAACGCGTGCACTTTAAGCACTGCACCCGAGTCCCGTGGGCCTTTCCTGACTTAGTCACTACTAGTCCCGATCAGCTCCAGTGATTCCCAAGGCCCTAGGCCTATTTCCTTTTCGATTGGTATCTCTTATACCACTTTCTTAATATATGGTTTGAGTGGCCACCCGCCCTCATCCATACTGTGCAACTTTTGTGTATTTAAACTGTGTTTTGTTTTAACGCTTATGCTTCTGTGCTCATAAAGAGTATAGGGGATATTTGTAGTTAATAAATATATATATATATTTTCAATATATATCTGTGTGGTGTCCTTTCATTTGGTATTCAAGGGGATTGTGTATGGTAAAACAGCTTGCTTCACATGCCTTTCAGAGTTTAGCCTAAGACTGCTTTGTCCACGTTACCACTAGGATAACTGGTCTATAAGGTTGACTTACAACCGATCACCATAAGGGTTGCTTGGCATGGTACAAGGTGATCACTATAACTAGTGAGCATCATATACCAGGCCAACTTCTCACATTGGTGAGCAGCAGGTCGGGATCTGAGCTTGCTGTTTGTTTTACCATTACAATCTTTGAGATTATCATTTGAAAGATCATACAGGTACCTGCTAGGTACATATAAAACAAGACTAGTATACTTAAGTTCTACTGAACTTAGTTGTTGTAGAGGATAGGGAGTAGCACACCCTGACTACAACTACCAGATAGGTTTAGTAGGTAAACACCAGTGTAGGTAGATTGCAACATATCCACCCACACTAGAGCAATGTCTGGAGCAGAGGGTTCCACTGGGAATGTCTCTGTTGAGAGTGACCCTCCAAGGGCACCAACCAAATTTGCTATATTCTCCTTTAAGGAGCTAAGGCAGCTTTGTGCCTTAAGAGGTCTTAGGACAGGGCCTACCCCTACTACAGACCACCTTAGAGAGATCTTAGACCAGTCTGAGACTCTAAAGACCTCTAAAGCAGACCCCACAGGGAATGCTGAAGGAGGCTCTCCCACTGAAGATGACAATACTGAAACCCCTGTCCCTGTAGTCCAGTTGGATGAGGATGACCAAGTCACTGGAGATACTCACCCTGAGGGGGAGGAGGAAGAAGAGGAGACAAAAGGGGAGAACAGTGATTCTGATGATGGCAGAAATAGTCAGGTGCTAGTCAGAAGGCTTAACCAGACTAACTTAAGTGTATTTGGGACTGAAGCAAGGATGACCTTGCCCAGCCACCCAAGTGGACTTAACCAGGAGCATGCGAGGAGGAGGAATCACTCAGGTGAATCCAATACCTCCCAGGCTTCTAGAGGTTCTCATGGTCACTCCAGAAGGGGGATGACTAGCCCTCAGAGAAGGGAACATGAGGCCAAAATGAGAGAGGCTGAGCTTAGGATCCAGAAGCAAGAACTAGAAGTTGCCCTGGCCCAAGAGAAGCTTGCTAGAGCAAGACAGCCTAGAGAGAGTGGATTAGGATCCACTGGTGGCAGCACTATCCCTAAGGATAAAGACAGGTCTTCTGATACAAGAAACCTGAGTAAGATTGTGCCCCCCTACAAAGCTGGGGATGATATCCACAAATGGATGACTGCACTTTAGAGAGCCTGCAAGGTACAGCAGAACCCTCAGGAGCAATGGACACCAATCGTGTGGCTCTCCTTTGAAGGTAGAGGCCGAGACAGACTCCTCACAGTCAGTGATGGGGATTCTAGAAACTACCTGGTCCTGAAGAGTGCTCTGATTGATGGGTTAGGCTTAACCACTGAACAGCACAGGTTAATGTTCAGAGACACCCAGAAGACACAGACTCAGGACTGGTCTGAATTTGTTGAATGTGCCACTAAGGCTCTGGAGGGATGGTTGCTGGGAAGTAAGGTTACAGATTATACAGGATTGTTCAATTAGCTTATGAGAGAACAAATTTTAAATAATTGTCAGACCCAGCAGTTGCATCAACATTTGGTTGACTCAGATTTGACCTCTCCCCAAGAATTGAGAAAGAGGGCAGATAAATGGGTTAGAACCAGAGTTAAGCAAAAGAACCAGAACCAGACCCAGGGTGGTGACCAGAAGAAAACAGATCCGAAGGGTGGGGAGCAGAAAACTAAAGACCAGAAGTCTTCAACAGGGCCCCAAACTAATACAGAGGGTGGGTCCCAAACTTCCAAGAAGAAGAAAGAAGGTCAAAGAAAACCCTGGTGTAGTACTTGTAAAAACACCTCTCACTGGACAAGTGAGTGTAAAAAGGGTGGAGCCCCCAACACTGCAGCCACTAAGGCACCTGCACCCACTAGCACAGCTGGCAGTGTTGGTCCACAAACTAAGGGGGTAGTGGGTATCACCTTGGGAACTGAAGGAGATTCTGACCTAGTCAGAACCCTTACACAGGCTGTTCTCATTTGTGAGAGGGACACAGATTTGGCCCCTAACATCAGCCCCAGTAATCTGGGCAAATACAGACAGACGCCTTTGATTAATGACAAAGTGGCTCAAGCATACAGGGACACATGTGCCAGTGTCACTATGGTGATACCTAGCTTTGTGGACCCTGGACAATACATGCCAGGTGATAATTACCTGGTGACCAATGCCAACAATGTCACTACTACACATACTGTGGCAATTGTTAACTTTTCCTGGGGAGGGGTAACTGGCCTAAAAAGAGTTGTGGTTAGTGCTGATCTCCCAGTTGAATGTTTGTTGGGCAATGACCCGGAGAGCTCTCTATGGTCAGAAGTTGAGTACAGGACTCATGCAGAGATGTTAGGGATATCATCACATGTCCTTGCTGTGACCAGGTCACAGGCCAAAAAGTGCCTCTCTGAACCTCAGGTCTTGGATCCTGGATCAATGGACCAAGCACCTTCCAAGAAGAAGAACAGGAGGGTAAAGGCTGTGCCTTCCCAACTGCCTACAAGTGAGGATCACAGGAAGCTGATCTTGAGACCCCTGAAGGAACTGTCTTTGAAGAACTTGAACCTGATCAGGTTGAGTTTCTGGGGACAGGGGGGCCTTCTAGGGCAGACTTGGGGCAGGCTCAGTTAACCTGTTCTTCCCTTGAACCCCTCAGACAGCAGGCTGCTGCTGAGGCTGCTGGAAATGCTCAAGGTGCCCATAAAGTATATTGGGATGATGGGCTCCTTTATTCAAAGGGTAGAGACCCCAAGCCTGGTACAACCAGTAGGTTGGTTATACCTCTGCAATGTAGGGGCTTCCTTCTTACCTTGGCCCATGATATTCCTTTAGCAGGACACCTAGGCCAGAATAAGACTTGGGACAGGCTTGTCCCTCACTTTCACTGGCCTCACATGTCTGAAGACACCAAGGAGTTTTGTCGCTCCTGTGTAACCTGCCAAGCCAGTGGTAAAGCAGGTGGCACCACAAAGGCCCCCCTAATACCACCACCTGTGGTGGGGGTTCCCTTTGAAAGAGTGGGGATTGATATTGGATCCCCCTACAGCATCTGGGCACAGATTCATACTGGTGGTGGTGGACCATGCCACCAGGTACCCAAAGGCAATTCAACTTAGGACCACAACAGCTCCTGTAAGGGCCTTACTTGGAGTTTTCTCCAGAGTGGGGTTTCCTAAGGAGGTAGTATCTGACAGAGGTGCCAACTTCAAGTCAGGATACCTGACAGCTATGTGATAGGAATGTGCTGTCAACTACAAGTTCACCACTCCTTATCATCCACAGTATAATGGGCTTGTTGAAAGATTTAACAAGACCCTAAAGGGTATGATCAAAGTATTACCAGAAAAGCTCAGGCGGAGATGGGACAACCTTCTACCCTGCCTTTTGTTTGCTTACAGAGAGGTCCCTCAAAAGGAGGTTGGCTTCAGCCCCTTTGAATTGTTGTTTGGGCACCCTGTAAGAGGACCCCTATGTTTGGTGAGGGAAGGATGGGAGTTACCTCTCAAAAAGCCTAAACAAGACATAGTAGACTATGTACTTGGTCTCCGCTCCAGGATGGCTGAGTATATGGAAAAGGCATCCAAAAACCTTGAGGCTAGCCAAGAATTGCAGAAAGCTTTGCGTGACCAAAAGGCTGTCTTGATTGAGTATCAGCTGCGACAGAAGGTATGGGTGTTGGAGCCAGTGGCCCCAGCAGCACTCCAAGACAAATGGTCTGGACCCCATACAATTGTTGAGAAAAAGGGAGAGGTTACCTACTTGGTGGACCTAGGAACTCCCAGGAACCCCCACAGGGTGCTCCATGTCAACAGACTGAAGGCATATGTCAACAGGGAAGACATGGGCTTGCTCATGGCTACAGATGAGGGACAGGAGGAAGAGAGTGACCCTCTCCCAGACCTGCTCACTCAGAACCCTGAGGATGGCTCAGTTGATGGTGAGGCCTTAGATGGCAGCCTCACTGAACATCAGCAACATGACTGTAGACAAGTTTTGCAGTCATACATGCATATGTTCTCCTTGACACCCAGTCAGACTAACTGGTGTATCCATGTGGTGGACACTGGTGACAGTCTTCCTGTAAAAAGCAAGATTTACAGGCAACATGACCACGTCAGGGACTGTATAAAGACTGAGGTGCAAAAGATGCTGGAATTAGGTGTTATTGAGCCTTCAGAGAGCCCCTGGGCTAGCCCAGTGGTTCTGGTCCCCAAACCTCACACCAAAGATGGCAAGAGAGATATGAGGTTCTGTGTGGGTTACAGAGGACTCAATGCTGTCACCAGGACAGATGCACACCCTATTCCAAGGGCAGATGAGCTCATTGTTGGCTTCTGCCAAATATTTGAGCACCTTTGACTTGACAGCTGGCTACTGGCAAATCAGGTTAGCTGAGGAGTCTAAAGCCAAAACTGCCTTTTCTACCCCCAGTGGGCATTATCAATTTGTGGTGATGCCCTTTGGTTTGAAAAATGCACCTGCCACCTTCCAAAGGTTGGTGAATCAAGTCCTTACTGGGTTGGATGACTTTTGCGCAGCATATGATATTGCTGTCTTCAGCTCCACCTGGGAGGATCACCTGGTCCACCTGAAGGAAGTGCTTGAGGCTCTGCAAAAGGCAGGCCTCACTATCAAGGCAACAAAATGCCAGATAGGGCTGAGTAAAGTTGTATACTTGGGCCACCTTGTAGGTGGAGGCCAAGTTCAACCCCTGGAGAGTAAGATCCAGACCATCAAGGACTGGTCCCCTCCAACTACCCAGACTCAGGTCAGAGCTTTCTTGGGCCTGACTGGGTACTACAGGACGTTTGTTAAGAACTATGGGTCCATTGTGACTCCTCTTAATGATCTGACATCCAAGAAGATGCCCAAAAAGGTTCAGTGATTCAGAAAAGGGGGTGGTGATGAACAGAGTGTCTGAATTAAGCAGACCACTCTTACCCAGTCCAAAGATCAGGGCTTGATCCATCACCGTTTCACTGGGATGGTGCAGTGAGATAAATAACGGTGATGGATCAAGCCCTGATCTTTGGACTGGGTAAGAGTGGTCTGCTTAATTCAGACACTCTGTTCATCACCACCCCCTTTTCTGAATCGTTTTTGGCCACTATAGGTGTGGCAGGGTATACTCAGACATGAGTCCCTTTCTCACTGCACCATCAGGATTCAAGCAAGCCGGGCCGAAGACAGCTGAAATGCCAGAAACCGGTCCCCGGTAGCTTGTCTCTTTTCTGGTGAAGAATTGGCTTGGTAGTTTAGTCTGCCCTGTTCCCATGATGCACTGGGCCAGGGACAGACTGATTTGCATATAGGCAGGTTCTGAGCTGGGATGGTGCAGTGAGATAAATAACGGTGATGGATCAAGCCCTGATCTTTGGACTGGGTAAGAGTGGTCTGCTTAATTCAGACACTCTGTTCATCACCACCCCCTTTTCTGAATCGTTTTTGGCCACTATAGGTGTGGCAGGGTATACTCAGACATGAGTCCCTTTCTCACTGCACCATCAGGATTCAAGCAAGCCGGGCCGAAGACAGCTGAAATGCCAGAAACCGGTCCCCGGTAGCTTGTCTCTTTTCTGGTGAAGAATTGGCTTGGTAGTTTACTCTGCCCTGTTCCCATGATGCACTGGGCCAGGGACAGACTGATTTGCATATAGGCAGGTTCTGAGCTGGGATGGTGCAGTGAGATAAATAACGGTGATGGATCAAGCCCTGATCTTTGGACTGGGTAAGAGTGGTCTGCTTAATTCAGACACTCTGTTCATCACCACCCCCTTTTCTGAATCGTTTTTGGCCACTATAGGTGTGGCAGGGTATACTCAGACATGAGTCCCTTTCTCACTGCACCATCAGGATTCAAGCAAGCCGGGCCGAAGACGGCTGAAATGCCAGAAACCGGTCCCCGGTAGCTTGTCTCCTTTCTGGTGAAGAATTGGCTTGGTAGTTTAGTCTGCCCTGTTGCCATGATGCACTGGGCCAGGGACAGACTGATTTGCATATAGCCAGGTTCTGAGCTGGGATGGTGCAGTGAGATAAATAACGGTGATGGATCAAGCCCTGATCTTTGGACTGGATAAGAGTGGTCTGCTTAATTCAGACACTCTGTTCATCACCACCCCCTTTTCTGAATCATTTTTGGCCACTATAGGTGTGGCAGGGTACACTCAGACATGAGTCCCTTTCTCACTGCACCATCAGGATTCAAGCAAGCCGGGCCGAAGACGGCTGAAATGCCAGAAACCAGTCCCCGGTAGCTTGTCTCCTTTCTGGTGAAGAATTGGCTTGGTAGTTTAGTCTGCCCTGTTCCCATGATGCACTGGGCCAGGGACAGACTGATTTGCATATAGCCAGGTTCTGAGCTGGGATGGTGCAGTGAGATAAATAACGGTGATGGATCAAGCCCTGATCTTTGGACTGGGTAAGAGTGGTCTGCTTAATTCAGACACTCTGTTCATCACCACCCCCTTTTCTGAATCGTTTTTGGCCACTATAGGTGTGGCAGGGTATACTCAGACATGAGTCCCTTTCTCACTGCACCATCAGGATTCAAGCAAGCCGGGCCGAAGACGGCTGAAATGCCAGAAACCGGTCCCCGGTAGCTTGTCTCCTTTCTGGTGAAGAATTGGCTTGGTAGTTTAGTCTGCCCTGTTCCCATGATGCACTGGGCCAGGGACAGACTGATTTGCATATAGCCAGGTTCTGAGCTGGGATGGTGCAGTGAGATAAATAAGGGTGATGGATCTAGCCCTGATCTTTGGACTGGGTAAGAGTGGTCTGCTTAATTCAGACACTCTGTTCATCACCACCCCCTTTTCCAAAAAGGTTCAGTGGACAGTAAACTGTCAAAAGGCATTTGATGACCTGAAGAAGGCCATGTGCTCTGCACCTATCCTGAAGAGTCCTGACTACTCAAGAGAGTTCATTGTCCAAACAGATGCTTCTGAGTTGGGAGTGGGAGCAGTGCTTTCACAGCTTAATGTAGATGGTCAAGACCAGCCCATTGCTTTTATTAGCAGAAGGCTGACCCCCAGAGAGAAAAGTTGGTCAGCTATTGAGAGGGAGGCCTTTGCTGTGGTGTGGGCCCTGAAGAAGTTTAGACCATACTTATTTGGCACTCACTTCAAGATTCAGACCAGTCATAAGCCCCTCTTATGGCTTAATCAGATGAAGGGTGAAAACCCCAAACTACTCAGGTGGTCCATTTCCCTACAGGGGATGGACTTTACAGTGGAGCACCACCCAGGGACTGACCATGGCAATGCAGATGGTCTCTCCAGGTACTTCCACTTAGAACATGAAGACACAACTGGTCAAGGTTAATGTAATGTCCCTGCATTTGGGGGGGGGGGTTGTGTAGGAGAGTAGGGTCTGCTATCCTATGGTCACCCCAAATTTTTGCTTTTTGCTTCACTGGTTTATGACTTAATGTGGCTGTGAGCCTTCAAATCAGACCCACAGCCTGCTGTTCTCTCTCTAAATTACTGCCAATGCACTCTAGGTGCATTAAGAATTGGAACTGGTTTACCTTATTGGCCCCTGTAACAGTGTACCCTAGGTACCCAGAGCATAGGTGTTTCCAAGGCCTACCAGGGGCTGCAGCATGTATTGTGCCACCCCTGGCCTGGCCTCCATATTTGACACAACTGGCTGATAACTCAGCTGGGGCAAGTTGGTGTAATCGCCTCTTACTTAGGTGTAGTATATCTATACTAACCTAAACTGAACACATATGTTCCTATCAGCCACTCCTATGGAAGGCCTCATCAATCCTGGAGGCAGAGTGCTTGGAAATATGTGAGATGGTGCTCTAGCATGAGCTGAGCCTGTCTGCAGCTGTGGGAACCATTATAATCCTCGCGGTTATTTGCTAACTTTGGTTGGCTTTATCAAAACATGTCGAGTAAGGTGTCATACGATTTGGAATAATATCCCCTCAACAGTTCTGTCGACGGGGATAGCATTCCACCCTTCTAGAGGGACACGACATGTACATAGCCTTAACCCCGGTTAAAGTTAACCAGAGCCTCAGCATCACAAAATGGATGCTGCCACCACGGACACAAGTCTGACCTCCTGCTGCTGGGAGTCCTTCCAGCGAGGGAGGCTTGGACACAGGGTTTCCTGCCTTGGGAGGTGCAAGCACCACCCCAGACAGGATTTTGTGTATTGGGTATGACAGGGCTGAATAGAATCAGACATGCCCGGGGCACACAAGGTGTCCCCATGCATAAGCCAGTCCAAACCGGTCCTGGGACTTTCCAGACCCAGGCCTGGCGAGGAGCTGGACAAAGGAAAGGGGGTGTAACCGCCCCCCTTCCTGGTCCCACCCAGAGAAGGGACCTAGCAAGTGATCTACCCCTCAGATTGGGAATAAGAGTGGGAGCAGTGCCATAGCACCTCAGATCATCCTGAATCAACTTGAAACTAAGAAGACGACTGGACTTCGACATTCTGCTGCACAGAAGACTGAAGAGCATCTCCCTTGTGGCCTAGGAGTGGCCACCCTGTGAACACAGGCACCATCCAGCAACTCAACGTCTGCTTTGCCGCCGCCTCCCGCCAGAGCCCAAGCCCAGAGCCTGACAAGATTCAGATTCCCAGACTTCTCACCGCCCGATCCACAGTCCCTGCAAAGAGGGACCCGTGGAGGCACCGAGAGACGTGGGACCGGACCTCTTGAAAGACCCCCAAGACGCTGACTGCACAGCACCTGAGGCACCCTCGATGCTGTGCTTTGGGGTTTGAGAAGCCCCACAACCGAGCAGCCCGCGTACTGAAGATCAGCCCCCCAGCATCTCCACGATATGCGTGGGGCCATTTTGCATCGTGCCACTCGACACGCCATCCCAGCCACTTGCCACGTGGTCAGCGGCCATCTTGGCGACGAAACCTACAATCTACACTGCGGGTTTGGTTGCTCCAGACTTGCCTTCACTCCTGTAAAAGGGAGCACCCGCTCTGACCTTGCTGGTCCGAGTGATAAGCCTTTTTTGATTCCTGCATGGCTTGCATTCGCAAAGGCCTGTTTGCTCCGATCAAGTTGCCAACACCGCCATCAGCTAGAGCCTTTCTGGGACAGCTCGTGACCGACGCCTGGACGACCTCGACCT
This sequence comes from Lissotriton vulgaris, assembly GCF_964263255.1. NCBI lineage: Eukaryota > Metazoa > Chordata > Amphibia > Caudata > Salamandridae > Lissotriton > Lissotriton vulgaris. Next base: position 2,081,611,388 of record NC_141687.1, read on the forward strand.
CTTTGTGTCCACGTGGCTGCTGAGAGAATCTATACCTCAATGCCTGTTTGCACCCGAAATCTTCTGGTTCCAATCTCGTTCCACGGTAGTCACTGGCTAGTGACTTTGAACATTGTCCCCTCTGCTTTCAGGTCTTCACCACTTCAGATCCACCCTTGGATCCACCGGAACTCTTCACATCGAGCCGCCTGCAGCATCTTCAGCTCCAAGCACCATCGACCTGCGTGACGAAACCCGACACTACTTCGCACCTGTGCACCCGCTTCCTGTGGGTGAGGTAACTCAACAACGCCGGTGTTCATACACTGGTACACACCTCTAGTGTCTGTGTCTAAAGTTTCACTCCTCTAGGTCACTCGGAAGGTTCCTAAAACACTAACTTTGTAACTTTTATGCCCCATAGACAATGCATTGGTGAACGCGTGCACTTTAAGCACTGCACCCGAGTCCCGCGGGCCTTTCCCGACTTAGTCACTACTAGTCCCGATCAGCTCCAGCGATTCCCAAGGCCCTAGGCCTATTTCCTTTTCGATTGGTATCTCTTATACCACTTTCTTAATATATGGTTTGAGTGGCCACCCTCCCTCATCCATACTGTGCAACTTTTGTGTATTTAAACTGTGTTTTGTTTTAACGCTTGTGCTTCTGTGCTCATAAAGAGTATAGGGGATATTTGTAGTAAATAAATATATATATATATATTCAATAAATATCTGTGTGGTGTCCTTTCATTTAGTATTCAAGGGGATTGTAATGGTAAAACAGCTTGCTTCACATGCCTTTCAGAGTTTAGCCTAAGACTGCTTTGTCCACGTTACCACTAGGATAACTGGTCTATAAGGTTGACTTACAACCGATCACCATAAGGGTTGCTTGGCATGGTACAAGGTGATCACTAGAACTAGTGAGCATCATATACCAGGCCAACTTCTCACAGTTAGCCCCTCAGTGTGTTCCCCCTTCTAATATGTGTACTTATTGGAAGTGGCCAATATTCGCTGGAATAGCATTATATTAGTAAATATGACTTCTCAACATATGTATTTTCCCAATTGGTATTTGGATTGGAGACAGAATATAGATCTCATGCTGCTTTAGTTTATGTACTTACCCCTTTGTATGGTGGACTAGGGTTAGAATACTAAATGCAACCTCATAAAATTATGCACTTTTCCCAATGTATGTTGTCATTAGTTAGAATAGTAAATCATATCCCCCCCAAGAAAATTGATCTCCTTGGTGTATGTGGATATGGAGTTATATTGGTCAGAATGCTCCCCCCCAAAAGAAATATATACACTTTCCCAAATCATTCTTGAAATGGAGTTAGAATAGCAATCCAGACACTCTTAATATATATACCTTCTCTAATGTAAGTTAGATTGGAGCAAAAATAATAAAAATGAATCAACAGCTTTTCTTGTAAGAGTTTTTTAAATAATAACATATATTTTACCATTTAGGTAATTCAGACTTTGCTGTATTTTTAAGTTTTACTCTGATGCAAAAAATGCCTCTTAAGCCCATGTCCATGCCTGTCTGTCAGTGCTCGGTGTAAGTTGTGAGGCAAAGTGACTTCAATTATTATTTGCTAAAAGTGGGTTGGTAGCAGTCACAAATAATCACCGCTATAACTATTGAATTTCAGTGGTATTATTAGTTTAAAATAGTGGGGCCAATTATTATGTTGGTCGGAGTTGCCTCTAACTGACATATCTACTGTTTCGGTACCAACTGACCACAGGTCAGCGGTCCGAAACCGCAATTATGATGTGACAGCACATGGTGAGGTTTCAAACTCCCATTTCCCTATGGGAGCTTGTGGTGTGGGCAGAAACTGCTCGCACTATAAAAAGCAAGAATACGCGATGAGTATTAAATTGGTTACCGAAAATAGACAATACAAAAATAATTTTTATGAAGTGCCGTTTTTAATATTTAATCTGGGAAACAGACGGGATGCAGATAAGACGAGAAGAAACCCAGTTAAAAACACTCAAAACATAGAGACCTTAAACTAGAAGGAACAACAATCGGTATAGTGACTATAAAAGGTATACTACAAGATGGCGACCGGTGTGTTCAACTAAAAACACCGACCTAACATAACTGGTGGAATGATGAACCACAGGTGCAAGCAATTGCCCAATAAGACGTAGTATAAGAATGAGGGTTAAGAGCAGTAACCATTCATTCCAAACCAGCCCAGGAAGGTGGAGGACGCCGTGCAGTTCAGCTATCCTTTAAAGGTGAGCAAGTGAGAGAGTACTCTGTTGACTCCCAACACCGTGGCTAGGCTTAGGCACTCCCTAAGAGTTCAACTAAGTTAAGACAACCTATAACAAATAAAGTTAAATTAAAAGCGAAGTATAGAGAGGCAATACTTGACTAAAATGTTATTATTTTCTGATTCTCCCTCATGGAGTGGACCGCTAATGTGCTAAAAAAGCCCCACAAAGATGAAGCTATAAGGAGAAAGAAATAAACTTAAGATATTTTCATTTTAACCATACAGGTAATATATTATCCCTGTAAAGTATAATTAAGTGACATATGATATGGTATTAGAGTAACAAATATAATAATGTACTTCACAGAGTTAATGGTTGAAGAAATTACCAGAAGGTAGCTCCCAGAGGCGTCCTCCATTACTCTCAAAAGACCAAGAGTAAAGCGGACCGGTAAGAAATGTCACGTTAAATTTAGACTGACAGGGCCTTTAGACAGCCAGTAACATGCTGCTGTAGTTGTGAAATGGCTAAATGTTGGAGCAAATACACTAGATAATCAGTGTTGTAACCAGAATACATCCTCTCAACAGGACTGAAGCGTGTCCCCAATCTCTTCTAAAACAAGTGACGCTCAACCAAAGACACTTGTACAAGGTAAAAATTGGAATAAGACCAATAAAGTGCTAAAGTAAAGTTCAGGTACAGGGAACATAAGTACAGTTCTCGAATATGACATATGATACAATTCCTTTTAGAGATAAGAGATAAGGAAACACAGTGAGCACAGGAAGAAACGTGTTCAATTTGAAGTACAAGAAATATCACTAGGATGATTGCACCTGGGTAAGCAAAAATGTTTAGTTTGAACTAAAAATAATCAAAGAACCCACCCAGCCGACATCTCTACTCTTATAGTGAGAACCCGCAGGGAGTAGAACAAGAGGTGTCTAGACAACAGCAATTAGACCCCCCATAGCATTAGGGATGTATTTCATCCCTGGCATTCTGTTAACAAAATGAATGCTCAGAAACCGCAGGGTGCTTGTATAGATGTTCGTAGTTACCAATTACTAGTACAAATCTAGAAATGGTATTAATATCTATGTGCAAATGTATGAAAATTTGGGCCTAACTTCATGTATCACTGTATGTTTTCAGAGTAGAATAACTGAATCGTGAACGAGTCCTTGAAGAAGGTGCAAAATAAAGAGGCACCGAAACGCCGCGTCGACACTTTTCGTTCCCATGTCCTATTTATTTTTAACAAAAATTATTGTATAAATGACAGTATGATGTTTTAATAACAATCTTTTTAAAAATGATGGATGTTTTTTTGCGTTTGTAAAACTCTATGATAAAATCTGTAATTCTGTAAATGTTGTTACGTATTCTAATTTGTTTTTACTTTGCCTTTTTAATAAATAATTGATCAATATTTTTATACAAAACACTATTGTTTCATGTCATTGCTGATACCTGTGGGCACCATTGTCATTTAAAGTGTAAATTTGGTAACTAATGTAACATTACAACCCCCTTGCTCCTCTAGGGAAAACCCTATGACAATTTAAAGATCTGATTGATAGTGAATCCAGGAGAAGGAACTCTAAATTTTTGTTATTGTTGACCCAATCCTTTTCCTGCCAGAAAGGGTAGCTCCCAGACAACCTATTTTGTCAGAAACTGCCTGCAGCACAAGCTCCCATAGAGAAATGGGAGTTTGTGTAAATTTCTGCACCATGTGGCAGGCACCTCATGGTGCATGCATAAACAGCAGGGATTTTCTGGTACCTCCAGGGCATTAACCAGAGGATGCAGAGGGAAGAGAAACCTGCTAGGCGCTCCCAAATTTGTTTTCCGACAGGATTTTCTTGTCAGAAAGCCTGACATGGTAAGCCTGTTTGAAACCAACTTCATAATACCAATGGCAGAAACGCCGTCCGTTCGGGACTATATGTGGCTTACGCCTGGTCGGCGGACTCCTTGAGCCCGTCAGAAGCCTGTTGGTTTGTCCGGCTGGGTTAAATTCCGACTGCCTTCTCTCTAATAAGGAGGTCAAAGTTCAAACCATGAATGTCAGTCTGAAACCATCCGACCTGCTGTCCGAGGCTTTCTGACCGACATCCAAATGAGGTCCAGTATCTTTTAACTGACATTTTCACCTAACTGTAACGTCCCTTTGAACTTTGTTTTTATTTGAATATATATGGTGCCACTCAACGAATCTGCACAACAACAACAATTTGACAAAAACATGGAAAGTTTCTAGCAGATGTATTGGGAGAAATGAGGAGTGAACGTTGTATGGTATTTTAATTCCTTTTTTGTCTAGGTTTGCACTATACAAATAACAAATACATACAAAGAAATCTGTGCTCTCCAATACAGAAAGAAAGGCAAGCCTACATAGAATTATACCAAACTTTGCGTGGAGGTAGATGTTTACTCAAGTGACCTTGTTTGGTTTGGTATAATTCCATTTAGTGGTGTTAAAGTGGGAAAACGTTTTTGGGAAGACTTCCTTTGAACAGGGACAGTGTTAGTGGGAGTGTTGGTGGAACCTCTGTGTATGCAATGGAAGGTGGGGTCAGGTTAGGCCTGAGTCTGTCTGGCAGGACCATTGTCTGCTCCCCATGATGCTATAGGAGCCTGATAAGTGCAAGCTAGTGACCCTGCCCAGAGCCCCTGCAGCTTTAAATTGAGTCTGATGTCTCTAGGGCCAACATTAATCAAGTCCAATGTTTGTAGGCTTTGATAATGCAGGGCACAGGGATACTCAGAACTGAGGGTAGCCGAAGTCCACCACAGGGATTGCTCCTAGTGAAATTCTGCATCTCGTAATCAGGACCTACAAGTAAGATAAACATGTGAGGTCTCTCTCACATTCTGTGATGATCCAGGAAACAGAGACACTGTTATTAGCAAATTAATATATTGTATTCCCTCCTTTTAATTTGCCCACCCCTTATTGGATCTGCACAAAACCTGAAATGTATGCACTGGCTGAAACATGTTAATTTGTGTCCCATTTCATGAAACTCCCTCAAACAGTGCTAAGAAGTATTTTAACAAACGAAAATGTTATTGCGGCCCCCTTTTAACTCTGCTCCACCTTGAGTGTCTTGGTTAGCACAAAAATTTCCATACCAATAGAACCCCCTCTTTTTACCACGTCCCTTTTGGGAAGTCATCCTGTGCCCTGGGCACCCCCCAATGTTTTGCTGACTGGTACTGGTGATAACTGACTCTGGCTGACCCTGGGCTCCGCATAACCAGGCCCAGGGACAGTGCTATGCTGAAAAAGGCACACTTAGAATACAGTGAAAACACATACATACATTAGGATACACTATGGGTTGGGTACCCCTGTGATTGGCATGACCTACCCTCTAAGACCCTAGTACATAATAGGGCAGTGGTATTGAAACTATCTATCAGTCCCTAGTATATAATAGGGCAAGGCGGTTTAGAGGCCAGCAGCCCATTCTGCCTTTGCATGTGTGCACTGCTGGACCTGAGGTCAGTTTAAAAGTAGCCCTGTGCTGCAAGACTGCTTTTAAAAAGTAAATTTTGCCCTAAGTCGACTTTTGTGTTTGGAGCACTTAAGATGGATAACCTACAATGATTGGGCTTATTAGATTCCCCCAGGGTCTCCCCTAGGTGTTCCAGTTTCAGGGGCCAGGTATCTAAGGTAGACCCTTATAAAATTAGTTTTATATGCCCTGCGTACAGTTAAATTGCACATTTCACTTCCCACATTGTGATAAAGTGCTGCATAAAATCGATGTTGGTGGTAGGAGCACTGTGGAGGGAGGATCTGAATTAATTCTGCATATTTAGAACCCCGAAAGTCTTCCCCAGGTATACCTTGGGTGGGGGTCCTGTAGATATAAGCAGAATAAATATATAATATGTCTTTATTAGTCTAGGTGCTGGGGAAATGACTCAAGTCATGTTTCCCATTGCAAACCCCCTGCCCCATAGGTTAACATGGGAGAAAGTTATTAACTGATAACTCTTGATATGAGAAGGCTAAAAGTTCCATTCAAAGACTTTCCAGAATGGTTATATTAAACTCAACAATATGATACTGTTAAATTTCTCCTAAAAAGTACATACAAGAAGTTATAACCTCCACCCCCACCTGACCTGGATGGCGCAAAATGCAACCAGATGGCCGATTTTTTCTCGAAAAAAATCGAAAAAATCCTGAACTCCCTCCCGCCTGCGACAATTGCACTAAGAGACCCTTTCCGCCCGGCCTCCCAAGACGCCCCAAGGCTGCTTTCTTTCCCTCAAATTACTATCGAAACGTTTCTTAGCGTCTTGCACAAAGTCAAAAGCGGCGCCCCATCCGATCCAGCCCCGATCAGTAAACTTAAACAAGTTGCTTCTACCATAGCCCCCCTCTCACTAACCTGATCAATGCCTCCTTCGAAACTAGCACAGTCCCAGCAAACTGGAAAAAAGCCACGGTAAAGGCTCTTATAAAAAAAACACACCTTGACCCTTCTGACCCATCAAACTTCAGACCTATCTCTCTGCTACCGGCAATTAGCAAAATCGCCGAGAGAGTGGCAAATCAACACCTTTCTGAGTTCTTAGAGTCCAATCATCTTCTCCGCCCAACCCAGACTGGCTTTAGACCTGGACAGGGGACGGATACCGCTCTGTTAGCCGTGGTCGAAGAAGCGAGGGGCATACTGGACGTAGGAGGATCAGTGGCAGTGATCCTCCTCGACCTGAGTGCCGCCTTCGACACGGTGGACCACGCAACCCTTGTTCATCGTCTCGGTCTGCTGGGAGTGGCGGACTCCGCCTTGGCCTGGATTTCATCCTTCCTGGAGGACAGGTCTTTTCAAGTGACTGACGGACATTCCATCTCCAAGGCTCATGCACTCAAGTGTGGGGTGCCTCAGGGATCCTCCCTGAGCCCCACACTTTTTAACGTGTACATGGCTCCTCTCGAGGATGTTGTTAAACCTTTTGGGATCAAATCAATAATGTACGCCGATGACACCCAGCTCATCGTGTCCCTCAACCAATCAGACAACGCCCTCTCCAATCTGTCCAGCTGCCTGGAAAAAGTGCACCAATGGATGTGCGAATCCCGGTTAAAACTGAATGGGGAAAAATCTGAAATACTTCTTCTGGGAAACCCTAACAAAATACCCACCCCCCTTCCCTGGCCACCATGCATGGGATCCCCTCCATCCCCAAAATCCGAAGTAAAAAGCCTGGGGATATGGTTGGACCAGGACCTCAGCTTCAAAACACAAGCGAGGAAAACTCCATCTAATCTGGCATCAAACCTACTAGTTTACTGCTCCCTCCTAAAGCACTGATTTCCTGTGGGAGGAGTCACAAAGCCTTGCCGTGTTGCCGAGCCTTTGCATTACGGATTACGGAGCTCCCGTGCTACTGCACTACCCGTCAGCTGCCCGTCAGCTGGCACCGATTCCCGACGGCTGCTGTTCCCGGTGCCTGTCGGTGCCTGCCCTTCTGCTATCGCATCCCGCTACCGTGCAGAGCCCCGCCATGCTACCTTGTTGTAAGGTGCCAAGCGGCTCGGTGGTTTTGGTGGTTTCTGGGCTAGGCGTGCAGGCAGTGAGCAGACAGGCTGGGGAGGTGGTGACGGTTCACTGTGGGACTGCAGGATATGGAGGGACGCTGCCGGTGGGCTTGAGACCGGTCTACTGGCTTTCTATGGGTTTTCTACGCAGCTAAGTGAGAGGCGGAGGAAGAGGCGCATTGAAGTACCCTCTGAATGAGCAGGGGGAAACGAGCCACGGTGCCTGCTACTGGATGTGGTGAGGAATTTTCTGATTATCCTCAGAACTGCTCAGATTTGCTGCTTCTGCTAGAGCGTTATACAAACACAAATTACAATCTAAATATAAATAAATCCCATGAAAATACATGAAAATAAATGAAAATTACAGGCACAACGCACGACTTACACAGGACTTACAACCTTACAACCTAAAGTGACTTATGAGTCGTGAGGATCCCCTTTGTAAAGCCTTTTAACCAGCATATGTTCCTTTGGAAGCCTCTAACCAGCCTCTAACCAGTTTACAGTGATATAACGAGCATCGTGTATGCCAAATTGCTATCTAAAAATTATTTATTAGCTGTAATAGGAGCATTTCTGAAAAAGGCAGAATACTTGCTTAATACTTATATTACTTGTATGTACCAAGGGCTAATATTGTTGTACATTTGTATATGGTTGTGTAAAGGTACTGGTGATTAGTTGGTTGGTCGGTCTGCTCGCCTGCGAGTTGATTGATACCTCATACTTTATCCTACAATCGTCCTCAATAAAAAAAGCAATACATTCTGGGAAGGAGAGGCCAACTGCTCCCCCAGCACGTAGCGCATGTAAATCTAAAGCTCCAGGTGTAGTAAAAAAATCTAAAGCACAACCTAAGGACCTAAGTCAGACACGTATATCACCAATTGCAAGAATGTTCGAAACAAGTTCAAAGGTTCCTCAAGAATTTGACTTCCTAAAGGATCCAATGGGAGCTTTAATGTCAATACAAATCGATCCAGCAATACGAAACTTGCAGTCACCTATCATGCCTATAAATAATCAGACAAGCATGACTCATCAATTTGGACTAAAACATGGCTTTGAGGAAATAAATAATGGTGACATCGAACATAACAAACCAGATAAATTAGTAAATCAAACACCTTCGAAAACCACTAACCATGACTCAATGTGTACAAGCGATCTACAGGAAGGGATCACTACAGTGAACACTATAGAGAAAATAAAAACTGAGAACTCATATGTTGATCACTCTATGGAACCAGGTATAGTAACCGTGTCATCTAGGATGCCTATAGAGTTTAACGTCGAAATAAGGAAAAACACTGCAGTACCGGTAATTATTAATCTTAACATATTGGATGATTCTCCACAGAAAAATTGTTCTAGGGAAATAGAAATTGCTTCACCTACACTGGAAATAGCTATGCGGTTACATAATGAAGAAAATATAGGTTTCCTAACATTATGTATCAAATAGAGTACCCAGATAAAAGAACCACTGAATTTGTTGTCTACAGAATTAGTGAAACAATCTGATAAAGCAAACTTGGGCATTGAAATGACACAACCTGTGCGAGTTAGAACAAGATGTAATTCTGAACCAGTGCAATCAGCACAATCTGATGGCTATAATTGGAGCCTTCTAAAAAATACCCCTACTATTGATCAGAAACCACTGCTGAGTAAAGGCACTAAAACCATTGATAATCAGGATTTGGGTACAATTTGGGATATTTTTTATCAAACCTCATCACTTACCCTCGAGGCATTGTCACTTCAGTCCAACAAAATGGATATACAAATTGACATACTAGGAACAATGGCAAAAGCGGTTGCAGGAATAGATCTTAAATTAGCTGACCTTAATTGTTTGATAACCAGAGCTCAAGCAGATCACTCCACCACTTATTTGAAATTTTCTTGTGTGCCAATAATGAACAAACTTACAACCATACCAGAAGTTATTAGTACTATATTAGAGGATGTTAAGGCAACTCTCAAAAGGGATCAAAGTTGGAAAATAGATGATAATGAAGCTATAAGTTGCATAACTGAAACTAAACACATTAAAAAGGATTATTTACCAACACATAGTGAGTTAGAAGTTAAAAATTAATCACCCACCACAACACTACCTAATTCTCAAGTGGACATCAAAAAAAACAAAAGCGGGAAATCTAATAATCAATTGGTGGTAAAACATAAAGGGGATAATGATGATGAAAATTAAATTGAACTGGACCCAAACCCGTTCAAAATGACAAAAAGGCACAGAAAAAAATTATGCAAAGCACGAAATAAAGCAAAGGTGCAGGATCAAGTAGATCAAGGGTCATACGAGGGAACATTGAAAAATAAACTCAATAATGGAAACAAAGGAGCATTACCATTAAAGGAAACAACAATAGATCTAGGTAAAGACCCGTTAACAAAACCGATTGCAACAAAAACTAAGTATTATGATATTTTGGCACAACATGGAAAATACAGGAACATGACTAACGACCTAGAAAATAAGAGCCCAACAGATAATAAATCTGAAGATGACACAGCTTATCTTGTAAGTGAAATAGTTGATCTTGCTTCTGATAAAGTCTCTAAAATCTGGAAAAACTTCACATTAAATAAGCCTCTTGACCATAAGATCGAAATTAACTTCGGGGAAAAAACGCTCAAATAGGAAAACCCGTTTGGCACACAAGTGAAAAGTTGCCTCACAATCAGTTCAGTAAAACAGGAAATAGGCAAGGCAGTGCTGGAAAAAAAAACAGTGTCACTGAATGCTGATATTATGGAACAACAAACATTGACACAAACTCTAAACGTAGAAACAAATATTAAACCACTTCCACCCACTGAACCGGGAAAACAAATATCGGAACATACTCTAAACGAAGTAACAAATATGAAACAACTTTCATCCATGGAACCGGTAAAACTGTTGGAATCAATTGATGTAATAGAGGATGTGGCTGACGCAACAAAAGGAGACCAAATAGTAGTAGTTAGAAGTGGTAACAACAAACGTCTTATAAACATAGTTAGAAAGGAACTGAATACAGACAACGAAAGGGCCAATGAAAATCAGAGGAAGGAACAACTAATCTTCATGCCTGTATATGAGTCCAGAGGATATCAAGATACGTTAAATAGAGGCAACCTTTTGTGTCTATTTAAATCGGTTCCATCCCTAGCAAATTTGACAACTAAAGTAATAGATTGTGTTGGCATCCTACAAAAGCCGCTAACAGTGCTAACAGTCACATCCCCGGCTGTAGCAGAAAAAATTATGAAGGAAGAGTATATGTTTCGTAGCTGGGGAATAATGATCAGTAAAATTATGCCAAAAGAATACCCCACACCACTCTTAAAAACAAAAAATGTGCCATGTTCTGATAAAGGTAAAAAGGGGCAACCACCCTTCTCTGTGCTAAAAAATCAAATTCAAGAAATAGATAGAGGAGTCGCAAATCATTCAGAAGACAAAAGGGAAGGAAAATGGGATAAATGATTTATGGCTCAATATGGCCCTACATGGAAATAACAAACACTGACAAGTAAATCAGGAAATATCAGTTGAACATTTAAATAATGTCAACACAGCTATAACAATTTGCTCTTGGAATGTAAATGGTATAGGCAAAAAAAAATGATCATATAACTCAATTACTTAAGAATTATCAGATCATTTTATTACAGGAGACCTGGGACACAGCTCCGTTTATAATCCATGACTATAAAGGATACTATGAACCTGCTATTAGCAAAGCAAGTATGGTCGCCCCTTTGGCGACCTAGCAATTTTCATATCAACGGATTTAAATGCGGGACATGTGGAACTAGTTACAAACAACTGTAATGTTCAGTCTGTATTGCTAAAATACAAGATTCTGGAACAAAAAAGATAGCTAAAGTTGGTTAACATATACATTCCACCAACATTTACATCTAGAAAGGCCATGTGTGCCACTGTTTCCACCTACTTGGTAGACCAAAGGATAGAGGACCCCTTTATGGATTTTATTATTACCGGTGATTTCAATCTTAATCTCCTAATACCATTTGCAAGAGATGAGGTGACGCAGTCACATGATCACCAATGGTTAATTCCGGCTCAAGTTTTGGAGACCTCAACTAAACCGGGACAAAATCAAATAGGTCTAAATTTTTTAAAGGATATGGAAGCATTGGGGCTACGAATACTTAACGGTAGATTCCCAACAGATTCGCCCCCAGCATGATCCTGCTATACCCATAACACCACAACTGTACTTCATACTTTTTAAGGAAGGTCCCAAAGAGTGATCACAGTCAGCAAATTATCACCACATCATTTATAAACAAAAAACATCAAATTTAATTAACAATGCAAGGTTAAATTGGAACCATTAATTACCGGAAATTAAACTGGGAAACAAATAATAAACGATTGACCAGAGATTGGGCCTTAAAACTAGCTAGGGAATGTTTGAAAGAAACACCAGCTATATCAACAGTTGATCAATGGGCCAGTTTCATTTCCAAACTACCTACTCATAATGGTAACCATAATGACCCTAGAGACAGTTATGTGACTCAAGCAGTAAAAAAAGGTAACCCATATTAACCTTCCATATACAGTACAAAACTTTAAACGAATTAGAAATCAGCTAAGGAGAGAGCTGACAAAGTTCTCCAATAAAGAAGAAACCAAAACCGCTCTAAAAGAGATTAATCAAAATTTAAGGAAATTAATGTGGAATGAAAAAAAGGCAGCTAATAATGATCTTTGGACTCAAATTTTTCATGCCTGTAACCAAGGAAACTCAAGGGAGTTTTGGAAGATGATAAATAGCCTAACCAGGCCTGACAAAGCCATAGTTTCATCAGTATTAACTGACACAGAATGGGTGAATTTCCTGGGGCAGCACCTAAATCCACAATCTACGAAACCTGGAACCAAAGAGCCCTGCTCATGGAAGGAATCCCCAATTCCAAGTCAAGACATGGATCTTGATATAACACACAAACAAGTTGTTAAGCTAATAAATAAACAGAAAGATGGAGCACCAGGGCCAAATGGTATACCCTTTGCCCTATATAAAGAGGATCGAGACGCATGGTCAGAACATCTTGTAAAGGTCTTCAATGAAGAAGTCAGGAAAGGGGTGATACCGGAAAGCTGGAGAGGGTCGTTAATATGCCCCATATACAAAAAAGGAGATTGTGCGTTGCCGGAAAATTATCGCTTAATAATCCTACAGGACACCGATTCAAATTTATTTGCAGGGCTTTTATTATCATCTTTAACTGATTGGGTAAAGAATAACAGCATTCTCCCGCCTAATCAAACGGCTGAATTAAAGGACTAGGAACAACTACCAACATCTTAGCGCTATCTGTTTTAATCGATAAAGCAATTACAAAAAGACAACCTTTATACTTATGCTTTGTAGATTTTAAATCAGCTTTTGGCTGTATAGATAGAGAACGCCTATGGGGAAAACTACACGCACAAGGGATACCTCCCTTATTAATACACCTGATCCACATTCTGCATACAAAAACTTGGGCTAGAGTACGTATCGGTAACGGTCACTCATTAACTAAGGAAATACCAAGGCTAGGTGAAGTGAAGCAAGGGTGTGTACTGGCTCCTTTATTATTTAATTTGTTTTTAGCTAACTTGACTCAGGCCTTGAACAACATAAATGCACACCCACCTAAACTTGCCGATAATCATATATCGAATTTAGTCTATGCAGATGACGTTATCCTCCTAAGTAATACAAAGGTGGGCTTACAACGGTTAATAACACGCATACAGGAATATGCGGTAGAAAACAAAATGGTAATAAATGAATCCGAATCTAAAGTTATGGTTGTCACAAAAAACACAAGAAGGAAGTACAATTCAAAATGGTTCTTGGGGAAGGAAAACTTAGAGCAAGTCAAAACCTATAGATACCTTGGAGTTATATTTAACAATAATGGTAACTTTAGCCCCCAAAAACTGGTGCATTTGGGATAATCAAAATGTCTACACGCAATTTAACTTATTAACCGCTTCTTAAGTTGATATCTGCGAAACTGTTACCTTCCTTATCCTAAGCAAGTGAGGCTCTAAACGGAAAAAACGCAATAACTATTAACAATGCTATCTCAAAAACTTTTCGATCCCTCTTTCTTTTACCAAAAAATGCCTCACAAGCCCAAGTGAGGCTGGAATTCGGCTTGAACAACCAACTATATGCACAAAAGGGTCATATAATCAAAGCATGGAATAGAGTGAAAAATGATAAGGAGAACTTAATTTCGCAGCTTTTATGGAGAGAAATTGAGGGTAACAATTAAGCATGGGCGGAAAATACGTTCTGCTCGCGGATTTTGCGGATTTTCGGCAAATTCGCAATCCGCGAACGCTCGCGAATTTACTGAAAATCCGCAAATTCGCACGCAGAGGATTTTTTTTTCTTGGTGATACAATTTTGCGGCGCGCGGCGTTCACTTACCGTCATTCAGCGTTTGCCGAGTTGTTTTTCTCGATATTTTGCGAGTGCTGCGCCATTTTGGATCTTGCTGCGAGATCCCGCGGGAGTTTGGCGACCGCGATTACGTCATCGCGCTCGCCACCTTGCACAGCGAGAGTTTGTCACTGCGAGTACGCCGTGATCACGTATCGCAGGAGTTCGCAATTGCGAACTCGTACATGCGGCGAGCAGCAACAATCTCGCACTCGTGAAAATACAAAATTTGCAATTCTGCACAAGAAATCCACCAGCAAGCAGCATAAACCTTCTGAAAATGATGATTTTTATCTGAATAACTCCTCAGGTTGACATTTGCCTGCACTTTTTTTGCAAGGAGTCCATTTTGGGGTTGGGGGTTGGGAGGAAGGAAGTGCCCCACAGTCTCCAACTTCCTGTTCCTGTCCAGCAGGCTCCTCCCAGTGCTTTGTCCATCTCCTGGTCACTTTTCATTTGGATATGGAGCTGGAAGAATTACTTTTTGTGGATGCTGCTGGATATTTGGATTTGAGGTCTTTTTGACTTTCTTTGGATCACTTTTGGATTAGAAATTTCACAAGTAAGTTTGTTTGCGGCATTACAGTTGCTGCAACTACAATTTTGTAATTTTCCATTTTTGGGATGTTGTTGGGGCCTTTTGCCCAGGGGTACTCAGTGGTGGGTGGACTGAGTCTTTCTGTGGGGTCTCTTTAATAAAAACATCATGGAGGGCCTGGATGGCTTGGGATTGTGCTGATGTTTCTGTGATTTTCGTTTTTTTGGGCTGTTGTTGTGGCCTTTTCACCAGGGATAGTGAGTGGTGCATGTGCCTAGTCTTTCTGTGGGGTGTCTTGAATTTAAACATCATGGAGGGCCTGGATGGCATGGGATTGTGCTGATTTTTCTGTGTTTCTCAATTTTTTGGGGTGTTCATGGGGACAGGCCATATGGGTGGGGGCCATTTTGAGTGCTGCTACAGGCCTTGGCCATGTGCTGGGAGGGAGGGGGCCATTTTGAATGCAGGCAGTGTTCTTCGGTCTGCAACCATTTTGCCTAGCTTTCAACCTTTATGCCCCGGGGTACTGAGTGGTGCATAGGCCTAGGCTTTCTGTGGGGTGTCTTGAATTTAAACATCATGGAGGGCTTGGGATTGTGCTGATTTTTCTGTGATTTTCGTTTTTTTGGGCTGTTGTTGTGGCCTTTTCACCATGGGTAGTGAGTGGTGCATGTGCCTAGTCTTTCTGTGGGGTGTCTTGAATTTAAACATCATGGAGGGCATGGGATTGTGCTGATTTTTTCGATTTTTTGGAGGTGTATAACTGAACTGATGTTCCTCTGTCTTCCATTGCTTTTAGGTGCACAAGACTCAAGAGAACCACCAGTGCCAGGAAGAAGTCCTGCAGCGGTGTGTGTGTGCAGCATAACGTCACGCGACGTCATGTCTGGCCACAGACAACTCTGCAACTCGTGCAACTGCGGCCTGCTGTTCTGACCTGCTCTGAAGAAGATGGCCCCAAAAAAAGTTCCCCGTAGCTCCTCTAGCAAGAAAGTTGCCAGTAAGGAGCAGAAGAAGCAAGTTACCAAGGAGACTGGTGTGCCGCACGCCACGTTTTTTGGGAGTAAAAAAAAAAGTACGCCTGCAGCAGCAGCGGGATCTGCTGGGGACCAAGCTGGGAGCAGCACCCCTGCTCCATTGGGCTCAGTGCCACCACCACCACGCCAACTTAAGTCCAAGCCCTTGAGTGCTGCAGAGGCACTTAGTCTAGTTGTTCAATCACCATCGACCAGTGATGTTGGCTCATCGCAAGAAAGTAGCAGCAATGTCCCGGAATCAACACAGGTTGTTGTAACTCATCTGACGAGTGTTGAACAACCACAGCCGCAACAACAACCACATGTGCAAGTACAAGCCCAAGTACATGCGGGAGGAGAGGCAGCGCAAGGAGATGCACAAGCAGAGGTGCATGGAGGGTCACAAGTGCCCACAATAGTTGTTCCTCCCGAAGTAGGGGCAAATCAGGAAATCTACAATCAAGGCGAGGTATCATTTGAGGAAGCCACTCCTCCTGATGATCATTCATTGTCTTCCACGCCCCTAGCAAGGAAGAGATCAAGGGTGAGGTCTACATCTTCTTCAAGCCCACCTCCATCTGATGATACGGATCTAAATTGGGAACCATCACTGCCGTCTGAGAGTGAGGCACACCATGATCTGACAAAGGTAGTTAAGCGTAAAAGGAAGGTCGTCGAAAGACTCATAGTTATGGAGTGTGATGCGGCTCAACAAGAAGTGGCGGATACTCCTGCTGATGAAGACTCTCATGACGACGACGCAGTCATCATAAAGGTCACTGCAGCCCCAGCAGGCATGCAGCAAAAAGACATTTTGACCCTAGCCCGAGAAGCTGCTGAGCGTGATGATGTTGTCGACGAGGAGGCAATGGAAGAAACACCACAATCATTGGAGTTAACTAGTACACCAACACCTACCGCTTCCATATTTCTTACTCGTAAGAAGGGACCTCCATCCACCTCGATCTCAATTAGTGGTGGTGAAAGTGCAAAACGTACTGAAGTTCGGCAATCCACATCCTCCACTTCATCTGGCATTAGCAGCAGGACCACCACCACCAGTATCGCCGCCTCCTCTGGCCCCCACAGACATATCAAGTCCGCAGTTTGGGACTTCTTTAGTGTTTGCCCAAAAAAGGAAAACCTCGCCATTTGTAGCATTTGTAAGTTGGCAGTTAGTCGTGGTAAGTTTAGTTCCAACTATGGTACCAGAGGCCAGAGAGGTCATCTTGAAAGAAAGCACGCTGTCAAATGGTTTGCGCACCTACAGGCGATCAAGGAAGCCAGAATTGCACGTAATGAAAACGTTGATGTTTCATCTGATGATGACGAGGAGGAAGAAGACGTGTCAAACACTTCACTTACACCCAGTAGCCCTGTCAGAAGCACACCCCATGTGAGCCACACTAAGAGTGTGGGAGAGAGTGAGACACCAATGCGAAAAAGTTCATCAGCGAGCGTAACTGGGTTGAAGAAATCATCATCATCATCCCGTAAATGCTTGGTCCAGGGCAACATTAAAAAGATGTTGTTTACAGAAGTGCAATATGAACGCAACCACCCACTGACGTGTCTGTATAACACTAAGCTGGCTAAAATGCTAGCTCTGGACCTTCTCCCTTTTTCTTTTGTAGAAGGGGTTGGTTTTCGAGAATTAGTGGCAGCGCTCTGCCCTAAATGGAAGGTTCCTAGCCAGTTCTATTTTGCCAGAGTTGCGGTTCCAGCACTACATGAAGATGTGCTGGAGGTGATTGGGGCAGCTTTGCAGAAGAGTGCTGTTCACACTATACATCTGACAACAGACATGTGGACCAGTGGCGCAGGCGCTGATTACATGTGCATCACTGCACACTGGGTCTCTTTTTCAGGGGTTAAAGCAAAGCTAAACGCAGGTGTTAACCCGGACCAAGTTTTTAAAGCTGCTCGGAAACATGCAACACTAGCCATGTTTGGCTTGGAGAAATGTCACACAGCACAAATCATTTTGGATGAGTTTAACACAAAGGTCCTTCACTGGCTGTCCCCCAAAAAACGCCAGGTTGGTTATGTTCCCACGGATAATGGCGCCAATGTAGTTAAGGCCATGGAGCTGGGTCACTATTTCAGAGTGCTGTGTTTGGCGCACTGTATAAACCTGGTTGTTAAAAAATTCTTGAGTGATAAAGACAGTCCAGCGTACGAGGTAGTGGACACCTGCCGAAAAATGTGCAACCATTTCAGCCATTCTTTTAAGGCCCAGAAGCATCTGAGGAGCCTGCTACATGAACGTCGAATGCCAGTGAAAGCACTCATCCAGGAGGTGGCAACACGTTGGAACTCAACCTTCTACAGGCTTGAGCGTCTGTATGAGCAGTATACGGTACTCGATCACTGTTTCTTAAAACAGGGTACACCTCACAAGGACCTGAGGATGGATGCGGCGCAATGGGAAATAGTCAAAAGCCTGACAGACATGCTTCGTCCTTCTGAGGTCTTCACGCGTGCAGTCAGCAAGGAGGACTGTAATTTGGGAAAAGCTATCCCATAGTTGTACATGCTGGAGCACCAACTGAAGGCGGTGTCTTCTGTGTTTCAAATAAATGAAAAAAACCAAGACCCTTTTGTTTTGGCGGAGAAATTATTAGAGCGCCTACAAGGTGATGAACGTCTTAAAATGATCCACTCAGAACAGCATTACATTTGTGCTACTATTCTGGATCCACGCTACAAAAAGGCGCTGGCAGGCCGAGCATTCTTTCCTTTTGCTGATGAAGATGTTACAAAGTACAAACGTTGGTTAGCCTTGTCAGCCAAGAGGTTTGAAAGAGAACGGCAGCTCATTGAAGGAAAAGGCAGTACATCAGCATCAGCAGGCCATCCCCAGTCAAAACAATCCACTTCTGCACCTGTGGCTGTGGCACAAGTGACCTCTCAGCCGTTAAAGACACCGGCAACCGGATCATCTGTACCAGACACAACAGTAACATTGGATGCTGAAGAGGATTGGCTAACTCTGCTTGGGTTTGGTTCTCAAAAGGTCACAGCAACAGCTAAGCAAAGTGGAGGAACCTTGGAGGAGGACCTTGAGTCGATGGTGCAGGACTATCTGAATGACTCAACAGAGGTCTATGTTAATGCTGACCCATTGGCGTATTGGCATGGGAAAAAAGAATTGTGGCCACAGCTCTCCAACCTGGCTTTAAACTACTTGTCTTGCCCACTCGCAAGTGTGTCTTCTGAACGTGTTTTCAGTGCTGCTGGTGGCATTGTAACTCCCAAACGAAGCCGCCTCTCGTCCAAAAATGTGGAGAGGTTAACAATGATCAAGATGAATCAGCACCTCATACCACCAGATTACAAAGTACGAGAAAGCATGCCGGATGAAGACGAGGTGGACAGCAACGTAGATGAGGGATTTTCTTCTCTGTTAGGTGTCACTGAGCTCACCCTGCCTGAATTCGCAGAGTATGATGACGAAGCCTTATTCTTATTCCTGGACCCTGACACCGAGCCCTGAAAATGAGACAATGAATCAATAACTTCCTTTTTCGTCCTTATTCACTTTTATTCCTGTGTGTCTGTCTTTCTTTGTTGTGCACAGTTAATATAATTCAAACTTTAATCACCTAATCACAAAAACAAGCCCATCAGCAGAACTGTCTTCACTTGTTTGCTTATTGATTTGAAGGTGCCGCAGTCTGCATTCCTCAGGTTCACAAGTTCAGAAGAACATGCTCCTCTATCCTCCTCCTCCAGACTCCTATTTCCATCAAAGCAGAGGGCTGGATTATGCCCAATGAAGAAAGACTTAGCACTTGTCAAGGTGTTCTACTTCTTTGCGGGTGAGTTGACGGCTCTGGGGCCTATGCTGGGAAGCTCTAATACCGGATAAAAGTGGTTTGGACCAAATCGGAGGCGGAATTCTTTTTGTTTTTGCTGACTTGCTTGCCTTTGAGGTGCTCTTTGGGGGGGTTTCGGGTGTTTGTGGGTGAGTTTTGGGGTCTGGGAGAACTGCTGGGACAGTCTAATCTTGATTGCATTTGCTTTTCAGGAAATCCGTGGTGGAAAACGGGAGTTATGGCCTAGCTGCACAGCGCGTTTGGACCGAAGGCAGAGAAATATTGTAAGTATGAGATTTTCCTTTTTGACTGTTTGGGGGTGTTGTGCTTTTCGGCGGGTGGGTTGGCGGGTCTTGGGGCATTCCTGGGAAGGTCTAATACCGGATAGAAGTGGTTGGGACAAAATCCACGCTGAATTTTTTTTTTGCTATTTCTGATATTTTGCTCAATGTGGCGTTTTCGGGGGCCTGTTTGAGGGGCTTCCTGGTGTTTGTGGGTGGGTTTCGGGGTCTGGGAGCACCGCTGGCTATGGATACTTTAATTTGCAAGAGGTTTGAAGCAAATCCATGGTGGCAGAGGGGAGTTAGGGCCTAGCTGCAGAGCGCGCGCGGAGTGATTTTGGAAATTGGCAAGAAAATGACTAAGTCCCCATTTTTGTACTTTTGCTTTTTGGCTGTTTGGGGGTCTTCTACTAGTTTTCTCCTGGGTTGACAGCTCTGGGGACATTGCTGGGAAGCTCTAATACTGGATAAAAGTGGTTTGGACCAAATCGAAGGCGGAATTTTTTTTGTTTTTGCTGACTTGTTTGCCTTTGAGGTGCTCTTTGGGGGGTTCCGGGTGCTTGTGGGTGAGTGTTGGGGTCTGGGAGCACTGCTGGGACAGTCTAATCTTGATTGCATTTGCTTTTCCGGAAATCCGTGGTGGAAAACGGGAGTTATGGCCTAGCTGCACAGCGCGTTTGGACCGAAGGCCGAGAAATATTGTAAGTATGAGATTTTCCTTTTTGGGTGTTGTGCTTTTTGGCGGGTGGGTTGGCGGGTCTTGTGGCATTCCTGGGAAGGTCTAATACCGGATAGAAGTGGTTGGGACAAAATCCACGCAGAATTTCTTTTTTGCTATTTCTAACATTTTGCTCAATGTAGTGTTTTCGGGGGCCTGTTTGGGGGGCTTCCTGGTGTTTGTGGGTGGGTTTCGGGGTCTGGGAGCATTGATGGCTATGGATACTTTAGTTTGCAAGAGGTTTGAAGCAAATCCATGGTGGCAGAGGGGAGTTAGGGCCTAGCTGCAGAGCGCGCGCGGAGTGATTTGGGAAATTGGCAAGAAAATGAAAAAGTCCCCATTTTTGTACTTTTGCTTTTTGACTGTTTGGGGGTCTCTCTACTAGTTTTCTCCAGGGTTGACGGCATTGGTGCCATTGCTGCGAAGCTCTAATACCGGATAAAAGTGGTTTGGACCAAATCGGAGGCAGAAATTTTTTTGTGTTTTTGCTGATTTGCTTGCCTTTGAGGTGCTCTTTGGGGGGGTTCCGGGTGTTTGTGGGTGAGTTTTGGGGTCTGGGAGCACTGCTGGGACAGTCTAATCTTGATTGCATTTGCTTTTCAGGAAATCCGTGGTGGAAAACGGGAGTTATGGCCTAGCTGCACAGCATATTTGGACCGAAGGCCGAGAAATATCGTAAGTATGAGATTTTCCTTTTTGGCTGTTTGGGGGTGTTGTGCTTTTTGGCGGGTGAGTTGGCGGGTCTTGGGGCATTTCTGGGAAGGTCTAATACCGGATAGAAGTTGTTGGGACAAAATCCATAAGGAAAAGCCTTTTGGCACTTTTTGTAACTTAGGGTTTGTTAGGGTTAGCCCTAGCAGCAGGATTGCATGTGTTTCGGGGTGTTCTAGATTTTTGCAACTGAGTTCTGGGGTCTTAGAGCACTCGTGAGAATGTGTAATTTTGGTTGCAAGTCATTTGAAGAAAATCCATGGTGGGAAAGGGGGGATTTGCCATATTTAAAGAAAGCCTTTGCCACTATTCTTAACATAGGGCTCGTTAGGGTTAGCAGTATTTCTATTGCATGTGTTTGGGTGGGGGGGTTTTCGAGTCTTGGAGCGATGCTGGCTATGGATACTTTTGCTTGCTTGCAGGTGGTTTGAATACAATCCACGGTGGGTAAGGGGGTCTTTGGGCCTACTTTTACTTTCAAAGTACGTTTTGTCACCAGTTTTCTGCTAGGCCTCATTTTTTGAGATCTGATTCGGGGTCTTCTACATTTTTGCGACTGGCTTTAGTAAGGGTATGGGTGGGAGCATTGCTGGGAAGGTCTTATTTTGTTCTAAAACACAGTTTACAGTACACCTAGCTTGAGGGGAAAGATCCGCTAAATTAATTTGCTCATACTTATTTATCCTTCAAAAGATGACTCAGACAGAGTATGCACTTTAAAAAATATTGTACTGTCTATTAGGAAAATCAAAGTGTGACTTTTTGCACTACACAGCGTACATACCTTATATTTATTTATCAGTGGTGTTGTAATATTATATCACTTTCTGTTTTTCGTTCAATAATTACAGGCCGGGTTTCAGTCTGTGCAATGGGGAAAAAAGGATGGAGTCAGGCTTCACATTAGCGTTCCGCAATTCAGCATCCGCCAGGCAGGCAGTGGACAGGGTGTCTTCTGGTCACCAACATTGATGGACGAAGCGCCAGCTGGAATGGAGGAGTGCCGCTAATAAGAGGAATTGTTTGCTGCATGCAACTTACTTACCAAATTCAACAGGACAACTATAACAACATACAGATACAGTATCCATTGTTTTCTTCTATGAGTGTGACTGCATTTCTTGGATCTCTCTCTGCTTCTAAATAGATCCCTACAGCCATTCTATAGGTTTTACTTCGGCTATTTTTTAAACCTAATTTAATGTAGTCCTGTACTGTCGCATTCTGTCATTCACGGTTGTCAAAAGTACTACTTACTTTTCAGTAACAATGCATTCAGTAGTGCATGCACTTCCTTTATGTCACGTAAAAGATTAATGGTTAGCTTTGTACCCAAAAATTTCTTTATGTTCAATTATTGATTGTCCATGCTGTCCTTTTTTCTTTTTTCTCTCAACAAAACCTACCCAAAAAGAAACCCCCATTCCCATCCATTTTACAAACCCTAACCCTCTTCCCCCGGGCTGTGTGGTTTTGCTTGATGTGTGACTAAATGACATCAATAATTCCACACACTTGCTGGGGAGGATAAGGTCATAGCAACAAGCTGGTGAAGGAATCCGAGGACATATTCTAGACTTACTCAGCTTTAGTACTATTTCTTGTAGTAGTAGCCAATGTCAAAGAAATCCAACACAAGTACAAGTTATACTATCAATACTTTACCATTTGTTAGGCTACATTGTGGCACTGTTCTAGTGTACTGTCACCTGCTATATTCTCTATCATACAGTTGTAATGCTACAGTAAGGACAAACCAGGTTTCATTTTCTTTTTTTCCATAGGCATGCAACTGCCACTGTGTCACACCACTAGTACCACTGCAATGAGGAGGAAATTTCATCCACCCTGGATTGCCAACCTTAATCGCCATTTCCCGTGGAGCCAGCCCTGGGCCTAGCCCTACTTTCAAACACAAATTACAGGTAAGATAAGCATTTGGTTGGAGGTAGTATAATGGAGTATTAGGAGAGACGAGAGATTGACGGTAGTACTACTAAAGTCCTAGGACTATTCAGGAAAACAAACTTACTGTTAAACCCCCACCCACCAGACTCAAAAGCAGTAAAAAACAGGTATGGTCAGATAAAGTTTCAAAAAGTATATTTTTATAGCCCTAACAAAATAATCTCCCGCAAGACCCTCCCTAACCCCAACGATTGTCCTTCAAAAGTCCCCAAAAAACCCAACTCCCAATTCCCAACCCCCAAAAGTCTCTAAAAAAGGGGCAAGGGACACTACGGCAGGGTGCTGTTGACTTTAGCGGCCAGGGCATCATACTCCTTGCAGAGGGTGGCATGGTCGAAGCGGAGGCCCTCCACCAAGTTCTTATAGCTAAGGACCTCCTGCTCCAGGTAGGACACTCTGAGGCATAAGCGGCGCTGGCGTGCCTTGCAAATCCTGTGGGGGGCAGCTGCTGTCTTTGCTGCTCGGTGGTGGCGGTTGGCTTTGGTAGCCCGGCTCCGTACCGCTGGAGCACTGCGCTGGCTGGCAGCCCGTGGGGGCACGGAGGAGGATGCAGCTGTCCCAGTGGATGTTGTTGTTGTACCGGTAGACTGCGTCTCCTCCTCCTCCAGGGCCACCAGCCGCCGATATTCGGCGACAGTGGCATCCAGCCTCCGTTGCCGAGCCATTCGAGCCAGCTCCCTCCTCCTTGATGGTCTCTTTGATTTGTAAGGAGCAACTATATGAAGAAAGAAAGACATAGTCTGTAACCAATGCTCCTTAAGATTGACACAAAATGATTGAGCAGAAAGTTGTGTCACAGCACAAGTAGCAAATTGAAAGCACAGTACATAACTATTGAGGACAGTATCTATGTAACCTCCGACTTCTTCATCCTTGCTCTAACATTAGTGGGAGTTTAAGGAACAAATTCTACGAGCACCATGGACTTCCATTACAGTCGACTATTACAGTACACCAGTCTTATTCTTATTCTTCTCTCTTGTTTAGGAAAATTGGTACGTTATCTTACGCAAGCCGGCATAATGCCAGCGCAGTGAACTAGCACCCGAGAAAAACAGAGGCACACCATGATGAGTGAAACAGACTTGCGTTACTGTACCGGTCCAGTACATGCAGGTGGTGAAGCTCTTACTTTTCTATTACGGGTGTCACTAAGAATACTCTGTTAAAAGGGCTACTGCTTAATTAATTTAGCTTTGACCCTATAGTGCAAATGAGTATTAGAAAAGGAAAATGAAGAAGCTAAATAATCTGATTATCTATCACTTCACATGGGATGTATTTGATGACATATGGGATGACTTTAGGTGCTTTGCTTATTATTGAGTGAACAGTGATACACCCACACATGAATGACGTACTACTACTAAACTAAAGTTAACACCTTGGCTGTTAGGGCGATTTTTCTCTAGTGCTGATATTTTATGACTCCCATTGTTCATGACGAGCTCAGCTCGTCATCAGCACAGCTCCACTGTGCCTCATGACGAGCTGAGCTCGTCATGAGCATCGAAGGGGTTAATAAGAGAGGTAGGGAGTGTCCGCCGTAATAACCGGATATATGCTGTGCTTGCAGTTTCAATACACACTGCTGCTACTATTCATGGTAGTATTTGGACAAAATTACAACTTCTTTTCCTTGCCTTTCCTACACTGGAACGGACGTGCGGGTGCGTTGTTACATGCTCTTCAAAGTAACACTTAGTTCATCCAGTGACCGTCTACTCTCTCTAGATACCCATATGCTATCTAAGAGTCAGATAGTACCATGATCCAGGCATCCATCCATTCAAAGTATATGCACACATACAGTTTCTGTTTCACCCACCTAGGCTGTTCTCCTTCCACCCATCCTTGCTTCATCTTCATCATTCACCCAGCCATGCACCATACCATATTCTTTCCTTCCCAGCCACCTCGGGGACCAAGCAATCACATATCATTTTTCTTTGCCAGTCATCATTACATTTCTCGTCCTTCCACACTTACTTACACCCTTCTTTCGCTTTTCGTTCATCCCACCCATCAAGTTCATCTCAGATCTGATTGGGATTCTTCTCTCCAAAAACTTCACAGCTAAGTCGAAGTACATTTAGAGGAGGCTACTACCTGGTTGATTTATAATACACCCGTGCAGAAAGCACACTCTGCAGTCTTCAATCTCAATAAGTAAGGAATACATAGGTTACCTCTGCCCGCCACCACCGTGTTATCCCTCACAGGATTGTCCGGCACGTCCACCGTCTCCTCCCCAGAGTTGTTCCCCTCGTCCAATGCCACCACCTCCGCGCTGGCCCCGCCTCCAGATGTTCCACCTACAAAGTACATTTAATAATGTTAGAATACACCACTCACTACTATATAATATTTGGTCTAGGAGGAAGAAAGAAATGTGAAAAAAACAGAATACAATGTAATAATTTGTGACTGTCTACTCTAAAGTAAAAATGTCCCTTTTTCCAGGGAAGGCTGTTGTCTTGCTGCACTTTTTGGCACAACTGATGAATGCTTGCTTTTTATTTTTAACACGCACCACTTTTTCTCCTAACAGACAGAAGCTTAACTTCTAAGAACACGAGCAGGATCAAGTTCAAACCAGGTGAGAGCTCGGCTCGACCACAAGAAATGTGTCCAATTAATCGGCAGCACTAAGCACTTTTCCATTTTCAGTTAAACGTTTACTTTTATGACAAACTTGATTTTAAAAAATGTGTTTACTTTTAATAAAGCTTTTAAACTTAAATAGACTCTGTGGTTTTTGGTCCTCCAGACTAGAGTGGATGAGCTAAAGGTTTTGGAATTTTTGCAAGCATGAGTCAGTGCCTCTGACATCATTGAGAGCTAAACGACTCTGCCACACTATCTAGTCAGTAAGGAGATTGGGGGTTCAACTACAAAGTCTGTTATCACTGAGGTATGTGGAAAGTCTAACAGCACCTATTATAATTGATAAGGTAAGCAATGCATTATTTAGTGTCCATAGTTCTGTTTGTGCAGATTTGTCCCTGCAACAGTAGTAGAATGGATTGTCCTACGATCCAAACCAAAAGTAAAGTAGTATCTTATTCTTTCTTGGTGGTCATTCACCTTTTTCATGGTTGGCAATTGTCAAAGCATAAACATTTAGGAGACTTGAAAAGACATTATGGACAATCCCTGAGGACTGCACTCAGGGCATAGAGCTATTGCTGACTAGAATGGGAGTCCAATGGAATTGCCAAATGTGCAATCTTAGTTAGCTACACAGACAGACTAATAAGAATAATCTAGTAATACCACAGGGAGTCATAGTCGACCAGGATAAGAATTTGGATCCAGTCTACAAGAAGATCAAAGACGATTTAGAAAAAATCGAATGAGGAACGCTAGGAAAAAATAAGTACTCTATATTAAAATTAAAACTTACTGGGGCCAGCAAAGGAGCCCTCGCCTGCCCGATCCTGGCCTGCATCCTGAACAGCACCCTCCTCCTCCTCCTGTATCCTCTTGCCCATGGGGGGAGCTGATGTACAACATGAAAGAAAGAAAGACCAGAAAACATGGATGATATTTGTCAACCAAATCAAACATTTCAAAAGAACAATAACAAAATATTTTGGCGAAATAGCAAATAGACAACTATTCCACGGGATATAATATTGACCGATCTCATGTGGTCTACTACGTTATTAGTATTGCTTGAGTTGCGGACCGTCGAATTGGAAACTTCTTATGTAACTCACTAAACAAAGTACTAAAAAGGTTTGCCTAGGATTGGCAGGCAGCAGTCCGCAGCACGCGAAGTGAGAGACAAAGTCCATCGTGATTGCAGATCAGCGACAACACTAAAGTTTCCTACTACATTAACCAGTCATTAAAATACTCAAACTATCAATCCATCACCACTATTTCTTCTTATCGCCATGTGTACAAAGGAAGGACTGGACTTGAGTCTGTAGGGGCTGATTTAGAAGCCCCTTGCGGCTCTTTTGCTCCATTGTTGCATGACTTTTGTGACGCAGCGGCAGAACAAAAGAGGCGCAATGGTGCGGCGTATATTAACAACGTGACGCATATGGGAGATGCATCACGTTGTAAAGCCCTGCGCCATCAGGGGGCGCTCCGGCGCAAGGGAGGGCGTTCCTGCACAGGAACGCATCCTAAAAGTGGCTGAGGGAAATCTACAAGATTTCAATCACTCACTTCAACGACAATGATGCGTGACTCAAACCCTGCGCCTGCTTGAAGCAGACGTACGGCTTGATGCAGCATTGGGGAGATAGGGCACCCCAGAGCATTGATGGAGCTGCGCCATCGTTGCGACGCAACTCCAGCAATGCGCCGCCTTTATGGCACAGATGTGTAACGCTTTGGTGATGTTTTGGGCCCATGGTGGGCCGCATTGTAAGTACGGCGCACCATGGGTGGTGGTGGCGTGGCGCACAATTACTGGCGCATGCCTGCTACTTTGCAGGGATGTGCCGGTAATTAAAAATCTGAACCTTAGTGTCTAGCATTACGCAGTTCTTTAAACTACACTCATGCATAATTTCACAGGCCAATGAAATGAACACAAAATCGAAAAGAAATAAGCATAAATGCAACACTACTGAGAAGGAGAGCAGTGCACCTGAAATGCACAGAAGATTTTGAAATATAATTTACCTAAAATGTAATGAGCAGCATTATTGCTCTTGGTAAAAAACAAAAATTTGCAATATAATAACACACAGAGCAGGAGAAAACAGAGTAGTAAAGAAATAGCTACTACTACTCACCAAGCCCGGGGATCTCAAGGCCAAGCAGGTCGAGCAGATCTCGTTCACGGTCCAGGACATCCGTCCAGCGGTGGGTGGCCTAGTTGTAGGTGCGCCGGACCCGAGAGTGGTGGTACATGGCCCGGCACACCTTCTCCCACCGCTTCCAACGCTCCCGGATCCCGTACCCGACACCGATCCTGCCGCCTGCCATGATGGTCCTGGGGAGGCGGCGCTGAACATAAAAAATTAGTGCGGCCACCTCCTCCGGGCTAAAGATCTCCCGGGGTACGACCTGCTCCCCCCTCAAATGCCCGCACAGGAGCCGGGCATGGGGTGCGGGATGCTTCCCGGCTCCCTTCAACATGGTCTGGGCAGAAAGGAAGCTAAATAATAGAGCAAGAAAATAAAGAGATAGATAATCTATACTACTATTATAAAGGAAGAACTTTGTACCTTTGAGGCGGGTAAACTCGGGAACCACAGCTCCAATCCACACACCCGATACATCGTTGTAATCGTGAGGGTGTGCAGATGGACCTAAGCTATATAAACTTAATAAATATACATTATTTAAAAAATTTACAAAAAATAAAAGTAGTAGCTTGGAAGAAGCGCCGGCCGCGACGTGCGTGCTGACGTGAGGAGCGTGGGGAGAAACGGCGTCCAGGAGCGCGATAAGGACCGGCGGACATGGCGCGGGGATGAGCAGTGAGGAGCGGCGGACAGGTGGTGAGGAGTGGTGGACAGGCGGTAAGGAGCGGCGCACAGGTGGGGAGGAGCGGTGAGCGGCGGATGAGGTAGGTTATTTATTTATTTATTTAGGAGCAGTGAGCGGTGGAAAAATTAAACAAAAATGACAATCGTGCACAAGAGGAAGCAACGGAGCATTACAAAAGTGAGCAAAACGGTGCATTACAGGAGGAAAAAGTTACGTGTGCAGGTTACAAAAGCATACATCGTGAGCAAGAGGAAGCAAACGGAGCATTACAAAAGTGAGCCAAACGGTGCATTACAGGAGTAAAAAGTTACGTGTGCATGTTACAAAAGCGTACAAAGTAAACATAGAGGTACGGGGAGGAGCTGTGAGCGGCGGATGAGGTAGGATATTTATTTATTTATTTAGGAGTGGTGAGCGGCGGAACAATGAAGCAGAAATGACAATCGTCAGCAAGAGGAAGCAAACGGAGCATTACAAAAGTGAGCCAAACGGTGCATTACAGGAGGAAAAAGTTACGTGTGCAGGTTACAAAAGCGTGCATCATGAGCAAGAGGAAGCAAACGGAGCATTACAAAAGTGAGCCAAACGGTGCATTACAGGAGTAAAAAGTTACGTGTGCATGTTACAAAAGCGTACAAAGTAAACATAGAGGTATAATACTGCTTTACAGGAGGAAAAAGGGACGTGTGCACGTTACAAAAGCGTACAGAGTAAGCATAGAGGTATAATACTGCAATATATGGAGGAAGGCTCCGGGGGACCCACGGACAACGTCGGGGCGGGCTGGGGCCCTGAAGCCTAATTGCTCCCGGACAACGTCGGGACGGGCTGCTAGTAAGTAAAATAGATTTAAAAAAACTTCAAACAAGCAAACGATGGCAGAGATACAGAGAGGATACCAAAAGCATGCCCAGAACCATAGCAATGAATGAGAACCAAGATGGCCGCGCCCGTTCACGACCGCGCGGGTAAGTTTGCGCGAGATTTTCCTCGCAAACACTCGCAAAAACCTTGCGAACTAACACGCCGCAAAAAAACAAATCGCATATTCGCACGAATTCGTGGCTTCCGAATCCAATCTCGCGCGTGTTCGTGCCCCGCGAATCCCACGAAATTGCAGAAAAACGAGTTTTGCAAAACTGAAAGCACTCAGCAGGTGCAAGAGTTCAAACTCATCATTAGTAACCATTCCCTGCAGTGCTTCCCGACTGGGGCCCCTCCAGAGTTCAGTTGCTAGTTGCAACAATTGTATGAACCTGCTCTGACCCTCACAGCAGGCTCATAGAATAGCTACAAGTAGGCCACAAAGGTCCTGGAAAAGAAATTGCACTGCAACAGAAAGCAAATTACTGATAAGTAAGCAGGTGCCAGACTTGGAATTTTAAAACAGTGACACATTATTAAACTAACCGCAAATTAATTCATGTCAGTTGAAGCAGGGCAGGTGTGCTTGCTTTCCCCCCCCATAATCTACAGTGATGATGAACCAGAGGGTGGCATTGATGTAACAGAGGGTGGCATGGGTGAAACAGAGAGTGGCAGTGGTGAAACAGAGGGTGCTGGGAACCTGTAATGATGAACCAGACGTAGAAACAACATAGTCGCGACCGTTGCGAGCCGACAAGTAAGTTCGCAATTGCGAACTGGTACCAAACCCTCGCGAACTGGCAGAAACCCTTGCGAACACACAAAAAAAAATCTGCAAATTCGCGAGTTCGCAAATTCGCAAAATTCGCGAACGCCAGATTCGCAAAATTCGCCCATGCTTAGTAACAATAACTTATCTGCCTGGAAATACCTGGACAACACTCTGGATGAATTTGGAGTTAAAGGGATTTGGACTACTACCATAACCCAGGAATCCTTCAAAAAAGTTGTGAATAAAACAACAGATTACCTATCATTGGTAAGTGATAAAGAGACCCTTGTTAAAAGGAAACATGCTTGGTCCATAATAAACGGCTACAAAAAAAAGAGGCCTCAGCATTATCTGGACACAGCATGGTTGTGGAGAAGTAAACATATCTTCATTAAAGCACGATTTGGAATACGGCCAGGAGAATCACATGCACTACCTTGGAAAAAACTCGAAAACAACATATCATGTCGGTTGTGCAAAGTTGGAGAGGAAAATATTATACATCTCCTGTGCATCTGTCCAGAACTAAAAAATGAAAGACTAACTTTATTAAAAAGGTTATTTAACGAAACAGCGATAAGGACTTGCAGACAAGCATTGATTCGATGTCTTTGCCCAGATGATCTACCTATTAATTCTGCTTTTGCAAAATTTTTAACAACTGCACTGAAAGAATTAGAACAATATAACATTGGTCATTATAATGACTATATTCATCACTAACTTTTAAACATATGAACTTGTTTTATCAATGTGTCTGTATAATTTTAAAGATTCACTGCTATTTAAAAAACATTTTAATGAGGTATTGTAACTCAAATGTACATAATTAATCATTCACTCTTTGTAAAGATTTTAATTAATCAATCAATAAATAACTACTGGTCAGAATTTTGGGTGGAACCCTGCAGCCCATTGTACAAGAGTGCCCTTCTGCTTGACCCAGAGAATTTGTAAAAAGTATCTGAAAAAAGATAGAACCCGTCAGATCTGCTGCTTGAAACTTAAGAAAGCAAGACGGCCCATGCTGGAAGTTTGATGTGCATTTCCTAAGGCCTGCACTCTGAAAACTGCACATTCTGCACTATCTGAAACTACAGCCTGTGGATTACCTTGCTGTGAAAGGACTAAAGAGCGGACTCCCTGCAAGCTACAGGTTAACAGGGCTCAGCTGGAACCTCACCACCAAGGATCCTAAACCTGAAGAATTATCAGTGGATGTGTAAGGGTTTTGTCCATGTGGATTGTGGGAACTGAAGTCCTCAACTTTCAAGGACAATCTTGGAGCTTCCAGACTCTTGGAGTGAGTTTGAGACACATTGGGACCCTCTGGGGAACTTTGAAGCAACTTTGGAAAAAAGCTCCATAAGGGGACCGACTCAAGTTGGCCAGCCAAGCTGCCTGCCTTCAACCACGAGTCTGCCTGCCATCCAGGTTTGCCCCGATGAAAAGCTCTGTAGGTCCTACTTCCAGAGTTTGACCGGGAGTAGTCAAAATCTGAGGCGGTAAACTCCCACCGAATCCGGACTGGTGAAGAGCATCGAGGGACCCCACAAGAAAAAGCTCCATAAAAGTTTATAAGTCGAAACGAAGAAAAGATGCCCGGGAGCAACCGCAAAAGCCAAGCTGCCTGCCTTCAAACACGTGGATCCTTGGTTTGTCCCACTGGAACGCTCTGGAGTTCGGACTTCCATAACTTTGACCAGGAGCTCGTCGCAAGGAAATCCAGCAAACCCTCACCGAAAACGGACTGGCTGAGAGTTTCGGGAGATCCCGGGAAGAAAAGCTCCAGAAAAGTTTCTAAGCCAGAAGGTTAAAACTTTGACTCTTACCTACCGCGAGGGCTTGTTGCCCATGGCTCCATCGCGGTCAGCCTAAAACTTATACTTTGACCCAGGTCTATCGCGACCAGATGTCCCGATAAGGCACTATAGGTGTCTATGTGACAGAAAGTGCTAAATCTTTTAAAATTTCATATCTCTGGTTCCCTACATTGGATGTTTGTCGTGTTGGTATCATTTTGCAAGATACAAATATTTCCTAATATTATAAATTGGTGGTAGGTTTTTATTTTGTATTGTGTCGTAATTATGTACTGAGATAGTGTTTTTAAATGCTTTAAAGACCTGTCTTTGAAGTTAAGCCTGCCTGTTTGCAACCAAGCTACCATGGGTTGAGCATAGAAATAATTTTCTAAGACCTATTCTAAACCCTATACTGTGTTGGTGGCCTTATTGCCAATGGCAGATATACATTTGCCCCTACTAATAATCTACATTCCAACAGGCACCCATTGATAGATCTGCACACAAAACCCAGAGCTAATTATATCTAAGGCTCCCTGTTTTACGTTTTTACAGATTTTTACAGATATATTCAGACAGAAAATATTTACTTTCTTGTCTGTTTTTATTTTTAAATGTGGATAACAACAGAAATTGGATTGTTTTTTGATTAATTCTTAATATTGTCTGTCATGACTGTCAGGCCAATAACTGTCCATTGATAGGTAAGGGGGCTTAAAAAGAAAGGACTTTTAGTGAAGAGGCTCTAACATAGTAGATATGAACATGCTTTATACTGAAATTTGCATTGTTTCCTAATAAGTGCATTGATTTATCTTCTGCGGGCGTTTACAGCATTGAAACCTAGTAGGCATTCAAGCATGAGTGCACATTTACTGGTTAAATAAAAGCAGAACTATACTAATTTCAGCCTAATTTTTCCACAAAACCCTAAATAAATATGGATAAATACAGATAAAATTAGCAAATCATAAACGTGGATAATAACAGACGTAAATGTCAAAAAATAAATACCATAAAACCGGGATATCAATAAAAAATGCCTTTTCAATGGATTGTGCTGCAGCTGACCACTATTCACAAAGCCAGTTCAGCCAGGTGTGAAACATATGTGCATATAAATGTGTGTGTGCATTTTTACCACACATACTGATAGTCTGTCACCACCAAAACCTCACAACATGTTTTATCCTGGATGATGTGAGACCTTATCAATCATGTTCACATGCTTCCACGACACCACATTTTTAATGTTGCACTTAGCATGACAATATGTTCTCCCATACAGATACACATGTATTGAATACACAACTCTAAGTCTTGGACTGGAGTTTGTTAGCTTGTAGTGAAATGAATAGACACATGTAAAACATGTTGATCAGAAATTAGAATTCTAGAGAAGCAACGCTTTGCTGAACAGGAAGCCCATTTTTCTGTAAAAAAAAGTGTTTTGTAATGCTCAGCTACTAATGGGAATCATTGCCTAAGAATGCTCAGGTTGTGGAATGGCATTGGCGAGGGCGGGTGTTGCAGTTTAATGGTTTCATCGTCTATATGCCATGCAAATAAAAATATTAGCTGACAAGAATGAAGGACAGAGCGAGGGTCGAACCGAGTTAACATAGATATGTATTTGTAGAAGTATGTATCTTTGTAACCTTGCTTGCCTGTGCATAGTTGTGCGTGTATATAGCAGGAGCATATGGCAGTAGTAGTGCACGGCCACAGTACCAATGGTAGGTAAATCTCCACCAGATGCAGAGCTTCCAAGGTCTCCACAAAGGAGAGCAAAGAGCCGCCAGTGTTTGTCCGGTGGCGGCGGTGACTGCCGCGGTGCAGCTGACCAACACGCTAAATCAAATCTTCTGCCAATACATTCTTCTGCTGTCCAGATAAAACGTTGGACTAAGCTGGTGAACTTTCACCCTTCACCCGGGCTCTCTAAGCCAAAGTACAGATTAAAAAAAATCAATACCCTCAATCGATAGGAAAATATTTTTAGTCTCTAACTGAACGATATGTTTTGACAAGGCCAAAGAGGTGTATGAAGAAACGGTAGAAGATAAAAGAGAGAAAATTGGGATTTTGCTTTATTGGCTGTGGTCGACTCGCAAATCACGCTCTTCCGTGACACGGGCTGGAATTATCTCACTGTAAGGAAGCGGAAAGTAAGGCTATTCATTTAGAATTGCTTGATTTATCCCCGTGTTCGAGCTCGTCCTGCTTGCTTTTCCACAGCGTCCTTCCTTCTTTGTGCCGAGTTCAAATATTCTTACAGGTGCACGACAACTCTCTAAAAACGTAGGAAACGCGAAATGAAGAAAGGAGCAAAAATGTAATTATCTACCGAAACCTATGTGCTTTTCCAAAATGATAGGTACATAAACCTTAAAATCCTTTCTCTTAACACAATTGTTTATTTCCAGCTCGAACGTTTATGAAATACAATTAGCAGAGGAGATATGAACATTTTCTTCAGAAGGCATAGGTACAGTCTGTGAACTCCCCTCTCCGGCGCTGTCCCCGCCTCCAAGTAAATATGCCCTTGTTGTTGACCTGCAATGAGCAGAATATAAATAATGGCACAAAACACGATGTTGGGAACACCCGGATAATGGGCGTAATGATTTTTCATTAACTCTAGCATCAAGCCCAGTAAATTATAAAACAATCGAGTGCATCGCCTTTCTGTTCCGAAATTCGCGGCGTATTCTAAAGGCCCACAAGGTTCTGTGAGGCTACTTCCCTTCCGTGTGGTAGCATGAGATTGCATTTGTGCATATCTCAAGGTACTGTTTATCTTTTATTTCTGCTGAAATAATGTTCTAGGCAGGGGGGGGACAAAAATGTATTTCTCTTAAGCTATGTTGGTGGTTTAATTAATTGTCTGGCGTCATTTTGTTGTGCAATTGTTCTCATTGCCAACATTGCAAAAATGTTTATTCCATATGTGTGCAATAGTCAAAGGGGAACATGGTGTATTATGACGAAATAAAGCACCGATTCATTTTTGAGTGATACTCAGGGGAACCTGCAGATTGATATAATTTCTGTATGAGCAGCTTAATTAAAATGTATGTTAGATGGGCTTCATTTTCTATCCATGGCAGACTACCAGCCTGATTCATGATCGGGCCGTTTTGCGAGGCTCAAATAGCGAATCATAAGGAATCGCTATTTGAGACTCGCAAAACGGTAATCATGTCGGAATCGCAATATTAATTGCGATTCCCACTGATTCCTTATTTGCGATTAGCTAATTGCTAATCGCAAATAAGGAATAACTCCCCATGCATTCCTATGGGCCAAAAGGCCCATAGGAATGCATGGGGAGTATTCCTTATTTGCGATTAGCAATTTGCTACTCGCAAATAAGATAGCGATTTAAAGGGTGCCAGGGGTGTCCAAAGGACACCCTGTAGCACCCCTTAAATGCAAATTGAAACAGGTGTTGCGCACACACATGTCCAAAGGACATGTGTGTGCGCAACATGCAACTTAGAAAAATGCTTTTAAAAGCATTTTTCTAAGTTTTTGCTATTTACCGAGAGGTCTGACCTCTCGGTAAATAGCGGCCCAAAATTGCATTTTCGCAATTTTCAAATGCTTCATGAATTGCATTTAAGGAATCTCAAATAGAGATTCCTTAAATGTAATTCCTCGCAATTTAGCGATTTAGCAATTACCGATTTTTGCATTTGGGATGCTGAATCCCAAATGCAAAAATCGCACTCGCAAAGGGCCGGATTCTCAGAATCCGGCCCTTTGCGAGCCGATTTAGCCTTCATGAATAAGGCTGATACAGCCTGATTCATGATCGGGCCGTTTTGCGAGGCTCAAATAGCGAATCATAAGGAATCGCTATTTGAGACTCGCAAAACGGTAATCATGTCGGAATCGCAATATTAATTGCGATTCCCACTGATTCCTTATTTGCGATTAGCTAATTGCTAATCGCAAATAAGGAATAACTCCCCATGCATTCCTATGGGCCAAAAGGCCCATAGGAATGCATGGGGAGTATTCCTTATTTGCGATTAGCAATTTGCTACTCGCAAATAAGATAGCGATTTAAAGGGTGCCAGGGGTGTCCAAAGGACACCCTGTAGCACCCCTTAAATGCAAATTGAAACAGGTGTTGCGCACACACATGTCCAAAGGACATGTGTGTGCGCAACATGCAACTTAGAAAAATGCTTTTAAAAGCATTTTTCTAAGTTTTTGCTATTTACCGAGAGGTCTGACCTCTCGGTAAATAGCGGCCCAAAATTGCATTTTCGCAATTTTCAAATGCTTCATGAATTGCATTTAAGGAATCTCAAATAGAGATTCCTTAAATGTAATTCCTCGCAATTTAGCGATTTAGCAATTACCGATTTTTGCATTTGGGATGCTGAATCCCAAATGCAAAAATCGCACTCGCAAAGGGCCGGATTCTCAGAATCCGGCCCTTTGCGAGCCGATTTAGCCTTCATGAATAAGGCTGTACATTATTTAACATTTAATATATGACTTGAATAATTGCCTCCACTTTTAAGAATTCTGAACGACCGTGCAGGTTTGTATTCAGTTGTATAATGTGTAGATGCCGTTTTGGTGAATGACGTTTGTGACAACTATTTATTCTGCTGCTCTTCTGTTGCCCAGGTACATTGTGATATATTTGGCATCTCGTTTTTCAAATTGCATTATGAATTGTTTGGTGAGATTGTTTGCAGCTGTAGCTGTTGTGACTTATTCTTTTTCACAATGAATAATAATAATAATAATAATATATTCAATGGCACAATTGAAGGCTTGTCATTTAACAAATATCACTGCACAACAGCCACATTTATGAATGGTCTTTAATTGTAACACTCTATTGTAATCACATTGCGACTATGGGTAGCAGACAGTGTGTTTTATTTTTTCGATGTTTTTTTGTGGTACATGCTTTAAATACATTTTTAAAAAATCCATCAGCTTGACTAAGCCAGAACTATTGTTTTCTCTTCTCACACTCACAAACACATATAGCTAATATGCCTTCCTTATGCTACATAATCATTCTATCACATTCATTGCACTCTATTAGGTACTTCCTGTTGATGGCAACACAAATTCCCCATTATGCCACAAGTTCAAGCCTGATGCATCTTATTGGTTCTATAATAAGCAAAAGGAAATTTGTTTTGTTGACATTTCTTATTCCGTAGTGTCTAGCACAAAATAAGCTTTCGGTCAGTCATATAAGTCACCCCTAAGGTCTGCCATAAGTGCCCCAAGGCTAAGGTGCCTTGTTATAAAATGCAGAGACATTATAAAATATGTTTTATTTGCCCTGGTGAGTGAAAAACAGTCAAAGTAGATTTTACGCATTGTAGTGCTGCTAGCTCCATAGGCTAACATAGGCAGGCTTTATTAATCTTTGATGAAGTCTAACTTTTGGGACAAGTGAGTTAGCAACATAACGTAAAATATCAAGGAATAGTTACAATAAATCCAACAACGTTCCAAGGTCAGGTTTGTTATAACTATTGCATGAAAGGAGTTTTAGTGCTTGCTTTCCTGAAGTTACCTAAATCAGCCCTTAAGTGGCCTCTTCTGATGGACCAAGGGAGAAACTCAGATGTTGCAGGTCCCAGGCCAGTCCCCACTTAATCCCCAACCAGATGTGAGCACCTCTAATTATATTTGGAGAGGAGCTGGAAAGGGAGTGTAAGGAAAAGTTAGTCACAGCTGTGGGCTGGATTACCTAGATCTGAACTACAAGGAGAGATTTTCTCTATTTAGATTTTGCTAAAATGTGCATTCTGGGAGAAAAATATGCTACACTTCTCAATACGTTGTCATGGCAGAGGGTGGCAACTTGAACCGTAATGATTGGGGTTCCACCCCTCTTGCCAGCTAAAAATGGGGAATAAATAGGCATGACCTCAGATCCCTGCCTGAAAACATCTGGAGAAGAAGGACTGTCCTGCTGCACTCCAAATGCTCCACAACAGAAGGTCTTTACCTGTCCTATGATATAAAGGAGTGAGCTCCATGAACAGCAGAGGTAGAAAAATGCTGGAAGAAGCCACTTGCAACATCCACTTCAAGGACAACACCAGCTACACCTGGATTTTCATTGGATTGACCAGGTGCATTGTGGGAGTTAGAGTCCCAGACCTCGAAAGGAAAACCAGAGCTTCTGAAACCTTGGCTGGAGATGTAGACCCTTTCTGTCCCTAAAAGAACCTTTAAGAACAAGATCTAAAAGTTTGGGAACATTTTGCCAACTTTAGTGAAAAAGCTCCATGAGAAGTCCAGCATTGACAACGATAGTCAAGCCGGTACCGTCGAACCGTATCTTGGTCTGACTGCGCAGGTTTGCCCTGCTGTAAGGTCTGGAGCTCCTCGCTTCGAACCACAAAGACAAAGGCCTCCAGGACTCACTAAGGCAGCTCTCTGCAGCAGGCTGGCACCAGTGAATTGAAATCTCGATACGAGGATCCGATAGCTCTACGTCGAGAGAAAAAGCTCTAAAAAAGTGACCAAGTCAGAAGGTAAAACTTGATCAGGCCCAACCACTCCTCTTATCTGACCCGTGCTCCATCGCAGCCGGTCTGGAACTTTGACTTTGCCCCGGTCCAGTGTGACCAGGTAGCTGTGGTTGGTGTTTCACACTTTTTTGTGCAAGAAAGCAATTTTTTTTATTTCAAATTTAAAACATTCATATTCCTGGTTCCCTACATTATATTTTTATTGTTTTTTATGTCATTGTAAAGATAAGATTAGTCTCCAATTAAATAAATTGGTGTTGGATTTTTATTTTGTTTATCTTTTACTTATTTAAAGTTTTACTGATATTAAATGCTTTACAAACCTATCTCCTAAATTAAGCCTGACTGCTCTTCAGCCAATTCACCAAGGGTTGAGCAAGGATTAATTTATTGAGACTTGACTGGTCTTTATTTGTGATTGTGGTGTTATTACTAGCTATAGGAGGCTCCCTGCACATACTAATAAATAACCTTCCAACAGCAGAATTTCATCCTTATGCCAAGGAAAATCTGGTGAAATATGCATTGCTACAAGTGCCTTTAAATGAAGGTAAACATCTGGGGATCGATGCAAAAACACCTATTACCATGGTTATTCAAGGTTCCTCAGAGTAATTGGAGGGCAGTTTCGCACATAGTAATTACCATAGTCCACGGTGCCAATACTGTCATTGGAAGTTTTACCAATCCATGCAATGAGCAAAAAACATAATTATTCAGAAACATTTTTACCGTTACCTCAGCAAACATGTACCATACTTTGTCGCAAATGGCACGATTTGCACTTGGCAACCTTGAAGTGAAAAACTCAGCAAACTATGTGAATTTGCAAAGTGTCCATAAGTCACCACGATACTACCAACTAAAACTTTGTAACTCTGCCAATCCATACAGACTATGGGGCCTTTTGCATGGGTATATTACACAATCAAGTTTTGTAATTTTGGAACTTTGGAAGGTGAGAATGTGTGTACACACTGGTGTTTTTTAATGCATGAAATTCATTTCAGTCATAGCAATTGCGTGAATATGGATTTTTATGTAAGGACCATCGCATGCCGTATAAGTTTAAGAGTTGTCTCTGGCTACTCACAAATATCAGACCAATGTGATTGTCTGTAGTTATCTACGTGTTCACTCTACTATAAATACATTTTATGGTTTGTAGATAAGGTTCCCACAGATATGGAAGAAACCTGGTGTGGACAAAGTGTCAATCAGGTATTGTATGTGTGTTAATTGAATGCTGCGTTTAAGGAAGTATCATAGGGATACTGTTGGGTTCAATACAGGCCTGAACAAAGGCCAGGAGTCCAGTTGGGGCCACAATAGGGCTGAAATATGTCGACCTAGTGGACAATTAGCACTATAACAGGGCTATTTTTGTCCTATATATCATGCTTTTAATCATCCCTCCATCACCAATGATTAAAGAATGTAGAAATAGCTGGCAGATGGTAGAGATTTTTACATGAAACTCCCCCTCTTTCCTTTTTTTCTTTTTCACCTTAGTTTCCTACTAATAGTCGTACTACAGCCCATATTATGGGCTTGTTTGCAATTATAGGATTCTTTGGCAAACGTGAGATGGCCAATGATGAAGCCTGACACCTGGGAGTTCTGCGAGACCATCCTGTATATTTTTTAGCACACTCTAGTGCTGGTTCAAAATATTGGATTCTGGTAGTAGCCTGAGCAATCCCTCATTGAAGGTAAACCTACATAGTAAGGTGGTATGAAGCCACAAGAAGTGGACTTGATGACCCGTTCGTTTTTTGGTGGAAACAATATTGTAAAGGGAGAGTACGAACGCTGGTCCCTTGCCACTCAGAGGGCAAAAACTCGCTTCCACTCCCTCCGACCCACCAAGGATTGGGTCACGTGTGATATACAGTTGAGAGCGTCATCTTGCCGCAAGGAGATAAATTAGCAAAAAACAGTTATTGTGGAACAAATAACTATATTCACAAAAAACAGCAATTAAGATAAGAATACGCATGGAACAGACAAACTTAAACCTTCTGTAAAATGTCGGAAACAAATGAATTAGCATTTGATGATGAAACCGTTGCAACCATCTTATTGGCTCCATCACTTTTGGGAGACCTGAATGTAGCACGAGCCCTAGCACAGGTCAGTGATTGGGAGTTATTGACACAACTAAAATGGAACCAGATAAAAACGGCACTACACAGCGCTAGGATGACTGAGTATCTCAGGGCAAAGGCAGCACCACAGGGGCTACTTGTAACAAACGAACCTCGTATCTTCCTTGATGACAATATATTCTGGAAGGAATGGTCCTCTGTGGCATGCAAGTATACTAGGGACAGGCTTGTGTTGATTCTCAACATAGCCAAAAGAATATCATGTGAGATGCTCATCCAAATTCAAACAAGCAAAAACAATCTAAAAACTACAGTCCTCATTGATACCTTTAAGAAAAATTTAGAAGAAATCAACAATGATCTGACACGACAAAGGGAATTCCTAACATAATCCAAAATCACAACGCTGCAAATGGATATTAAGAAATTTAGTCACAAAGCAACATTTCCCTATGTCACAGATGAGCATTACTCTAAAAGCTGAATGGAAATACCATCAAAAAGAAGCTACGGAAGAAGGTACACACTGCAGAATTGGTCATTTAGGTCTGGTAGGAGTGGTGGATACAGCTGCGATGAAGATGGTCGGGCCCACAAAACCAAATGCTAACACCACAAATGAGCCCACCAAAGCCAGGATTCCAATGGGATTCTTGCCACAACCATACCCACAGTACTCTCAAGAATTCCCCTTCCAGTACTGCCACCATTTTTTGGAGAGAGGCCGCGCTCGAGGAAGAGGACGACAGAGACAACAAGGAACACAAAGTGTACATTGGATGGATCCCAAAATACGAGTCACAAGGGGCAT
This sequence comes from Lissotriton vulgaris, assembly GCF_964263255.1. Classification (NCBI taxonomy): domain Eukaryota; kingdom Metazoa; phylum Chordata; class Amphibia; order Caudata; family Salamandridae; genus Lissotriton; species Lissotriton vulgaris. Next base: position 2,081,653,082 of record NC_141687.1, read on the forward strand.
GTCCAAAGACAGCAACCAGCCAGGCTCAGGCAGGAAGAACCAGTAATGGGGACTTACACAGAAGAGGAGATACAACATGACAACTCCTTGGTTGTCAACCTCAGCAAACTACCATAGAATGAAACAGAACTAGATGTCCTGACTAATGGACTGGGGTTCGGACCTACCCCCAAAATGGACAGATTCCAACTGAGAAAAGAACTATCGGAGGTCTTCAGAAAAATAAGACTTTTGTTGGTGACACACCTGAAGAAGACACAAGAGCCAGAAAAAATATGGGCTTGAGGGTTAAATCTACTTTTTACCCCCAACATAGGCTATACCTGCGGCAATATTAACCTTTGCAGAGGCAGTTACCAGAGAAATAGATGTTATGAATGATAACATAGGCTTTAACAACATGTCTACAAAGGAAAGAAAAACCTTGGCTGAGCTGGATAAGAGACATGATATCATAAGAAAACCAGCAGACAAAGGGGAGAGCCCTGGTGGTCCTCACAACAGAAGTATATGACACAGAATGCAAGAGACTGCTTCAGACAGAGCCAGCAATGGGATCCTAGCGGTAGACCCGACCCCGCCTAACCAATGAGATCAAATCAATGACATAGGAAGCACTCAGCATAGGTTGGATTACAACACAAGAGGCTAGATTCCTTGTACCAGAGAACCCAAGAATGTCCAGATTCTATATACTGCCAAAACTCCATAAAAATAACGTACCACCCCCAGGCCACCCGATTGTATAAGGGATTAACTCTATCCAGGAACCATTATCACAATTTTGTGACTGGTTACTCTGCCCACTAATAAAAACTATGCCCTCATACCTAAAAGATACAAAGGAAGTATTATGCCTCCTCAAACTTCTACAAATACCACCACTGGATTTGTGCTCCCAACAGTAAGGCCAAGCCACTGACCAATATTGAACTAAAAAACTGCCAATACTGTTACATCAATTCCTTTTATGTTAACATCGTCATATTGGAATTCAGCAGAACATGGGACTAAGACTTATAATTCAGTGTGAATAAATCTATTTGTTTTATTTATATTCCTCAACACATTACTTTAATTTCACCAAATTTTATTTTAAACATCTACATCACAATACAAAAAAATTCTTACATTTAATAAAACAATCAGCATAGTCAATCCATACACACTATCACTCTCCCTGGTCAAACATTCAAACACTTCACTCTCACAATCACAGCACCCAATATTTATTTACAAGACATTTCTGGTTTCACTTTTTATAATCTTTACAAAAACCATAGCAATCAATTTAAACAATTGTGGGGCATATTACCAACAACTAGCGATAATCACCGCTATGTTGGTTTAGCGGCGATATTTTAATCGCCGAGCTGCGGCGATTTGTATCGCTTAGGAACCTTGCTATTATCAAGGTTTATCTCCTAAGCGATAAAAATCGGCCAAAATGCATGAATATCGCTGAAAAGTCAGCGATATTCATGCATTACCGAGCTAATGCTCTTAGCCATGTTATCCACCTACTATTGGATAACATGGCTAAGAACTGCTCAGGGGCAGGTTTTAGCTTTTGGAGATATTCGCGCTTAGCACGAATATCTCCAAAAGTTGGTAATAGGAGATAGCGATGTTAGCGACTGTTTCCAGTTGCTAACATCTTGGCACACCCCCTTTGCATGTCATTAGTGATAAATATCACTGACATGCAAAGCGGGGCCCAAGATGGTCGCTATCTCCTACTAGCTGTCGCTAACTGGTGCTAGCGACAGCTAGGTAATAGGGAGATAATTTTATCTCTGCTTTCTTGGCTTTTAAAGCCAAAAAAGCGGAGATAAACCCCCTTGATAATATGCCCCCGTATTCTCTATTTCCATAATTTGAAGCAATATTTTTGGGATTTCACGTTCTTATGGCTCAACACAAAATGGTCTACGCGTTTCAAACTGCTATTTGATGTGGAGTTCTCATCAGGACCCAAAAGCTCTTACAATGAGACCCTGACATTACATACCCGACGTTAAACATTCAAACACACCCATACACGGTCTTCAAATTCACCAAATGATGCAGGTGAATTGTTTTATTTCAAATGTCTCCTTTCGATAATCAGTTCACGCGAATGCTCGGAGCCCACCTTTGAGCGCCGCTTTATGGACAGACCGATTAGAACGCCAAGGAAAGACACACCGTTCTAACCGGTCCGTCCAAGAAGCGGTGCTCAGAGGTGGGCCCGAGAGTTCGCGTGAACTGATTATTGAAAGGAGACATTGGAAATACAACCTCAGACATTGCTTTGGGCTTTTACAGTAAAAGGTAATAGACTTCCCCCTAGTTCTTATTGTTACCTTTGAGGGATTTAACAATATTAGTCTGACTTATTACAGACATGTCCTTATTAGCTGAGTCACACTCAGGAAATATAAAAAAAACGTGTGTCATTCATCCTCAAAATAAAATCACTTTCATGTTTTAGGTTTAATTTTATTTTTCTTACAATTTAAACTATGTACATAGGAACAGCCAGTATCCAACGTACTTCGTGCAACCAAGAGCGCAGAGAATTCATTGCCCCGCTACACTTCCAATGATTCTCTTCCGGGCACGGGCCGATGACATCTCTACCTGCGCGTCAACCAGTTTAAGAGTGAGCCGCACAGAAGGAATGACACAGTCGGGAGGAGGACAGGCATACACATTAGGTTCCCAGAAAAGGGAGTACCTTGAATGCTCACCTCCGGATGCTGGACTAAACGACCATCCAATATGTTTTTCAATATTATATTGATTTAGAGTGACTAGAGGAATCCCTCACCTACCCCTCCATGAGGTATTTTTACTAAACAGTGAGGGCAAGATCCAATATTGGAAACTATTGATACTGAGGATATGGATGCTCAGACGGGGGCCTTGCGGCTATATTACACAATAACTTTTTGTAATTTTTTGTAACTTTGAAAGGGGAGAATGTGTGTACACACGGGTGTTTTTTAATGCGTGTAATTAATTTCAGTCATAGCAAGCGCGGGATTACAGATTGTTATGTAAGGACCATTGCATGCGGAATATGTTTAAGAGTTGTCTCTGGCTACTCACAAAGATCAGACCACTGTGATTGTCTGTACTTTTGTATGAGTTCACTGTGCTATAAATATGTTTTATATAGATAAGGTTCCCACACAAATGGAAGAAACGCGGTTTGAACAAAGTGTCAAGCAGGTATCGTATGCGTGTTCATTGAATGCTGCTTGTAAGGAAGTATCATAGGAACACTGCTGGGTTCAGTACGGTCATGAAGAAAGCCCAGGACCCCAGTTGGGGCCACAATAGGGCTGAACCTGTCAACCTACTGGCCAATTAGCACCATAACAGGGCTATAACTGTCCTATATCTCGGGCTTTCAATCATCCCTCCATCACCAATGAATAAAGATTCTAGAAATAACTGGCAGATGGTAGAGATTTTTACTTGAAACCCCCATTTTTCCTTTTTCTCTTTTTCACCTGGGTTTAATACTAACAGTGGTACAACAACCCATGATACAAGCTTATTAGCAATTAGAGGATTATTTGGTGAACGTAGGATGGCGAATGATGAAGCCTGACACCTGGGAGGTGAGTGAGGCCATGCTGTAAACTTTAAGCACACTCTGGTGCTGATCAAATATATTGGATTCTGGTAGTCGTCTGAGCAATCCCTCGAGTAAAGTGGTTTGAAGCCACAAGAAGTGGACTTGATGACTGAAGGGCCCGTTCTGTTTTTTGTTGGAAACGATTTTGTAAAGGGAGAGTAGGAACGTTGGTCCCTTGCCCCCAAGAGGGCAAAAACTCGCTCCCACTCCCTCAGACCCATCAAGGCCTTGGCGGACTGTGGCAACTGGTGATGCATCTCAAGACGCTTGGGAAATGCCGAATTACTGCAACTCGCAGCGTATTGCCAGGCCAGAAAACTGGGTAATGACTGCATCGCGATGCCTCTGCTTACTTAGGTGAAGGTATTCCGGCACGCTACTAGGATTGTTGGTTGGGTGAAGGTCAGAAAATCCAGCCGCCTGACACTACAAGATCCACAAGTCTAAGGGTGCTGCAGTCACCGCCCACTGGGGCAAGGACTTCTACATGTGTTGCTGCAGCCAGTGGACTCGGGCAGCGAGTCTGAAAATCTTCCCTTTAAAGGTGGAAGGAGTGTCTCTACGAATCTTAGTGAGTCGCTCCGTTTCTTGAAGCGGACAGTGCATTGAAAAGAGCAAAGGCATCTGAGGAAGGCACAGAGTGATGACATGCAAAATGCAGTTTGTTTTCTGAAATTATAGGAGGTTGAATTCAGCTTACCTGTGTGGGCTCCCGTCTTTCCTAAAGGAGAGGATTGTTTGGTTTGGATATATATATATATATATATATATATAGTTCTAGCCACACATAATCACCCTGCCCGGACAATGATGATGAGTAGACCCGTTTTCTGGTGCCATTATTTCAGTGCTTTATTGTGCAAAAAAATGCTCGCCCAGCAAATCCGCCATGATGCTTTTCACCTCTTCCCAGAAGCTTGATCATATGACGTGTTGCTAACACAAAAGAGGGTACTTGAAGTGCAAACATGCGCGAAAAGTGGTAATGCTCAGTGCAATCAATACATGGAAACTGAAGAAATACTTCTGAATATTGTTTCATGATTAAATACCTGACATACAGGAAGATGCATCAAGCATTTTTGCGAGCGCAAACGGTGCAAATCGCAAAATTCGTCCGTTTGCGCCCGCAAAAATGGCATTTGAGATGCATCAAGGGTTCATGCACTCGCAATTTAAGAATTCGCAAATAAATAATAAAAGTTTGCATTTAAGGAATCACAATTTGTGATTCCTTAAATGCAGTGCATGAACCATTCCAAGATTGCAAATTCGCAATCTGGGGCCGCTATTTACCGCGAAGTCAAACTACATGGTAAATATGTGATAGCCCTGATGTGCTGCAGAATCCGTTTGTAGGCGGGCAGTCGCGTACTACCCACATACCGCAACTTACACGGACACTGCAGCACATAAACTGCATAATCAGTTTTACAGGTTAATCTCTTTTTCATGGGCACAGGTTCACTTTTAAATGGGACTGTGAAGTGAGTCTTGTTGCAGCCATAATAGCAAGCTTTGCATGTTGGACATTTTTCTAATCCCTTACTTAGGGCCATCCATGTACTTGGCATGGACACCTCAGGGCAATTGCTCATCAACACACTTCCCATAGACGGAGACTTTCTAAAAGTTAGTTGAGGCTTGCTGGCAACTAAACTACCTTTGACAGGATCTCCTCTTACTAGATTCCAATTTTTATAAAAAAATCTTCCTGATATCCGTATGTTGCCTATTGTATGTCAGGATGATTCTAGATTGGATCTTTGATCCAACAGTGTCCGCTTTAGCCACCCTTGGTTTAGAAATTAGGGATTGTTCTCTTGTTATGGCTCTCGTGCGTTCTATTGCTCTATTCAGGACCTCCTCCGAGTATCCTCTCTCCAAGAACCCCAATTTGCTTGCTTCCTGTGCCTTAACACATTCTAAATCAGAACTACAGATCCTTCTGATACGCAGCATCTCCCAAAGGGGATACTGCGTATCAGATAGTGCGGATGTAGACTGGCCGCATGCAGCACAGTATTGCCTGCAGTTGGCTTTCTATGTAGTTTGGTAGCTAAGCTGGTATTATCCACATACACATCTGTATCAAGAAAGGAGATGGATTTTGCATGAATTGTAGGAGTTAACTGTAAATTCAGATTGTTGTCATTCAATTCATCAAAAAAAGTGTGCACATTACTTAATGTACATTTCCAAACCATAAATAAATCATATATATACCTCAGGTATAATAATACATGATCCTTCATCACAGCTTGATGCTTCACCATGAGGACCTGCTCCTCCCACAGTCCCATGTGCAAACATGCGAAACTGGGGGAGAAGCAGGCCCCCATAGCTACACCCCTTATTTGCTGGAATACCTGGTTGTTAAAAAGGAAACAATTCTACTCTAAACAGATTTGTATCATTGTTAAAAGCATTCTATTGTGGGATGAAAAATTCATGGGCGTTTGTTCAAGTAATGTTCCATGCTTTCAGTCTGTCACAGTGTCTGATTGAAGTATATGATGATGACACTTCTAAGGTAAATAACAAACACTCTGGATTCCAAGTGACGTCCTCTATTTTACGAATGAAATCTGTGGTGTCCTGTACATACGAGGATAACCCTTTAACCCAGTCCTTTAAAAAATAGTCTATGTACTTTGAGATATTTTCTGTGGAGCTATTTATAGCAGAGATTATCGGCCTTCAGGTGGAGAATCAATACTTTTATGAACTTTGGGTATCAAATAGAAAGTTGGGATTACTGGATGTTCTTTCTTGAGGAAGCGAAACTCCTCATCTGAAATTAGGTTGCCACTCCTCCATGCCATCAATTTAGAGTTCTGATCGTTCCATGCTGTTTCTATTGCCAGGAAGTAACTTTTCGTGTAACATACAGAATCATCTAATTGCGACTCTGCTTCCTTGATGTACATTTGGTGTGGCCATAGAACGATGTTTCCGCCTTTATCGGCCTGACTGACAATGATGTTCTGGTCAGATTCAAGCTTCTTAATCATCTGTTTATAGCATTGATTATGTTTGTTGATTGCGAAATGTTTTTTGTTTGTGGCAATATACAATTTTTTCAGATCTTTAGTAATTAACTCCTGGTATGCATCTAGATTGTCATGTGTCATGACCGGCTGGAAAACCGATTTGGGTTTGAAGGGGGTCCTACACACCCCGTGGTCTTTCACCGATATTGTTGTTGTCATATCCATAGATGTATTTTGTTCATTTTGTAATGATCAAATGTCCTCGAACATTGAGCGGTCTCCTGCAGATAACAAAGATGAGCTATTAGGAATTTCACTTCGAGTCTATCTGTTGGGTTGTAACAGATACAATTTATTGAGTTTTAATTTTCTCACAAACCTGTATGTGTCCGTACGCTTATCTACATAATTGAAGTTGCATGGTGGACAGTATGTTAATCCTAAGCCTAGGATTGCTTCATCGTTTTTTGTCAGCTTAGTGTCCGTGCGATTAATTACTGAGCTAGGGCAGACGTTTGGACTGGGGTACAATTTTGTCTTTTCCATCTTCTCCTTGTCGATTTTTTCTTGCTGTTTTGTTTTTCTTTTGTGGCATTTGCGTCTTTGATTCCGCTTGTAATTGGCCCTTTGCTGTTGGGTTGGCCGCCTGTTTGTGCTCGAGGTCTCAATGTGTCCCGGCGGACTTGGCAAAGACAACTCACTTCTTGTGCCAAGGACAACTTTGTAAACCCCACCTTCTGTGCACTTACAGAGTCCCCTTCAGGGTGACTTTCGTCAGCAGAACTCAACTCTGTAGAGGAAGCCGAAATAGAGATTTCATCATTTGCATCTTGTCGTTCTCTCCCTACTCTTGCTTTCACATTGTCATATCTGCGGGCAAAGGTGAAGACCTCTCCATCCGATCCCGCTCAAATTTAAACACCTTTCCCTTCTTGATTATTTCTTCGTCCTTTCCCAACCTGATCATCATATCTCCTCTCATCTTAGTCATCTATTCATTAATTTCCATTTTGGCAATCTCGGCTTCCAATTGGTCAATTTCCGATTGAATTTTGATGCGGTCGCTTTCCGCATATTTGACCAAGATAGCCATTAGTCTGCTCAAAGATTCCAAATTAGATTCTGCCCCTTCGGCCAACATGGCCATGTCAGGATTTTCGTAACTGGGTGCCAAGGTTATGCGGAGACCCCTCCGTACTCTTCCCACTTGTAAATAGCGGGACAATGATTTGTTCTCCCACCACTTAGCTTGTTCCTTGCGCATGAGTTTTTCTAATCTTCTAAACATCTCTCTTGCTGTAGGATTGCCGGCGGCCACTGCAGTGTGTCCAGAGGTAGTCGGTTCCCCCGCCAGGGAGTCAACAAACAATGATTCGGCCGCCTCCTCCCTGTGCCGCAACACGTCTGCGGACATGCTTGCTGTTTTGTTTTTGCTAAATTGCACACAGCACTGAAAACCAGAAACTGGCGTTTAACAAGTATCCACGCTTAATCCGGGCACACTCCCCACTGGAACTTCTGTACTCTTACCTGCACTGGGCTATCAGTCTTCCTTCCGATCAGCCGATTCAGTTGGTGCTGACTCCGTTAATCCAGGCAGAACCATCCACAGCTTCCAGGGGCTTTTCGCGGCTTGCTCCACGCCGGAGTCTTGTAACACTGGTTCCGGGTTACAGAACTAACAGCTTCCTGCCGTCAAGCCCATGACCGGGGCAAGGGTTCTACTCGTACCACTGAAGCCTCTTGGTAAGTCAAAATAGAACAGTTCTCACCACACACAAATCACCCTACCCGGGCAATGACGAAGAGTGGACCCGTTTTCTGGTGCCGTTATTTCAGTGCTTTATTGTGCAAAAAAATGCTCGCCCAGCAAATCCGTCATCACACGTTTCGCCTCTTCTCAGAAGCTTGATCACATGATGTGTTGCTAACACAAAAGAGGGTACTTAAAGTGCAAAAATGCAGGAAAAGTGGCAATGCTCAGTGCAATCAATACATGGAAACTGAAGAAATACTTCTGAATATTAAATACCAGACATAGGGGCCGATTAGGATGGAGGATTTTCCGCCTCCTCCGGGCCGGCGGAAGCCACCTCCGGCCCGGAGGAGGCGGAAAATCCTCTGCGGACTCACCAAAGACCCACCGCCGCATTACGATGGCTGGTGGGTCTTGGTTTCTGTCCGCTGCTTTTCCGCCGCGGTCGGATTACAACCGCGGCGGGAAAAGCTCTCATTTGGCTGGCAGTGTCTATCAGACACCGCCAGCCAAATTAGGAAGCATTAGTAAACATGCTTTTCCGCGGCGGTTTTTCCGCCGTGGAAAAGCATGTGTAATTTTGATTTTGGGGGCCCGTTGCGGGCCCCCAGGGTGTTGGCGGGTGGGGGGTGCACATGGGGGGTACCTATGGTACCCCCCAGCATTTACATGCACAATGCGGCAGGCACCGCGCGGTGCCTGCCGCTTTGTGCATGTAAATGTAAAACATGCACTTTTAACATTGCCGCGGGTGCTGCTTGAAGCAGCACCCGCCGCAATGTTAAATATCCAGGATGTGACCGCCAGGGTGGCGGTCACATCCTAATCGCACATGAGGGAACGCCGCAGCCCCTGCGGACGTTCCCTCATACTCTGGGGTCGCGGACGGACTCAAGTCCGTCCGCGATCCTAATCGACCCCAGTGTGTCTAAAATCAATGATCACACAGAGTATAACAATTATAAAACCACACTATAAATACATCATTAATAAATATATAAATATATATAAATATATAAATATAGATATAAATATATTGTAATTCTTCATAAATGTTTAGTAAATTCATCAAGTTTCCACTGAAAATAAAGCCCATTTACAAGCCCCTATCACCACAAGAACGTCACTTTTTTTGACGTTCCTATGGCGATATGGGCTTTGCCTTATTTACAAGGCAGTGTTCAGCCACTTTAGGTGGCTTAACACTGCCTTGTAAATAAGCGTGAAATGGGTGGGCAATGGGTGTTGCTGTGGGTGTTTTACCGCAATTCCCACTGATTTTGATGCTTCCCCATATATACAAGAGTGGCTTAAATACCCTGCAGTACCAAAATTAAGACCATGGAAAACCTAATCCTAACAGGATGCAACTAGGAGAAATGCTTTTATTTATCCTAATTTTTGCTGTTTTTATGTGTGCTGTATTGCGCAGCACACATAGAAACAGCAAAATGCCATGCAAGATTGTTTATGTGCAGGAAGGTGTCCCTTCCTGTACATAAACAATCATTTTAAAAATGCCGAGTTGAAGCTTCTATCTGTGCTGCACAAAGCAGCACACATAGAAGTTACAAATCGCCATTTAAAATTGTTTGTGTGCAGGAAGGGACACAAACAATCACTCCCCCCAGCACAGGCACCCTTGCATTAGTCTATGATGCTTGAGGGCCTGCATTGGCACTGGGAAGCTGAAACTAGCACCAGAGCAGGGAGAAATGCAAGGCTTCACTGTATTGTTGTAAATACGGTGCAGCCCTGCATTTCAGAAGTGGTGAAGCGCAACGTTAAGCCAAGAAGGCTAACGCCACGCTCCGTCACTTTTTTGTAAATATGCCCCTATGTTGCTAATCTCTCTCCACCAAGATTACTCTCCGTCCCTTCAAAATTGATGAGAATTAATTCCACTGCATTGTTTCTAGATGTTTGTAAAATGAATCCACATATACACGTAAAGGCTCGTCAAAATGATGCAATAATTTCTCGGCTCCTTTTAGTTGGCATTAATGATATATCCATAAAGATTGAATAAAGATTGAATTCACATAGAAAATAACTAATTTACGATAATCCTAACACTTGCTCTAACTTTGAAAGAAATAGCCAGACAAATTAACTTAGCAATACAATTCCTTTGAAATGAATGGTGGATCCAAGAAATCATTAATTGCTTATGTTCTTCTTTTAGCCAAGTATCCAATGTCTGTCGTACCTGCAGAAAAAGACTAGGTTCGATTTTGTTGTCTGCCACGCAGGGACAGTGACGTCTACTCTTCCACTCTGTTGTGTCTGAGCATGACAGGAGACACAGCCTTGTCCACTGTCAGGTTTCTCATGTCTCTTTTCATTTTAGGACAGACTGTTCAGCGTCTGCTGATTACGGGATATGACTGCTAGCCAGGTAAAACAATAGCACATCCCTACTAGGGATTAATATCACATTATAGAAGGAAAATAGGTTTAGTGCACAAAACATGAATGTAAAGCGCAGACACCTTTTTTCACTAATTGACACATTTCATATTTCGTTAGGTTTATTTATTCTTAGAGAGGTGTTTGGAAAATGCGGGCATCCGTCTATCAAAACAAGCATTTGCTTTAATAAACTAGCATTAGCAAATCCAGTAGGTCTGCGGTTTATTAAGTAAAATTACTTCTTCAATGATTGACAATTTTGTGTGTGTGTTGCAGTAGGGATGGGTGATAGCAAGAATGAATCAGTGCACAGATGATTGAATGTTTAGATGACTACATGAATGGAAGCAAGAGTTAGTGAATAGGTTTATGAATGGCACAGTGGGCATATGAAATAAAAAATTTAAAATTCAGTTTGTGATTGACAGGGCAATAGCACTCTCTCTGTATTACAGGGGGTATCTCTTCATCTAAGATTACTCTGTAATCATATTCATGTGAGAAGGTTTTTCCAAGAGATTGCACCACTGAAGATCGACATCAACAATATCATGTCATACTAATATCAAGGATAGAATATCGAGGGACACAATTATGAAAAATTCGCTTTTATAAGGAAGTACGATAAGTTCTTGATATGATAATTGACCGTAAGATCTTCAGATGGCTCCTCATCTACACCAGACAGACTGTCACTCAAGCCCTAGTAACTAGCCACCTGGGCGACAGCAACATTCTCTATGTAGGAATCCCCGCACTCCTCCTGAAGAGGTTCCAGACCATACAGACCTTGGCAGCCAGACTCATCCTAAACCTCCCAAAAGAAACCCACATGTCCCCTCAACTCAGGAAGCTCCACTGGCTACCCATCCAGAAGAGAAGTAATTTCAAGATTCAATCCAAGCCTACAAGGCCCTTCACAATCAAGGACATGCATACATCAACCACAAACTGAACTTCCGACAACCACCAGAGACCTCCACTCCACCTCCCTCTTCCTCGCACACACCCCACATCCACCTGAGCAATAGTGGAGGACGATCCTTCTCCTACCTCACCACCAGGTCCTGGAACGGCATCAACCTCCGAACCGCCCCTCCCTGCGCAATTCAGGAAAGGACTCAAGACCTGGATGTTCCAAAGATCACTGCCAAAGCAGCACAGCTCCCTGCACCTGGATACCCTCCCAGGTGATTAGCAGTACTTTATAAGTACTGACTGATTGATGGATTTACCATTACTAACTCCACAAATATGTACATTGAACATATATGTACCACGTAGGTACATATACGTGGAGCTAGGATAGAAAATATAGAATTACCTGTCAATTTTCTATTTTTTATATTCTGTCTTGATATTCTGTCCCATCTAACTGTTGATTCGATTTTCAGGGCGGCCACCCTACAAGAGAGGATAGTCCCTTTAATAATCCATTGAGAGGGCTGCATGTTTCCGAAAGATAAACCGAATACATTTATGTCTTTGCCTCATCGGTATGTGTATCCAGAGGCTACAAATGCTAAAAAAAAATCCTATAGAACACCAAACAACATATCATGCTGCCAATACTGAAGCAGCAAACAGAAAATTATAGAAAACATGTTTACTCATTATAAAATCAGTATACCATCAATTAAACCAGGGTTTTTGTTTCACTGTATTGCCTTTTTAAGCTAGAAAGAACTTCAGAAAATGCGCACATCCTCTAAATGCCATGGGCTGATTCAATCAAAACTCGAACTGCCCATGGAGCGGGTGACAGAAGATGTATCAAGTCAATGCATCTTACTGTAAGTTACATACTGTGTATTAAGCATTGTAGGGACATGAGATCCTGCCAAACAGTCACAAGTGTTTGTGTTCAGATGTAAAAAACGGATTCATAGCCACACTGCAAAAAATAACATGTTTGAGTTTTGTTGGTGTGCTGATGGCATTGATCATGTACTCCTACGCTGACGACACTCAGCTAGCGGTTACTATCAGCGGGGATGCGGAACGGGATGCCCCCAGGTTTCAGAGTGGACTGAGGGCAGTGGCCGGTTGGATGACTGCCAACTGTCTCCAACTCAACGTAAAAAAGACTGAGATCATGATTGTCGGTAAGAAAGCGGATCTTTGGGGGGACAGATGTTGGCCTCCGGAATTTGGGCCGCTCCCGACTCCGGTCACGGAATTAAGAAACTTGGGAGTCTGGCTGGACTCCACTCTCAGCTTTGTTGGCCACACAAAGAGAACTGCGGCAGCTTGCTTTGGTGTTCTTCGGGGGTTAAGACCAATCCTCAAGTTTTTTGATGCCCCGACCAGGCAGCTGGTGATTCAGGCGACGGTCATCTCCCGGCTTGATTACGCCAGCTCCCTTCTGCTGGGGGCCAACCAAGCAGAAATTACTCGCTTGCAGCGTGTTCAAAACGCTGCTGCCAGAGCGGTAGTTGGCTTGCCCAGGTTCTGCTCTGTTTCTAATTCCCTATGATACTTGCATTGGCTGCCGGTCAAAATGAGAATTCATTTTAAGGTACTCTGTTTGGCCTTTAAAATTTTGAAAGGTTCCGCTCCCCAGATCCTCAACAACCTTTTGTCCCTCTACACTCCGACCCGCTCTCTTAGATCCTTCGGACAAGCTCTCGCGGTATTACCCCGGTTCAAACTTAGCCGAGCTGGGGGGCGATCTTTCCGTGTGAGAGCGGCGGCTATTTGGAATTCTCTCCCTGTAGAGATCCGTTTACTGGAGGACCTTCTTCTGTTTTGTAAGGACATAAAAACGTTCCTATTTTAATGTCCTGTAGCTGTACCTCCTTCTAGCTCTCTGCATTGGCGCTGCTGTGTTTTACCTTGTCGTGCGCCGGGACGCTCCTTTGCTGGAGCATCTGTGCGCATTATAAGTGCCCATAGCATAGCATAGCATGAAAGATTTATCTAAAGGTACAGGCAATAGTTTATTTGGTGTGCGACCAAATATGCGACCAGCTACCCCATGCCCTTCCACCTAGAACCAGTCTCCTCCAAAGAATGACTACAGATGCTTCAAATCTTGAAACCAGCCTTTAAGCAGGGAGATGTTCCTCCGTTCCTAATTGCCGTGACTCACATGCAGTCTCCGGGCCCCTACTATACCTGTCCGGGTTCAGAATTTACACTCACCTCTGATTCTGAAACGTTGTGAGAGTGGCATTTATTCCTTCTCTCCCTCACGTCTTTCTAGCCAGCCGCCAGTCTTCGTAGCCAGTCACGTCTTTCCGACACGAGAGGAAAGACGACGGAGAATCAGCGGAGAGAAATATGAAATGCAATGGCTCCTGCTGTAGTGCTTCCAGTTGTCTTTACTGGATTATTGCTATTCTCATCAGGGATTACTCTATGTTTTTACTGTGAGTAGTAGTTCAGGTAAGAAAACAATTTCCAAAATAAGCAAAGCTGATTCTACTTAACTCACGTTTTCAATATGTAATTAGCTCTCTTGCTGTAATGTAACCAGCAGCCAGGTCTCTTACGAATCTGGGGTTAATTTCTTGCTCTCAGGAACCTTCACATTGCCTTTTCATACGTTTTCTCAGTTTTCTATATTGCACATTCTTCCTCATATAGTATCTCAAGTCCCTTTGATGCAGAAGTTAAACTGTGTTTATTCACTCATATTTCATGCTCCCAGTGAAATCATTAACATGCACAGTTCCAAATTCTTTTTATTCACCTGCATGTTCTGTTTTTGTCGGAAATTGTCAAGGTTACATGCACAGAATGTGACATCAATATTTCACTTACTCTATTCTTCTTTTTACACCGCTTAGTTGTCTAATGCTCTACATCTTCGATTACTTTCACACTCTTGGAAGCGAAAATTTGATGTTATCAAGTAGCGTGGGTAGAGGTCTACAAAGCCAAGCACGATACATTGTTTAGACGTGGTTTAAATAGCTGCCAAGGTGAAATGAAGATGCAGGAGCCAGAAATGAAAAGTAATTCCTTTAATCCTGAGGAGCCTGGAGGAACACCGCTGCTCTGTGCTCACTCCGGTACAGAAAGACCGACTCCCCACAATCGAACCTAGAACGCCAAACAAGAAAATACATTCCACATGTGCAACATGCACGTGGAAACACGAGCTTGTAAATAAGCATTTAAAGCAACACAACACTTCCCCCTCCTTCATATAAAAAAAGAAAACAAGGGAAAAAAAATAAAACTAAGAAAGGAAACTTACATAAGGAGGGAAAAGTGCAATATGAAATTACATATTATTAACCACATAATCTTTAAGCTAAATAAGGGCTTTTCTAACCCTAGGAGCTTCCTGGATAGGAGAAGGCAGAACAAAGGGTGTAACACTTTTCCCATAAGTGTTCCCATCTGACATTATAAAAGGTGGAACAATTGGATCAATCATGGTCTCATCAGAGGTGGGATCCGCCCGAACCACCCCTTCCCCCTCCTTCGGGACAGCAGGATTAGCAATGGTACTGTCTGTTGGAACAGAGGACAAAGGTTAGTGAGAACTAGATGTAGCTTTGAGATCATACTCCAACCATTCTGAATTGTGAAAATCAGAGCTTCTACATAAGAAAAGTCGATCCATGGCAGCCCTTTTCAAGTTCCACACTTCACCATTTTTGAGTCTGACAGCATTATGCAGAACCTCACCACTTCCTCAGCATCAAAGAAGGCACTTTCACCTTTGGAAACAAAACCAGGGGGCATATTACCAAGGCAGGCGATATGAAAATATTGCGGCTTTTGCGGCCGTTTTCAGCTGCAAAGCCGTGATAATCACATCGCCTATTAGCAAGCTGTCACTAACATCAGTTAGCTACAGCTTTTAGGTGATAGCGAGCGGTTTGGGGCTCGCTTTGCATGTCAGCGATAGTTATCGCTAATGACATGCAAAGTGGGCGTACCCAACCTGTAAGCGACTGAAAGCAGTCGCTAACATCGCTATCGCCTATTATCAACGCAGGCGTAGTGATGAAAAAATTTGCGCTTAGCGCGAATATCGCTGAAAACTAATGCCTGCTCAGACCACTACTTAACCTGTATATCCAATGGGAGTTGGATATTCAGGTTAAGACCCTATTAGCGTTAATGCCTGAATATCGCTGGATTTCCAGCAATATATTTACGTATTAGGCCGCTATCGCCGGGTATTTTATCGCATTTGAGACAAACGTTACTAATAGCACGTTATCTCTGTGATAAAATCCGGTGATTCACGGCGATAAAAAAATTGTCGCTAAGCTTATTTTGCGATAAATATCACTAGTTGTTGATAATATGCCCCAGGTTTTTTAACTCTTACCCAGTCACCCACTTCGATACCAACAGGGAGGGTAGAGTGCTTAGCATTAAAATACTCTTTACTTTTCTCATGAACACGTTGCATTCTATTATACTCTTCCTCATTAGACTAATTGACCATACCTGAATATGACAGATATGAAGGGTTAAATTTTGACCTTGGTTTGCGACCCCGCATGATAATAAAAGGAGGTAAACCTGTTGGCTCTGTTGCAGTTACACGATAAGCCCAAACGGTTTTACCAACCTGAGTAATCCAGTCTTGAGAACCACTGCCTGCAATTTGAATAATACCTTTCAACACACGGTTGAACCTCTCAACCATGCCATTCCCACTAGGGTTATATAGGGAGGTAGTTCTAAGGCTAATACCCAATTTAGCAAAATAATTCTTAGCCATATTTGATACAAACTGGAATCCATTGTCACTAATCAAAGTGGTAGGGATTCCCTCTGAAGAAAAAACGTCATCTAAGAATTCAAGAACTGCTGGAGTATCAGCTTTATCAACATTTTTAACAGATGGCCAATGAGAAAAAAGATTAATAAGCACAATTTTATACTTTTGTGATCCACCACACTGGTCCTTGACAGGCCCTAAAATGTCAATTGCCACAGTATCCCAAGGTTCTTTTGGAATGAAAGTATGGCTCATAGGAGGTTTAAAGGTCTTTAGTGACTTATCAGAGTTGCCACATGCAACACAGTTACGGACTACCCTTTCAGTCTCAATATCCAAACCCGGACACCAAAACAATTTTTTAGGAAGAGATTTAGTCCTGGTGATACCTGAATGCCATTTGTGACATAAATCGACAATGCACAAACATAGATTGAAAGGAGGAACATTCCTTTCGCCTCCTAAGAAGAATCGATCACAGAAGGAGAGTTCAGACCTAACTTCCCAAAATGGTTTAACTTCACTAGGTAAACCATCCTTACGAGGCCAACCATTTAGTACAAAAGAAACAACTTAAGATAAAGTACTATCCTCCTGAAACTCATTTTCCTATTCAGTTTTGTCAATGGCAGAACCACCTTGATCATGAACTAATGCTACCTAGAAATTATTCCATTTGTCATCTTCCACTTTTCCAGCATAATAGGCATTCTCGAAATAAAATCTGCAACAAAATTGTCTCTGCCAGGTGTATAAACTATTTTGTAAGCAAAATTTTGCAACCACATAGAAATTCTAGCAAGCCTAGGAGAAACATTAGAGGAATCTTCTGTGGTTAATATTTTAATTAAAGGTTTATGATCACACATTAACGTGCAAAATGTTCCCCATATAAATGATTTGAAGTGATCAAGACCCCATGCGCACGCTAGAGCTTCCTTCTCAATTATCACACAGAGATAAGGATCTGGAAGCAAAGGCAATGATTCGCTCTTTACCATCCCTATCCGTTTGGGACAACAATGCTCCTAGCCCTTTGTTGCTAGCATCGTTGTTAACCACACTTTCAGCATCCGGATCAAAACTAGAAAGAGAAGCAGCATTAGCAATAGCTGATTTGATGGCTTTGAAATCGTAATCACATTCTTGAGACCATGAGAAATTCACATTCTTTTTAGTAATTGGCAAATGTTAAAACATTGTCTTCAAAGTTAGGAACATACTTGGCACAGAACTCTGCCATGCCAAGAAAGTATCTAATGCCATCCTTGTTAGTGGGGGTTGGAGCATTTTAAATTGACAAAACCAAAGAAGGTTTAGGTTTGACCCCATCACAATCAATAACATGTCCAAGGTACGTCACACTTTTACATGCAAATTTACATTTTGAAAATTCAATGGTGAGCCCTTTACTTTCATGTATACTTGAAACTTTATTTAGTCTATCATCATGTTCCTCTTTAGACCTTCCATGGATCAAAATGTCATCTTGGAAAAAAGTTGCCCCTAAATATTTTTTGAATAAGTGGAACATCAAGCACTAAAAAACTGCTGCCGCCAATGCAAGGCCAAATGGCATGTGAGCAAACTGGTAGCAACCAAAAGGAGTTATAAAGGATGTGAGGTGCTTAGACTCTTTAGACAAGGTGATTTGATGATATGCCGAAGAAAGGTCGATAGTGGAAAACCACTTTGCATTTTTGAGACAACTAACCATCTCATTAATTTTTGGGAGAGGAAATCTGTCAATTATGATATTATTATTGAGGTGGGGGAGGTTCACATGGAGCCGGATGTTCCCATTTGAGCGTTTAGCAATCACAACTGAAGAAATCCACTCCAAAGCCTCTGTGGGCTCAATCACTTTGGAATTTACTAATTTTCAAGTTCTTTAGAAACCTTATCTTTAACTAGGATAGGTAGATTACGACAACAATGAACTTTAGGCACAGCGTTTTCTTTGAGATGAATACATTCCTCAAAACCAAGTAAATTACCTAATTTACCACTAAAAACAGAAGGAAACTTTTTCACCATATCTTCGCCTAAAGAAGAGCCTTCATTAGGAATCAACACCTGTTTTTTGCTGTTGGGATCTAAAATAATGTGAAGCAGTTTCTGATCCAGCCATCCTAAAACGGGGGTACCGTTTTTTGCAACATATAGCTTAGCACCGCACTGTCTGTTTTTAAACTCAAAAACAAACTATTTGAAACCAATCAAATCAATCTTTTCCCCACTCTAACCCTCTGGATGAATGTCTGGTTCCAAAAGATGTTCACCAACTTTCCTCAATTTTTTTCAATTCTGGTGTACGGTGAACTAGAATCAGCAAATATGTCCACATTCACCCCACCAATTAACATGTTGCAGACAGGTTTGTTAGTGCAAAAAGCACCATTGACATTGAGCATTAAGTTTCTTCTGAAACTCGTAGATAGTTCATGCTTTAAAATATCATTGGGGTCAATAACAAAGTCATCCCTTGCCTCGCTGGACACACTATCTTCAGACGCATACTTAATCTTTGAATTTTTTCTTCTATAAAACACTTTAGAAAAATGACCCACTAAACCACAATTGGTACATTTTTGCTTGATGGTAGGACAAGATTTGCTGTGGGTAAGATGATCAAGACTGCCACACCTGTAGCACTTAGCACGATCTCTAGAGGGTGGTTTATCTCTATACCTGGAAATACCTCTATTAAAGTCCTTGGTGATATTGGGTTTACCAATTAAAGCTACGTTCTGAGCATCATTTTTTATCGCAACAGCACAACGACCATAAATTTCTGCCTTCCTTACAATAGCTACCACATCATCAAGAGAGGCATCCCCATTCACCCACAATCTGTCTTGGATAGCAGGATTAGAAGTATGCATTACGATCTGATCGCGAATTAACTCGTCAGCAGGACTCCAAACCTGCAATCCAGAGCTAGTCTCTTCAAATCTGATACATAGTCATCAATGCTTTCAGTTTTAGACTGTTTCCTTTGAAAAAATGTAAACCTTGTGACCCCCATGCATACTTTAGGTTTGAAATAATTATCTAATTGTAGTAAGGCACACTCAAAAACATTAAAGTCTCCAGAGGTAATAGTGCTAGTTAACTGATGATAAGTCTTAATCCCCATCGGACTGAGTGCATGTAGTAATAACCTTTTCTTTTTTTCACTGCCATTTTCTTCGCTTCATCCACTGCTTCTATGTAATTAACAAAATAAACTTTTCATTCTGTCCATTTAAGGGGAGGTTCATTACCAGATACCCAAAATGGTTGTGGAGAAGTTTTGCATAGTTTATTATATTCGTGCTTGAAGCTTCCGTGGACATGACGAGGTACAAGGGAAGTTTACCGGGTTAGATGAAAGACACCAGTACAAACAGGACCAAGAACTTAGTAGAAAGGTTCTTGAAATGAATGTCACAATAATTTTCCAAAATGTAGCACAGTACCTGCAATTAGGATCAATATGATCCAATGTAGGGAGAATGATAGTGCGAAAATCAGCAAAAGGAAAAGCTTCTGTATTGCGCATTGCCGAAGATCCGGTAACCAAGCAACCGAAGATAAACAATCAAAATTGCAGAAACAAAGATGGCCGCTGAGAGGTCACATTACGTGACCCACGTAGAGACGCTTGTCAGTAGTGACGTTGTTCCGTTGTGCGTCGTCCCGCGATCGAGTAAAGAAGGAGCGGACATCTCACACAGCAGCTATGGACGAGCTTCTAGAAATCGAAGATCGAATTCCAAGCTGGGACACAGTAAGGAACTTTGGAGTCACTTGAATGATGCGCTCCTTAACGGCAGGTAATCCACCTATGCTTAACGATCCATTGACGATTCAAAAGATTTAGGTTTCCGCAGTTACTCACACGAAAGATAGAAGGAAAGATAGATCCAACGCCGCCTGTTAGCCGCTTGGTAGATAGGGTCAAAATCACAACATGAAAGTTGAATCCGTATATCCAATACTCCACGGCAGGCGATGAGCTAAGAGATAAGCCCGTAGAATAAAAAAATTCTTCCTTCTTCCACACGCATGGTTCACTGGCTTCCCAGGTCCTCGTCGCCAGTGAAATGAAGATGCAGGAGCCAGAAATGAGAAGTAATTCCTTTAAACCTGAGGAGCCTAAGGAACACCGCTGCTCTGTGCTCACTCCAGTACAGAAAGTCCAACTCCCCACAATCGAACCTAGAACACCAAACAAGAAAATACATTCCACATGTGCAACATGCACTTGGAAACAAAAGCTTATAAATAAGCATTTAAAGCAACACAACACACAGTCAACATGGCTGCCAGCTCTTGTGAGATTTTGAGCTATCACCTGTTAGGGCAAGACTTTCCTACTAGTCCTGCTACAATGAAGCTGGGGTTTCTGCTATGCACGTTCCCGAGGATCAGTTTCTCATAAAGGACACATAGTCCACAGGTTCCGGCACAAAAACCACTGCACCACAGTGCCATGAAAGTTCAAAACCAGGGTCTGATGTAGATTTCACAAGACAGGTCGCTCCCTCACAGTGGTGATGGATATCCTGTCTGCTGAAATACAAATCTAGCCCTCAGTATCGTCACAGAATGACCACACGAAGTACAGATCCTGGCAGTCGCTAAAGGGGAAAAGGTTCTCTGTTAAACAGTGTTGTTCCTCTTCAAAAAGTCACAAGTTGCAAATAGTAACTCCTGAAGGAATTAGAATCCAGAAAATTGGACTTTCACACAGCAGCATTGCAATATTTTTTCTGAGGCAGCTCCTAAGTTGTTCCTCCCGGGAAACATACTTGCAACAAAGTTGAAGGAAAACATGGTGAAGTTCTACTTCTGTGGTAATCAATACAAAATGGCCTTCCCCTTTTGTTTTGGAAATCTAGAGCTCCTTGAGATGAACAAAGGACAATTTATCAACTTCACTATTACAATTTCTTTCCCTGATATTTGGGATCTCTCTTTCTTCAATCTATTTTCTTCCGCTCTTTATTTGACTGCTAACTTTTCATTTTAAAGAGATCCGGTTTCTCTAAAGTTGCTAATTGTTAAAGTGGAAGAACCTCAGCCTTACAGCTAGAGAGAGCAGCACTGCATAAAAAATACATATACATAAAATGATAAATAAATAAGCTGCTAACAAAACTATCCTTAGCCCAACTTTTTTCACACAAGACTGCTCAAGCTGCTCACAGGAACGAGCTCATCTAGAAGAAACTACTATTCTACATTGATATTAAATCCGACTTTAGTCCTCATTGTTGTGTATCAGAATTTTTTTTGGGTCCAATCAGTAGATTTCCGTAAACCAAAAAGGTTGATTTTGAGCCTCATTTAGTGTTTGTTGTGCTGTTCTCCATTCTACCAGGGCAGCAGAAGCATGTATTCCATTGCCCCAGCAGACTGCAACCTGCCATATTTAGAGCTCTCCACCTACCTAGCGGAGATCTCTGTGCCTTCCTCTGAAGGCAATATATGTTTACTGAGTGGGTGCCATGCTTCAAGCAACTGCTCAGCAAACCTTTTTGTCTTCAAAAAATAAACTCACAGGATTTTGTTTCTGAAAGTTGAAAAATAATGCCCTATACAATCTGGGAGTGATTTTTTCTTTTTTCTTTTCAGTACTGTATGTATTTGACTAGTGTTCCTGGACAATAAAAAAATGATGTTGGTCCAGATGCTCTAAATAGGGCAGTTCTTCTAAGATGTGTTACTAAGGAGATAATGGGCCACATGCGGCAGAAACATGGTGGTCCTCCTGAGTTCAAATGAGAGCAGGAGGGCAGTCATCATTTGAGGTTATGGTTCTCCATCACATTTGTGATTGCATTAGCCTTTCTGCCAAACTTAAAATGAAACGTTGTCTTTTTGAAGGAACGTAAAATACACCCCAAGGCATTATGCACATAGAAAATAAGGGGGTAAGAGTAAGACAGACCTGTCAAAGAATCTCTTAGATCTGCAAATAATATCGCTAAGTCACACCTTAAAACCCTGAAATACTACGTACAAAAATATGTTTTAGGAAGAATTATCATCATAATTATAATCATTTCAGCAGCCATAACTGTAATAAGTGTGAAAGCCATATGCTATCTAAACATAGAGCTTGATTTAGATATCAGCAGATGGGGTACACAACAGGTAGGTATATCCTATCTACCAAAATCTAAATTGAATAATATCATATGGGATTTAGATTTTGGCAGATAGTATATCTGTCCCCATTGTATCTAAATCAGGCCCATTGTCCATCACACTTCCCTAACTTCTTAAATTAATAACCTAATTATGTTAGATTCATATATAGTTTAGGCTTAAATTTTCCTGAGTCATGTAATCAACCCCTATCATATATTGTTTACCTTGGTGCCCAGCGTAGTGTCTTGGAAATAAAGAAACACTGGAACTATGACAAAAGCGTTGGAGGGATGAGTTGAAGACAGGTTTACAATTTTGAGTTCTAACTTATATGCAGCAGAATAAAGACGTGTATAAATACTCTCCATGTGTGACTAGGAATTGGCGAGTACCCGGGGCTGGCAAGACACTGCAACTGGCTATGAGATAGGGAATACGAAGCCTGTACACTAAAAGCACTGTTCCAGAGAGTTTGCTGTGGTCCAGCAAACTGCTCGTACTTGCCACCTGTGGCCGCAGTTAAAGTGCAGAATCAACGCTAGCACTGGTGGAGTCTCAGCGAATGTCAGCCTGTGCAAATGCTTGAAAATAAAGAAACCAACATTGAAAGTCTACATGTCGGTGGCCAGGAAATGAATGAAATGGCAGTAAATAAAAGATATTGTGACATTACATAAATTAATGACACATGCTAAGTGGAGTACAAACGCTAAAGTCGAATGCAACTAGGTGAAGAAAGCAGTCCACAACAATAGCTCAGTACAGATCAAACAGAAATACATGTGTTAGGAAGCCGAGATTAACAAGGTGTTTGGGAAGAGACATTTCAGCACAAAGCCGACCAAATATCATAACGCTTTCTGCTTTGTTGGACTAGTAGTACATAAGGTTCATTTACTTACCAAAAGAACTAATGACTCATTGTGCAATTATATGCTGCGGAGTGAACTCAGAAGGAAGGTTGGGGTGGCGCGTGAGGTACGGTCCCCAGATAAAGCAGCCGACAGCCAAGGCTGCTGCACAGGGAACGGGAACTACTCACTAGACTGCTTGCAAGCAAGGAGCTCTGATGGAGAGCTAGGGTGAGATCCAAGCTCAAAAATCAATAAAGGCTAATCCTGATGCGCTAGGGAAGGTCTGCCAAATTGAGTTCCACATGAAGCGCCTGAGAGACAACTACTGTTAACTAATGTATATACGGCTGCTGCATTCTTTAAACCACCATCTGCATTTAAGACTGCATGAAAATACAATATGTGCAATAGATGGACTGCATGGACAGAGACTTTTAGAAATTTCATGGATGCAATAGATTAAAAAGACCATAAAAAATTCATAAAGTATGTGAAGGGCTTAGCTGGTGAAGGAATGAAAGAAGCCATGAAAAAGATACCGTAAGAAGTTGAAGTGTAGTATGATCAAATGAATACAGCCTTGAATGTCAAAAGTAATTCAGTGCCAAATGTGGATTATAAAAGATACAAATTTAGTCAAGAATGACAGAGAATGGGTAAAACCATCGATGAGTTTGATGAGAGACTGGATTTTCTGGTTAAGCACTATTCATTTAATGAGTTAAACAATGAGGAAGCCACCTGCCTCAGAGTAATCGATGGATGTTTGTTAGATATCTTTAGATGACAAATGCTGAAGGAAACTCTGAGCTTAGAAAAAGTCATCAAGTCTGCTCGCACCGAAGAGCATGCTGATCATCAAGTAAGTGACATGGGGGCTGGAGGCGCCCAGGGTGTGTCAGTCATGAACATCAAGAGTAAGCTAAAGTATAAGTCTGAGGGACATTAATGTCTTCACAGAAGAAGAAAATGTGTTACAGATGTAAACTGTCATTTCCACACGAAAGCAAATAGCCTGCACTTGGACAAATATGCATCAGCTGTGGCAAAGAAAACCATTTTGTGATGACGTGCAAGGCAAAGAGAAAGGTAATTGTGTCACAGCGTGAAGACAACATGGTCGACCGAACGCTACCTCAACGATGTTCGATGCGGTCCCACAAGGCCAAAAAATCACACAGACTGAGGCAAATTCACACCAAATGAAGTCATTCATTGTCTAAATCATCAACAAAGTGCTCATTAGTATTTATATCTCAAGTGAAAGTGGTAATGACAATTGTGCAATGCCGATGTTCACTTCAGAAAGGCATGCACATGTGGGATTAGTCGGATGTGAGGGAAAATTAAAAGTGAAGAAAAATCAACACAAAAAGGCACAAGGAACAATAAAACATTGTCCGAGGATCACTCTAAAGGTAAAAGGGTGTTCAATACCATTCATAATTGACAGTGGTGCGTTGATACACATCATGCCTGAGGAGAAGTATCAAGAGTTATCTCCATTACCTCAGTTTATAAAGTCAAAGTCCAAACTATACACATTGGCTACCTCAGCACACTTAAAGAGTCAAGGTACATTTGTAGCTATGATGAAACATAGAAAAACTGTGCTACAAGCTCTTATTTATGTACTTCAAGGAACAGCCTCAAGTGCCTGTTTGCTGAGTTTCAACACTGCTGCAGATATGGAACTGGTGACAGCGAACTACAATATGAACGTCCATCATGAAATGGTAAGTCAATTCCCTTCATTAGCTCATGGGTTAGAAAAACTCAAAACAATGAAAGTAAAGTTACATACAAATGAGGGTGTTCATCTTGTTGCACAAAGACGCAGGCAAATTGTGTTTTCCACGGCAAGAGACTGTTGAAAAGGAACTTAATTCATTGTTTAAACATGACATCATTGAATGCTCCAGTGGTCCAACGCCATGGGGTTCTCCCATTGTAGTAGTGCCTAAAGGGACATTGAAGAAGCTGTAAGCTTTGCCTTGACATGTGTGAGGCCAACAAGGTGATTAAACGAGGCGGACATCCAGGCCCGCTCATTGCTAACATGCTATCTCAACTGAATGGTATGTATTTCTTCTCTTAACTTGACTTAGATAATGGATATCACCAATTAGAGCTTGAAGAAAAATCAAGGTACATTACAACCTTTTCTAAGGATATTGGTCTGTTTCACCACAAGCATCTGAGTTTTGCTGTATTCTCTGCTGTAGAACATTTCCAAGATCTCATTTGACGTATCATATAGCGTGTAGTAGTTAACTGTAGCAATGACATATTCGTTTTTGAAGTGACACAGAAAGATCATGAGAGAGCTCTTATACACATATGTTGTTTGTTGAACAATTCAGGTTTACCTCTAAATGCTGACAAATAGGAATTCCACAAGAAAAGCTTGAAATTCCTTGCCCATGTATTTTCAGATGGGTGTATGAAAACGAATTGAGCTAAAGTGCAAGTGTTGTCTATTACCAGTCCCCCACAGGACATTTCTATGTTAGAATCATTTCTTGAAATGGCCAGTTACTGTTCTAGATACACACAAGAGTCTGCTACGGTTAGTGACCCATTGCTAGAACTGATGAAAAAGAATGTGTCTTTTTATTGGTCACGTGAATGAGAGACGAGCTTTAAAAAAATCAAAAACGCTATTGAGAATGCCACAAGAATGGCTTACTTTGATCCCAAACTTCATTCAAAAGTTGCAGTTGAAGATTGCCCTCTCTGGTTAGGCGTAGTTCTGGTACAGCACAGAGGGAAGCCGAATGCTGGGAGACATGTTGTGTCATGTGCCAGCGAAAGCCTGTAGCCAACAGAGCATGCTCCCTTAAACCTGAGAAATAAAGTTTGGCAGTAGTCTGGGCTTGTGAATATTTCCATGTGCTCTTGTATGGAAAGCCTTTCACAGTAGTGACTGATCATCAAGCACTGTTGACAATATTTGGCAATCCCAAAGCCAAAATGCCTCCCCGGTCTGAGGTTTCAGAAAACAACTATACAATTCACTATCATTCGGAGAAAGATCAGAATCCTGCTGAGTATTTTTCAGTAGTGCTGTTTGGAGCGTCCTAGTACACCATCTAAGACAAATGAGTCCTGCATCAACTTGGTGTGAAATCGAGCACACCAGAAGCCATGTCTTTAGAACAAATTGTCACTGCAACAAGCCAAGATAGTGACATGTTAAAGTTAAAAGAGATTATTGCTCATCACTTCTGGGGCCAGACCTCTCACTAATGACAGTGAGTACTCAAAGTTCAAAAATGTAACAGATGAACTTTCAGTGACTCAAGAAGGCCTCTTTCTGAGAGGTACACAAATTGTAATTCCTGAGAGTCTATGACAAGTGATTGATATCGATACAAAAGTGGATGATGGACGGAGAGTTTGAGAAAATCAAACACTCACCCCCCAAAGTGATTGATGTCGCACATGAGGGACATCGAACAATAGTTGCCAACAAGAGAGCTCTCCGTGACTGAGTTTGGTTTCCATATATCAATGAAAGGGTCAAACAGGAACTAAAGACTTGTCATATATGCAACTATCTTCCATCTCAAGTCATTTACATCCCTTTGAATATGTTAAAATTGCCACATTATGCATGGGAGAGAATTGCTATACATTTTTCTTTAGTTCCCTTGAGAATGGGCATCATCTTCTAGTAATTGTTTTTCCATTGTTAGAAGACCTTTCATCCACTATGCATGACAAGTTTATTCAAAAGTTATATGGCATATTTGCAACGTGGGTTGTACCTGTAATTGTGAAGTCTGACAATGGCCCACCAATTAATAGTCAAGAATACAAAGCCTCTCTAAATACCCCAAATATAAAGCATCAAAAATGCACTCCTCTTGGTCCCCAGGCCAATGGTCTGGTAGAACGTTCATGAGTACTCAAAAGAAGGCTGTTTAGCATGCTGCATTAGAGAAGCTCAAAGGGTTTTGAACACTACCCTTCGAGCTTATTGTTTGACACCTCAGTCAACGACATGGGAAAGCCCTACAACTCTTATGTTCGGAAGAGCCATGACGACCAACCTCAGAACCAAGAATGAAGGAGACATTCATGCTATGCAATTTGGTTGCAAACAGAAAATGAAAATATATGTTAACAGATGACATCATGTAAGAGACATCAACTTTACAAAAAGGAAATCGAGTGCTTGTCAAACAACAGAGAAAAAGAAAGTCTGATGCTCTTTTTAAGGCTAAACCATTTATCATCACTAATACCAAAGGACACATGGTGACTACCAAGAGTCCTGGGAAGTCCCTTATAAGAGACACCTCTCTCTTTCGACATGTGGCCCATCACTCATGAAACATCGATATCAATGTAGAGACCAGACAGACTGTTGATTACTCTGTCTACTGATGATTGCATCTCACCTGTGCAGGTCATGGGCACTTCGATTGCCAGATTCTGGTTTCCAGTTATCCAATGTCAGGATGTGTTATTCAGTCGCCACATTGATTAATTGAAGGGTTATAATTGCCTGTATATCTATAATCATTGGTGTATTTATTCATGTATTAAGTAGTGTACTTATTTATCTATTTCGTTTTTTATCTATTTTGGAAAGTTATACTTTTTTATTTAACAAAGCGGGAGATGTAGTGTCTTGTAAATAAAGAAACTCTGGAACTCTTTTAGTTCCCACAGTACACTGTATGTCTGTGATGTTTTAAGTGTTGGAGGGATGAGTTGAAGGCAGGCTTAGAATGTTGAGTTCTGACTTACCTGCAACAGAATAAAGGGTCTCATTTATGAGAAATGACGCATTGCTGCGTCAAAGCAGCGATGCGTCACTTCTCAGTGCGCACTCCTTGCGACATTACTGATGCGTCATATTTAATGTATGACGCATCATGTCGCAAGGAGTTACAGACAAGTCAGTATTTTTGACGTATCTGTAAGCGCAAAAGTGACGCATTGCTGGAGTGTGTACTTATTTGTCTATTTCGTTTTTTATCTATTTTGGAAAGTTATACTTCTTTATTTAACAAAGCGGGAGATGTAGTGTCTTGAAAATAAAGAAACTCTGGAACTCTTTTAGTTACCACAGTACACTGTAGGTCTGTGATGTTTTAAGTGTTGGAGGGATGAGTTGAAGGCAGGCTTAGAATGTTGAGTTCTGACTTACCTGCAACAGAATAAAGGGTCTCATTTATGAGAAATGACGCATTGCTGCGTCAAAGCAGCGATGCGTCACTTCTCAGTGCGCACTCCTTGCGACATTCCTGATGCGTCATATTTAATGTATGACGCATCATGTCGCAAGGAGTTACAGACAAGTCAGTATTTTTGACGTATCTGTAAGCGCAAAAGTGACGCATTGCTGGAGTGTGTCACCAAAGTGACGCAACTCCAGCAATGCGTCCTTTCACATGGGGTAAGCCCCATGTGAAAGGGCCTGCGTCAGTCTGACGCCTGCTGTGAGGCAGGCGCAAGAATTTGACGCAACTGCGTCCTAAAAGTGATGCAGTGAAATCTCATAGATTGCACTGCGTCACTTCTACAACCGTTCCTAACGTTAATACGCCCCCCTTGCATACATTATACCTGGTGCATGTATAATGTGGCGCAGGGGTTTACAAAGAGACGCATCTACCTAGATGCGTCACTTTGTAAATATGGCGCAACAAGGCGCATTTTTTACGCTACTGGTGCGTCACAAAAAGTGACGCACCGGCGGCTTAAAAGTGACGCACAGCCTCATAAATGAGGCCCAAATATTTTACAAATATTTTACAAATACTGTCCGTGTGTGGCTTGGTTATTGGTGAGTATCTGGTGCTGGCAGGATGCTATATTCAGTACATGCTGACCTGTCAAATCTATAACTGGGGGTGAATGTCTGAAAAGTTTCAGCGTTCTATCCATCATCGCCTTCTGTTTGCTTTGTTCGCCCTAAGTTACTGGTCGACTCAACATGCTGCTTTGCTTCACTGAAAGGATCCTGACTTTCAAAATAATTTCACAGTCTGAACGCCGATGACTTCACTGGGACCAACGCCAAGCAGCACCCCATAAAATACAGCACCTTCCTGGGCTCAAATTTCAGACTTCAGCCACTTTGAGTTTTCCTGCTTTTGACATTGAGAGTCTTCAACCTTCTGAAGGAGTTGAGACTCCCAATGAGGCGCTGCATTTTAGCCTCTTATTAAATGTAATAAGGCCATCTTCTGTTAGTCAGTAGGAGAAAAAGGCCTTACAATAATGAAAAACACTTTATTTTTTCTCAACCAGGACATGTGAAACATAAAAATACATCCTACTTCTTAAATACAATGCACCCTGCCCTATATTCTTAAGTGTATACCTTAGGGTTGACTCGTATGTATTAAAATTCAGAAGGTATAAACCCAGCAAAAGGTTTATTTTGCCAGACAAAAATGACAGTTTAACACTGCCCTACAGGCTACAATGGCCGGCTGAAGACATGTTTTTATAGTGCTACTTTAGTGGGTGGCACAATGTGTGCTATGGTCTACTAGTTTTCGACCGATCCGGACTTCCAGCGTTGGCACATTACTGGTGCTTTCTGCCTCGGCGCGCTTCAAGACAATCCCAGCTCTTGCATCAACAGAGCTTCCCTTTTGTGACCATGCCTAATACGGAATGTTCTTCGAAGGATGCTTCTTAGATCTGGGCAAGGTTATCCTCCCAAGTCCCCGTATCTACACCCGAGCACTCCAGGACTCTGCTGAGCCCTCTATCCACCCTGCGTGGACCGCCCTTCGAGTGGACCAGATCCATTTGATTCTTTTATGGTGCTAGATTTTATTATATTTGAAGGCATAGTTCTCTGGCATAAATTTTGTTTCCTGTTGATGATCCCCTTACTGTAATTGGGATCGCAGTTTCTGACCTGATTTCCTACCTATATCTGTACTAAGCAAAGAAATTTTTTGTGTATTGCGGTTTTTAAGTATATTGTATTACGAGTCACTGATATGAACAATGCCTAAAACCTGGAAATCCTTTGATTTCCACGTTGTGTTACCCACTAATTCTTTCATGTTTACATATTACTAAAATGATTGTTAATAATTGAGTCAAGTCTCCACTTTGAGTAAGCATTTCATTGCAAATGTTTATGTTATCATAACCAATTCCCTTTTGGAAGGGACCTTTGTTCTAACAATACTATTGTCTACTAGTAGCATTCAAATTTACAGGCCCTGACACACAGTATCATATACTAGGGACATTGAAGTAAATAAAATGTACCAGTCATGTAGATGGCAATTGTATCATGTTTTAGGGAGCGATCACTTTACCAATGGTTAGCAGAGAAAACGTGCACAGAGTACTAATGGCAACAAAAATTGGGTTCAGCAACAGAAGGCAAACATCTGTGGGAATCCTAGAAAAAAGGCCATATCGCAATCTCACAAATCAATAGAGACAGAACTTTTACCATTGTAGCACTTGTCAATCACTAATTAACATTAAGGCAGATTCTAAGCCAGTAGTAACCCACTCCTGATTAGCACGCGTATTCCTGTGCATCCAAGAATAAACAAACACTAACCTAGTTTAGAACACATTTAATGTAAAATGTTCGAATCCCTTTCTCAGTGTGTATGTGGAGCCTCACAAAACCCACTATCCTACCGAAAAGTTAAACACTATATCTTGAGAACTAGGAGTACTACATATCTGATTATATTAACCAACAATGAACATTGAAAAACCAACTTTGACGCACATGCTAATCAGCCTCTTCTCACTTGAACAGATGCAATGACAATTTCCAACTATCTATCACACAGACGTGACAAAAATATCAAAATCACAGCAATAAAAACACAATGAATCATAAATCAGTAGCTCATTACCAAAAACTACAAATCACTGTGAGTTTCACTTTCATCATCAAAATTTTACAATCCTTTGCAAATCACTCCGCCCTGCTAACGCTCACATTCTTTCACTCTGGGTCAGCTCCAGGATTATGGAAAACCACAAATAATCCAAATCATAAAGATTTGGAAGTATAGACAAATTGCAGATAGGGGACAAACTTTATCTCGGGAAAGAACTATTATCTCCTATCTTGCCCACATTCTTCACCAAAAATTTGGGGCGCGCTGACTCTATAACTTAGATAATATACGTATTGTGGCACCCACATTGTGAGGTCCAGGACTGTGTTGACGTAAAAAATAGATGAGGCAATGTGTCCCTAATGATATGATTCAAACAACATTTCAAAAACGCTGTCAATTAGAAGAGAGTATCAACTCAAAAAAGTAAGTTTGAGATCAGTACTGTAGAGAAAATCATAAAGGTTTATTGAAAATACCGAAGGCAGAATTAAACCTCAACGAAAGAATTGTAGGACATAGGAAGTGAATTCTTATAAATTCGTCCAGCAATTGAAAAAAATGCAAAAATGAGCAAAATAAGAAAACTAACCAAAGTCCAAAAATGTGCAGCAATACGACAGAGATTAGAGCAATATCCCTATCAGAGTCTAAAACGATCTGGCTCCCTCCCCTCCTACCCCCCCCCCCCTCTGCAAATGTGTGGGTCTTTCAAATTAATTTCATCATAGGAAGCAAAGAAGAGCTGCACTGTCTCCATCGGATGAGCAAATCACAGTTCAAAAATATAAAACGGTATAAACTGACTATGTTAAAACCAGCCTACTCCGTGAATAATGATTCACTCCTGACCTAATGCAATCCGTAGTGGCAAAACAAATGTGTTACAAAAAACAATGGAAAGACTCATAGATGTTATATTTAGAGTGTGGAATCTGGAAGAGCATTGAATGTAGCAAAGGCTTTCTCTGGGGTTCTTCAAGAAATTAATTTCATACAAAACAAGCAATGCACATTTTTCTGCATGTGGTGTCAGATGAAATTATATGAACACACAATGATTATTATGAGACAGTAGTGAGAGAGCGCAATTTGAATGAAAAGTATGTATACGCCATATGTACAAGCCCATGGCGTAAAGTCAACTAATGTAACTTGAGAGATGAGAATATGTATCCGTATTTACTCACGAGTGTTTTATTAGAAATAAGGGAGCCCCTATAGAGTATGGGCTGATGTAGAAATGTGTGGAAATGCATAGAAATATTAGATGTGTTAATCAGGTTCCATGTTATGTAGCTGCTAAATGAAGAAGGATGTAAAATGTAAAATGAAGAAACGTGCAGACCACATGGCACTATGTAAGAACGAAATGTACCATTGCATCTTTCACGTAGCATGGATTCAATATTATCCAATGATTTGCTTACATATATGTTAAAGGCTGTATTTTATATGATTGTTTTATAACAAGAGTGGTGTGTTAGAATATTATTTTAAGTTAAGAAATAAGGGTTCACAGAGTGCAGACTACTGCACATAATTTAGTAGGCCAGGAGAGATAAAGGGTCATCTTTGATCTGCACGTGTGAGCTAACAATCAAAAGCCTCGTTAAAATAAATTGCCAATGCTGGTCGAAGTTTTACGGCCTAGTCCGATAAGGAGAGCCTGGAATTTGGGGCCCTGCTTCGAAGTGTCTGTTTGCAGGTGCGAGGGGGGTACAAATCAAAAGCTTGATGAATAGAGCTCTGTTTGAGGAGATAGGCTCGGGTCCGGAGGAGTCGACCGGAATGTCATGGGGGTACCGGCACGCTGGAGACGGCGCCTGGGAAGCAAGGTCAACTTAAACAGACGATCCGAAGAAACGAGACCACGTGAATTGTGTACATGGTGGGCGTCTCAAAGGGGCGTTCCACCCATACTGTGATTTTTGTATTAGGGACAGCACCCCGGGGAGGAGGTAGAGCAGATGGCCTGAGGACCCTTAGAGAGCGGATGGGTAGGCAGAAAGGGTACTGCTACACGACATAGGTTTCCATCTGAGACTAAGAAAGGTTGAGCTTCTTTGGAAGTCCAACGGCTGACACCTTTTTAGGTAAAGAACTTGTTAAGTAGGGATGTCACATAGCATAGTGTAGGGTCAGTTTACC
Source organism: Lissotriton vulgaris (assembly GCF_964263255.1). Lineage (NCBI taxonomy): Eukaryota > Metazoa > Chordata > Amphibia > Caudata > Salamandridae > Lissotriton > Lissotriton vulgaris. The sequence continues at coordinate 2,081,686,559 of NC_141687.1, forward strand.
CTGATTCGTTTTCTTCTGTAAATGACGCTTAAGATACACCTTGTGTCAATGATATTCAACTTATTGATTTTTGAATTGGTTTTGGTAGTTTTCTTCTGTCGATTGAGATCTCTCAGAGAGTTTATGTTCATCCTATTACCTGTTTATCTTTTGAACATTATATTGAGGTGTTTATACTTGCAACTGATTTTGGCTTTATAATAAACCTTTAAAACTTTTCCGTAGTAGGTGGTTCTTTAGAGTTGTGTCAGTCTTTGGGGTTGATTTGACCTATGTAGGGTTTGCCTTTTACTCAATGACAGTCAATAATCGATCCAAAAGGGACTCAAGTGAGATAAGAGTTAGGGTGATCAGATAATCGATCAAAATCTCACGTCCGCAGTTGGTAGCAGAGGATGGTTGGCTTCTTGAGGAAGGCAACCTAGATTAGGTTAAGATTACCCCAAGGCCCCTAGTCGTCGATGACCAGAAGAAGAGCTACCTGCCGAAGAAGGTGCTGACGGTGCGAGAGAGAAAAGCAGCAGAGTCGGTCGAGAGTGAGTATAAGGGTCATGCGTTGCCAGATTGCGGTGTTTTGTGTTGTACCTGTGTTGTAATGTCAAGCGGAGTTGAATGCCTGTAGTGTGATTGTGAGACGGTTGTGAGCGCGCGCAACCGGTGAAAATCTTAAGTCCAGGGAAGGGCTTAAGTGGTTCGGGTGTATCGGACATCCAGAGTAATTGTCTACCATTGTGAAGGGGGTCATGAGGTACCATTGATCGCCCGTAGGACCGTGATAGGGGGAACGTAAGAGTGAGTGTATGAGTAAACGGACGCTGGACGGACGCTTACTGTGTGTAAGAAACCTATCAGTTAAGGCGATCGTCTGAACGTTTATGGAAGACGTTTCGTCAGTTGAGGTGACAATTACAGTTAGACTGTGGACGTACAGTCAAGAAAAGTGATCGCTTGGTCGGAAGTAGTCATTTTTCGGTGTATGAATGAGACGCATGCAAGACCGGGAGACGAGCTGAGAAAGGAGGGGAACTGCTGCAAAGGGGACGAGTGACGTCAGAGCGAGCCGCGCTGTGATAGGCCGGTTGGTGTAGAGCCGCGCTGGGATAGGCTGGTCAGCGAGAACCGCGCTGGAATAGGCTAGTCAGTGAGAGCCGCGCAGGGATTGGTGGTTCACCATCGGGAAGTAAACAAGGAAGTGAATTAAGGAAAATCGTAGATTCTTGAAAATGAAGTGTTTTAAATGTCTAAGGGCGATTTTTAAGAGAGACAGAGGGAACTCATATGCTGGGGAAGAAGCCCCGCCAGAGGGTACACCAGCTCATTATATGGCTGTGAATGTCAGGTTACATACTATACTGTGGATCTCTGAGTGGAGCAAGATAACAGAGGGAAATGAGGAACTGACGTTCCCGAGATACGGGACGTTTAGGTTAGAAGCATTGAACCAGCTGAAAGCAGTAATGCTCGCAACGAGACCTCTACCCAGACCAACACAGTTTGAAGCCCTCAATGCATGGTTCAGGGCGGCTCACGACCGGAGCCTGAACAGGCGCCAAGAAAGAGTGAAACGATCGGTAAGAGCAGTGCAGGATGCCAAATGGGATGAAGAAGCTAAAAAATGGAGAGTGCAGAGAATTGAAGCAGATAAACTGTACCCAGTGATAGAAGTCACAGGAGAAAAGAAGCCTCCAGAGGAGGATGAAGAGAGCGAGACAGATGACAGCCTGATAAATAGGTTATTATTGGACAGACCACCTCTGTACAATAGAGAGGCCGAACACCCTGAGCTCCAGCAGGGGGACGGGGCCGGAAAAAGGGAATATAGACCTCTCCCCATATCAGATTGGGAACCCAAAAAAAGCGAGGAAATACCTCAACCTAGTTCAGTACAGAGAGTGGTCGGAAGGTTTGTAGTACAAAAAGTGCCGGAAACAGAGTGTGCAAGGTCGTACCAACTGCCGGATGCTCTACAAGTGCCTGTTACTATAGGTCCTGTAGTGTCGATCTACAACCCAGAGAGAACACAAGAGGAGGAACAGGTACGATTAGACAGGGAAAGAGCGGAGATGGAAAGCAGGAACAATACGATAAATTCACAAAGGCAGTTGCTAGGACCGAGAGGTCGGAGTACCCCATTGGATTCAGTAACGAGTCACTTAATAGAGCAAGGGGACCAAAGAGGGCTGATTGATCTGAGGGGATCACGACCGAAATCCTTTAAGGAGTTAAGAGAGTACTTGAAAGAATGGGATGATGCCGTAGAGACTCAGAATAAGAGAATAGAAACGGAAGCTGAATGGAGAGGCCGAGATAACAGAATTCTCTCTCACTGCGGAGCTGGCGAAAGCAGTCCAGAGTGGGACGGAGAAAGTCAGGAAAGCAAAGGAGGTACCCGCCATACCATAGGTGGCAATAGACAAATGCATGAGGACAGGAGTACAGGATGTGGGGGGGTGCCTCGCCCAATGTACAGTGAGGGAGATCGAAGGACACAGGAGTACCGGGACAGTTACAGGTGCACTCACCACACACCGGGCAAAAATGTACAACATTGGAGTCGCGGGAATATGGAGAGTCACGAGGGATCTCACCATGCATCCAATGATCACGGACGGGATCGCGGGAACATGGAGAGCTGTGAGGGACCTTACCATTTACTGAGTGACACCAGACAGCAAGGGAATTGCGAAGGCTTAGAAAATAGTGGGGGATCCTGTCATGTATCTAGAGGGGCAGAACCAAAGAGACCGAATGAGGTGGTGGGGAATAGAGCATTATTCCACCATACACCTAGGGAAGATGGGAGAGCATGGGATTTAGAAAGGTGGGAACAAGGAAGAACTCCCCTTAACTCACCTGTACCTAGGCGTAGGACTCGGAGTTGGGACGGGAGGAATGTAGATGGCCCATCTAAGAATGAAGTACTAAGAGCTGAGGTAAAGGCAAAGAGACTTGATGTAACCAGTTTAAAATCAGACTTAGATGAAATAATAGATGGCACATTGCCAATGGAGAGGATCGACCTGTATGAGCAAGATGAGGTACTGTTTATGGCAAAGGATGTTACTCGGAAGGCGAGGTCAGTACATGAAAGACTATCTGAATTGGCAAACAGGTACATGATAGACTTATCAAGAACTAAAGCATTACAGGGTAACCATAGGCTGCATTGCACGGACCAGGACTTAGACAAAAGAAGGACGATTGGGTTGAAAATACACATAAAAGAACTGATCTTGGGTATAAGAACGTGGAGGGATTTGGATAAATGGGAGGAAAGATGGTCCAAGAGAGGGACTGTCAGAAGGAGCGCAATTGGGATGTCCCCAGAGGAAGGGACACAGAGAATGGAAGGATTCCCTTTGCGAGAAATCGCGAATGGAAGTTATGTCCATGTGCCCTGGAGTAGGGGGGACTTAGCGGCATTTACCAATTCTTTTCCTAAGCTGAGGGAGAACCCCGTGGAATGGTATAAGCAGGTAGAGAGGTTCGTAAAGATATCCAAAGTACTGTGGGTAGACTTGAACACCCTGTTTGATATTGTGGACAGCATGCAAGGTTAGCATTGAATGGCCAACATCCGAACCAGATAGGGACGCGCAGACAAACGGACCATCAGAAAAAGTCATGGAGAAGTACGAAAGGGTAATGACATGGCTGAAGGAGAAGGTGCCGTTGCAGGACATTGACTGGGTTAAGATAGACCGGACCACCCAAGAACCTAAGGAGACAGTTCATGAGTATTATGAGAGATTGCTGAAAGCATTCAAACAGTACAGTGGGTTGGATGTAATGGATCCTAAAGACATAGGACAGTTTGTGTCAAAGTTCGTGCTGGGTTTGAGACCTGATATTAGTTTGATGATCCAGCAACACTTAATTTGTTGGCAGAACAAGCCCTTAGACGAAATTTTGAGGTATGCTAGGTACTGCAGTGACGAGATAGACTCCAAAGCAAAGAAACTTAAAGAGAAACTGATGATGGTGCAGATGCAGTCGGCTGGAAAGGGTGGACAGCGACAACAGGGAACAGGGACATTAGGAAGGAAGCAAAATAATCAGAATAAGGACGATGAGGAAAAACAGAGACCTAGAGTAGATATTGCGACATTGAAAAAAACGACCAGGTGTCACCAATGCAACGAGGTGGGGCATTGGAAACGCGAGTGCCCCTATAATATTGAGACTGGAGAACTGGAACAAGAGGAGGACGAGGTCCAGAGCAGTCTGGCGAAGGGGTCAACATTACAAAAGGGACAGTTTATCAAAGGGGAGACCCCGACTCCTCGAGCCCAATTCCCTCAACCACCCAGAATTGCGACCGGGGGAAAGACCTATAAGCAGATGCCTCTTTTTGTAGGAGGAGAAGAGTGCTATTACGTTGATCCCCTTACGGGACAGCGAGTGAATAGAGAGGAAGATTGTACCCTTGGGGCAGACTTGGAGGTAGACCAGAGGGGACCATACGTGGAGGCTGAAGTAGCAGGGTGTCCCATGACCTTTTTGGTGGACACGGGGGCCACTCGATCCACTCTGAGATCAGCAGTAGTCCCAGGTCTGCCAATGTCGGGAGAAACAATACAGGTGGTAGGAGTCGCAAATAGGAGAATGACTAAACCTCTGACGGAACCAGTATCAGTGAAAATAGGAAAATACAGTGACGAACACCAGTTTGTAGTCTGCGACTCCAGTCCTGTGTGCTTGTTGGGAAGGGATTTGCTGTGTAAACTGAATTGTACGATATACTGCACGCCTCAGGGAGTGGAGGTACAGACTCACCATGATGACGCTGATTTCAAAGTTGCAAATTCGAGGGTGTGCGTGGAGCTGTATCCCACCTTGACGGTGGAAGAGCTTCCATGGGACTTAAGAGGTTCAGTGTCATCTGAGGTGTGGGATTTCACCGGGGAAGAAATAGGATTGATTAAAGGGGTAGAGCCAGTAAAGATCATGGTAAAACCAAATGCTGAGTATCCAAGAACACCCCAATACAAGCTGACCCCGGAGACGATTGCAGGAATAAAGCCTGTGATTGAATCCATGATTAAGCAGGGAATACTGAAGGAAATCGTGGGAAGCCCATGTAACTCTCCGATTATGGGTTTGCAGAAGCCTAGTGGGAAATACAGAATAGTGCAGGACCTTCGAAAGATTAATAACATAGTTGTTTCATGTTGTCCTGTGGTACCGAATCCATCAGTGATATTGTTCCAGATACCATTCCAAGCCGAATGGTTTACAGTGATAGACCTTTGCCAGGCCTTCTTCTCCATCCCTTTAGATGAGGAGAGCCAGTATCTTTTCGCTTTTAAGCTGGAAAATCGCGTTTTAACATGATGTCGTATCCCACAGGGGTATACAGAGAGCCCATCGATCTTTAACCAGCTGTTGAAGAAAAATCTTGAAAGTCTAGTACTGCCAATGAACTCGGTTCTGGTTCAGTACATAGACGACCTACTTGTGGCGTCAGAAACCGAGGAAGCTTGCAAAATAGACACCATCACCTTACTAAATCACTTGGCTGAGAACGGACACAAGGTGTCTCCAAGCAAATTACAGTACTGCTTGACAGAAGTGCAGTACTTGGGTCACAGGATTGAAAAGGGAAAACGGAAGGTGTCACCAGACAGAATAGAAGCGATCATGAAAATGAATTCGCCCACAACACAGAGAGAGGTCAGGATGTTCCTAGGAATGGTCGGTTATTGCCGGCAGTGGATAGCCAACTTTTCACTGAAGGCAAAACCTTTACAAAAGCTGATGCACAAGGGGGTGAGTGATCCGGTACCATGGGACAAGGATTGTTTGATGGCGTTTTTGCAGCTGAGGGAGGACTTATGTCGTGCCCCGGCTCTAGGAATGCCTGATTACGAGAAACCTTTCTTACTTTACTGCTGTGAAAGAGAAGGCTGTGCTTTGTCAGTTTTGGCTCAGATACACGGAAATGCCCGTAGACCAGTTGCGTACTTCTCGGCTACCTTAGATCCAGTAGCCGCAGCGTTGCCCGGATGTCTCAAATCCGTTGCTGCAACGGGTGTCAGCATTGAGAGGTGTGAGAATATAGTTATGGGACACCAGTTAGTGGTGTATGTACCGCATTCTGTTGAACTGTTGATGACCAGGACCAAGACACAGCATCTGACAAATAGCAGGCTCACGCGCTATGAGCAAGTCATTTTGGCTGCCGAGAACGTGACCCTCAAGAGATGCTCTGTTTTGAATCCTGCCACTTTGATGCCACTTCCAAACGATATTGATGATGATGTATGTACAGATCATGACTGCCTTGATGTGACTGAACTATGCACCAAACCAAGACCAGATATTGTAGATGAGCCATTGACCGACCCCGATGAAATATTCTTTGTTGATGGCTCATGCGTAAGAGACGATATTGGTCAGCTGAGAGCAGCTTATGCCGTTTGCACGATTACCGGAGTGGTGGAAGCCGCTTGCCTGGAAGGAGTACACTCCGCACAGGTAGCTGAAATCATTGCATTGACACGTGCCTGTCTAGCAGGTAACAAAATTCGAGTCACCATTTACACCGATAGCCAGTATGGTTTCGGGGTAGTTCACGACTATGGGCAGTTATGGTCTCAGAGGGGTTACATGACCTCTTCGGGTTCTCCTATTCGAAATGGGGAATTTGTTCGATTATTATTGGAAGCATTGCAAGGTCCAGCAGCTATTGCCGTTGTAAAATGCACAGCCCACACTAGAAACACCGATTTTGTGTCACAAGGTAATAGATATGCCGATGAAGTTGCACGTTATTGTGCAGAACAAGGATATTCTTTTACAGAGGTAGAAGTGAGTGGTATTCAGGAAAGGACCGAGTTAACCATGTTGTTGGAAACTGTAGACACTTGGGATGAGTTGAAATGTATACAAGAGAATGCACCTGATTTCGAGAAAAAGGCATGGGAAACAGCAGGTTGTACAAAGAGTGAAATGGACTTTTGGATCTCTGCAGATGGGAGGGCAGTGTTACCAAACGAACTAGTCAGTCCAATGGCGAGGAGAATACATGGACCAGCACACATAGGTAGAGATGCCATGATGAGGGTATTCAGGCAGACCTGGTACAACCCAAAGTTTAGAGTAGCGGCAGAAGCAGTATGTCAACGTTGTGTGATCTGTCAACAACTGAATGTAGGAAAGAGAACACCAGTCACATTGAGCCACATAGGGAGGTCTGGGGGGCCATTCAATAGAATGCAATTAGATTTTATTGAAATGCCAAAGTGCAATCGCCTCAGATACGTCCTAGTGATTGTCTGCATTTTTTCCAGATGGGTTGAGGCTTACCCCACACGCAGGTGTGATACACTCACAGTAGCAAAGTTATTGCTTAGAGAACTGATACCGCGCTTCGGGGTGCCGGCCTCTTTGGAATCAGATAGAGGAACACATTTCAACAGCGAAATTGTGAAAATGCTTTGTACAGCCCTAAGTATAGATCAGAAGCTGCACTGTAGCTATCGACCAGAGGCTTCAGGGATCGTGGAACAAATCAACAGTACTATTAAGTCCCGACTTGCTAAAGTTTGTTCGTCGACATCCTTGAGCTGGCCTGATGCACTGCCACTGGTCCTTATGAGCATACGTAGTACACCAGACAGAAGGACAGGTCTCTCCCCACATGAGGTGTTAATGGGGAGGGCTATGAGACTGCCATCAGTTCCAACTACAGCATTGTTGAACATCACAGATGATTTGATCCTGGACTATTGTAAGGGACTCTCTGACGCCATTCATTCTGTGTCTCTTCAGGTGCAGGTTGCTGAAGTTCCATCGTCTCAAGACTTGTGCCACGACCTGTGCCCTGGGGACTGGGTCGTGGTGAAAAAACACGTCAGGAAGAATTGTTTAGACGTGCGCTGGCGTGGACCTTTCCAAGTCATATTGGTAACAAACACTGCGGTGAAGTGTGGAGGCTTGCCCAACTGGATCCACGCCTCACACACCCGAAGAGTTCCAGCACCTCCGGAGGAAACAGCTCCTTCCTCGGATGAAATTCCAGCTGAGAATGAAGAATCCGCAGAAAGGGCAAGTCAAGCTGTAGAGGTGTCAGAGGAGACTGAGAGCGTGTCTGACCAGGCCGAGGACGGTCAATACACCAGCGAAACTGAAGTTGCCACAGAAGGAGAAAGTAGCTGGGAGTACGAATCAGACACTGACCAAGCTGCAAGTGGTCAAGAGTCAAGTGCAAGAACAAGGAGCAGGAGGACAAGGAGTGGAGAAGCTAGCTGGCCGGAAAGAAGGAGAAGGCCAAGCCTGAGAGCAAATCCAGAGAGAACTCTTGTTCCTATTTCTGAAGACTCGGACCTAGACGAAGGTGCAGGGGACTCAGACTCTGAGAGTCCAAGAAGATCAAGGAGGGTACGTGTGCCCTGCAGAAGATACGCCACTCCTGAGTGGACCTACTTGGCGGCAGATGTCTTGGGGACAGAGATCCGGGAGGGTGAGGGAAGTACAGGTGACCAACCTCGATCCAATTGTAACGGTGGAAGTACGGCTGTTGACACCTGGAATCGAAACTGAAGGGTTGCTAACGTTCACACTCCCCGTTCCTCTGTATTTAAGCCGGATCAAAGACCTGGTGCTGAACCGATTAGAATTTCCAACCTTGGGTCATCCAGTACCAGCACACGAGGAAACTATTCTCCGTTTAGAACTGTTGGAGTATGCCATTAGGGCTGCTGGTACCAGAATCATCGTAGATACCTAAAAAGACTTTGTAAATAAACCAGATAGAAAGAGGATAACCTAGCGCCTATTGGAAGAAGAAGAAAATTAGGGACATTTCATTTAGTGGACCGAGAAGGGCTAGGGTTGTCTGTCGTTGAAATTAAAGAGACTTTGTTGTAAAGAGACTTTGCCATTTTCCAAGTGTGGTTAACGGACTGAGAAAGCGAAATGAAAACAGAGTGAAGAAACAAAAGAGACTTTTCAGAAAAGAAACTACACTGTTTGATAACATGGAGGCCGGTGGTTCGAACCGCAAAGCAAAATGTATAGTAGGCACACTTATAGCAGTAGTGATATCCCTTATAGTCATAGTAGTCACTGTATCATACATAGTGGGACATGCAAGTGTAACTGAGATAACAGATGTAAAGCCTGTAACGACTTTGAAACCTGCTCTTGCTGGAAAGAAGGAGGAGGACAATGTAATTCGGGAAAAGGCGTTACTGGCAGCTGAGGCCCGTAGGTTACATGTAGATGAGTCCCAGGGAAATTTCCGAACCAACGCTTATGCCAAATTATTATATGAGTATATTGACGCCATGGAGGCCAAAGATTGCTATGTCTGCATGCAATTACCGGCTTCTGTAGATGAAGGCATTCGGTATCATCACCTACCATTGACTTATGGGATTACATGCAGTTTATTGCTTAGTATATTTTATGGACGTGATGGGTTCGAGTATTATTTCTCGAACTACGATTCAGTGTTACCAGAAGTCCCGAACTATAAGCAAATGAATAAGTGGGACTATTACAAGAAGGAAGATAGATTGGCGAAATTCTTCCTTCCTTGGGATACACTGGATACTTCATATGCACGAAGAAACAATCTGACTTGCAAAGTATCAGAGATTGAGAAAAAGTTTATTGGACAAGTTGATGACCGTTACAGAAGGCAAAAGATTTTGAAAATGTCAGGACAGTGGAAAACAGATTGGACCGAGGAAGAAAAGGCACACAAGAAGAAGGGTAGTAATGGTCCAATAGCTTTAGATCGAACACAGAAAGGAAAGTTATGCCTAACCAGAAGCAAAACGTACTATGAGAGTGTGTTTGTAGGTGAAGTTAGTTGTGAACATGCTTTTTGATTAGAATATTACACAAAAGATTTCTTAAAAGGGATGCAAGCGATTCCTAATGTATATTTTGTATGTGGAAGAAATGCCTACGTGAAGCTGCCTGACAATTGGTACGGTTCATGTTATTTGGCAATTGTCTTCCCCAAAATATATCATGCAAAGGATATAGAGATCATAGAGGGAAAAGCTTCAGCAAGGGGGAAAAGAGATGTAGGTGATGCTGAAGTAGTTGGAGACGTATTTGGCGCCATGTTTCCTCTTTTAGGTTTGATACTTAATGATGTCAAGATTAGGAGACTGGCTACAGTTGTAGACAGGTTGTCTGCCAGTACTGCAAGATCACTAATGCTGGTAGAAGGGGAGATGCAATCGATAAGGGCAATGGTCCTTCAGAACCGTCTTGCTTTAGACATTCTGCTAGCAAAAGAGGGCGGAGTCTGTAAGGCTTTGAAGGTCCAGGAATGTTGCACTTACATTCCAGACAATTCAAAACCTCTTGAGAAGGCTATACAGAATATTACTAAGATACGTATCAACAAAGAGAGAGGTAGGGAGATTTCAAAGACACTCTCTTAGTCCCCGGTTAAATGTCAAACAACAAAAAAAGAGAGAGGTCTGAACTGGTCAAGCCCACGGCTACCAGAAATGTGGAGCAAAAAGATAAGCGGATAGTATTGATCACAGTCACTCTAGTTGAGTGGGATCACAGTCACTCTATTTGAGTAGGAAAGCCCTCACACACCGACCTAGTCAGTGTCATGCTTCATCATCGGGCCCCACCGAAGAGACCGAGTGTCTCTTCGGTGTGCTGCGACGCCAGAAAGACTGCGGAGCTGGTTGTGTGGGGAGGATGTGTTGTGAAGATTCTCAAATTAAAAGTGACTAACAGGGTATCAAAAAAACTTTAATAAGTGATCCCTAAGACACGTGTAAGTGGTATATGTGTCTGAATTTAATAGCCAAGGTTATTAGGGTTTAGTTTAAATTCAGCTAAATACCACAAATTTATTAAAATCAGTCAACATGTTTCTGCCTTCAATGTGGTATATATTCACCATGGCATTCTTCAGGACTATAACCCCGGCGGTATGGACACTCTAATAGTCCACCCTGACCTGGGGGCGTGAAAGTGAAAAGGAAAAGTGAAAAAAGTGCTTAAAAATTGGGAGAGCAATTTGCTCAATCCAAAAAACCCCAAAATTAGGGGTGTATCAGCACTTTAAAAATGGGCGCTACTTGCACCATGGGTCTCGGGAGGGGGGTTGGAGCGCGCTTGGCACATCGCCCTCAGCGCTCACAGCCCGCTTTTAAACCTGTTGCAACCCTCTAGACCGGACCCTCGTCACTCGTGTAGAGTGACTGTGATCCCACTCAACTAGAGTGACTGTGATCAATACTATCCGCTTATCTTTTTATTACTAAGATACACCAAGAAATTGAGGACCTAACAAGAGTAAATGTCTGGGAAAAAGTAGGTCATGGGATGGGTAAAGTTGGAGGTTGGTTTGCCAATCTCGGGAAGAGCTTTGTCTGGTATATTCTGAAGCCTATCTTCATAATTGTAATTTGCATAATCATATTGTGGGGTTTAGTAAGGCTGTACAAGTGGTATAGGTCAAACAGACTGCAAAGGTCTATGAGAGAACAGGAGCGGAGATTAGCTGCTATGCAAGATCATCAGTATAGGAGTCTGAGAGCTCTAGAAACGATAAAAAGAGGGAGCCTTGCAACAAGTTCTGTGTGACACATTCAAATTGATGTACTAGTGATGACCCCTAGAGGTCATCAAAGGGGGGAACTGAGAGAGCGCAATTTGAATGAAAAGTATGTATACGCCATATGTACAAGCCCATGGCGTAAAGTCAACTAATGTAACTTGAGAGATGAGAATATGTATCCGTATTTACTCACGAGTGTTTTATTAGAAATACGGGAGCCCCTATAGAGTATGGGCTGATGTAGAAATGTGTGGAAATGCATAGAAATATTAGATGTGTTAATCAGGTTCCATGTTATGTAGCTGCTAAATGAAGAAGGATGTAAAATGTAAAATGAAGAAACGTGCAGACCACATGGCACTATGTAAGAACGAAATGTACCATTGCATCTTTCACGTAGCATGGATTCAATATTATCCAATGATTTGCTTACATATATGTTAAAGGCTGTATTTTATATGATTGTTTTATAACAAGAGTGGTGTGTTAGAATATTATTTTAAGTTAAGAAATAAGGGTTCACAGAGTGCAGACTACTGCACATAATTTAGTAGGCCAGGAGAGATAAAGGGTCATCTTTGATCTGCACGTGTGAGCTAACAATCAAAAGCCTCGTTAAAATAAATTGCCAATGCTGGTCGAAGTTTTACGGCCTAGTCCGATAAGGAGAGCCTGGAATTTGGGGCCCTGCTTCGAAGTGTCTGTTTGCAGGTGCGAGGGGGGTACAAATCAAAAGCTTGATGAATAGAGCTCTGTTTGAGGAGATAGGCTCGGGTCCGGAGGAGTCGACCGGAATGTCATGGGGGTACCGGCACGCTGGAGACGGCGCCTGGGAAGCAAGGTCAACTTAAACAGACGATCCGAAGAAACGAGACCACGTGAATTGTGTACATGGTGGGCGTCTCAAAGGGGCGTTCCACCCATACTGTGATTTTTGTATTAGGGACAGCACCCCGGGGAGGAGGTAGAGCAGATGGCCTGAGGACCCTTAGAGAGCGGATGGGTAGGCAGAAAGGGTACTGCTACACGACATAGGTTTCCATCTGAGACTAAGAGAGGTTGAGCTTCTTTGGAAGTCCAACGGCTGACACCTTTTTAGGTAAAGAACTTGTTAAGTAGGGATGTCACATAGCATAGTGTAGGGTCAGTTTACCCTGATTCGTTTTCTTCTGTAAATGACGCTTAAGATACACCTTGTGTCAATGATATTCAACTTATTGATTTTTGAATTGGTTTTGGTAGTTTTCTTCTGTCGATTGAGATCTCTCAGAGAGTTTATGTTCATCCTATTACCTGTTTATCTTTTGAACATTATATTGAGGTGTTTATACTTGCAACTGATTTTGGCTTTATAATAAACCTTTAAAACTTTTCCGTAGTAGGTGGTTCTTTAGAGTTGTGTCAGTCTTTGGGGTTGATTTGACCTATGTAGGGTTTGCCTTTTACTCAATGACAGTCAATAATCGATCCAAAAGGGACTCAAGTGAGATAAGAGTTAGGGTGATCAGATAATCAATCAAAATCTCAAGTCCGCAGTAGCATCCATCTGTTTTCAAGAAGTTGAAGCCAAGTTGAGAATAAGTTAGACAAATGTTCAGTTGCAATAGATTTATATTAATATGCACATACAATTATAAGCAGAAAATAACTCCCACACGCCTTTAGTCAATGCATTGGCAATGAGCTACATGCAGAACTAGCCCACAACTTCACATTCATTCACTCATTCTTTCATTCACAGATCTTCTGAGATGAGAAATGGCAAACTGTATAATTGAGAATTATTGAAAATAAAGTAGCACTGCATGTTTAGCACTACAAATAATGTAACATGCAGAGATCAAAGCATCCTGGATCCCAGCCTGCAGATAATCAGTATTACTGCCAGTCCTGCAGAACAAGAGTCGGTATTCTTACTTTTTACTGCAGTGCCACTTCTCCACTAATAATGTATTCAGAGTATGTTTACTAACGTGTTTTGGGGGAATTGATATATTCTTTCGGTGGAAACAATATTGTGTTTATAAAATGCATAACATACACACAATAGTGACAAACAATGCCTGGCTAAACATGTTTGATCTCTTGCTACAATTTCCCTGACATAATCTAAAGGATTTTTGTCTTTATTTATCAGACAGCTTAATCTAATTATCCCTAATTAGGGCAAAGCTGATTATTTCATTTATCTTTGTAAACGTGACAACACAAGGGCCTATTTAATTAAGCAGATCAGCAATTAGCTGTTGTTACACAGGCAGCTTTAAACGTCCTTTTACAAATAGTGTGCAGTTTGATGTAATCAGACATTTACTGAAGAATTGTGGAAAAGGGACATTTTGATTTACAAGACCACTTAGTTTAAAGCTGTACAGAACCGAGCAGCCTATGAGCATGAAAGGCACAGTATAAGATATGACCTCAGATATATTACCGGAAAACTCTGGGCACCACTACATGTCAAAAAATGTCCAGCAGTGAAAATGGCACTATTGATTTTTCGCGTTCTCGACTTCACGTTTTAACAATGCTAGATGTAATTTATATATTTGGAAACAGAAACACACCATTATACATCATCCCTGCAAGTACACTGTAGTTACATAATCATGACAGTAAGATTAGCCAAGGGAGACAGGAGGAGGAAAGAACGAACAGACAAGGGCAACAGACCCGGACTTTTTTTTCTGCTGAATATCTTTTGTGTTTAAAGCAGGATTACGAGTGCTCGCCATGACTCTGGAACAAAAGGATTGTGCAAGGAAGAGATTTGCAGTGAACAGGCTGCTCGAAGATATGTATAACACAGAAGGGATTGGACCATGCTTTTCTTTTTACAAGTTTGATGGTGGCAATACATTTCAAAGATAACATCAATTTCAGAATAATTGCAAAGAAACGCTAAAATGACCTATTCTACACACTGTTTTAGCACTCAAGAAACTGTACAGATAACAGGGGTCTGATGCTCCATGCACGCCATCATTATCAATGAACTATGTAACTATGGTGCAGCAGGTTGAGCACTGAGGGGGCCACTACACTTTGATTATGATTGCCTGGTGACAACCAACCCATGTCGGGAGTGGATATTTTCCTTGCTTGCTTTAGGGCCCAGTGCACCCTAGCTATGCTACTTAATGCAATACAATAAAGACTGCTGTTTTCTTGCAAACCTTCAAGCGACTATCTCTTTACAGGATTAAACAAAGGATAGTGACGTTTATCAAATGTGCATTCTCTTACATTCTCTTTATATGAAGTTATTTCACAAACTCTTTTTTATGTATTACTTTCGGTTTCGAAGCCTATACATAACACAATACGTTCTACTCTGGTTTAGAGGCCCATACTGCAAAATTAGGAACTGCAATGCAGTTTACAGGTTTTATTTGAGAATATCTTGTACTAAATTGATAGTGACGTTTATCAAATGATAGTGACGTTTATCAAATGTGCATTCTCTTACATTCTCTTTATATGAAGCTATTTCACAAACTCTTTTTTATGTATTACTTTCGGGTTCGAAGCCTACATATAACACAATGCGTTCTACTCTGGTACAGAGACCCATACTGCAAAACAAGGAACTGCAATGCAGTTTACAGGTTTTATTTGAGAATATCTGGTACTAAATTTCTTCCTAAAAAGATAGTATAGCCACAATTTAGTGGACTACCAAAATATCATGAAGGTAGGTTTATACAAAATTATATGTAAGAAATACAATTAAAATACCAGTAAGTACACAGTCTTAACTCTAGTCCAATTGCACCTCCAAAGTGCTGTAAAGATTTAGACTCCCACCATTTCGAGAGTTAAGCACGCTGTAACTTCTCTAGATGCTACAAACGTGACCCCAAATCAGATGGTTTATTGGCTATATTCTCCTGCCCGAGGAAGTACTCGCACTTGTATATGTATCATCAAAGATTAATAGAGCTGCATCTTATGGCTGTTTCACCTCTGAGGATGAAATATTAACTTGTATATTTCGTGGGTGATCCCCCTTTAACTGCAGCCGTTCCTTGCTATTGTGTGATCACTCTGGAATAAGGAAACTTTACTTTCTTCCCCACCATAAGCTGATCACAGCCTCACCTGAACTCTACAGCGTCCTCCGCGGTTCCTCCAACTCAGCGGACGTCGCTCTGCACTTTAGCGCTGTTTGCTCTTTGCTGGATATTTGATTCTTGGCCTCACAGTCGGAGGGGGGGACAGCGAAACAAATCCTCCACACTCTCTCTTGTTCGTACACCGCTGCAACCAAACCGATACTCGCGTCGTCTCACGGGGCCCCACAAGAGTGGGTCCGTACAATTACACAATTTTCCTCACAGCTTCTCACAACCAGGAATATTATTAATATTCGCCCTCCATCGAACGCGTTTCGGCATGCAAAACTACCACCATAGATAGGGAAAACAGACTTGTAGTTTGCACTATGTTATATGACTTATGTAGGAATAATGGTGTATAGAGCAATGGGTTATTTTAAGACGGATATTTAAAATGCCATGTTATGGGTCGAAAATGTTGCTAAAACTACAGGTCTGTTTACACTATCTATGGTGGTAGTTTTGCATGTGACATGGAACAAGCACGGATCAAACTTTAAAAAATAGCAGTGTTTCACTACGTCGGTATCGATGCGTTCGATGGAGGCTGAATAAAAATAACATAAAATAAAATAAAAATAACATTCAACTGCTCAAGGCGTCGTCATCCCCGGTTATTCCTGGTCGTGATAAGTTGTGAGGAAAGTTGTGTAATTGTATGGACCTGCTCTTGTGGGGTCCTGTGAGAAGATACAATTTTCAGTTTAGGGGCAGCGGTGTAAGCACAAGAGGGAGTGTGGATGAGAAATATATATATATATATATGTATATCACCTGGAATCTTTCCAACGAAAAGATGAGAGGCCACAAGGGGAGTGGGGAACAAGCTTGCCGTTTTATTCAGAAATTCCAGCAAATGGCGAATGCATTTCGGCGTTGACCTTCTTCAGCGCCTTCCTCTTGAACAACCCATTCCCTAATGAGCTCCTCCTGTGTAGAACTACCTGTAGGCACTGAGTTCCCTCCCCCGAATGCAATCTGCACAGCGATGGTAGTCCGTGGTAATTGATGCGGACTCCAATTCCCAGCATGCACAGTCTTGGCAAAGTTAGGTGGCTGGTGTAGGGGAGTGGAAAAAAGGTAGTTTAGTGACCGTGGCAGGAGGGTGGGGTGGTCGAATAACAACGAACATCACGGTGCCAGCTCCTGTGTCCCCTCTGACTGCAGCGCTCGTTCTCCCAGGTCAGTCATGAAACAGGGGCGGTCAAATGAGAGACGGATTGCCTTGTCGAGGTAAAATATCTTAGTCTGTTTTCTCCGGTCTGGGATGCTTGGCGGACTCCTGGGGTATATATATCCACCAACAACATAGAATACGCTTGCACTTTGCCACATCCGGTTTATCAATAAAGATTTATTTCAAAGCCATTGCCATTGCCAGCTCCCACCACACCTACACACCTATGAGTTTCGACCGCCAGGTCTTGGTCACGGTGTCAAACAATAGTCCTACTTAAATTTTTTACTTTTATACCAGAAAAGCCCATAAGCAAATTATGATGCATCATGGGTATGGTAGTTTGAAACATTAAATCGTTAATTATTTTACTATTCATACTTGTAGTTTGGTAAACAACAACAATATATATTGTTCTAATAGGAATATACCATTACAATCATACATATATGCCATCACAATTACCTAAAGATTTTTGACTTTCACAATTTTTCAAGATTATAACCCGGGTTGCATATTACCAACAGGATAGTCCTGTAAGGCAGCCATTGTTGACTACCTATTTTGCGACATTTCGCAAATCGTTCAATTATTGGTACAGTGTCCATTTATGAACGTACTTGGAATTATCACTCTTAACGGTCTTCTTATTCAGGGACTTAGTGCCCTTGCTTCATTGTAGTCCATAGGTGCTTGTGATGGTCATCCTTTCTCATGTATGTCCTTGGCAATTCTTTTACTCCTTATATTGTTGATTAATTTTCTATTGATTGTCTCTCCTTTGCATCATGGATTCTTATACACTCATTTTCTTTTTTACGATCCTACTTCATTTTAATCATTTTGAGAGATATCTTTATTTCTTTCACCGACCCTTGTTTCTTTATAAATTAATGTACAGTTCCTCATCCCCATTCAACCCCATAGGGATTTTTAGTTCTGAATCTGATGATTAGCCTTGATTCCAGGCGTCTCAACATGTGGGTTCTATTCCCACCTCTTTTATTGATGGGTATGGTCGCCAGGCCACAGTAAGTTACATCCAGCCATATTTTGTTCTCATGCATGAGCATATGTTTTGCTATGGCATACGTCTGATCTTTGTTTTGTATTTCCCGTATATGTTCAAGGATACGTTTATTTATTGGGCCGATCGTACTCCCAATGTACCGTTTCCCACAATGGCACTCCAATAGGTAGCAAAAAAAGGGGTTCCTTTCCGTGGTTCTTAGATGCGAGTGTAATGTACTTTGTAAAGTAAGACACCTAAACCTTTCTGTCCTCAATTGTATATATACTAAACATCCCATGAATTATATCAAAAAAACATAACCTTCATTAAAATCATATTTATTAAAAGAAACAAACTTAGTCAAATAGCATTGTATAAGCAAAAGTTTTGCACATAAAAGATTACATGAATCATAGTTATTCACAAGCACATTACAATATAATTCAACACAATTGCATGTAAAAAAGTTAAAAGTAGCCAAAATTGTCGACGCGTTTCGGTGTTTTAGATCAATGGCACACCTTCCTCAGGACTACATTAAAATTCTTGAATATCTTTCGCAGTTTTCAATTAGCGGTACCAGTCTTAATCCTGGGGATAGAGTAACCTTATCCACTATTATGGGTCTTTGTGTTTCCTTGAAAGACTTTGTATTTATGATCGTGGCGTTGTAAATCGGTCTGCATATAAATCAGGAGACTCAGAATATTGCCAGCTCGGTAGGTTTTAAGGCGTCTTTCCACTCCCCAGCTTTACTTTGGCGTAGTTGGAACGGAATGCTTCTTATTTAAATTGAAGACAGTTCTTTTATCTCCGCGGTCGGAGCAGCGTGCCGCCTGCCTGGTCACCCGATCTCCAGCGTCATAATTGAAAACTGCGAAAGATATTCAAGAATTTTAATGTAGTCCTGAGGAAGGTGTGCCATCGATCTAAAACACCGAAGCGCGTCGACAATTTTGGCTACTTTTAACTTTTTTACATGCAATTGTGTTGAATTATATTGTAATGTGCTTGTGAATAACTATGATTCATGTAATCTTTTATGTGCAAAACTTTTGCTTATACAATGCTATTTGACTAAGTTTGTTTCTTTTAATAAATATGATTTTAATGAAGATTATGTTTTTTTGATATAATTCATGGGATGTTTAGTATATATACAATTGAGGACAGAAAGGTTTAGGTGTCTTACTTTACAAAGTACATTACACTCGCATCTAAGAACCACGGAAAGGAACCCCTTTTTTTGCTACAATATTTCCCAGTCCTTTCTGGGTTTGTTAGGGAAAACTCTATTTTTGTCTAACTCCAATAGGTAGACCACATGAGTGGTTTTGCATGTTATGATGTTGTTGATATTAAATATTTTTCCTTGTGGGTCCTTGATTGATTTAATTGTTCTTCCAATGTTACAGGCCTTACATTGGCTGCATTTCTTGAATCCTTTTTTCATGTCTTTCAGCCACATGCTGGGTTGTCTTATTTGAAAGTGGTTTCTAACCAACTTTTCAGACAGTGATGCCGCCTTCCTGTACGTTAATTGTGGATGTTTTCCTAGTTCTTTTCCAATGTCTGGGTCTTTCATTAAAATGTTCCAGTACTTATTCAAAGCTTTACGTACTTTATAGCTCTCTTTGCTATACGTTAATACCATTCATATGGGTTCTTTTGGTGGTTCCTCCACGTTCTGGTCTTTTTTGTTAAACAATGTTTCACCCTGGTTATACTTCTTGCCTTTAGCTCCCCTCATCTCACGTCATTATACTGGTAGCCTCTTTTTAGAAACCATTTGGTTGTATCTATGAATTTTTTATTCATCTCTTTGTTGTTTGAGCAGTTTCGTTTCATCCGAATGAATTCACCATATGGTATGCTTCTTTTTACCGTTTCTGGGTGGAAGCTTTTACCATGCAACACACTATTTGTTGCTGTGCTTTTTCTTTGTACAGTTGTTTCAATCTTGTCATTTTGTGTTCAAAAATAAAATTTCACTGGCACTGATTGTATGAGTGAATTTTAGACCAACCACATTGTTGTTCAGCACATCAAAAAATTCTAGAAGTCCTTCTCTGTCCCATTACAAATTAAAAAGAGGACATCAATGAAACACAGCCAGAGTACCACCTTGGCTACATGATGGTCATTTTCTTCTCTCCAAGCTACAATCTTTTCCCACCAACCTATTACTAGGTTGGCGTAGTTTGGAGAGAAGGAAACTCCCATGGCATAATCCCCTCTCTGGTGATGCTTATATTATTGGCTGGTGACAGCTTTGCTGTCAAGTCGGACCATAAAAAGAGTTCATATTCTCTTCACCTTAATGTGATCATCCTTTTAGAGACTTCAAATAAGCTGCAATTTTTCAGCCAAGGGGTTGAGAGGTATGCTTTTCTATGGATAAGACTTTTTCTGCTAGGCACTATGGACACCCCTCATATATAATTGATGAAGAAAATCAGAATTAAAAAGTCAGTTATGGTTCTGGCTCAAATACTTAAACCACAGAAATTCCCCAGTTATGGTTTTCTATCAACTTTGTGTGTTTGTGTCATTTTAAAAGTGTTATTAAATGGCACAGTTATGGTGTGTGTTCCGTACATTGATAACCATAGCTAACTATGTGATGGTTTGATATCCAGCTCTGCAATACAATTTATTGCTTTCTCTTCTCTCATTCCTTGTGCTTCTGGCACTCAATATAGTTTCACTTTCACTAGATTTCCTGCTTTAGTATTAATACAATGGACTCCCAAAAGAGGGCTATTGGCTAATTGTAGCACAGTTAATCTAAATATTAGATCATGATCTCTTTGAAAATAGGGTTCCATTGGAAGTGAGCTGTTATCTCCATCATTTCTTGCGTGTTTGATCTCATAATATCAGGTTTTGTGCTGACTTTGTTTTCCGCTAATGGCAGAACATTCATCTATTCTCCAGTTGATAAAAGTTTGTTTTTATCTGGTTGGGCAAAATCTGAAGTGCCTTTTCTTTTCACTTTCCGACTTAGCTTTGACTATGTTTTATATGTAGGGTTCTCTATTTCACACCCGCTTCTGCAAACTGTTCTTCCCTCAACCACAAGAGTTCCTTATGGGGATTTTCAAAAGTCTAAGTTAGGTTTGTCTGTGCCTAATTATCAGCTCAAAAAAATGACAAAGTATCCCAAACAACATTTTATATATAGGGAGTCTATTTTTAAGAAGATTTTTATTTTGAGCTCAGATTTAGTGTCTGCCTGATGGGAATAGCGTGCCCTCCTTTATTGAGGATATATCTCAGGTCTTTCTACTTTCTGAAAATACCTACTATCAACTAGACAATGTGCCTTTTGCCTATTCACTCTCTACATGATAACAGTAAGGATGATGATAAACCCTGCTATACACATAATATATGCCACTAGATTTATACCTTATTCTCAAATTTCACTTTGAGGGGACTCATTCAAGCTATGTGGCTCAAACTTGGCAGACTGCTTGCTCTTATAAGTCAACCCTCTGAGATCTCCCAACTTCTAGCCTGTCCCCATCCGCTGTTATTTTCTCCTAGGTAATGATCAGTACTCGGTGGAATAAAGCCTAACCCATTTCTTCCTAATTTACAATGCATCAGGGCAGGGACTCCTCAATTGATAAAAGTACCTTGGTATGCATAGGCCAGGTCCACCATTCTAAACAAAGTTGAATTGAGATATTGATTCACCCCTCTCTGCCTGGCTAGGGTTAACTCCTGTATGTACTGCTCCAGGGTAACTTTATTCCACATGGATTGTTTGGTAATGCTATCAGTATCAAGGAACTTGTCTTTTGCATACTTAGTTCTAAAAATGTTGTCTATAGGTTTTAATTATATCTTGTAAAACATACATTTAAAAGACTCCTTGCCATGCCATTTTCTTACTAAAATGGTTTTCTTTTATCTGCATAGCTTGTTGTACTATTGGGGTTTGCACACTGGTATGCCATCTGCATCTCTCCACTCAAACCACACCAGAAGAGAAAGAAGAATCCACCTACCTAGAGAGTCGCTCGGTCAGGCCAAATGACTCCCAGCAGAGGCTGGGAAATGGTCAATCTGGACACCACATGCCAAAAAGAGGCGAATTATGAGAACTCTCTATGACAACATGAACTAAGATATGTGGTAAGCTGGGAACAGACCCCTCCATAAGTCAGGGCTGTGGCCACCCCAACTCCACTCAATACCCTCCCTCAATATTGGTTCCTCTGCTCACCTCATACGGCCCCCTGCTTCGTTCTATTGTTCACCTGGAAGATCTGTGGCTGAAGGTGATATTGGCTTCATTCCTCTTGAGCCCTCATCTGATGTTCCCACCATTCCTCTGAGATACTAGCAAGTCATAAAGGAGGTGATTTCTGATCAGCAGGGGATCTCTGTGAGCCTTGAAGAGGTGGCACCGGAGGCAAAGGCACACCAAGAGTCAAATTATAAACAACACATGAATATCTGCTGCATTCTGTCCTCCTAGACTTCATCTATGTCTATGCATTGTGTCTCCCCCTTCCCTGGAGGGGTTTTTGTGTCCCCCCCCCCCCCCCAGGATGATTTCCCCCTTAGTTCCTAAACCTACTCTAGTGTATGAAGATTTGCACATGGTGTCCAGCCCTGCAACCCCAAAGTGCCTTTACTGGTAGATATGGTCTAGTTGGTTCAGGTCACTGAAGGAGAAGATGTCTAACAGGAATTTTGAGCCTCAAATTTTGAAAGCTTTTCCAACACTCCATCTGGGTTGGCAAATGTATTTATATGACTTTGGAACTTTGTTTTGAAATTGAGCATGGATTTAGGACTTTTGAAATTGATTTAGGAGTGCATATATTTGGAACATTTAGATTTTGTTATAAAAACATCCCAATTAAACTATATACATAGATTGATCCACTTATGTTGAATATACCTTTGTTGACTTATGCTCTATTTGTGTTATTTATTCCCTTCTAAACGATAGTTGACTTTTATACTATGCATATGCTAAAGATTTATTTTCAATGTTTTCATATTTTTCAAATAAAAATATTTAATTTTGCAAACTTTTGAGTAGTTGTGCTCTTTTGTATGTGTGTCTGGGTCCTTGCAGATGCATGCAATTGTGTTGTTATAAGGGTTATTGTTACATGTTCCACAGTCAGTGGCACATAACAATACATACTTCTAATACCCACATATTCATAGTTAGACACCAGAGTTGATACGTTAGTGAGGGGTACAGGTTGTGGTTGTGGATTGAGACACAATGACCTTTTAGGTGATGTGGGTGAATTGTTATGGTTTGTAGGAGGATGAGCCTTAACTGTTCCTCTTATGCCCAGTCACTGATACACATACATTTGCCCTGAGGATTGACACAGGCACCCATGGGATATGGTCTATATACATGTCCCTTTGCCTACTCCTCCCTTAAAAAGTAAAGGTGTTCCTGGGGCAACTTTGCAATGTCTTGGAGAAATGTTGTAATGTAAGTCCATCACATTGGTACCTCTACCTGGGGAGTTAGTTTGGTGTGCAGGGTCTCACCCATGTATGAATAAGGCTCCCTGTTTTCTGTTTTTACTGATTTTTACAGATGAATACAGACCGAAAACATTAATTTTATTTTTTGTATTTATTTTTAAATGTGGATAAAAACAGATATTGGGTTGCTTTTTGAGTAATTCTAAATACTGTCTGCCATGACTGGCAGGCCAGTAGATGTGTGGATTGATATATAAAGGGGTTAAAAAGAAAGGAATTTTAGTAAAGAAGCTTTAACAGCACTAGATATGCACAAGGTTGATATTGACTTTTGCGGGAGTTCGCAGCACTGAAACCTTTCAGACATTCAAGAATGAGTGCATATTTATTGGTTAAATAAATGTGGAAATCTACTAATTTCAGCTATGTTTTTCCTCAAAACCCCAAATAAATATGGATAAATACAGATAAAATTAGCACAAAATAAATATGAATAAATACTGATGGAAATGGCAAAAAAATAAATACCATAGCACTGGGGGCCCTATTGCAGAGATTAATGCTACTAGAAAATCTTCCCAGAGGACAAGATTTGTACACACCAATCTCCACCCTGCATGCAAGGTCATCTAACAATGCCAGGAGGTTTTTCCATTTCACTGAGTGTTGACATCTAACAGGGTGCGGAATGGACATTTATGAATGGCAGAGAAGCCCTTCTCACCAGATGTTTCTTCTTCCTTAAAATATGAAAGATCGGAAAAAAATCAGCATTAAAGGCTGGGGTACCTGTTGGCTGAGAGCGACTGAAGAGAGAGACTGCTGGTTGGCCTTGGGGTCCTTTTGGAGATGGTGTTCTGAGTGGGTGCTGCAATCTCCTCCTTCTCCCCTTGAGCCCTAGAGGTGGCAGGCATGGCAGTCTGGAGGACGTTTTGATTTCCTCAAATGATTACACATTGTCTTGCACTTTTGAATGGTAAAGTGTTAAAAGAAAAAGGCAATATTATTAGTAACTTTCAAATCAGAAATGTTGTATGTCACCAGTTTAATTTGGAAATGATGCATTACAACATTATTTAATGTTTGGTATTGATTAATATATGGCTAAAGACATGACTTATCTCATGTGCTTTTGCCACAGAAGCATTATTTCTTGAAAGAACTTTAGTTGTCCAGAGGACCTGTACTCTGCATGATTGTCTACAAAGCATAGAATTGTGGACATACCAGAACAATCTTAAAATGAAAGGGAAAAAAGTGGAACTCTGAACCCCTGTATAGCTTCATCAGTCTAAGAACTTTTGCTTTGGCTATTCTCTTTCTGTGAGAAACCGACTCTATTGCAATGTGTAAAGAACCTGCAAGTTATATGCGGCTCCTGTTTGACTACAGGCACATAGCAGTTGCTTTCACCACTGTTTTCATTTTCCAAATAAATACACATCTAAATTTGTTTATTGCAGCTAAATTGTACTACTCAATGGGGAGAAGACAGAGGAGTTCATCCTGGGGAATAACAAAGAGCTTTGGGGCCCCCAACATTAGCCCCCTCAATTGGGTGCTACCCCTCAGCCCGTAACTTGGGATTTATAATCGATGATCATCTTTCGATGAGGCCTCAAGCTATAAAGGTGGCTGCAACATGCTTCTCCATACTTAGATGGCTCGAAAAGATGTTATGGATGTTGCCGGACTCCACAAAAAGAACGGTAATCCAGGCCTTAGTCACCTATCACCTGGTCTACGGCAACATCCTCTTTCTTGGAGCCAATAAGGAGGTCATTCGTAAGTTGCCAGTTGTTCAAAATGCTGCTGCTCGCTTGTTCGGCCAGATTCCTAAAACTACATCTGTTTCTAGTTCTTTGCGCGATCTCCACTGGTTGAAAGTGGAACATCGCATTAAATGTAAGACCTTAACATATATGTATAGAATTAAAACAGGCAGGGTCCCTCAATATCTAAGTTCTATTGCTCAACTGCTAAGCTATGCTATGCTATGGGCACTTATAATGCGCACAGATGCTCCAGCAAAGGAGCGTCCCGGCGCACGACAAGGTAGAACACAGCACCGCAAATGTAGAGAATTAAAAAGGGGGCACAGCTACAGGGCAACATTAAAATAAGAAAGTTTTAATGGCCTTACGGATCAACAGGAGATCCTCCAACAAACGGATCTATACGGGAAGAGAGTTCCAAATAGCCGCTGCTCTCACTCGAAAAGATCGACCCCCAGCTCGGCTAAGCTTAAACCGGGGGACCACAGCAAGAGCTTGGCCAGAGGATATAAGAGAGCGGGTCGGAGTATAGAGGGACAAGAGGTTGGTAAAGATCCGGGGAGCAGAACCTTTCAAGATTTTAAAGGCCAGACATAAGACCTTAAAATGAATTCTCATCTTGACCGGCAGCCAGTGCAAGGATCGTAGAGTGTTAGAGACGGAGCAAAACCTGGGCAGGCCAACTACCGCTCTGGCTGCAGCGTTTTGAACACGCTGCAGGCGAGTGATTTCTGCTTGGTTGGCCCCCATCAGGAGAGAGCTAGCGTAATCAAGCCGGGAGATCACCGTCGCCTGAATCACCAACTGCCTGGTCGAGGCATCGAAAAATTTGAGGACCGGTCTTAAGCCCCGAAGAACACCAAAACAGCAGGCCACAGTTTTCTTTGTGTGGCCCACAAAGCTGAGTGTGGGGTCCAGCCAAACTCCAAGGTTTCTTAATTCCATGACCGGAGTTGGGGAGGGTCCAAGTTCCGGAGGCCACCACCTGTCCCCCCAGAGTTCCGCTTTCTTACCGACAATCATGATTTCAGTCTTTTTTGCGTTAAGTTGGAGACAGTTGGCATTCATCCAACCCGCCACCGCCCTCAGTCCACTCTGAAACCTAGGGGCATCCCGTTCCGCATCCCCGCTGATAGTAACCGCTAGCTGAGTGTCGTCAGCATATGAGACCATAGTCATGCCCCACTGCTTGACGACATCAGCCAGCGGTCTCACGTATAGATTGAATAACGTGGGGCTCAGCGAGGATCCCTGGGGAACCCCCATGGCCAGAGGATGGAATTTGGACTGGTGAGGAGGAATGGCTACGCAAAAAGAACGATTGTCGAGAAAGGAGCGGAACCACTGCAGAGCGAGCCCACTGATGACAAACTCCTCCAGGCGATGCAGAAGAATACGGTGAGAGATGGTGTCAAAGGCGGCGCTAAGATCTAATAACTGTATGTCCCTTCTCGTCTTCTCCGTTCAGCAAACGAGAAATAATTGGCGGTCCCGAGATAAAGATTATCCAGGGTAGGTAACCAATCTTTTTCCTATTTGGGCCCTACTTTGTGGAATTCTCTTCCTCTGTTTTTGAGGAATGAGCCTACTTTGGGACACTTCTGTAAGTTATTGAAAACCTGGCTCTTTAATCAATAGGTTTTCCATCCTTCTTTTGATTACTGTGACCTTTTCAGGCGGTGCCGGGAAACCCTTGGGTAGCTGAGCGCCTTATAAAAGTAAATAACAAAACATAACATAACATAACTACTGGAACACCACTAATCTCGATCTTCCAACTAAGGCACTTAAAAAGCTTCTGCTTGTGAAAAATGTGTCAGATAGAGTTATCTTCAACTTGAAGCAAGCTGGCTCAGTTTCTTCTCTTTTTGAGCACTCAAAGCTGTCGATTGAAATTCAGAAATTTGTTAAAAACCTGACTCTTTCCATTCTTTGAATTGTTTTGGCAGATGTTTCAAGACTCTTTTTGACCATTCTATTTGATTAGGCACTTGACTAATAAGATCGTTCCGAGTGTAGGTTGGTGATTTATATATGTTCCTGACCCTGGTTTCAGGCCTGCTTTTCCCAGAGCCCAGTTTTGGTGTTGGTGTTCCTTATTCTGTTCCCTCTTGTTCTGTCTTGTGGTCATACTGTAGTTCTGATAGTCTTAACATTCAAGGGTTCCAGTTAGACTCAAAGGATTGTTTCTTTGGCACAGAGGACCACCCTGCACTTCTTCTCCAAAAGATCTACTGGGTGTCTCTCAGAACTCAGTGAGATTAATCTGCTTCTTGCTTTTGTATAAGATAATTTTACCCCAAAAAACTATTTCCGAAGAGCAGACCAACTATCAATTAGGATAGTTTGTCTATTACTTTCATGCCTTTCCTTCCTGTTGTTAGTACTTGTGTTTTCCCTGCAGGCTTTTAGTTCCCTATTCACAGCCTGTTCCAACCTGCTTCTTTTCTCAGCTCCTGTCCTGCCTCCCATTTAGACTTCCGGTACTCTCTTGTTTATATTACACTCCATTATCCAGTCTTGTCTCAGTCTCACTTAGCAAGCCCTCTGCCAGATCGCACTGCTAGACCCCTGGCAGATTGAAAGCCCTGCCAGAACCTTCTTGTCAAGATGTTTAGTGTATTAAAAACCAAGAAGTTTACTTATGTAAGTAGACACTCTTTACAAGAGCAGTGCAAATATTTTCGGCATTTAGAAAGAGCGTTTGCTTGAAAGATGAAGTCATGTAAGAAAATGGAAATTTAAATGGTGAATATTATTCCCTGTGGTTGTCTGACCCTTACTTGTTAGATTTTCATTCCATCTGTGTCCCTGTCCCTAAGCTGACATCTACAGAAGAATGGGAAGATAAACATGAATTGTTACAAACTTTGGTAGCAGTAGAAAAGCATCTTGGTTGGTTCTGACTTGGAGCTGAGGATTTCCCTCTAATCTACAAATAGAAAGAAGGCACAGTGTCAACTCCACTAGTTTTTCTTCCTGTGCTTCTTGCACATTCCGAGAAGAGAGACATTGAACCCCCTTGTGAATCTGACAGTGCTTTCGAGATCAGTCCAGTAACCATTCAGTACAAGACTTTTGAAACGGTCCAGTCGAGAATCTGTTTTGAATCTTCCTTTAACAAAGAACTTTGCAGTTGAATTCGGTTACTTGTCTGTCTTCGAGGGAGACTTTCTTTCTAAGCCTGTACTCCAAGACCAGATGACAAGTACTGTGTTCAGAATCTTGCTGCTTGACATTGTGGGTCAGCAAAAGGGCATCCAGGAAGAAGTAAAAAAGGGCTTCCAAACATGTACACTGACAGCTTGCTCACAGCTTCACCAAGATCTCCAAATAAGACATCAATAGATTTCTTCAATAAGATTGTTTTTGCAATATAAACCTCCCCAGTGCTGCTTAATGAGAGTACTGAGTGTACAAGAAACAGCCTTGCATTCCGTTGAAAAATGCTAAAGAGACTCTGAACTATATAGAAATGGCCTTTTAGGACTGAGAGATTAATGTAACCTTAGTAGTAAACAAATGTAGTGCTCCCATCACAGAAAATAATACTTCCTCGTCTTTTAATCCAGTGCTCTCAGCTCAGAAGCAGGTACTTGTGCCACTGCCTTTTACAGTTCCTTAGAACTGCCTGGTCACCAAGAATGTGCTTGCTGTAATGCTTGTGACTTCCCCAAAAAAACATCTGAGCTTAAACAACATGCTCAGTTTGACTTCTCTGCCCTCTTCACCAGATTGCATGGCTACCAAGGAGCTCACACCAATGCAAGTGCCTTGCCTGTAGAAAGCCTGGGTAATATGAAGCAAAACTCTACAAGGCCTGTGACCATTCCTGACCTATGCCTTTGGCTGCATGGAGGCTGTGCATTGTGAAAAGAACCCTCTTGACAAGCTGCCATTTGTTCAAAATTCAGTCTACCTTCCTAGCAATAAAACATCCAAGAGATCTTGGTAAACCTACCAATATCCAGAATCCTGAAAAGAACAGAATCTGGATTAGACAGTACTATCCTCCAAGTTCCTACCTCAGGAAACCATTGCAACATTCCACAAAATCTTTCCAGCTTGTAAACAGTTGTGGACTGTATTTTCAGTAGGGAATCTCCTTTACATTTGGCAACTTGAGTGGGGGAGGGGGAATACTGTCTGGATGCGTCCATCCTGCCACTAGATATCACTCACACTGGCCCTTTAGAACCTGTTTTTATATCAGTATAGGTCAATAAATACATCTACACCTACCATACATATTTTTGCCTCACCTTTTAGTCCACGTTTTGTTCTCCTTCCCAGATGAATTATGTTGCTTGTAGTTCTCTTCTGACCTTTCCTAGATCATGTTCTGGTGGTGGTTTTCTGTTCACTATGGGCCGTATTATCAAGAAAGGGCGATACATTATCGCCGCTTTTATCGGTAGGAAACTGCCGCTAAAGCGGCAATAAAGAGCTTGATAATATGCCCTTGTGACTTCCCATAGAAGCACCGGTTCGTTAACCTGGGCCTCTATGGAAATTCACAAGGGCATATTATCAAGCTCATTATCGCTGCTTTAGCGGCAGTTTCCTGCCGATAAAATCAGCAATAATGTATTGCCCTTTCTTGATAATATGGCCCTAGATTTGTTGCTGGATCCCTTTATATTTGCATTCTGAGCACTTCTCTCTATGTGTTCCATTCCATACTCTGTTATTAGTTTTCCTATTTCCTCTCTTTTGTCTCCTGGTTCCCCTGGCCATCTCTTCTCCACGTCTCAGTTCAGCATTTCCTTTATTGGTGTTTCCCTGATTACCTGCTTCTGATTATGTCCTTGCACCTGTGCTCTTACCCTTAGCATCCAGCTATTTCAGCCATGTTAGCACAGAGTGAAGTGGCTTAAAACTGGCTTCTGTTTAGGCTCCTTGTGCTCTGTTGCATTCCTGCTGTTGTTACTACAGGCTTATTCTTTGATTATGTTTCCCTTATTCCCTGTACCGATTTTCCTGTTGGTTGTTGTTAGACCTGGCATCCTTTGGGTGGTGTTTCCCCAGACATTTTGCCTTTTCCCTTTTGCTTTGCTGATTCTCTTTTTGTTGTCGCAGGACTCTTTGCATGTGTTCTTTAAACATGCTTGCATTTGATTTACACCTAATTGGCATATTTGGACTACTAATCAACCCCTTGTAAAGTGGTATCCCATATACCCAGGGACTATATTTTAAATGCTACTAGTGAGCTTTCAGCATTGATTGTATAACCCACATAGGTAGCCTTTCAAACCTGTCTCAGGCCTGCCATTGCAGGGACTGTGTGCACAGTTAATGCCACTTCAACTTGACATTTAAAATGACTTTCCAAGCCTTAAACTCCCCTTTTAATACATATCGGTCACCCCTAAGGTAGGCCCTTGGTGACCGTAAGGGCAGTGCGCTATGTAAGTAAAAAGTCGGTCATGTACATGTATGTTTTACATGTCCTGGTAGCTATAAACCCCCAAATTCTCCAATACAGGTCTGTGTTTGGGTGACAGCTACACTTTGTGCATTCCCTGTAGATAGCAACAAAAACGGGGCACTCCGCTGTATCTGCAAACATCTGCAATCTGATGGGTCTTCTTGGGGAGGTGGGTAGGGGAGGAGTTTACACTTGTTCTCCATAGGATGTGTCCTGCCTGCAAATAAAGCACTGACCAACCCCCTGGGTTAACCTAGCAGACAGGACTGGGCTGAAAGGGGATCTGTACACTTCAAAGACGTTCCTTTCAAGTCACCTCCACTTGAAAGGCATTTTAGTGTATAAGCACTGGGGTTGTCGCCCCCATCTAAGGGAAGGTTATGGACCTTTAACCAGATTTCTTTGGCTCTATATTTTGCACTTTGCTAGAAGGAACTGCTGCGTTGCCAGGAGGGACTTCCTCTTTTGCTAACTGCTCTGTTAGGTTGGTCTGTTGCTTGATGTGTGCTGTGCTTCAGGAGAGATGGCCACTTTGCAACCTGTGTCATGTGTTGGACTGCTACCTATGCTACCAGAGTTCTCCAAGGGCTTGTTGGCTTGCTCGCGAGATGCCAGGGCCATAATCAATCTCACCCCCAGCAGCAGTGTATTGTGATCAGGAGCCCGAATCGCCAGCTCCCTAATCTGCCTGTTTCAAGTCTAGCATGTGTTGTGGGCTTTGTGAGGACAAATCAGCATTTTTCCTTCCTCAAGTGAATCGCTGTTGGTTCCAGCCCAGCGCTTCCACCGAGCACGAGGAGAAGCTCCTTCTCTGTCTACAATTCCTCAGTATCTGAAACATTCTCCCTTTCTTCGCAGCAGAAGAGCAGCACTTTCCGCTCAGCGCAACCTCAACAATCAGTAGTGTGAAGCGAGCTGTCTGCGAGCAAAGCACGAAGGAGCAACGGTCAGCCCACAAGTAGCATCGCCAGATGGTCGAGGGCCATGGTCCAAGCACTGAAGAAACAGCACTCTTCGCCGCTTAGCAGAGGCGGAGTGTGTGGAGCCTACCTTGACGAAGGAGTACAGCTGGGCTCACTGTCACTCCGCAGTATATGTAGGTTGGAACGCATGGAGCACGCAGCTCTTGCCAACCGGTGCTGCCATAGTGAGGCAGTGTGGTGACCTTGTGAGGCCGCATTTACCTTCTCCCTCAAAACTTCCTACAAGCCTCTGAGGCGCTCCGGCAACCCCAGATGTCACTGTTATTGAAAGGACCTCCCCATAAAGCTTCTAAAAAGAGGGAAATTGGTTAAGCACTGCTGTTGTCCGATATTCATAAATTGTACATCTCTTGATATAAATATTGCCTTTATTTAGTTGTGCACTTGTTTCAATCAGGTAACTGAGCCCCATGTTTACATTTGCAGCTCTTGAAAAACTGCATGTGACTTTCATGTCATGTTTTGCCTTATAGTGTGTGATAGTTCAATAACTTATTTTTGTGAATCCTGTGTGAAGTCTCTTTTTGTGTATATTGATCGTGTTACTGTGCGTGTGTTGTGCAAATACTTTACTCATTGCCTTTGTAGATAAACACAGGCTATCTAAACTGTGTATCTAGCTTACGCTGACTGGCGAGGCGGGTTCTGGCTGGCTGAAGGTCCATACCACCTCCAACTAGAGGCCCCATATCTAACAGTGTCTATTGATAGTATTTGTTTCTATACCTTGTTTTCTTGCATCTCTGTTCCTGTGTAAGCCATTGATCTCCTGTCTGCACTCCAGTTGATCTTTTGTGTTGTTTTCAGAATCCTTGCCTTGTGTTTGGTGTTCCTGTTTGTCTGCATATTTCTGTCTTGCCAAATGTGAGTGTAGATCTTTCCTTGCATTTATTTCAGTATTTCAGCTCTGTTTATTACAGCCCTGTTCTGTCATGTAGTTCCTATAGTACCCTTGCAGGACCTGCACGTTTGTATCACATAAACTGTAGGATTGGTGGCAGACTAACTCTGAGCCCCCCATCACCTATGTTAGCCAGTTTTTGCATTAGCTAGGTCCCAATACCACTAGTGTCTCCTCCTATCGGGGAGAGATTAGTTTCTGGCAGCCTCAGATAATGACAACCCTGATCCCTCAAAATCGTGGAAACAATGTAGAACTTTTTGCTCAGTCACTCGTGCTCATTTAGTTTATCTAAGAGGTACACAGAATAAATTCTCTGGGCATTTCTATTAGGATTTATTGAACAGTTGTTATTCTCATGTAACATATATGAACTGCAACAACCATTAGATAATAGCAGAGATATATGATTAGCAGTACTATGAATATAAAAGGATAGGCGCCGTGAAACCCTTGTTGGGTAGCTGAGCGCCATACAAAAAAAAAAAAGAAAAAAATACAGTATTATCATTTTGCAATAAGCATGAATAAATACATGAATATAAAATGCATTATAAAAGTGTGCATACCCCTACGATGCCTATCTAGATGTACCTAAGTGTACCTAGCATGTGAGTTGGTGTAAAGCCAAGAATCCCTCTAGGATTTGGACATACCCCATTAGCTGAAGTGTGAGAATGTCAGAGCCCTTCTTGGGTCAAGTTGGACACCCCACAAGGGATGTTCAGACCACTGTTAGCTGCAGTGTCTGCATGCAGGAGCCTCAGTGTCTCTGGTCAGTGTGTCGGCCTGAAAGTCTCAGTTCCCTCTGACTACTGATAGTAAGAGGTGCTGTATTTGTACAGAAAAGTATATAGAGTCCCTTTGTCCCTTGTTCTTGAGTTAGCCATTGTTAAGTATGAGGATAAAGTATATGATGAACCTCGTGCGTAGATATTAGGAAGCCCCTGCCTTGTTTCCAAGAAGCCTTATAAAAATGTATTCCCGCAGTGTCAGTCCAAAGATAAAGTCATAGAACACTATTGTTCAGGGAAACCCCTCCTTCTGCACCCAGGCCTAGAACTAGGTAAAAGGTTCAGTCCATAAAAGGCCTTCAAACCTTTAAAGACTTGTTACTGTGTAATGTAGGGGATGTGATGTAGGTGAAAGGGTATGATGTTCCCTGGGCCTATATTAGGGTACCTATATGAAACATAGCATTTCCTGACCCTGATTCCAGTCTTGCTTTTCCCTAATCCCAATTTAGGTTTTGATGTTTCTTGTTCTATTCACTGTTGTTCTGTTATGTGGGCAAATTGTAATTCTGATTGTCTTAGTAACCAAGAATTTTGATTAAACTCCAAGGGTTGTGTATTTGCACAGAGGACCACTTTGTACTCCTTCTCCTTCAGAGCTGCTGAGTGTCTCCCAGACCTCTGTGAGCCTAAACTACTTCTTGCTTTCATATAAGATATTTTTACCTTCCAGAGAGATAATTTGCAAGGAGTTGACGTTGACAAAGCAAACAAACTATCACTTGTGATAGTTTGTCTATCCTTCCCCTGCTTTTCCATTCTGTTTTTAGTACTTGTGTTTTGCCAACTTTTAATTCTCTACAGTTACAGCTAGTGACATTTCAAATGGTGGGGTTTAAAAAATTGAGGTGAATGGATTGTTGTGAGCAAAGCAAGTGAGCTCGAGCAACATAAGGGGGGGCTTGTAGGGGTTCTTCCCCACCCCTAGAAAATAAAGAAATAAAATTGGCAAGTGGTGAAAAGAAAAACACTACATAATTAGCTGTTGCAAACCACCAGTACACTGAACTCATTTTGATTTTAATGGGGGTGGTGCCAAAGTCTGGGGTCTGGGTTGAAGACTTGGTTAAAAAGCGCAAAGTAGACTGTACCTATTTTGTGGATCTTTCATCTTTTGGTGACTACATAAAAGATAGCACTCACACTTTGACAATTGATAAATGCAAGTTAAAGCAATCTATGAGAAATGCACTTGTTACATTATGAAACCTCTGTCGGTTAACACAATCAGCGTAAAAGTCTGTGATAGACCAGAGAGAAACAGAGTTGAATCTTGGTTGGCACAAGGTAGAATAGTCACTTGTGTGTTTATTGTAGAATGAGGTTCCAGTCTGCAACTCAGAACGCTCTGTAAATATGCAAGCCACGATTTTGAAATTGTATTACGCAGAGGGGGAGTGCCACAAAATGTGCAAAGAGATGTATTGTTTAGTATAAAAGAAGTGTTTGCAAATATGTATATATTTTTGTAGTATGCATAGGTTACTGAGCACACAACGTAAATGAAAAGCATATGCAGGTTAAAATAAATACGTAGGAAAGTCCTTTAAGCTTTGACACATCAGTTGGTTAAGGTAATCATTGAAGATATCTGTATGGAACCAGAAAGAAATATAATTGAATCTTGGAGAGGGGGTATTGGGACTAGAGACTTGTGTATTTACAGTGTTACGTGGTCCCAACCTGTGAGTAAGAAAAAAGCAGACAGTATGGCAGCCATTATTCTAAAATTGTATTATACACTGCATAAGTGTCACCCAATGTGCAATATATGGTTGTAGAGTGTCACTCAGAAGTTCCCCAATACTGTTGAGATGTCACACAGGAACATTCTGAAAAAGTGGCAGTTATGTGTTAACAGTTCGACTGTCAGATCACCAAGAAGCACCTGCCATTGAGAGCAGATGTGCTAAGCAAAAAGTGATTAACAGTTTTAAAAAACTCAAGGGTTTCCTACAAATTAACTGCCACGTGCCTTCCCAACCCCATGATTCCAGAGAAATCAGATCTCATCACCTGCCATTCCCGCTCCAGACCATATGGCTGAGATACCCGCCACCCCCTCTCAACACAATCCCCAAGGAATGGGAAACCGGAAACGGTTCTGAACTTTTGGAAGACGGGAGGGAGTGACCCTCCCGGCCGTATTTATTAAAATATGAAACAAAATTAAAACATTAAAATAACAGTTTCATATTATGTACAATTTCATTTCCACATTGCGATATTTGGCTAACCTTAACGTATTCTCTAATACAAAGGTTCACCTAGCCGAACTAACATCCTACAAAACATTTAACTTGAAATTGTACATCCTAACGTTTAAGGGCCAACGGCAAGGTCGTAACCGGTGTCAGATCCCTAAACCAGAAATATCCCCCTCACTTGTGAGGGGAGACCGCACAGAGGTGTACCTCACGTGCATCTACCAATTTCCCTTGACTTGACGGGGGCCCCAATAAACTCGACGCCATTTAAAGGTCGTCCGAGGACTCGTGTGAGGTGTCTAGAAGGTAGCGTAAACCCCCTCCCAAACCCCACACAACTTACCACATCTGCCGTCGCAGATGTCCTGGCCCCGGGAAATTCCCCAGGAGGGGGCTGTAGCCCCTCCTACCCAGGAAGGGGCCTTGACCGCCTTTCCTTTCCTTCCGGCGGCCCATCCTTAGAAGGGACCGCCTCCCCGTTGAGGGGCCAATGGCCACCTCCCTCGAGCGCTCCCATCCGTAATGGGTGACGCCCACCCATAGGGATCTTCCAATTACTGCTCACCGATCATGACCTTACCGCCCGACCAAAATAAATATGACAATTCTAACTAAAACTAAATGACTAAATTACTAAATGACAGTAATAATTACAATTTATTAAAAGCATGATTACTGATCGACACTAGTGCAGAATTACTTTATTTGCAAAACTTACTACAAATTGACCATTCTTTATTGCATATTCAAAGTTATCACGATAATCATCACCACCTGCAAGAAATAGAGTCACCACATCAAACTTTATTCAAAAACCACTTGCTGTCCTCAGGGGCTGGTGGGTGGGTCAAAATTGGCTCTTCGTTCCGTCTCGAGCTCACGTGCAGCGAGGAGGTGCAGCTTCAGAGCACAGGAACAAGAGGATGCCTTCTTGGCTTGTTGCTCCTTTTATCCGTCTTCAGGGCGGGCGTAAACCCGCCCCTGCCTGCCCCAAGGGCGTGGCCGGCCGCGTCAGTGTCTAGGCCAGCCCACTCCAGGGCGGGAAAAAGGCGCGCCCCGGCTACGCCGCTACGGGCATACCAGCCGAGACTCGCCTCCCGCCCAAGATGGCTTCCCAGGGGGATCGTGGTACTCCGCCATACGTTCGGGGGGACCGAATGGTCGCCCCTTTCCATATGGCTGAGATACCCGCCACCCCCTCTCAACACAATCCCCAAGGAATGGGAAACCGGAAACGGTTCTGAACTTTTGGAAGACGGGAGGGAGTGACCCTCCCGGCCGTATTTATTAAAATATGAAACAAAATTAAAACATTAAAATAACAGTTTCATATTATGTACAATTTCATTTCCACATTGCGATATTTGGCTAACCTTAACATATTCTCTAATACAAAGGTTCACCTAGCCGAACTAACATCCTACAAAACATTTAACTTGAAATTGTACATCCTAACGTTTAAGGGCCAACGGCAAGGTCGTAACCGGTGTCAGATCCCTAAACCAGAAATATCCCCCTCACTTGTGAGGGGCGACCGCACAGAGGTGTACCTCACGTGCATCTACCAATTTCCCTTGACTTGACGGGGGCCCCAATAAACTCGACGCCATTTAAAGGTCGTCCGAGGACTCGTGTGAGGTGTCTAGAAGGTAGCGTAAACCCCCTCCCAAACCCCACACAACTTACCACATCTGCCGTCGCAGATGTCCTGGCCCCGGGAAATTCCCCAGGAGGGGGCTGTAGCCCCTCCTACCCAGGAAGGGGCCTTGACCGCCTTTCCTTTCCTTTCGGCGGCCCATCCTTAGAAGGGACCGCCTCCCCGTTGAGGGGCCAATGGCCACCTCCCTCGAGCGCTCCCATCCGTAATGGGTGACGCCCACCCATAGGGATCTTCCAATTACTGCTCACCGATCATGACCTTACCGCCACAGGCCGGATAGTTGACCGGCTATCCGGACCCCCCACAACACTCCTGCCTAAAGGTCATGCTATAAACTCTTTAGCCAAGCTATGAGGTCTCCTATGAGTAAATCGTTCCCCACCCGGGACAAATGAACACCATCCCCCAAATACATACTGTCCCCTTTAATACAACCATGCGAAACAGAATGTAGTGTACTTGAACGAAACAATCTACTCACTTTGTTATTAATTTTCCTTACTGAATGATTCAGAGCAGAAACCGAAATAGCCCCCGCCACACTTTTCGTGGGATCATATGGGACCATGCAATTGTGCACCCTGGAATTCTTCTTGCCAAACAACTTACTGTGGAAAGCATTGCCTCAAGAAGAAGTCGTCTACCAGTGGCCACCAAATCGTTGCCCCCAAGATGGACTATGATTATAGACGGCGGTGACCTTGTCCGCCCTAACAAACCCTCAAAAAATGATTGAAATTGGTCAATACAGAGCCCGCCCTTTCCGTAGAAGGACACCCTGTACCCGTATTCCCCAGCCACGTGAATCATGTCACCTGCTTTGAATACGTCCGCGGCACGCCTCACGTATGAGTGGCCCACGACCCACACCTCCTTTCTCACAGCCGGTGAAGTCTGACCGCTGGTCCCCAGGTGTCGGGTCGACTGCACAGTCCGCCCCGCCTCGTAGGCTTGCGCCACTGAAAACCAAACAAAAACAAGAAGCGTGAGTACATCATTACAGCTTCACAACATGTGCAACCGCACATACCTTTTATAACAGTTCGAGGACCAACGCCCCACACGTTTTACTTCTTCTACACTCAGACCCCTGGCTGTAGCCTCTGTAGCAGCCCCTATCCGAAAGGAATGGGTCCCAAACTCGCCGGGGTTCAAGCCCGCGGCCGAAATCGACATCGCAAGCACCCGCTGGAACTGAAACTTCGTCAGTGGGGTGGCGTCAGCGTGTCTCAACAAGGTCCCCCCCCATGATGCCACCCTTTGCGCTAAATATTCCTCTACGCAAACCATAGGGCACATGGAAGACCCGGGAATCCTTTGTATGATTATACAGTCCCCAATCGCACCCTGATCGGTTTTGGACCTGACAAACGAGACAGTCATCGTCTCCCCCTTGACCTGAATGTGCTCTCGGCACAGTCCCCCCATCGTATCCTGCTTGTTCTTCGCCACTAGTTCGCTTACCCGCATAGCCCCATGGAATGCCAGCGCAAAAGCGGCTCGGAATAACACTGTTTCATACTGGGATGAACACGTAGCAGGGAGTACGGATAATGGATTGTTGTGAGCAAAGCAAGTGAGCTTGAGCAACATAAGGGGGGGCTTGTAGGGGTTCTTCTCCACCCCTAGAAAATAAAGAAATAAAATTGGCAGGTGGTGAAAAGAAAAACACTACATAATTAGCTGTTGCAAACCACCAGTACACTGAACTCATTTTGATTTTAATGGGGGTGGTGCCAAAGTCTGGGGTCTGGGTTGAAGACTTGGTTAAAAAGCGCAAAGTAGACTGTACCTATTTTGTGGATCTTTCATCTTTTGGTGACTACATAAAAGATAGCACTCACACTTTGACAATTGATAAATGCAAGTTAAAGCAATCTATGAGAAATGCACTTGTTACATTATGAAACCTCTGTCGGTAAACACAATCAGCGTAAAAGTCTGTGATAGACCAGAGAGAAACAGAGTTGAATCTTGGTTGGCACAAGGTAGAATAGTCACTTGTGTGTTTATTGTAGAATGAGGTTCCAGTCTGCAATTCAGAACGCTCTGTAAATATGCAAGCCACGATTTTGAAATTGTATTACGCAGAGGGGGAGTGCCACAAAATGTGCAAAGAGATGTATTGTTTAGTATAAAAGAAGTGTTTGCAAATATGTATATATTTTTGTAGTATGCATAGGTTACTGAGCACACAACGTAAATGAAAAGCATATGCAGGTTAAAATAAATACGTAGGAAAGTCCTTTAAGCTTTGACACATCAGTTGGTTAAGGTAATCATTGAAGATATCTGTATGGAACCAGAAAGAAATATAATTGAATCTTGGAGAGGCGGTATTGGGACTAGAGACTTGTGTATTTACAGTGTTACGTGGTCCCAACCTGTGAGTAAGAAAAAAGCAGACAGTATGGCAGCCATTATTCTAAAATTGTATTATACACTGCATAAGTGTCACCCAATGTGCAATATATGGTTGTAGAGTGTCACTCAGAAGTTCCCCAATACTGTTGAGATGTCACACAGGAACATTCTGAAAAAGTGGCAGTTATGTGTTAACAGTTCGACTGTCAGATCACCAAGAAGCACCTGCCATTGAGAGCAGATGTGCTAAGCAAAAAGTGATTAACAGTTTTAAAAAACTCAAGGGTTTCCTACAAATTAACTGCCAGGTGACTTCCCAACCCCATGATTCCAGAGAAATCAGATCTCATCACCTGCCATTCCCGCTCCAGACCATGAGGTGAGAATGGAGCAGTGGGGGTGAGTAGGGCTCTGAAAATCAGCACAATCCCCTGGCTGGGCTGACAGAGTGAAGGTAATAGCCGAATAAAGAGGGCTATAGTCAGAATACCCACCAGGTGGAGGCCAATTGCTCCTGATGGGTGATAATGGGGTCTTAATAACAGACTGGATCACCAGAACCCTCTGATCCCCTTTTTATTAGAGGCTGCTAGGGTGCTCCTGAGAAGAGAGCAGGTAAGGGATGCATTTCCCCACATGGACTCCCAATTTAACAATACATCAGCTTTTTGGTCAGTAAGCTCTTTACCTCACCCTTTCTTACACAATGTAGTAGTGCCCCAACTGTTGGGGCCCGAGGACCCATATGTACATGCATCCTGATAGAAGCCAAAACAAGAATAAACTTCATCTAAATTTTACTTCCTTTAAAAAGAGAAAGACCCCCTGTATGACAGACTCAGTCCTAACACAACTGACCTTCCAGAGAGCAAAAATCTCAAAGATAATGCCCTGACAGGGTCTTTGTCCTCTAATAAATAAGGATGTATGTGTGAAAGCACCTCGCGAAGAAGGGTGTAAGAGGAAAGCAGAGACCACCAAGGCCTACAACAGACAAGGGGTGTGGTCAGTAGAAATTAAAAAGGTGCGGAGCAACACATGATGTAAAGAGCACCATTTCTAGATGTATGAATAATAGATATTCTAATCCTACTTGATGATACTGATCTTGTCGACTCGAGGAGACTGAAAGGGGACTAAGCCATGTCAGTAGTATGCTTATACATACTGCATAATTTGGCGAGCCCAGTGAGCTACCTTACTAGGTCACAGAAGGTCTGGATATGTCTGTCTGATTGCTACACAGCCAGGTCAGCTACAAGTCAGGTATTGCCAGCTCCCCACTGATGCAGCTGACTGCTCCTGGCCTAAGGAGCCAGTCCCGCCAGCCAGCATACTTCCACCCAGGTTCCAGTGCCCCAGACCACCTTTCCATTCTCCCCATGCCCTTTTACCCGCTCTGCCCTCTCTGTCTTTTCCTACGATTCCTGTGCTGCCCACTCTGCCCACTTCCTGCCTTCCCAGCACTCCTCACTCCTTTCTAAGGCCTATTTATCACCTTGGCTGCTACTTGAATTTTGCCCCTGTGCTGGACATTCCAGAACAGGGTGTGGTTGTGACGGAACCATTCCGTCATCAGCACAGCTCAGCCGTGACTGATGACGGAATGGTTCCGTCACAAGCATCGAAGGGGTTATTGAAGTCCACAGTGCAACCCAGGTCTTGCCAGCTTCCCACTACTGCAGTTGACTACCTGACTGCTCCTGACCTAAGGAGCCAGACCTACCAGACTGGAGGCTTCCTCCCAGGTTCCAGTACCCCAGGCCACCTTGCCATTCTCCCTGCACCCTTTTTCCGCTTTGCCCTCTCTGCCCTTTCCTGAGATTTACGCACTGCCCGTTTCCCACCTCCCTAACCCCCTCTGTAAGGTCTATTTAATTAAGGCATGCCAAAGGAAATCCAGTCATCATCCATCCATGCATGGATCACGCCTATCACCAGGAACCCTAGTCCCCCCAACATCAACCACTACTCCACCAAGGAGATCCTAAGCTTCAGCTCCTTATACCATGACGCCTGCTGCTTCACATCCTCCCTGTGCTCCACCGAAGGACCTTTCGCCTGCAACCACTGCTGCGTTTCCTGCCACAAAGGACTGCTAACAGACATGGAGCCCAGCATTACTATCTCCAAGAAGACCACTAACATCTCCACTCCACTGCAACCTGCTCACCACACGATTCCTCAGCAAACACGCCACGAAAATCAGGGACATCATCACTACCCTCACCCCAGCTTTAGCCGTCATCACTGAGATGTGGCACAACCCCACCTTGAACCCCAACTTTGCCACCACCACTCCTGATGGCTATAGGATGATATACCGAGACCACCCCCAACAAGAAAGGCTGAGGTATCACCATAATATTCAAGAAATCCATCTAATGCACCGTCACAAATGACAGCCCAGCACTTCTCTTGGAGCACCTCAATTTCCAACTACAAACCGATGCCAAGACAACTATAAGAGGCATCCTTGCATGCAAACCACTGGGTCCCTGATCAGCCTACTGTGATGTCATTGCCCCCCTCACCAGCGACTCCCTCCACAACGTCCTGCTAGGTGAGCTCAATTTGCACATTGAAGACCCCAAGGGCATCAGCTCTACCTCCCTACTGGAGAACCTCAAGCAACACTGGACTAACCTAACTAGTCACTAAACCCACGCACATAGCTGGACACACCCTCAACACCATCTTCTCCTCCAGTGACAGAATCAAATTTACCCACACCACGGAGTTCACCTGGACTGACAACACAATCACCCACTTTACCATCTCCTACACCCAGCACACCATCACCAAGCACCACCCACCACAGCTGGGGCAA
Source organism: Lissotriton vulgaris (assembly GCF_964263255.1). NCBI lineage: Eukaryota > Metazoa > Chordata > Amphibia > Caudata > Salamandridae > Lissotriton > Lissotriton vulgaris. The sequence continues at coordinate 2,081,728,831 of NC_141687.1, forward strand.
AATAACCGAAAGCCAATGGATGCAGATTCTCAGCACCACACCACCGACACATCAGCTGACTTCAACCAAGCCATCCACAAATTCTTCACCTTTATCAGCAAATGTGCCAACAGAATTGCCACACTGAAACCAGCAAAACCAACAGAACCTCAACAGAAGCCGGCTTGTACACTCCAGAGCTCAGAGCCACCAAGTGCAACTGTCTCCTACTGGTGAAGCAATGGCACATCACCAAAGACCCCTCTGACAGAGCCATGTTCAAAGCATTACCAGGGACTACCACAGGCACATTAAGAAGGCCAAAAGAGCATAGGTCACTGACCTCTTAGACTCTGTGGCTAACCACATGAATGAACACTTCAAAATCATCAAGGAGTTCTCCATCCTGGCAGCCACAGAAAATATGGTCCACTTTTCACAACAACTCTGCAACACCTTATCTGACTACTTCCAGAACAAGAGTGCCGAAATCTGTAACACCTTTGAGCCCTAAACCACCACAAGCAGCCGCAGCAACATAACCTAACTAACAAACACCTGCCCAGCTATAAAAACCTGGCCTCCACTCAACACTCAGAGCACCACAACCCTCATGTCTTCCATCCATTCCAGGGCACCGTCCGATCCCTGCCCCCACCTTCACTTCAACCTCTGATCCAACATATTCGACACTGAACTGGCCACCACCCTCAATGCCTCCATTTCCACAGCAACCTTCCCAGATGCATTGAAACACGCAGAGGTCAGACTCCTTCTAAAAAAACCCTCTGTGAACCCTAGCAATCTAAAGAAAACTACTGGTATATCTCCCTGTTCACATACCCAGCCAAATTCTCAAGAAAGCCATCATCCTGCAGCTCTACATCTACCTTGATTGGGAACACCAACTCAACAACTCACAATCAGGATTCTGGGTCAACCACAGCACTGAAACTGCACTGATCACCGTGACTGGCAACATCAAAATTCTCCTATACTGAGGAGAAACGGTGATTGTGATCCTCCTTTACATTTCTGCAGCATTCAACACCGTCTCCCACAAAACCTCATCAACAGACTCCTCAGCATCAGCACTCAGCAACACTCAGGATGCACACAAAGAATCTGCTTATCTCCCTTCACCTCAGCTCCCAAGGACATCCTATGTAGCTTGCCCCAAGGATCATCTCTCAGCTCCACTTCTTTGACCAACATCTACATGACCCCGTTCACAGACATTGTCAGAGCCGACAGACTCACATTATCTCCTATGCGGACGACACCCAGCTTGTCCTCTAGCTCTCCTATGACCCATCCTAGTATGCTTGTTTCCGGTCCAGGGAGAACCTGGCTTGGCAATTCTGGTTGGACCTTTCTGACTGGGCCAATGAGAATAATATCTTATCTAAACTTCATTATGGGGTTCAGTCTGTTAGGGACAAAATGGAACAGAACTTATATTTGTATCTTTGTGGCAAGAAAGGGTTCAACATGGTAAATCTTGATAGGTTATGGACTGTAGTTATTTGTTGGGATTATTGTACCCTGGCTAGGAGTGGTGCTCACAAATTCCGGTGGCTATCTAGTGTGAGAAGTTGGCCTGATATATAGTGTTCACTATTCTAGTGAGCACTTTGCATCAGTCCAAACAACCCTTATTGTGATTGGTTGTAAGTCAACCTTATAGACCAGCTATCCTAGTAGCGTGGATACGAGCAGTCTTCGGGCTAAACTCTAGAGGGCGTGTTAAGCCAGTTGTTATACCATCACATATACCCCTTGAACACCAAGTGAAAGAACACCACACAAGTGTTATGAAAATAAACAATGTATTTATTAGAATCACAACAGCCCTGTACTCTTTATGAGGACAGGGTACTAAGCACACAACAAAACTCTTATAAAAATACTTCAAGTTGCACAATTTACACAAATGCCTGAGGGGCACGGAAAACCATATACTATGGAAGTGGAATGCGAAATTACTAGCAGGTAAGTATTGTACTAATAGGCTTTGGAATCGCTAGGACTACGTTACTGAACCTTCAGATTACTAGTAGGAGGCCTAGGGGACTCGGGTACAGAGTGTGCACTCTCACGCGGGATGCGCGACAAAGTCTATGGTAGCTAGATTTCACAAAGTTAGTGTTCTCGGGCGAACCCGACTAGGTAGATCGAAAACGACAGTGGATCCTGACCCTTGGATAGTGAGGCTATGCTGGGGCACCGAAATGCCGAAGTTACCTAGCCCAGGGGCTGCAGCTGCATAGGTCTCAAAAGACGTCGGGAATCCTCGTAGACGAACCAGGAGCCTGAAGAAAGAAGTTGCTGGCAGGCGACCAGTGAAGATTGTTTGAGTGATCCAAGCCTGGATCGAAGATGGATGACACCTGAAAGCAGAGGGGACCAAGTTCGTGACTACTAGCCAGTAGTCAGGTGGCACCAGGAGGGCACCGGATGGTAGTCACCTCGACTAGGTGAGTGGGCGACGCTGTGCTCTGCAGATCTCACGGACCAGGAGGCGTTGTCGGCGACCAGGATGGAGGTGCGAGCTGTCCCACGATGGATGATGCTGTCGACGTCGCTGGACCCAGGATTGGGGCAACAAGTCTTGGCAAATTCAAGCCCACGCGGTGGACTCAAAATGGCGTCTGGAGTGGACCAGGAAGGTCCGGTGTGCTCCTCTTTTGGAAGGGAGCAAGGGCCAGTCTGGAGCAACCAGACCAGCAGCAGTGATGTCGTCGGGCGTCGTTCAGAAGGCCACAAGCCAGCGGGCTAGTAGCCAAACAACGCGGTGAGCAGCAAAAAGCAGAAGGGCCTATCGCAGATCGTGGAGATGCTGGGAGGCTGGACTTCGGTGCTGGAGCTGCTCAGGGTCGGGGCTTCTCGGACCCCAAAGCACTCACCAGAGGATCCCTCGGCGGTCGTGCTGGATAGAAGTCGTGCAGTTCTGATGATGGCCGGTCCCTTGAGGTCTCGTCGCACCTACGGTTCTCAGCTTAGCTGTAGAGGTAGGTAGAGGTCAGAGGTGCCAGGGAAGCCGGGTCTCGTCGTGCTGGTCGGTCGGATTCCTGAGGAAGGACGTGCAGCAAACCGCAGAGTTCTTAGATGGTGCCTGCGGATGCAGGGTGACTACTCCTTAGCCACAAGGGAGAAATCTTGAGAAGAAGTCGAGAGTTCCTTTCGTAGAAAGTAGTTTCTTGATTCAAAGATGATCTAATTTGGAAGGGTCCCCGCTCCTGCCTTTATCCTAAAGAAAGGGGTGGGTACGCAACTAGGTCCTGCCCTAGGGGTGGGACCAGGAAGGGGGGTGGTTACACCCCTCTCCCATGCTGGGCTTTCCCCAGGCCAGGGGCTGGTGTGCCCCTGGAACTGGTTCTAGCCGGCAGATGCGTAGTGAGCACCGGGGTGCCACTCTGCAGTCACCTTCCTGTAAAGCCCTGCCTACCCAGGATACACAAAACCCTGTCTGGGATGGTGCTAGCACCGCCTCTGACAGGAAACCCTTTGTCCAAGCTCTCCTCGCTGGAAGGACTCCCAGCAGCAGGAGGTCAGACTCGTGTCTGTGGTGGCAGCATCCATTTTGTGGAGCTGAGGCTTCGTTTAACTTTAACCGGGGTTCACAGTTACATACTTGTCGTGTCTTCTAGAAGGGTGGAATGCTAACCCCGTCGCCAGAATTGGCGAGGGGTTAGTATTCCAATTCGTATGACACCTTACTCGACATGTTTTGATAAAGCAATACCAGAGATAGCATTTAACCGCGAGGATTATAATGCACTTAAGAGTATATGGTATGCGTTATCATGGAACAGCTATTAGGACTTGGTTCCGCAAGCTGCAAACAGGCTCAGCTCATGCCAGAGCACCATTTCACACGATTCCAAGCACTCTGCCTTCAGGATTGTCAAGGCCTGCCATAGGAGTGACTGATAGGAATATGTGTGTCCATTTTTAGGGTTAGATATAGGTATACTATATCTAAAGCAAAGAGTGATTACACTACCTTGCCCCAGCTGTCGTGCAGCCAGTTGTGTCAGATTTAGATGGCCATCCAGGGGTGGCATAATACATGCTTCAGCCCCTGGTAGGCCCTGGGTACACCTATGCCCTGAGTTACAGGGTCTGATAAGGTGGCCCAGTACCAATTGGTTAATGCACCTAAGGCACACATGTCAATTTAGTGAGAGAACAGCTAGGCTGTGGGTCTGATTGGCAGGCCCACAGCCAGAGAAAGTCGTAAACCAGTGAAACAAAAGCAAAAAATCTGGGTGATCATAGGATTGCAGACCCTACTCTCCTACATCTAGTAGTTATATATCAGTAATAGGTGCCTAGGGTGGAGGTAATCATCCAACACCTCCCCATTTACATCCACAGATCTGTAATAGCTTTGTACCAGGACCGGGCACACCACAATATGCAGATTATGACAAGTTAATCACTTAGGGCCAGATGTAGGTAAATCACATTTACCGATTTTGAAATACCGAATATTACCGATTCGGTATTTCAAAATCGGTAAATGGGATGTAGGTACCAACATCTGGATTTTTTACCGATACCTTGAAATTCGGTATTTACCGATTTGGTAAATACCAAATCGGTATTTGCTATTGAATCCTATGGGCCTTGAAGCCCATAGGATTCAATTCAAATACCGATTTGGTATTTACCGAATCGGTAAATACCGATTTTGTCAAGGGTGCAGGGGGTGTCACTTTGACACCCTCTAGCACCCCCAAAACGGGCATGTGTGCAATGCTGCACACAGACATGCCCTAAGGGCACGTCTGTCTGTCACATGGCACATGTGTACATGCACAGATGTGCATATACACAGGAATCGGTATTTTACCATGGATTTGTATTCCATGGTAAAATACCGATTCTGAAATCCATGTGCCAATGGAAAATTGGCTACCCACATTGCATTTTCTGTAATTTTACCGAATTGGTAAATTTACAGATTCGGTAATAATACTGATTCGGTAAAATTACCGACAATGTGCACCTACATCTCCATAGCCCTTTACCGATCGGAAACGGGCGAAAATCGGTATTTTCGGCCGATTCCGATTGGTAAAGGGCTACCTACATCTGGCCCTATGAGATCATGACAAATACAATAACAAAATACGTCATTTAATATTATTTTCTTGTTCTGACTCCAGCCAACATGTGTTTCGTCGATCGGGACAAGACACCCGCGACTTCCTCAGGGCTTCCAATATCTGAGCAAATTGTTATATGCCTTCTGGCTGGTTATAATTCTGTCCCAGCCTAAATATGGCTGGGTAACTTGACAGTATTCCGTGAACAATTCAGATCAGGTATGGCCGCAATTGCGGCCATACCGAGGTGCCGAGGGGAAACTATGGGACTGCACGCTGATGATACCAGCGTGCAGGTGGCGGACCAGATATAGAGTCCGTCTTGGAGCACGAGACACCTTGTATGTGCTACTCGGAGATACATACCTGATCTGAATTGTTCACGGAATACTGTCAAGTTACCCAGCCATATTTAGGGCTGGGTTTAATTCCTAAATCCAGTCGCAGGGGGATGAGCGGTGTGCTTGGCAGTAGAGCTTTCTCATAGATTGACTCTCTCTTTTGGCCAGTCCGCTAGAGGGACGTTGGCCCCATAATTCCGCCCCATACATTACAGTGCTCCTAACTTGTACTTTATATATCTCAGCCACCAGGCCAGGTGGTTTGTATGACGAGTTCCTAAAAGTTTTAGCGATTCCTCCAACCATCTGCGCTAGTCTCAAGCCTGCTTTGTCTAGTTGTGGGCCCCATTCAAAGGTTTTAGACAACATGACACCAAGGTAGTCAAAGACAGTCAACATCTCTAGAAGGGTGCCATTTAAGGAGGGATTTGTGTGATGGTTTGGCTGGGTTAAAGACAATAAATTTGGTCTTTGATGTGTTTATCTCCAGCCCACGACTTTTACAAAATAAAGAGAAACTGTCCAGAATCCTTTGGATGCCCATCGGGGACTTAGATAACAACAAGGTGTCATCCGCAAACATCATTGCTGGCACCTTGCCATCCACCATCTTTGGGGCATTGTTGTCCACTATCTCATTTAGTTGGGCCACCAGAGCTTTGATGAAGAGACAAAACAAGGGTAGGGGCCAGCACACACCCCTGCCTTACTCCTCTGTTAATTGGTAAGAGGGGGTAAATTCCCCAGATTTCCCATACCTAACCTGTGCAAAACTACCTGTATGCAGACGCATGAACCACGACAACAGGTAGGGCGGGATACCCAGTTGTTCAAGAACCTCCATAGTTTGGCTCGGTGGACCAGATCAAAGACCGCTTTAAGGTCAACGAATATCAAGTAGAGGCTGCCACCCTCTATTGACACCGTCTTCAAGTATAATAATTGAAGCCTGACGATTTGGTCAATGGTGGAGATATTCTTCCGAAAACCAGCTTGGTACGCACTCAGAATTTCACGCTCTTCCATCCAAGAGTGGAGACGCTCTAGGAGAATCCTAGCGAACATTTTCTGGGTGACGTCAATCAGGATGATTGGCCTATAGTTGGAGGGTAGGAGGGGTGAACCCTTCTTGAAAACTGGGAAGATTTCAGGCCCTAACCAGGTATCGGGGATCTTCATGCCAATCCGAATGGTACTGAATATTGCCCAAAGATAGGGTCCTCAAATGTTAGATTCCTCCCTAAATTAGACCCCTGGTATCTTGTCTAGGTATCTTGTCTAGTCCAGGGGCCTTTCCGAGGGGAAGCTTCCTGAGAGCATTTAAAACTTTTGTTACAGTGGACCATCGGGGGTCTTCAGGTAAAGTCCCTAGAATTGCCAAAGTTGTTTCATCTTTGGGTTATGTGACTTCCTTGGTGGAATACAGAGCTTGGATGTGCGACTTCCATGCGGCAGCAGCAATGTTTGGCTCTAAGGATGAGTTCTTTATACTGCTGTCTGTGCTCACTAGTGACCAGAACATCTTCATGTCCCTGTTAGAGAGTGCTGTATTGATTGCATCCCATCTTTCAAGCTCCCATTTCTTCTTGGCTAACTTGATACTATCTCGATAAAGGGCCCTGCTTAACATGAAAAAGGGTCTATCCTTATTTTTGATGGCAACTATGAGGGCACCCTTTGCCTTGCGACAAGAAATGTTAAACAAAGTTTGTTTGGCACCCTTGTTCCCCTTGGAGTGTGTCGAATGATTAAAGGAGTATTAAGTGATGTGGCAGCCACCTCCATTTCAATTAAGGGCGAAATGATTAGAGAATATAATGCGACTGCCTTGTCTGGTGGCTGCTTTATTGTTCCCCATCTGATGTTCCATCTATTGTTGGCAATTGTTAAATTGGTCCCTCCAAAGGTATCAATGGCCATGGGATTGTAGAGTTCTGGAGGCTCCAGCTCCATTATCAAGTCGTTGTGATCACTGTCAAGTCTCAGCATGACAGCGAAATAGACCACCCACTGCCATATGCTTGTCTCCACTAGAATATTGTCCTATTCTATTAAAGGTTAGCTTCCCTGGCTGGTCTGACTTGGTACAGCCGTTTCACGCCCTCAGGGATTGGGTTAGTGTTACTGCATTTATCTGTAGAGCCAGGGGAGTCCAGGCCTTTACCGGTGGGATTTGAGGATTGGGGATTAGCCAAAGACAATCCTCATCACTAGAGGGAGCACCAGTGGGGGCAGCGAGGGGCTCATATTGGTAATTAAAATCTCCCCCTATTATCAGCCTTCCATTCAGGGGTGCTTGCTGAGTCAATAAAAGTGTTGAGTAAATCTGTAGTCGGGGATTTCTGTGTGATACTTACAGGACGGGAATAGATGTTAATGAAGGCTAGTTTAATCCTGGGGGAAAAGGTGAGTACAATACAATGGATGTCGTTGGATGGGGTGTTCAACTGCTCAAGGGTACAATCCAAGTGGGTAGCGACCCAAGTGCATAAGACCCCCAATGGTTTCCATCTTCCCCCTGTCATAGCCAGCACATTGAAGAATGCATAACCCCTCCTCACTATGTCCTCTCTTGCCTATGTCTCCTGAAACATACACACATCATGGGTGCCTACAAATTGTCCCCAATCTGGGCAGTGCAGTTTACTTTTTATTCCAGTGATGTTTCATGACAGAATCCTTAACTTATGGCCAGGAGTAGGATTCCCACCATGTGCATTATGACTGTTAGTGCTAGGGTTTTGGATAATATCTGGCTGGACCATGGGGGTTACTTCAACATCATCCAGTGAAGGGGCACTCCTAGCCGAAGTAGAGGTTAAGAAAGTCTGGAGAAGTTGGGGGTGGGTTTTTAAGCAGTTCTACACCTATCCTGTCATAACTTCTGAGATCAGACGAGATCAGGTGCTTTCAGTGTGATAAAAAACACCTGATCTCGTCTGATCTCAGAAGTAAAGCAGGGGCAGATATGATATTTGAGTAGCATTACATTAGTCAGCAATTGATATATTAGGTTTTTTAAGTAGATGGATGACATGAGGAGATGGCAGTTCAGTGATATTGGGGTGAGCACGCACTGAGACTCATGACAGAATAAACTGGGTAGTCATAAATAATTGTTTGTGTGTATTGGGTCTTATTTTTTTTAACTTAGTTAAATTAAGCAGAGACAATGCGGTAGATTTTTGTGATAATTGCATATTAGATGTTTCAGAGTAATGAGGTTGAAACATGATCTCTGTGTGCCAAAACGGGCAGTAATTACAATAAAATTAAGGAATAATAGAGATGGTTCGTTTAATTAGCCGGGCAAACATTGCAAGCGATGATTGGTTGACATTTAGCCAATCAGATGGAGGTTACTTATGTTTATGTTCGAGGTGCCGTTTCCATGATAATTGTACTGGATATACAGTAGGGCTAATTTGATAGAACGTATGGACATTGTGAGGGTTGGGGTACTGTCTTTGGAAGGATGAAAAAGAGTTGAGTAGAATTTCCGACGCAGAAGCGAGAAATATGTATACGAAATATAGGATGTGGACCTGAGAGGGAACCGCAGATTTGGTTTTTTACGATCGCTGAAAGATTGACTGGATACGAGTACGAAAGGCGGACGTGAGGGGCAATTAGAGGATATGGCTCAGTGATTGGTTTATTCAATTAGACCAATGGCATAATATCAAGGTTAATCTGACCGCCGCCGCTTGAATTGGGTATTAAGGAAGTTACGTATGCTAACCGGAAGACATTGGACTGGCGGACGAGATGGGGAACGTCCTTAGCTGTTTTGGGTACGTTAGTGGGTTTTTTGTAACCAGAAATATGATTGGTGAATGCTTTGTAGAAATAGTAGGGCGATACGATGGACCTGTGCATTCCGGATTTATCAGGCCGGGAGCCAGGAGTGAGCCGAGATTTCTTGACTAGAGGGAATTGGTAAGTGGAACGAAGAGGGCGAGTCGTGATTTATGATAGAGTTTAGAGGATTATAGCAAGTCATTTTTAATATCCCTCCCTTCATTTTTGTCTGGTAGGTTCGTTTTGTAACACCACAGGGTGAAGATATAATGAAGTAGGAGCGTTTGAACTTCCCACAAAAGAATATTACTGTGTTGGCAGTTTGGGAATAGATACTGCCTGGATTTATTAGGGATTACGCGTTGATACTGGATTTGGATTGGTAAAATGACTGTGATTTTGTTATAAGGGGATTGGGGCACAGAAATCAGTTTAAAGTTGGTAGGTGGACGATTTTTGTAAAAAACCGTGCACAATATGTTCTATTTTAGTTTTGTTGTGGGACTGAAGTATGATTACCGTGTGGAGAGTTCGGAAAGGATATTTTCTAAGGGATTTATGAGTAATGCGTGTGGATTCCGGATTGCGATTGGTAAAGAAAAATGTTAGTTTGTTAAGTGGGGAATCGGGGACAGATGTCAGATATAAGATGGGTAGATGGAAGGTTCACAAACATGCACAATATGTCTTTCACAGTGTCGAATTGTGACTATCTTAGATGGACCAGGAATCATTGAAGGTCTCCAAACTTTAATACCCGAGTTGGGTACTGAAGAGAATTTATCTTGAATATGGTGACTTCAACAGTTATGAAGGTGAGCTTCGAATTGAGACTTTGCTCTACCACATAACAGGGGGCTTTAACACGCTCTGGTTCTACTTAAGGGGTAAGGTTCAAATGTTCAGTTGATGATGTGGGTTAGTGGAAATTAGAACGGAATGATGGAATTCCAACAGTTTCTGATATGCATCGACTTTAACACTCTTTTGATTGGAACGTTGATGGTCTCCATGTCAAATTAAGGGATCTCAATTTTCAAATCAATGAAATTCAATGTGTTGACCATAATAGGGTTTTCAGATTGTTCAATAGGCAGGGTGGTATCTTTACCTAGGCCGTTTTTTGGAGAAAAAAAAATCCTGGATAACATCATGGTAATTTGAGCAATAGTATTGATTAGAATATGCAATCAAATGTGATATGATTGAATGGTGACGCTGTATGTTTTTTCATTATTTACAGCCCTGATGATGTCCCAGACGGGGACGAAACGCGTTGGCTGTTAATCTGTTAATTATTGTATTGAAAATGATGATGTTTTTTCTGGAAGCTGACTGACATCAACATATGCTTCAGAATAAAGAAAACGAACTTCAACACTTTTGCTTGAAAGATTACTTTTTGGAACTTTTGTGAATTGTTTGTTTAATGACACTAAGAAATAGAAATTATATACATTCTATTTGTAATTGTTCATGCTCCCTCTATGTTCTTGTTTTTATTTAGTCTTTAATAGAGATGTAGCCAATTGCTCTTTTCATCATTTAACATAAAAGCATTTATTGCATTTATTTATTTATTTATTAAGCTTGAAGAAAGGTGCATGCTTGCGCTATGTGCTGCTAGCTAGTTAAGCGTGGAGCGCTTACAATTCCTATTTTAGATAGCGTTTTTCATTTATATGCTGTAAATCGTCTTTTTGGTTTTAATATTTTAATAATAACGCCCACATTCTTGCACTATAAATTGTGCCCTCACCGCATTTTGCGGAGTCTGTTGTCCTTGCTGGAAGCCCTTGTGCTCCTTCGCGTGGCGCTTGGCCGCCATCTTGGGGGTGGTGTTTTGTGAACTGTGCCATCTGCTCGAGCGCTCTAGCGCTTGCCAGGACTCCAGGTGAGCCGGTATTTAAGACGAGCACTGTGTTTGCTCGTTCTTGAAGAAAGGTGCATGCTTGCGCTATGTGCTGCTAGCTAGTTAAGCGTGGAGCGCTTACAATTCCTATTTTAGATAGCATTTTTCATTTATATGCTGTAAATCGTCTTTTTGGTTTTAATATTTTAATAATAACGCCCACATTCTTGCACTATAAATTGTGCCCTCACCGCATTTTGCGGAGTCTGTTGTCCTTGCTGGAAGCCCTTGTGCTCCTTCGCGTGGCGCTTGGCCGCCATCTTGGGGGTGGTGTTTTGTGAACTGTGCCATCTGCTCGAGCGCTCTAGCGCTTGCCAGGACTCCAGGTGAGCCGGTATTTTATGCTCACACGGGCCGCGCAGCGGTAGCGCCTGACTCTCGCCTGAGTCAAGCCAGAGTCCTGCCCGTCTGCGCCCGTCCGCGCCAGGACGCGTGGATTGTGGTAAGACTCTATTCTTTTTTGTAACAATGATCTATCAGTATTCTTCTGATTCGTTACATCTGATCAGACATACATTGCCCCCCTGCTCACATGTGGGTCTACATCCTCTGTGTGGTCCCCACACTTGTCCTTGTGGCCGTTGGGAATTATTGGCTCCGCTGAGGGCCCCTAGTCATACAATGCTACATCGGAATAAGGTACCTCCTCCCCCCAGTGCCATTAAACTGTGGCACCATAATGTCAGGTCCCTGTCTAAGCACCACCGAGATATTTACGAAGCTATCTCTCTAGAAGGCCCTGATATCTTCTTCATGACGGAGACCTGGCTAGGAGATGAGGACTCGGCCATTATCAATCTGGCCCTCCCCCCAGGCTATGCTATTTACACCCTGAATCGTAAGGAGAGAGGCGGAGGCATCGCCATGGCTTTTAAAACCTGTTTCACCTGTACATGGAAGCCTATGGACCTGGTGGACGCTGAATGTGCTCAATTTTCCATCAGCACTAGCCCGAACCAAACCTTTTCAGGTCTGTTAATATACCGCCCTCCTGGGAGTGATTGTGCTTTTAGGAAAGCTCTTCCTGAGCTTGTAAGTTCTCTCTCTCTGCTCACCTCCAATCTCACCATTATCAGCGATCTAAACATCCATTTTGACGCCTTGGAAGTACCAGTGGTTAGTGGTCTACTCGACGATCTTGAAGCTGTACAGTTGACCCAATTGGTCCGTCATCCGACTCATGAGGGTGGTCATATCTTAGATCCGGTCTTCACTAACCTTCAATTGACTGAGGTCTCCTCCCCTAAACCTATGGGATGGAGTGATCATCACCTCATTGAGCTTTTTATTACTACGGCAGTTCGCCCTACCGGGAAGCCTGATAAAACAACTTTCAGGCGCCCCTGGAAAAAGCTCAAACTGGAGGATTTCCATCGTGCTCTGACCATTACACCCTTAGTTTATTCGGATGACGTTGAAACTGGGTATCACACCTTTTGCGCCTGGATTGTTCGAGTGCTTGACCTACTGATACCAGCTACCTGGAGCAGGAACCGTTCCTCCCAGTCTAACCCTTGGTACTCTGAGGACCTCAGGAGATTAAAAGCTACCTGTCGCCAAGCCGAAAGAGCTTGGAGGAAGAGATATGAGAAAGACCTAAAAGTTTTCTACCTGGCGAAGGTCAAGGTGTACCATAAAGCCGTCTGCCGGGCCCGAGCTGATTATTATGCACGGGAATTTCAGGCAAGCTCCAACCCTTCCAAGCTAGTTTTTAAAGTCCTGAAGGAGTTCACAGTGAACAGACTCCCTAATAACGAGATCTGTTCCCTTGCTCACTGTGAGGGTCTGGCCAGTTTCTTTGTGGAAAAAGTCAGAGCTATCTATCGCTCTTTTCCCAAAGTTGACCTGGATAGTACAATCATAACACCTCGTACTTGTCTAGGCTTGGCAACTCTTCCCATACCATCAGAATTAGAGTTTAACCTCTTGGTGACCAAGGTTAAATCTGGCTCGCCAGATGACCCTTTAAGACCAGCCCAGTTTGCGGACTCAGCGCCCCTCTGCCTTCCTCCCATTCGTCATCTTGTGGAGCAATCCCTAACTATCGGTTCAGTTCCGCCTGCCTGGAAAGCCGCCTGTGTTATGCCTATTATAAAAAAAACCAGGACTGGATCCATCGAAGCCGGAGAGCTATCGACCAATCTCTCTCCTTCCATGGGTGGCAAAGATCACAGAGGCCCATGTGAATAATCTTTTATCGAAACATCTGACTTCAGCTCAACTATTGGATCCCACACAGAATGGCTTTAGACCTGGACACAGTACAGAGACGGCACTCCTATATATGGTTGAACATCTCCGCTCTGTACTAGATGCCGGTCAAACGGCGGCACTGGTCCTTTTGGACCTTAGTGCCGCCTTTGACACTGTATCCCATCCCATTCTTGTCCAAAGGCTTAGGGAGGCTGGTATTTCAGGCAGTGCGTTAGACTGGTTTCAGTCGTTCCTATCGGAACGCTCCTTTCAGGTGGTTGTACCACCATTCAGATCTAAATCCCGTGCCATCACCCAAGGAGTCCCGCAGGGGTCGGCGTTGAGCCCTACTCTCTTCACCCTTTATGTTCAACCATTAGCGGAGGTTGCGAAGAGATGGGGTCTCACAATGGTATCTTACGCCGATGATACCCAATTGGCGGTGGCCCTTAATGGAGATTCCGACCAACTGGCATCCAACTTTGCGGATGGTTTGAGGGCAGTTGCCAGTTGGCTAACGGCCAACTGCTTACAGCTCAATGCCCTCAAAACCGAGGTGATGGTACTGGGTAAACAGCCAGATCTGTGGGGTGCAAATTGGTGGCCTGGGGAGTTGGGATCCCCCCCAAAACCAGTGTTGGAATTAAAGAACCTTGGCGTTTGGCTGGACTCCAAACTTACCTTCTCATGTCACACCAAGAAGGTGGCATCTATGTGCTTCGGCATATTACGTGGGTTGAGGCCTATCCTCAAATTTTTCGATGCCCCCACTCGCCAGATGGTGGATCAAGCGAGTGTACTATCTAGACTCGACTACGCAAGCGCACTGCTTCTGGGCGCTAACCAGGCAGAAGTCCTGCGATTTCAACGGGTCCAGAATGCGGCAGCTAGGGCCCTGGTAGGCCTCCCACGGTTCTGTTCAGCCCGCAGCACAATTGCTAAATTACATTGGTTGCCAGTCATCAGACGCATCGAATTTAAAGCATTATGCTTTGCTTTTAAAATTTTGAAATCTGATACTCCTGCCATCCTTCAGCATCTTCTGACTCTTTACACTCCTTCGCGTAGCCTGCGCTCTGCTGGCCAAAGTCTGGCATCTGTTCCCCGATTTCGTAAATGCAGATTGGGTGGTCGATCGTTTATGGTGCTAGCCGCCAAACTGTGGAATGCACTTCCAGTCCATATTCGCTCTCTAGAAAACCTTTTTGCTTTTAGGAAAGCTATGAAAACTTATCTTTTCCCACTGCCCTATTAGCTTCCTACTTTGCTTGCTTGTTATGTTCTTTCTTTGATATAGCGCCAGGACGCCCCTTCGCTGGGGCAGCTGTGCGCTCAAAAATACATTTAACATAACATAACATAACATAACATTTATTTAATAGCACTTCCTTCCTTTGATATTCTAATATACAAAAACTGATTTAACTATCATAATTCTGTTTGCTATATATAGACACTATTTACATTGCTTTTAACCCCTAGTTTTCAAGATACGCATATCACGTTGAGACCATGCATGCCCACTATGAACTGCCTGAGTGCAGCAAGCGTTGACTCTGATTGTTTAGGGAATGAGATAGAGTTTTGTATGACAGAGGCATGCACGGCTAAACCACGCTTGCCTCTACTACGCGGTCTCAACAATGAATGCGCTAGAAGAACGCATTCCTTTACAGCACATGCCTTTACCATGCATACTTTTACCAAACAAGTTCATGTTAAATGCATGATTGGTAAAAGGACGTGTGGTAAAGATCACACCACAACCCCTACCCTGTCGCCTACAAACTACCACCTACATCCCCCTGAGCCATAAAAACGACCCCGACCCCCTGACCCTTAACACTACCCTGACCTTCCCATCCTTAAACACTACCAGACCCCACTGAGCCCTGAACACTACCCTGACCATCCTCCCCAAGCCCTAAAAATGATCGCAGCCCCGAAGCCCTAACAACTCCCCCAACCCTTAAAAACTACTCGAGACCGGCCAAAACTCAGCCCCAGACCTACTTACCTCACTGCGTTCACTCTGATCCTTCCTTTTCCTAGGCATGCCCATCCCAGTATCTAGACTGCACACTGCCTTACACATCCATATGTGTGGTTAAGGCATGCGTGATGGAGATTGCGTGGAAATGTCATACGTGTCTCGGCCCCGACTATCCCAGATGCCGCATTCCATGTAAATGCAACCAAAGCAGAACATTGGAGAACAGATGATTCCGTGATCAAAAGTTGTCAGTGCTGGGAGCCCGGATAAAGCACTCCAAGGTCAAACAGGGAGGCCTCGCCATTTGCTATTATTATCTGATGTCCAGCATTTCTGAAAGAATGAAGTTTGTGTCACAACATTTTCTAAGAGCAGGCAAACATTAACAGGGCACTTTAAAATGTTTTAAAGCCATCATTCGACTACTTAGCTGCCTAACTAGCAGACCAGCTATTCACATATATGCACATAATACTGTTCATGAAAGGGCTTAATAAATTCTATAATTAACACGATGGAAGCGAGAAAAACATCTTTTGATTTCACTTGGATGTGATATTTTTCAATTTCATCCAACTGTTAAAACTTTGGGTAAAAATATGTTTTTTATAGTAGCGCATATTGAAATTGCAAGTAATTCGCATGTTTGAAAAGAATTACTGGTGTATGGCAACTAGAAATCTAATTTGGAAATCGTACTTTGGATTATGTGAGTGAGCATTATATAAAGATGCACCTCGCCAGGCTAGCCTTCCATGATAATTGTAAATCATCCATTCATGAAATTATAGAATGGTCATAAATTGTGCTTATGACATTTTAGTAATATAGTTTTACAACTCATGTATATCTGTTTTAATTAAACTTTCATGTGTGCAGTTAACTGTGGTTCACCTTAAAATGCCCTCATTTGCTTTCCAGCTATGTTAGAGCAGAAACCGAAACCTTTGACTCATAAAACAGTTGTGTTTTAATTCACGGCTTAAGTATTCTTTTATCCAATTATAAAATTGCCAGACTCCCATTTTGAAATGCAATCAAATCTTGCTTGACATGTGCTTCACCTACATTTCTACTCAGATGAATGTTACACAGCACTTACGAGTATAGCAATGAGGTTAAAATATCCGAACCTATCATTTCTAGCTCATTTTGAAAAAGTGTACCGTAAAGACGAGCATGAAAAAATATATCTAGACAGCAATTATTCTCTCCAAATACTAACAGAAACTTAAGTATGTGAACTGACAATGGTGATAGGTTAATCTGGGTGATGAGATGGTCAATAATCCTAGTTATTTACTCACATCAGAAATATGATCCTGAGTTTAATATGAAGGTGCATATAGGAAAAAAGATCAATGGCAATTATTTTTGGATCTATCCATGATCACAGGCCTTGTGGCATCACTATTTAAAATGCAACGGTCTTCAATGGCTCTTTGCCTAGCAAGTATTTTCAAACATACCTTTAACATTTAAATCCATAAATTAAGTTCATATGCAAACTCCTCAAAATCCAGTAAAATCAGGACTTCTTAATGCGCTCATGAGCATGCATTTACAGAGCCTTGCGTGCACCAACGGGAATATAATTCCGCTATGTGCCTGATGGCAGAATTTGACAGTAAGTGGTTCATTGAGTTCACAAATGGATGGAGTTTAGGGGTAGTGAGTGGTTTTACAGTTCAGGGATTTGTTGAGTATAGGGGTAGAAATGGCTTTTAGGCTTCAGGAATGGGTCGAGATTAGGTGCAGTGTAGAGTTTTTAGGTCCTGGGATGGGTGGAGTTTAGAGGTACAAAGAACTTTGAGGACTCGGTAATAGGTGTAGAGTAGGTGGGGTGAAAGGGTTTTAACCCCTTCGATGCTGATGACGAGCTCAGCTCGTCATCAGCCACGGGGGGCGTGTACGGATGATGAGCTGAGCTCGTCATCTAACGCGGCTTTTAGAAAAAAGCCGCGTAGCCGAAAAATAACCGCTGCAGCGATGCGGTTAAGGGCAGGCACTGAACATATTTAGCGGTTGTGAGTAGCCAGGGATGGATGGGGTTTATGGTTGGTGAGGCATCAGCCAATTAGAAGTATTCAAAGTGGTTGTTTGACAATGTAAAAGATATAAATGGGAAATAATGTTTCCTGAAGTAAATAACTGAAATAGATACCTCAGATAAAACAGTTTCTGAAAGTAAGACCTTTAACCATTGTATTTACAGCATTCTCTGATTTGGGTTCTATTAACCGCTAAATGCCAATCATTCTAAAAATGTCCGTTAAACAGTTTAGGTGAAATGGTTCAGACATTAAGCACGGTATCAAATTTTTATGAGCCATTCTCTAGTTGACTATGGATACTCCATTCTGACAGGTATTTATTTATTTATTTATTTGTTGCCATTTATAAAGCGCGACAAATACCCGCAGGCGTCTCGGCCCTAGACCATTTACGTAAATTCAGCTCAATGTAATATGCTCCTACCGATTACCTTTCTTTTGGTGGAAACTATTAGTTAAGCAGCCAAGTCTTTAGTCTCTTGCGAAACTGAATGAGTGAAGGGCTTAGTCTGATGTCTTGTGGCAAGGTGTTCCATAATTTAGGGGCTGCTATCAAAAAGCGGCGATCGCCCCAGGACACTGTTTTGGAACGAGGAATCACTAGCTGGTTACGATTGGAGGACCGAAGCTGTCTGGAGGGGTGATATGGAACCAACTGGTCCGTTAGAAAGTGAGGACCTTGATTGTTTAGAGCTTTATACACTATACATAGTGATTTGAACTTGATCCTGTTCTGGATCGTCAGCCAGTGGAGTCGTTTAATAGTTTCTGATATGGCCGCAAATTTAGGGGTTCCGGAAAGCAGACGTGCTGCAGCATTTTGTATTGACTGCAACTTCCTTGTAACCCTGACCTGGGTGTTTAAAAATAAGCTGTTGCAGTAGTCAAGGGACGATAAGACCAAGGAACTGACCAGAGTTTTAGTGGCTGCTGCTGGCAAAAACGGAATGATTTTTCTAATCATGCGTAATTTATGGTGGGCTGTGGTGGCAACTTTGTTTGCATGATCCATGAAAGTAAGGCCCTCGTCGAAGGTGACTCCCAAGTTCCTAACCTTAGCTGTTGGAGTTGGGGGTGCTCCAAATGTGGATGGCCACCAAGATGATGACCAGACTGGTGAGAGAGGTCCAAAAATAACTACCTCAGTTTTTTCAGATTTGAGTTTCAGGCAATTTGTTGCCATCCACTCTCCTATTTCCAGCATTCCATTTTGGAAACGTTGGGCCACCTCCCCTCCATCACCTTTGATGGCCAGTACCAATTGCGTGTCGTCCGCGTAAGAGGTTAGGCTCATCCCATGAGCTTTGATGACATTAGCAAGGTCCGACACATAGATATTAAATAGTGTCGGACTGAGGGATGAGCCTTGAAGTACCCCACATGGCAACGAGAGCTTAGCAGATTGGTAAGGCCCCAAAGTAACAGCCTGGGTTCTGTCTGTAAGAAACGAGGCGAGCAGATCTCTGGCAGTTTGGCAGACGCCGATCTTTCCGACACTGTCGACCAAGATCTTATGGTCGACCGTGTCGAAGGCTGCTGATAAATCAAGCAATACCAGAGCTGCTGTCCCACCCTGGTCTCGGATTGCTCTCACTTCATCTGCAGCTTTAATTAAGGCAGTTTCGGTATCTTGATATTTTCGGAATCCGAATTGTGTGTCGTCCAGCAATCGGTGTTTCTCGATGTGCTCCGACAGTTGTGAATTCATGGCTTTTTCGGCCACTTTAGCTATGAAAGGGAGGCTGGCTATAGGCCTGTAATTTTTTAGTTCGGTCTTGTCGAGACTTAGTTTCTTTAAAAGAGGTTTCAATAGTGTATTTTTTAGAGAGTTGGGATATATCCCTGAGCTCAGAATAGAATTACATAGTTGTGTAATGACCGGTATAATGGAATCCATCAGAGGAGGAAGGACAGAGAAAGGTCAAGGGTCCAGTGCCGATCCTGTTTTAATTGTGGAGACAATAGTTCTTATATGATCATTCATTAGAGGTTTAAAGCTCGCGAAGGCAGTAGCTGAATGTATGTTGGAAGGAGTGGAGTTCATTATAGTAGAATTAGAGGTAAAGGCTTGGTAGATATCATCCACTTTAACAAAGAAGAAATTGGCCAGCGCATCGCACATTACTTGGGAAGGGGGTGGAATCAAGTCGGGAACGTTGCCTGACAAGGTTTTGGTGAGCTCATATAGTTGTTTGCTAGAGTGCTTGGCTTGCTCGATTTGATCTGAGTAGAATGATTTTTTGGCCTTTACAATCATTGCTTTATAAACAGCCAATGATTCTTTGTAGCAGGTTTTACTTGCTATATCATACGTTTTCCTCCAATGCCTTTCGCAGTTCCTGTTATGTTGTTTTTGCGTTTTTATTTCATCCGTGTACCACGGGGCAGTTGGAATGGATCGGTTCTTGAATATAGATTTAATAGGAACCAGAAGATTAGTAGCATGGCCTAGCCAGTCCTGGAATTGTTGTGTTGCCGTATTTGGTTCGGAAGAGATCAGCGGTCGCGTACTATCCAACTGTATTTTTAGATCTAGCTGGTTTATGTTCTTCCAGGCTTTAAAAGAGCCAAGACCGGGGGGGGGGTGACTTTCTTGTACAAGGTGGCCTTAATTGTCATGGTTCTGAGAACGGCATAATGATCGGTCCAAGGCATCGGTAGAATGTCTGATACCTGTAGACCCTCAACATTAGAAAATATGCCGTCTAAGGTGTGCCCCAACAGATGGGTGGTTGAGGCAACCAATTGTCTAAGCCCCAATGTTTCCATATCCGAGAGAAGAGCGAAGGTGTCTTTCTGGTTCTTGTCTTCTAAGTGGAAGTTCATGTCACCCAGGACCGTGAAGGAATCCTCGGTGGCAAGTGATTCCAGTATTGTACTTAGGCTCGATAGAAAGCCTGTCTTAACTCCTGGGGGTCGGTATAAAAGTATCCCCTTAAAGTTGCAAAGAGCACTGAGCTTAATTCCAAACTGCAGGGCTTCACATGAAGTGTCTGGAATGTGTGAAGTTATAACAGCGAACCTTTCCCTGGCTATAATAGCTAGCCCTCCACCTTTTTCCTGACTCTGTCCTGTCTGTAGACTTTATAACGACTAGGTGTAGCGATCCCTAGATCCGGTTCTGAAGAATCGTCAGTCCATGTCTCCGTAATGAAGAGTAGGTCCAGGTTATAGTCGATTATAAGATCGGCTATTTCCTGACGATGTTTGCAGAGTGAGCGTGCGTTAATAAGGGCCATAACTATAGGTGTTTCTCTGCCCTTAGTTTGTGTCTTGGCGTGCGTTCTGACTTTGTATGTTAATATCGCGTTGTTACAGTGTGAGCACCGCAGCACAGCGTCCTTTGGGGTTAAGGATAAGTCATGTGATATATAGCCTAGTGCCAGGGGCGGTCGGAGGTCCATCAGGGAAGAGCGGGAATAGACCAAGTGCTGATCGATGTATGTTGGGCCAGGGGTCATGGCCCTGGTCCCGGTCCCGGCACGGACGGGCGCAGACGGGCTTGCCTTTGGCGCACCACCAGCGCGCCCGCTGCGCGGATGGGAAGGTCTGGTATTTTTATACATGTGTGGGAGGAGGTTGGAGGAGGGCGGGAGGGTCGAACAACTACACCGCCAGCCTTACCCTCAGCAAGATGGCGGCTGAAGTGGGTCGGGTGAAGTGAGAGCACCTGATAGCAGCTATGCTGTGGCAGGGCAGATCGGTCAACAGCCTCGGAGCGATGCAAATCTCGCGCCGAGGTAGGGGCAGTGTTTAATAAAGTACTGGCTAAAATTTTTACAAGTTTTAAAAGTGTGTTAATATTAGTCAATAACGAGCGATTATTCTAAATTAGGTGATGCACAGAATAGAACAGAGATCCCCCGGCTTCCGCCTCAGGGGAGAAAATACGCAAATAGTAACAAATCCACCTTGGAACTACATATAGCTTTGAAAAACTCTACTGCCAGTCACATGTTTGGCACAAAAAACGTGACCACATTACAAGAATTTTTTGTGAATTACAGTGGTTCCCTGCTAAAGAATGAATACAATTCAAATGTGTCTGCATTACATTTTAAGCTATCCAGCAGCAAAATTCAGCCTACTTATCATCTTCTTTGCAAATCTCGGGATGTATAAGCATCAAGAGTAGGAAAGTTTTCAGGTACTCATCCCATTGTAAAGATGGCTAAATCAGGTTTTAATCAGTCGTTAAAAACCTGCGATAATCTCGGTTAGCGTGACTTTTATTATCGCTTGGCGGGTCTACTGCATAGCTTGCTATTATCGCAAAGCCATGTTAGCGAGCATTCCCGTTTTGTTTAGCTCAGGAACACCTACTTTGCATGTCATTAGTGATATTGATCACTGACATGCAAAGTCGCAAGCAAACATGCGCTAATGCTTGTTAGCGTGTCCTTGATGACATTGAGATTTTAAAAAGTCGCTTTTTCAGCACTACGTGTTGAAAAAGTGTCGATATATCTCTTAATAATATGCCCCATGGACTTTCTGCAGTTTCACAAAAAATGTAAATCCCATTGCGTTCTCTAATCCTCCTTTATAGCCATCCTTCATTGCCTCATGTCTGATCAACCTCTTACTCACACTTCTTCCCTATTTGCCTAGTCTCTCCAGTCTCTCTTCTATTAATGGTCCTCTCTTACCAAGTCTATGACTAGTCATACCATTTCTTATCCTTTCATTTCATCACTGACTTTTGTTTCATACTCTCATGTCTGTCAGTTCTTTGTTCTCTTCCACCATCTTTTGCCTTCTTCGCTCCTATGAAACCTCTTCCCTACTTTTCTGGTCTTTCACCCTACCTGTCAACTTTTCCACCCTGGTACAATGTATTCTATCTGTCCGTTCTACTCAACTGTTTTACTATCGCTCGTTCTTCCTTCTAGATGGCATGATTAATGTATCAGTTAATTGTTTTGCGTTTTTTCGTTTTCATTCAGGGAAATTGCCTTCTCTAGTATTGGTTTTACTTGTAGCTTGCACTGACACCTCGCTGGGCTGAGCAGCAATGTACAAAAATAAAAATAAATTAACGGATACATAATTGGATAACTACATACATTATTTCTTTATTTAATGATTGGAGGCAACACAGACACAAAGAGGTTAGTACCAATACTATTGCATGGCCAGATAGTGACTGTTGTGAAATAAGATCACTTCTAGTTGATACCAAATATGCTTCTGAAAAGTAGTCAGAAGAACTGGTCTCAATCGTGCAATTAATCGACTCAATACCCAAATCAGACCAACAGGTCTGGAGTTAAAATACACCTACAGTCTGGACCAGGCATTCATGGCTGAAGAATTTGAGCATAAGCTCTTACATTTAAGACCTAAGACGATTCGGCACATCTCGGAACCAACTGCATACGTAACCAAATTGACTGAGAGACAGTACGGAGGTAAATAGAGACTAAACCTAAAAATCTAAACTGAGACTGAACATGGAGGACACTAATCTAGCAGCTCCAACCAAGACATTAGCGAGATTGTAGCAAAAGGATGCAGGTTAACCAGAAATTCTCTCAGTGTGATCCCATATACTCCAGGGGTGGGACATACCGCCACTAAATCTTCAGGAAATGGTTACAACGGACTCAAGACAAAGATATCGCCTACCCAGCAATTCCAGAGATCTCTGCCACTACGACATAAAGTAAAGGCCAGACAATGTACTGGAGGCAAAATTCCATGGATCATATTTTCAAGAGAATGGGCCCCTATCAAGCGATTGTTGATTTCAGTCAGAATCATGAAGGGAAGGAATGTGGAATGTCAGCTTTTTTTTAACTTCTACGACCAATCTGTGAAGCAAAGTTCCATAAGCATTTTTAAAATTGTGTTTCCTGTTAACATTTCATTGCTTTAACTGCTTCGAATTTTTTAAAAACAAATGAACTCAAAAAGACATTT
The DNA here is from genome assembly GCF_964263255.1 of Lissotriton vulgaris. Classification (NCBI taxonomy): domain Eukaryota; kingdom Metazoa; phylum Chordata; class Amphibia; order Caudata; family Salamandridae; genus Lissotriton; species Lissotriton vulgaris. The sequence goes on from NC_141687.1 coordinate 2,081,752,140, forward strand.
ATGTTAAGTGATCGAAAAACTTCCACAGTTGCTTGTTGATTGGTTGAAATCGGTACTACAAGACGGTGGGTATCGAGTGAATATCATTCTTGTTATGCTATTCATAGGACTGCGACACCTATGAAGAATATTTTCGTTTCAAAACGTTGTTACGTGTTAAAGGTACATTTCCAAGTTTATCAGCAATAGCACCGTCTGTCCAGGATTCGGTAACCTTTTTAATTAAAGTGATGCCCCTTCGAAGCTTTTTTATACGGTGAGGCAGTCTATGGTCGGAAATTCTCTTAACATGCTCCTGATGATGGATGGGATTTTGGACCTCTAACATTATGGATCAAATGATTAAAATTGGAAGTGATCTAAAAATGTAGAAAATGCTTATTAGCGCAGTTTTGATCCTTCTGTAATGGAATGAATCAACCAAGGTTTGCTTTTAAATACATATGTGTGTACGCTGATAATAATTGCTCTCTCTTTGTTGTTGGATATGCAATATGGAACAAAACAAATACAATCATCCTTTACTTTCAATGTGAAAGGTGGATCTAAATTCGAGGCACAAATCACTCTTTTTTTTTTAGATTGTTCAAGAATGTGATCAGAAGCAAGACAAATTGTAGGACCAAAGATGCTTCAGCTAAACATATCTTCCATCTGGAAATGTGATATTAATGCACATGGTTTTGAAAATCAGGTATATTCCCACTATGAGCCAGTGGAAGGCCCTGAAGAGATGAAAGACACACCAACAAAGAAGAAGACCTAGTAGGCACCTATTAGAAGCATTCTAAATAAGGTGTACATGCTGAGTGAGAAATTTGGGAGGATGTTAGCAAAAAGAGTTTCCGTAGTCCATATGGGATAAAGTAATGACTTGAAACACTGATTTGTGTTAGTAAGGAGGGGGTAACTTTACTATTTTACCTAATATTCGCAAACAGTAAAATCAAAAGAATTAAAGTATCCAACAAAGGTGAACAATGTGTTCAGAGCGATCCCACATTTTTGGCAGCAGCCAAAACGGAAGCTATGGTTGCTAAATCAAAGGCCATGCACGTGGAATGCCAATCGAAACCCATGTTAGATGTAAAGACATCTAACATGGGCTTCGATTGGAATTCTCTAGAGCATATTATCAAGTCCATTATCGCCGCTTTATCAGCAATTTCCTGCCTATAAAAGCGGCGATAATGTATCGAGCTTTCTTGATAATATGCCCCCATATGAGGGAGGAATCACCAAACAGCAACAACTCTGAGTTATCACCACTTGGCTTGAGGGCAAGCCCCACAATCCACCTCCCATGTTAGGTATGCCTTAGTCAGGAATTTAACAGACGTTAAATTCCTGAATTAAGGCATATTTAACATGATTTCAAATATCGCTACCCCTCGTTCGCGAAGCTGGGTTAGTGATATTTTCCCATGGGGTTTCGTCAGGCACGCCTCCTTTGCATCTCAATAACGATGCGATGATGCGAGGCTTGCTGACAACGGGCGCTAAGGCAAGGAAACATGCACTAGCGTGTCCTTGGTAATAAAGCGATAATATTATCATCGTTTTTTGCCCAAAAACAGACGCTAAAGCGGCGATAATGTTATCGCCAGCCCTTGATAATATGCCCCTGAATGAGGTGCTCAAAGAAAGAATAGAGCCACGTGTGAGCCGACTTGCAGATGGCACTCGAATGTATATGGTGACTAATTACAGGATAGGAAAGAGTGGAAATAGCAGTGCTAAAATCCCGCAGAGCTTGCGTTACACAACCCCCCTTTACCCGGCGGTATGTGGTTATCGTCTGTACAGGCGAGTAGGGACGACTTTTCCTTTATATATCAAAAATGTTTTATACTTTTTGTATACTTTCTAAGTCGTTTATTTTGTTACAACTGTTTCACTATCTCTCTCTTCATTTGGATGTGGAGCAAATATGTTGATGTAATATGGATTTATTTGATCGAAATCTGTTTACTTTTCTCCCTGTTGACCAGCACAAAAATACGTTTTCTAACAAGCTTTTTCTGCATATTTTCACTGGTGCACATTTTTTCCAATATGATAGTTGGTTGTTAGCGATGATAAAGTAACTAGTCTTAAGGAATGATGGTTGTGCTGAATTATTTTATTGTGCTTATTGATAGTTCGGTGTTCTTCTCCTGCTGCTCAGGATTCACCCAAACATAAATGACCGATAGCTTATTTATACAATCAAATGGCAAAACTCAGTAAAAAAAAAATCAGTGCAAGTTTTCTTTTTAAGGGAAACAAATAGCTGTTGGTTTAGTTTTCAGAAGTGTAAATATTCTATGGAGCTGGGATGCTACACTGGCTTGTTTTGAATTGTACGAGACCGAGAGTGACCATCTTTCTTTTCCCACTGCTTTCATTGCTTTCTTGCTTTAATGCATTTTCCTACTCTTTATAAATTGTTAATGAGACCTTATTTTAAGTGTGTGAATTGCACTTAATTTCATCCTGGTCCCATGAGAAATAATCACACACTGGCAGGCAAAGTACACTTTACTAAGTTCAACATGGGCTTTCGACAAGCAGATCAGACCTTTACATCTCCTGGAAACATCACCCCATATTAAATATATATGATGTAGGGCAGCAGCCGTTCGAATTCCACATCATGTCACTTGTTTTAACCCTTTGTGTTTTTTGTTTATAGGCAGTGCATGCTGAGCTTTAGGTTAGCTTTAGGAATATGGCTCACAAAAAAATGTTACAATAAAAATATTTAAAAAAAAAAAAAAGGAATATGGCTCACAATTTCTCAATTTTAGCGCCCACTTTCTCACTACCTGAAATTATACTACCACTTTGTCTGCTCCAGTAAACCACAAGGCGATGCAGACATTGTCGGGTGGAATTGGTCCTAAAAATCCAACCTCCATTTGGTCTACCCCTGCTTCCTCTGTGTACATTCATCCCCACCACACTCCATCGCTCCCATACCCCCCCAAAAAATACCCCATAGGATAAATATCCAAAATGGCCCTGTCTAAAGTTCCCGAAAATACCCACTATCCCAATCTCATTGTTAAAAATAGTAATTAATAGCAGTCACTTGTTTTCTATAGTGCTGCACACCACACTGCTGGTTTTATTATTACCCATATTAATGGTATTAAATGTACCATATTTAGCCTTGCTGAGATTTAAACTTGTGACAAATAAAGACCTGTATAATTCAGCATCAAATGTGTAACTCATAGAGCTATCCTAACAGCTGCATGGAGTGCAACCTGAATTTGAAAAAAAGAATTAATGAGGTCAGTGAAAAACAGGTATGTGGAAGACGCAATGAGGCGGCAGGCAACTGGAAAAACCTTGTTTATTTATAAATACAGGAGCCTAGTCCCCTCACTGCTCGCCACCAGGGAGTCTTCGGCCAACTGCTAGGCCGGCGGTTAAGTACTTCCCGGAATGTCAGGGCAGACCGTAGAACCAACATTAAAAATCAACAGTGCACGAAGGCCGTGCACGAGGTAAGCAAAGTTAGATAACAAGGATAAGAACCATTCCGCAAATCATGCATGTCTTAGATTACACCATTTTCCCCTTTTGCAAAAAAAACAAAAGAAGAACACACCAAAACAAGAGAAACGAATAAGTAAATATAGCATTAAAACATGAATCTATTTCATACAAAATTTCTTAAACTTTGCAAGTAGATTAATTTGCAAGCTGCTCTACCTTCAATGCGAAGATGCACATCAGAATAAGAATGAACATTGAGGGGCAAATCTGATTCGTCATATTGATCTACTGCTGGAATTAATTGCCTAGTGGACCCGTATTCCAAAGAGCAATCATCACTTGAAATTGTAGAAGGTTCTACAGAGGGAATAACATCTTCCACAGTGGTGTGCAACCGTCATGAGCAGTCAAGTTGACTAGATGACACCTGAGAGTCAGTAGACTCTACTCGTCAGTTTAACAAAATGGCAACCTGTTCCTGCATCAGTTTCACCAAACGTCGTTGTTTGCTCCACCACCCTTTGCATCAATCAGCACAGCACCTTTGGAAACTCTGACAATTTTCAAGGGTGGTATAAATTTAAATTCCCCTTTCCACATTTGGAGGTTTTTTTTAATTAGTGCCCAATCACCTATATTCAATACAACTTCTTGAACATTATGCTTTCTGTCGAAATACTCTTTTGACTGACTCTGATGAGACAGCGCGGAATGTGTTACCTTATCACATATCCCTGCCTCATCAAACTCGGCAGAAGATTTAGACTTCAATCAATCAGGGAACAAATTGGACCAGAGAACACTTTTTCTCAGAAGCTTAAAAAGACAGACTCCAGTAATGTTATGCTGCGCGATGGAATACGGCCATCATTTTTGTTTCATATAAAACTCCACATCCAGACAAGTCGCCAGAGCAGTCTGAATACCTTCTTTCAAGAATCTATTAATTCTTTCCAGCAAACCATTCGAGGTTGGAGAATACAAAGCTACACGAAGATGAGCAGTGTTATTAGAATCAACAAACTGTCTCACAGAAACTAAAATGAAATGTGTACTGTTATCTTTAACCAGAACAGAAGGGACGCCTTCAATCTGAAATATTTTCCTAAGAAAATTGATCACCAAAGCAATAGTGGAGGCTGCACCAAAATCAAAACATACCCACTTCGAAAAATAATCGATTAACACTAACAGAAATCTGTTATCAGAAGGTAAAGCATCAAAATGCCCTGCAAAGTCCAATGGAACCATATCCCAAGGATTGTCAGGTAATGAAACCAGATGCAAGGGTGACTCAACGGTCTTTCAAAGCTTATCAGAATGGAGACAATTATTACATAACTTTATCCACTTGATCACGTGAGCATCTATTTAAGGCTACCAACAATACTGTTTCAATTTATTGCATGCACCGCTGATATGTAAAACGTTTTATTTTATTTTTCAAACTTCTTGTTAAGTGCTCAGCTACCCAGGGGATTTTACAGCGCTAAACATAGTTAAATTGAAATTAGCCCAAAATTTAAAACAACCAGGTCTTCAATCCCTTGTGAAACGCTGTGAAGACGTAACAGCTTCACATTAATTCTGGAAGGTTGTTCCATAGCTTCGGTCAAGCTCCGGGTAACAACCAGCCCCCCTATGTGCCCTAGATGAATTCTAGGCACTTTACAGAGGGACTGGTTTGATGGCCGAAGCGTACATGCAGGCTGGTATGGCACCACCGGATCTAGGCTGTATTGCAGGGCTTTGCCGAATCATGCCTGGTGCATATAGCACAAGACTTTAAACTGCATTAGTTCGTCCACAGTCAAGTAGTGAAGTTCTCAAAGCAGATTGGACACTGATACATGCGTTAAAATGCGAAAGAGAAGCCTGGTCACATCATTTTGTCCTATTTGTAATCACTGAATGACTGCCTTTTCTGCCCCCAAATTGAAATTAAAATGTTCCAGTAGTCAGTTCTCAACAGGATCATTTTTTTGGGCACAGAGTGGTAATATACCAGTTATCTTTTTTAACTACCTCAGTACTGCAAAGCAGGTAGAAGCCACCTTGGCTACCTGCAGCTTCATGTTTAGCCTCTTATCCATCCAGAAGGCGCTGTTCTTTACCTTAGGTGACAAATATGGAAGGCTGCCCAGAGCCTCTGGCCAGTGCTGAGGACCCAATAATTGAGGATTTTACCCCAAGACTCTGACCTTAGTCTTCTCCGTCGATCATGAGCTAGTTTACACCCATCCATGTGGAATTCCTGCTCAACTTTAGGTTTAGTGTTTAGGTGCCCTTTCCCAGTGCAGACAACGGAGCGAAGATGATCTGCATGTTGTCTGCATAGGAGAGCAAAGTTAGAACTCAGCTTCCTATCCCCTCCACAGGGGGGTGCACATGTATATTAAAGAGCATCGTACTTAAAGCTGAGCTCTTGGGAACATTAGAAGTGATGGCAAGCAGTTCTGATCTAGCACTGCCTGAGAAGACCTGAAATGAGCAGTCTTCAAGGAACAAAGACATCCAGGTTAGCCCTGTACCCTGAAGGCCCAGTAACACTAGCCTTTCCAGGAGGATGGGATGGGACACAGTGTCGAAAGCAGCACGGAGATCTGATAAGATCAGTGTAACTATATCTCCCTCATCCAGGAGCCACCTGAGATGTTCCGTGAGCCCTAGGAGAGCGGATTTGTAGCTGTGTCCCTCCTTGAAACCTGACTGCAATGGATGCAGACCATTGTGATCATCCACAAAGGTAGTGAACTGCAAGTTCTGCTTCTCCAGAATCTTGCCGCCTGATTCATGTAGCTAAATTGCACTCGCAAAGGGCCAGATTCTCAGAATCTGGCCCTTTGCGAGCGCAATTTTTGCATTTGGTATTCATGATACCAAATGCAAATTTCGCTATTTAAGAATTCGCACATTTGCGAAGAATTGAATTTAAGGAATCTCTATTTGAGATTCCTTAAATGCAATTCATGAAGCATTTTAAAATTGTGAAATGGCAATTTTGGGCCGCTATTTACCGAGAGGTCAGACCTCTCGGTAAATAGCAAAAACTTAGAAAAATGCATTTAAATGCATTTTTCTAAGTTGCATGTTACACACACACATGTCCTTTGGACATGTGTGTGCGCAACACCAATGTAGATTACATTTCAGGGGCGCTACAGGGTGTCCTTTGGACACCCCTGCACCCTTGAAATCGCATCCTTATTTGCGATTAGCTAATTGCTAATCGCAAATAAGGAATAACTCCCCATGCATTCCTATGGGCCTGTAGGCCCATAGGAATGCATGGGGAGTTATTCCTTATTAGCGATTAGCAATTAGCTAATCGCAAATAAGGAACATGTAGGAATCGCAATAATTATTGCAATTCCTACATGAATCCCGTTTTGCAAGTCCTTAATAGCGATTCGTTATGAATCGCTATTAGGGGCTCGCAAAACGGGAGAATGATGAATCAGGCGGTTGGTGAGGATGGGCAGCATTGAGATTGTTCTAAGACTAGACCTATTAGTGGAGTCAAGGCTGGACGTTTTTAAAAGTGGTAAATCCATAGCCGTAAATGACTCTCATGAGCTACACCAATCAACAAGGCGCATGTGAAGACCATTGACAATTGACAATTCCTCAGAAACCTTGGCAAATGGCTTAATACTCAAATCCAAATTCATTTCTTTGGGCCAACCATTCTTGATAAACTCAAGAACTTTTTTTTAAACTACATCTGAGTTCAATGCCTTCAGCAAGTCAATTTTAAAGTCTTCTCCCTGGCCCTTCATCATGTCGCCCACAAAGGCCACCACATATTCAACATCTTCCTCTAGATCCCTTGCAGAATCCAACTCTAAAGGAATTCTTGATAAACAGTCTTACTACCAGTAATGTGAATGAACACTCCTGGAGACATGCTAACAGCCTAACTAACCTAGAAGAAACCGTTCTTGTACCCTCTCCCATCTAGTTTGTGAATCAAAGCCCTGTAATTTTATAGGACTGAGTAACCTAACCTCCATCCTCAGCTACTAAGGCTAAATGATTATATTAAATATTTCTGAGATTACTGACAGACCCCATACCTTAGCATACACGGATGGATTTCCCAATAAACAAATTGATCTATCTTCAATTGGGCATCAACTCATCATTACAGTCTATTCTCTGCATATCATACTGCAATGATCTCCAGGGGCTTGGGGAACACAGCGTTTGGAGCATGTTCTAGCATGTACTGGGGCCGGGAGTGAATTTGAGATATTGCAGAAAGTCATTGAGAAGAAAGGAAGAGGAGCTTCCTGAAATTGCTTGGAAGAAGCAAGGGGAGGCAAGACATTATTCTTTCTTTGCTTTGTTTTCAATAATTCAGTCCGGTTTCTCAGGTTTTCCTACTGGTGATAGACATAGGCATGTGCTTGTCAGTCCACACAGTGTTCTCACGCTGCTTCCTTCAACCCACTGGGCACGAGTTGAAATTTCATGAGTGACCACGTGCACCTGTTCAAAGGACTAAGAGTTGGCATGGCCATATTGCTTGCACTGCAGCCACAGGAGTGATCAGATTGTAACTCAAGGTGCAGAGGATTTAAGCACGCCAAGTTGTAAATTTCTCACACTGGTGACCACCCTCATAGAGTCCAGAAATAAAGGAAGGACTATTGCACCACATAGCTTCAGGAATAGAGGTAGGACTAACAGACCTCTATTCGTCTTCTGGAGATTGAAAGAGGACTTCACATCTGCACAATATTTCGTCTATCAACTACATGACATCAACCAATACAACTGGCATTATATCTCTGCCTTTCGTTCTAACACAACCAGGCATTCCACCCGTTGTTGGGGAGCAATGGATAGATATTTTTAATAATTATTTAGAGGCAGTAGATGGACAAGAGTGTAGGCCCTCTAGGATAAAAACTATCATTCTCAGCATTTTAGGTCAGGAAATACAACATATTTTTAAGTGTTTATCAGTTGTGCTTGAACAAGATCGTCAGCAGTTTGAGGATGTTTACAAAGAGGTGCCACTTTACCAGTTTAGTACCATGACAGATGAGGTATTATGTGACCAGCTGATTGTTCAATACCAATGTCATTAACCCCTTCCACACTGATGACGAGCAAATTTTTTGGCAATTAAGTGGAAACAACATGTTCGCGACCATTGCGAACACATGCACAAGTTCTCGTTCCTGAACTGGTGAAAAAATCTTGGGTACTCGCAAAAAAAATAATTCGCAAGCTCGCCGAATTTGGCCGATTTTTGCGAACCGCGATTACGAATTTGTGCGAATTCGCAATTGCAAATTCGCCAATTCCACCCATGCTTAAAGGAAAGGCATGTATATATCATAGTAAATCTGAGAACGTAATTCCAGGTCATGGTGGTTGAAGATGTTAAGGTTGAAGAGATCCTGAAAGGGGCTGAAGAGGTTTTTCAGTGGTAAGTTGGGAGAGCTGAAGGAGTATGTACACAAGATCATGACCAAACATGACACAAATTCGGTGCAACATAAGTTGAGAAAAATTCCCATCACTGCTCGTGAGGAAGACCACAAGATAATTTGGGATATAGCGGAGGGAGGTGTAATTGAACAGATTTAAACTTCAAGGTAGATTTCTCCAGTGGCAATCACCGAGCATTCTGATAGAAGGCTAAGGTTTTGTGTTGATCTATGCACGGTTTAGCAAGAGATTGTAGTGGATGATTATCCTTTACACAAATATAAATAAGTTAATAGTGTTGCTGAAGGGTGGGAAGTACTTAAGAGTGGTTATCATCAGATAACGTTACTTAATGACTCTAAACCTCTCACAGCTCTTATAAAAATGGAAGATATTTTCCAGATCACAAGGATGCCTTTTAGACTCGCATCCGCTTCGGTTGTTGTTAGACTTGTCATTCTTAGGATGTTCTTCCTTCAAACTTTTTGCCTGCTTACCTCCTATATTTCAGGTTTTTTTGATTGAATTTAGGACTCTGAGTACTTTACCACTGCTGACCAGTGCTAAAGTGCATGTGCTTCTCCCTACAAATGGTTATCCACAATTGGGATATTAAATCTATATTTAAGTCCCTAGTGGAGTGAAATACCTGTGCCCAGTACCTTTAAATTAAATGCTACTAGTGGGCCTGAAGCACTGATGGTGCCACTCACACACGTAGCCCATTAAACATGTCTCAGGCCTGCCACTATAGAGCCTGTTTGTGCAGCTTTACTACCATGTTGTCATGGAATTTAAAACCCCTTGTCAATGCTTAAACTCCCCTTTAATTACACATAAGTCACCCCTAAGGTAGGTTCTAGACAGCCCATTGGGCAGGGTGCTATGTAAGTAAAAGGTAAGATGTATTTTTTAAGATTTTCATGTCCTGCTAGTGAAAAAAGCCTACATATATTTTTCACTACCGTGAGGCCTACTCCGCTCAAAGGTTATCATTGGGAATTCTTTCTTGCACTCTTAAGCTGTAATTTCATGATTGAGAAGGAGTAGCTCTGTTATGCTTTATATAACTGGAATGGTAATGATGAATCCTCTTGGCTGGTAAAGTTGGATTTAACATTATGCCACTTTTGGAAAGTTGGCATTTCCCTGCTCTTAAACCTCTGTGTGCCTGCAGCCTGTCTCCACTACATGTCTGGGATGGGTGACAACTTGAATTTGTGCATTCCCTCCAGACAACCAAACACAAAGGAAGGCTTGGTGGGTCTGAGCATCCATCTGCAATATAAAGGCTCATCCCTAGCAGGATGAGAGGGTGGAGCTGACACATGAACTTGAATAGGCGGTGTCCTTACCCCACATAAAGTGCAGATTATCCCCCTCTAGTGAGTCTGCACCCAGGGCTAGGAAGAACGGACCTCTGTGCACTTCAAAGACCCGCCTTTGAGGTCACCACCACTTCAAGAGCAATACTGGTTATATGTACTGGGTCTCTGACCCCACCAAATCAGACATTTTTGGACCTGTAAATAACCTCTCTCGAAAGAAATGATGTGCTGCTACAAGGACTGTCACTCTGCTGGACTTTTCTGCTGAGCTGCCCTGCTGCCAAGGGCATGCTGGCTCACCTCCTGCTTCTGTGCCTGGACCATTAGGAGTGGATCTAGGTGCTTGAGCCAGTGAAACTGAAGATTCCTCTGCTGCATAAAGCAGAATCAATGCATTGCTGCTGTTCTGGGAACAGACAAAACAAATGCCGGACAGTATCAATTAGTAGACACAAGTACACACCTAGTATAATGAATTGCTAGGCTGACAAACCATTAGTGTTTCGTCACTTGTATTTTTATGAAAAAAAGATTATGAGAAAAATGCATTAGCATCAAAGTGTACACAACGCATTAACAAGGATTCACAGGTACATTGACAATACCATAAACAATACATTGAATCAAAACATACACATATAACAATTGTGATGACAATAAATATAGACAACTGTGTAATGCCTCAGAAATTACTCTTTGTTGAGGCACCAATCCTGGATGTGAAATAAACAAGTGGACAGCTGAGATGATGAACTAGCCTACTTGTTTTTACCACCGCTAGATACACGTAAATTGGTTTGTCAAATGGTGCAGAAATAGGAAATCACAAAACTATGCAGCAATGTACAATTGTGTATGAGTTTTATTCCTATTGTGCCCTGATGATTCAGTATCTGGGTGGAGCAGGACGCCGACGCGTTTCGAACCCGTTCAATAATTAGAGGGTTCTCCTCAGGACAAGGATTGGGGAAGTCGTTGTCGCTGAAATTTAAATTAAAAACATGGTATCAATGGAAAGCTGACTACTTCCTCACTTGAACTCATCCACTATAAAAAATAAGCAAATACCTTATGCTGGAAAATGTCAGGATGCTACCTGTGAAAAAGACGGTATATGCCCTAGTTAGTCTCTGTTATTTGGAATACACTCTGAGCCACCGAATAAATAAAGGGAGCTTGGCTAATAGGCACGTACCTTGTTGTAAATTGTACATGCATCTGTCCGGAATACCCTAATGCCCGGAGTCAATGAATGACAAGCCATCTTCTACACTACCCATCATCTTGCCCAACCCCTCCCTTCACGACGACAACACGGACGCGACGCCAAATCTTGACCAGTCGCAGGTAGGACTCGTTAGAGCCCAAGTAAATCTTAGAGAAAACCTGTTAGGACTAAGATAGATAGAGTAAAAATCAGTATTTACAAAAGTTCTCCTTATTGCTTCGCAGGTCGACAATCAAGGAAGCAGGTAGCGTCCACGATCCGGCCTACCTCCCTGATTTCTATTTAATTACCTCAGTGTGTTACAACAGTCACTAGGTGTTGCCTAGAATTTGGGCTAATTTCTTGGCAGCACTTTTCTTTGGGGCCACCTTGAAGCTGTCAGTTGACAGTGGCACTTAGATGCAAATGCTTAAGAGACTGGAGGACTCACATCACATTTTATGTTCACGCCACTTTGTAAAGTGCCTTCTTGCTGATAGTACTGTCGGAGTATGTTTCTTGTGCACCTAAAAGCCAACAAGTAGCAAAAAAAACAGTTAGTGAAACGTGGCATTTTAGCGTTTTGAATTATACATAGGAAAGGCAATATAATTTACTGTAGTTACTAATTATCCTAAATAATTAACATAAATAGTGTATCCATTCCAACGTCAAACCACACCACCATAACATGTAATTTTCAAACAGGATAACAACATACAGATGTAACTCTTTGCTTTATGTGCAACTATGGGAGACACCTGGCAGTCAGGGAGGTGCAGGGGAAAATGTAATAATCTTAAAATATTAATGCTGGGGTTTACTGTGCACCTATGGCAGGGAGGGGCTACAGGGGAAAATAGAATAATCTTTAAATAATTAATGCTGGTGTGTGTCTATGTCAGGCAAGTCGGTCCAGGGAGAAATGGAATAATACTTAAGAAATGTATGCTGGTCTGCACCTATTGCTTGTAAAATGGCCCAGGGGGAAATGGACTAATCCTTAAAAAATGAATGCTGGTGTGCAATGCACCTAAGGCATGCAGGGAATCCAGGGGAAAATGAAATAATATTTGAAACATGAATGCTGAGTCTACCTGAGTGAATATGGCAAGCACTGGGCATGGGCTCCACTGGTCCAGGGGAAAAAGGAAAATGAGTAATGGCTATTGTTGGAAAATTAATGCTGGTTTGCAGCAGGAACCTTTGGTAGGAGGTGGTGGAAAGAGGAAAAAATGGAGAAAAAAAATAAAAATTAAAAACGAATTACAAAATAATAACAAGCATATCAAACTGACATCAGGGAAAGGTAAAATAAATGAACAAAAACAAAAAGGCATAGCTCTCTCCTATCAATCTCTAGAGAAAATGGCTTTAAAAACTGGAAAAAAAAAGAATTTACACATTGGCAGGCTGCATAAAATGGCTGCCAAACAAATGGTCAACCAACAGCAAGCAAGGAGGCTTGGGCACCACAAATAACACATGCCGCCCTTTGGCAAAGCACACTGGCTGGTTACAAAAAATGGTCATCAGACACATGGTCAAACAACAACAGTAAGCAAGGAGGCATAGTCACAACAAAGAATATATGTAGGCCAAAGGCAAAGCACACTGGCTGGCCACACAAAATGGTCGCCGGCCACATGCTGAAACAACAATAGTAAGCGAGAAGGCATGGCCAAAACAAAAAACACATGGTGGCCTATGGCAAATTTATATTCTCTGCTCTTTGGCTTTATTAATCAATTGCATCATTAAACTTGAAGAAGGCCCAATGTTCACAAACTGCTATCTGGCCAACAATGAGCACTGAAGGGGGTAGATTCCACTGTGTGATTCTTATAGATGTTTTTCACTTTTTCAGACGTTTGAGTCAAAGAAACCTTTAATCATATCCCTGCATTATTATACTGACACTGATCTGTTCAGATACACATCATATATATATATATATATATATATATATATATATATATATATATATATATATATATATATATATATATTAGTGCTAATGCATCCCTTGCTGTACAAGATAAAGATATTGCAAGCCACTAAGGAGGTCTATGACCATATAGAGGAATGAGACCAAAGGCTGAGTTCCTTTATAAGGTTATGGAACTCCAATGTGACTTATAATATCCTTACCATGTATGCCTTTGGGTACCTTACACCATATATGCATTGTCACACAATCATCTTTCCACAAACTGTTTACAACCATGGTGCATAGTTCTTTCATATGAAAGAGGAAGCATGTTTGCAAGCATGAAGAATAAAAATAAAACCTCTAGTGCAAAATTATACATATCGCAGATATGTGTTGCAAAGAGATACTAGAAACAGTCCAATGCAAGTCAGATTTCTTAAAGCTGCGGTAGCACAGAATGCATAGAAGTATGCAGGAGTGCAAAACTAAACTTATTCTTTCTGCTTGTCATTGTAGGCTATTAAAATAGACCAGAAGACAGATAAGTAATGTTCCATTTTCATTGCTTTAAACTGCTGCTTCAGCCAAGCTCCATGATCTGACCTGCCGCTCACCTTGCTGATGTCCCAGGTAGCAGACATTGTGATATCGGAACTCGACTGTAATAGCTTAGAATAGTCGAGTTCTGACTTCTTTTCTTTACAGTCGTTGACTGTGTCACCAGTCGCCGATTATAAGAAATTAGAGACATGCATTTATGCAGGGGTTACAGAATCCCATGCATTATATCTTTATAAGGAGTGCAAGAAATTGGAGCATGGTTGGCGGAAGGATTTTTGCCCTTTGGCTTAGTTCATGCTTAGGACAAAACAAAAATCTTACTACACCGCCATAGCCCATGCAAAAAGTCTTTACTACTCTGCCCGTATCGACTTAGCCAGGAATAACACCAAGGAACGTTTTTCCATCGTTCAGAGCTTTATGGTGCCCAAAGCCCAATTGTGTTTGCTTCCACCTTTGAACGCTTGGTGTGATAATCTTACCAGTTTTATTATGGATAAAATGTGCATGATGCAGGCATCATTCATTTCCTGCAGAGGGGACACTGATACTCCCTTGGTATTTGGGGTTCTACCTCTTTCTCCCTCTCACTCCCTGTCTGCCTTTGGTTCAATTGACTTGCCTAGCTCATTCAGAATCCTTAAGAGCCTGAAATCAGGCTCTCCCTTGGACCCCTGCACTGCCAGACTTTTGGCCGACGTGGCAGAGACTGTTAACCCGGAAGTTAATAGATTTGTTAACATGTCCCTTCAGGAGGCTTATGTTCCGGGTGCCTGTAAGCAGGCTAAAATTCTACCTCTTTTAAAAAGAAACATCACTTGATCCCCTGAGTCCAGAAAGTTACTGTCTCATCTCCCTTTTGCCCAGCGTGGTAAAAGTATGTGAAAAATTAGTCACTAAACAGCTGATTGAGATAATTGAAAGCGGGGGGCCTACTACGTCCAGCCCAGTCGGGGTTCAGGGCCTCGTATATCACAGAGGCAGCATTAGCAGAAGTTTCTGAGGCCAACCGAGACTGTTTGGATGCTGGCGGAAGGGCAGTCTTGATTTAGCTTGACCTGTCGGCGGCAGTCAACAATATTGCTTCCTCAATGCTGCTTACCCAACCTGCTGAGATTGGTATATCTTGCACTGCTTGGGGCTGGCTCAAATCCTTTTTGAAAGACAGGATGCAAGAGGTATTGCTCCCCTCTCATTGTCCTCACCACAGAGGGTGTCTATGGGGGTCCCACAGGGGTCCTCCATGAGCCCCCTCCTTTTTAACATTGATGTCACTCCCTTGGTATAATTGGCAGAGGACTTGGGGGCCAAAATCATTGCCTATGCTGACAATAGCCAGCTTCTGTTTACATGGGGGAAATATTAGTGCTCCACATCCTCTGTTAAAAACTTTTTGACCAAGGTCTTTCAGTGGCTGGCCTGCACACAACTAAAATGTAATGAGGGGGGCGTTGCCAAGATGGCGACGGAGTGAGACATGTGGTGAAGTCCCTCCGGCGCCGACATCTGCTTAGCTTTGTTTTAGCCCCCAGAGCAGCGAGCTATCGGCACCCCTCCTGCCTGCTGTGAGTCCCGGTGAAAAGGGGCACGGTCCGGTTGCAGAGTTTTGACCCCCAGAGGCACAGAGACGGTGGTGTCTTGCCGCGTACGCGGTGGCGGGGTGAGGCCTTGAAATCCCGGGCCTCGAGTGAGAGGAGGGGCCGGGCATCCAGCGCTGCAGCACGAAGAGCGGGCGCCGGCGGAGGGCCGTGTGCGGAAGTGGCCCCGGCTCGACCGGCGCTGTGCTCACCTTCTCCCGGCGGTTGCCACGGGGGCCCCCAATCACGTGGAGCACTGCTGGTCGGCCGCATCGGAGCCTGCAGGAGGAAGCCGGGCGCGACGGCCTACGGGGACGACCGGAACCGCTGCCGGCTGCCCCTCCCCCCCTCCTCGGTGAGCCAAATTAGCAGTCGGAGCTGCCTTGCTGCTGTGGGCTAACATGACTTTGGTGGCTTGCTGGGGATGCCCGGGGGTGCTGCCGCGCCGCCCCTTCCCCGTCCTCGGCTGGAGGGCCACGCTGCTGCGGGTAGCCGCCATTGGAGTGCCCAGGCCTGTGATCGCCCAATGCACCTGCGAGATGGCAGGAGATCCTTCCTGACACCACAGTTCTAAGGTGAGCCCCCCGAACGCCGAGGGAGTTCCCTGGGGGCCAGTGCCTCGGGTCGCCCAGCCTGTCGCGAAGCCTGGATTGGCGCAGTCCTGAGGAGTGAAGGCCGCAGAGATATCACCGGCGGCTGTTGGATTGTGGGCGCTGGCTGTGAATGACTGTAGCACAAGGTGACCCCAGACCCCTGGAGAGTCTGGATGGCATGGTGGCTCCCACAAGCTGGTCACATCCTGGGCGGCTTGTTCTCCAGATTCTCCCACGGTGCCATTCCAGGCCGGTTCCGATATAGAGGCCTGGCAGCTCTTGTGGTGCGGTGGACTTGCATAGACGTTCGGATGGTGTGAGAGGTGACGGGCGACATATGCCATGTGGGGAGAACGATACATACCAGAGGACCGCTGAAGCATACGTCTTGCACCGGGGCCAGGAATTGGACAGTGACGGTGTAAGTTCGGGCCTGTAGCGCAGCGGAGGTGGCGGACGGAAAACCCTCGCCCTGACTACCCGAGCGAACAGAGGCGACGCAATGTCCTCCACACAGCGTAAAGGGAAGCCCGGTAAGGATGCCCCTCCGAAGGGATCCCAGCAGGCGGCGTCCCCTGAGCCTAGTGTATCGCCTAAGCCGAAGGATGATGAGGCCCCCGCAACTAAAGCCTTTATGATGGAACTTTTTGCTTCCATTAAGGAAGACATCTCTGAACTCCGTTCTCAGCTGGCTTCGGGTGAGGAGGGACAAGGACGGTATTGGAGAGCGGGTAGCTACTCTGGAAGATCACGACCTGAGTGTGGCGAACGATGTACACCAACTGCAGCAAGATGTGATCCGGCTCACGGAACAGAACTTGGACCTCCAGGCACATGCGGAGGACTTGAAAAATCGCTCCCGCCGGAACAACATCCGTATACGAGCAGTGCCCTGGGACGGGGAAGCAGGTGATTTATGGGGATATGTTCTAGCACGCTTCTTGCAGATCCTGGATGATGAGGACCTACGCGAAATCAAGATGGACAGAGTCCACAGGGTTGGACTGCCTAGACGTGGAGGGGGCCCTCCTCCCGACATTTTGGTCTGCGTCCATGACTTCCAACTGAAGGAGCGCATTCTTCGAAAGGCACGGGAGGTCCCGTCATTGCAGTCCCGAGATCACCACCCCCAATTATACCAGGACTTGGCGGCATCGACACTCCAAAAGAGGCGTGAGTTTCATCCTGTGACTTCCTTTTTGCGGGAACACAATGTGTCCTACTCCTGGGGCCACCCTTTCCGCCTCATTTTCAGGTGTCAGAACAGATTGGCACAGATCCGATCTCTTCAGGGAGCGAGGGACCTCCTGGGCCTTGATGACACGGCCCCCTCCCCGGATGGCGGAGGCTCCCCGTCGTGGCGAAGACGGCGATCCTCGTCATGGCAGAGAGTGGGTCGAGAGACGGATCGGAGAAGGCCTGATCGTACGACCAGCCTAGAGGAGTGGGGAGCAGCGGTTGCCTCTGTGGCCTCGGCGACGGTGGCGACATCACAGCATAGCTCCGGGGCGGCCTGAGCCCAGAGACGACGGTTGCTTGGCGCCGAAGGAACATGTATCTTCAGGTACCGTGGGTAATTTTGTACTTTTTGGGAAGACACCCCGGTCCGGGTCCTTGGGGGCACACCCTGTGGTGCCCCGCCCTCACCCCCTGGGGGTATCTACAGACGTCTATGCACTGGAACTGTTAAGAACACTGTTATTTCTTGTTTTTTTCTCCTCTTGTTGCTTCCTACAGTTCTGCTAGTTTGGGGGCGGAACTCGGAGTCTTTTGGGGGGGTGGTATTAAAGGGATTCGTTGGGGGTAAGGGGAGAGGGGTAGCAGGGGGGGTAGTGGTGGTGACAGGACTGTTTGGATGGCTGCACTTTTTGATTCATGGAATGTAAGTGATGTGTCTTCGGAAGGTATACGTTGGGTTCCTGGGGCTCTAGGAATTTCCTCTTTGATTGTGGGGTTTTGGGGTGGCTATATGGGAGGACCTCAGTTATGCCGAAGAGCGGGGAGGAGGGATGGAGTTTGGGGCTGCATGGCGGGGGGGTCCGGGTGCAATGGAGGAATGCGGAGAGACGGACTGACGGGTGTCCTCCTGTACTTGGACATTTGTGATTGTCTCTATTGTAATGCACCAACTTTGGTCGTCAATGGTGGATGTGGAGGGGAGGGGCAGGGTGGTGTGGAAGTAGCGGGGGTGGGGTTGTTGCCTAATGATGCCTGTTAGTATTGGGACATGGAATGTGAAAGGACTGAATTTCCCGCAAAAACGTCAGAAGGTGTGGAAATATGTGAATGATCACCAGCTTGATGTCGTGGGCCTCCAGGAGACTCACTTGGCGCGTAGGGATGAGCTCCGCCTCCGGCACAGACTTTTCCCCCTCATTTATAGATCATCTGCTTCCACGAAACACAGGAGGGTGGCTCTTCTCTTTCGTGCGACTCTTCACGTTCAGCCTATGGGTGTGCGCAGCGATAAGAAGGGCCGCTGGCTGATGTTGAAGGGTCTGGTCCAAGGTAGACTGTGCACCTTCGTGGTGGTGTATGCCCCCAATACGGGACAGAATAGCTTTCTTCAAGACCTGTTGCGGAACGTAGGACACTTTGTTGAGGGACACCTGCTCTGGCACCAAAAGGGCAGATGCAGGTTTGTTCTCTGCTGAGACACAGCGGCTTCTTGGTGAATTGGGCTTAATCAATGGATGGTGTTCCATGCACCCCCTATCCCGAGATTACACCTTTTTTTCCCATGTCCACCACTCCTACTCTCGCCTGGACCACAATTTCCTGAGTCAGGCCCTCCGGGGAGATGTCCGCGACTCTAGTATATTCCCGCTGTCTGTTTCTGACCATAGCCTACTCGTGATCGGCCTGCGCTGGTCACCGGTAGGTGACGGACAACGCAAGTGGTACTTCCCGGCTGCACTAGTCAGGGACGACACCTCAAGCAAGGAATTACGGAAGGCTATTAGGGAATTTTTTGCTCTCAACCCTGTGTCCGACACGTCGATATCCACCACCTGGGACGCCTTTAAGGTGTCAGTAAGGGGCACTTGCTTGGCTCTCAATGCTCACCTCAATAAGATGCGGCGAAAGGAACGAGAAGAGCTGGAGATAGAGCTTGCAGCCCTTGAGCAAGCACACAAACAAAATCCTTCTATATTGACCCTTTGCCCCTTGACGGCGGTTAGGGGGAAACTGAGGGCCCACTACAACAATAGAGCAGAGTTCACCTTGTTGAGGCTACAGCACCTCTCGTACTCCCAGGGGAATAAGGTGGGGAGACACCTTGCTCGTCAGCTTCTGGACAAGAGGGAAAGGGATTACATAGGAGGTATTCAAGATTCGATGGGAGATCTACAGCACCGTGATGAGATTAAGGCTGATCTCTTTGTCCGCTTCTACGCGGAGCTCTATGGGGGGGACACGCTCGATTCTGATGGCCAGCGGGAGTATCTACGGGATCTACCCATACCGCAGGTATCTAAGGGATGGAACGATCTGCTCGCTGCCCCGTTCACTAGCAGCGAAGTGCTTGATGCCATTAAGAACCTGAAGCTTCATAAAGCTCAAGGACCAGATGGCTATACCGCCCTCTTTTACAAGACGTATGCAACCGAAGTGTGCGACTTTCTGGTCTCCCTTTTTAATGACATGGCTGAATCCGGCGCAACATCCGGTTTGCTGACTGAGGCCGTAATTTCAATTAAACCTAAATCGGGGAAGGACCCCACTCAATGCTCTTCGTATCGCCCGATAGCCCTCCTCAACATCGACGCCAAGCTGTACTCCTCGATCATTGCAAGTAGGCTCCAAGATCTGATGCCGGCACTCATACATCCGGACCAATCTGGATTCATTAAGGGTCGTCAGACCCATGATAATACGAGGCGGATTGTCCACTTGATAGAGAAAGCTAACACGTTCCAGTTGCCAGCGGTACTAGTGGGCCTCGATGCTGAAAAAGCTTTTGACCGCGTGAACTGGGGCTTCCTGTTCTACACTTTAGCTGCCTTTGGCTTCTCGGATAAGTTCCTCTCGATGGTGAAAGCGAACTACAGCAACCCCCGCTCTAGAGTGGCCGTAAACGGCCACCTGTCTGCATTTTTCTCGCATTCCCGTGGCACCAGGCAGGACTGTCCTCTTTCCCCCCTGCTCTTCGCCCTGAGCATTGAACCATTGGTGTTAGCAGTGCGGGAACACGAGGGGATACGGGGTCTTCCCTTTACCGGAGAGCAGCACAAAATTTCCCTATTTGCGGATGATGTGCTGCTCTCTATTATGGACCCGGCACACTCTCTACCACACGTCCAGAGGGTGTTATTGCGCTTCGAGGAGGTGGCCGGCTTCAAGGTCAATTACGACAAATCCTATGTTCTAAATCTTACGCTTTCACCTGCGGAGGTGGATCAAGTGCGGCCTCTCACCCCGCTAGCCTGGGCCTCCAGCTCCATCTTATATCTGGGGGTCCGTTTGACACCCACGATTGGGAAGCTGTATTCTGCGAACTTTCAACCGTTGCTGGCAAAGACACGGGCGGACTTGGATCGCTGGAAGCCTAAATATATATTGTGGCTGGGCAGAATTCACGCCATTAAAATGGTCCTCCTCCCCAAATATCTATACCTCTTTCAGGCGCTCCCTATTCCTCTGGACGTAGAATTCTTTCGACGCCTTAAAACCCAGATGCTCCGTTTGGTCTGGCAAGGGGGACGAGCGCGGTTCTCCTTCGCAACTTTGCGATGGCCACGGGGGAAGGGAGGTGTGGGCCTTCCCGATATGCATTTGTATTACAAAGCAGCACAATTGCGAGTAATGGTGGAATGGTCCCAACAATCCTCGGAGAAACACTGGCTACATATGGACAGGAGTGTCGCAGTTAGATCAATCTGGGACCTGGTTTGGAAACCCAAGAAAGACAGACCCAAGAACGCCTACATTAGTACTCCCACCAGTACCACCCTGAAGGTCTGGGATACGTTGGCCACTAATGAACGTTGGACTACATTCCCTTCCCCATTCACACCTGTACACTTTAACCCAGCCTTTCCACCGGCACTGCGGGAGGGCCCCTTCAAGGTATGGAGGGAGGGGGGCTGTTGGGCTTTAACCCACCTATTTCACGGCTATACTCCACTTTCCTTTGATAACTGTACGAGAGACCACGGAGTCCCACCATCAGAGTGATTCCACCATGTCCAGCTGCTCCATTGGGCCATGTCACCTGGGGTCCTCGATGCGGCTACGAGACCTCCCTCGCCCTTCATCCTCCGGACCTCTGCCATGAAAGGTGTTGTTTTCTTTCTTTATCAGCTACTGCTCACTTCGGCAGTGTCGCCTCGTCCCCGCTATATGGGACAATGGGAGGAGCTCCTGGGGCGGGACATTTCAGACAAGGAATGGTCGGCCCTGTGGCATGATATTGCTATGCACAATCATTCGTTGGACCTGCGGGAGGCCCACCTTAAGACGCTCATGGACTGGTACTTGTACCCGGCCAAGCTCCATCGCATATTCCCGGCCACTTCTGATAGATGCTGGAGAGGCTGTGGTCTGCTTGGGGATTTCCGCCACATTTGGTGGGACTGCCCGATTATCCGCCCGTACTTGGAAGAGATTCTTTCCCATATTAAAAAGATCCTTGGTTACCCGGTAGCGGACTCTATGGCCTATGTACTACTGGGTCCCTAGACCCCATTCTTGAACATCAGACGCGTGCGGACAAACAGATCCTGTGGCTCTGTCTTGGAGCTGCCAAACTTACTCTAGCGGCAGCCTGGAAAAAATCAGAGGCCCTCCCTGTGGCACGCAAAGCTATGGAAACTGCATAGCATGGAACGAGTGGCGGACATCTTTCTGGGCAACTTCAAAAACTTTCAGTACCGCTGGGGCCCCTTGGTCCGCTTTCTCTCAAAAGGTTTACCATCTGCAGTTTGCCCTTCCTCAGTACGAGCGCTCCACCTATTTCAGGTCTAACAGAGGAGCTACAATGAATGATTGATGTGTGTTGTTGTCATCACCACTAAGGGAGGGTGGGAGGGGTGGGGGGGAGTTAATGTACTTCGTTATTTACCTTTTTGAGGCACCCACACAGATGAACGAGGCTTTTCAGATCCGGACACGATAAACTATGTGTGCACATGCGGCTACTCCACCTTTTGAGGCACTTCCAACTGGATGGATTTCTGGTACTGTGCTCACGCCTGGACTGCTCCATTGCCCTATGACACTGCCCTTCTGCGCTGTCCGGTAGCAGCTTGCTATTGCTTGACACCAGTGGAGAAGTGTGGCTCACTGGTTAGAGGAGGCAGACCTGGAAGCAGAGGTCAGCCCGGGACCAGGGTTCAATTCCCGGCTCGGCGGGGTCTTGAGTCCTAAAATGTCCATGGACTCGACAATTCTCGCTCCGGTGCCTACTCGATTCACGGGTTCACACTCTGGGACTCTGGGCAATAGCTTGCTTAATCTCCACAACGGCCCCTCGCGGCGGGATGCCTGGCTTTCACCTTGTGGATACCCTGCCGGGGTTATCTCACAGGGGAATACCAGGACGGGTTCCCTAAGCAAGTGCTTAGAAACCGGTTGGTGATTTGCGCTATATAAATTCCTGTACATTTACATTTACATTTACCATTGCTATTTGCCTCTACTTGTACCCCTGCATGGGACGATATGCGGGATTGTCGCTGTTTTCTTTCTCTGTTCTTTCTAATAAACTAAAAAATAAATAAAAAAAAATGTAATGAGGAGAAATCTGAAATCCTCTTGTATGGAAAGTTTTTATCTCATTTCAGAGAATCACTCTGGCCGCCTAATTTCATTATGCCAGCCTCAACGGGGCAACCCGCCAAGAATCTTGCGGTCTTGTTTGAGGAGAATCTCACGTTTGCACCCAGATCAAGAAGTTCATTTCATTTTCATAAGGCTTTATTCGGAACAAAAGACAATGTCCATAAAAGCACAATAAAAAACATTTGAGACAGTATCCAGAGTTAAAACAGAACACAAAATACAGGCAAGGGGTTAATAAATAATTTAAAAGCTCATACTTTTCCTTGCATTGATTGCTTTAAGGAGGAAGGTAGCCGTAAAAAAACAGACATCCGGATGATGCAAGGTAAAAAGCAGTTTCATGGACTCGTTTACAATCCTGACTCCAAACTTCACAAAAATGGGTTTTAAATAAACAATTCTCAAAGACCTGTACATTTGACACAACAGAAGAAAGTGCATAGTGCTTTGTGCTGAAGTATTATCACATGGACATGGTCCAACCGGGTAAGCATGAGCGGGAAATCCGTTACGCTCGCGGATTTTGCGGATTTTTGGGAAATCCGCAATCCGCGAATTTTGCGGATTTCCCGCAAAATCCGCAAAAAAAAATCCGCGAGCGTAACGGGTTCAAAAGTTGAACCCCCACTCATGCAACTATTTTACAATGGCGCCAGCAAGCTGCCAGCGCCGTTGTAAAATAGTTACAAAGTTAGCTTGCACAGGAACCACTAGATAAAACGAAGCAGGTGCTGCTTTATTTTATCTAAGTGCTTCCTGTGCAAGCTAACTTTGTAACTATTTTACAACGGCACTGGCAGCTTGCTGGCGCCATTGTAAAATAGTTACAGGCACAGCCTTACACAGGTCACTCAAGGGACCCCTGCGCCCTTCAGGGCGATTGCATAGTAACACTCACATGGTCACTCGAACTAGTTGATGCTCAAATTCAGTGACTCATTCATTAGCCCAAAAACAATCATGAGCGTCTTCGAGGCTGGACAGGTGTGCCTCTTCCCAAATCTACCGTGGAAAATCAGCTGTGATGCTGGGTAGAGGGCGGCCTTTGCATGGTCGCTCGAACTAGTTGATGCTCAAAATCAGTGACTCATTCATTAGCCCAAAAACAATCATGAGCGTCTTCGAGCCGGGACAGGTGTGCCTCTTCCCAAATCTACTGTGGAAAATCAGCTGTGATGCTGGGTAGAGGCCTTTGCATCCTTGACTTTCATGAGCGCAATCCCCGTGCTGTTCCTGTGACCAGGAGCTTCTTTCTCTTCATATAATTGTGTTCGCACGGGTTGCTGCAAGTTCGCACGCGTTTTGTACAATTTCGCAATTTGCGAAATTGTACAAAACCCTCGCGAACTTACAGAAACCCGTGCGAACATAAAAAAAAAAAAAACGCAAATTCGCGAGAATTCGCGGATTTTGCGGATTGCGAGTTCGCAAATCCGCAAAATTCGCGAACGCGAGATTAGCAAAATTCGCCCATACCTACAACCGGGTGCTTATTCTGGGAAGGGAAAGCCACCAGTTTGTGGACGATCCCGATCCTTAATCTTGTTAATACAAACCTGTGTGATATTCTAGTCACTTGGGTCAGATATGGTTGGTAGCCCACAAATTCATTCAAACCATTATATGACACACAGGTGGATAGATTGCCACTATTACTAAGCTGCCTCTCAGAAAGAAGATTCAAGAAGGATTTCTTCATTTCGGATTTAGATAAATCAAAGGCCCCGCAGTTATCTAATTTAATATCCAGGCCATAAATCGCCTGGAAGCTATCTATATTATATTTAATCCAAGGGATTTTCAAATATTTATCCATAGAGAGGCAGTCCTTAATGATGGCTCTACATAAAGATGTTTCTTCTTTAATCCAGATTGATCTCCATAACATAAGGGGTCTAAGGAGAATCAAATCGGTAAGATGTTGGATACCAAGTTCTCTATGTACTAGTTCGTTAGAGGCAGAATTAGGTAGACACAAAAGTCTTTTTAAAAAGACGTTCTCCTCCACTTGTAAGCTCCCGGCAGGGGCGAAGCCCCATACCCCAGCGCCATACAGCGCAGTAGAGAGACATTCAGACTGAAATATTTTAAGCATGTCTCTGACCTGCCTATCTCCTAGTTTAGTGGCAAATGTAAACACTCCGTAGGCATTCTTCGCCATCTTGGCTCTCACATTTTTATGCTCGCTAATCCAGCTATTATTGTTAGAAAATGTGATACCAAGGTATGAAAAGTTATCTATTTTTTGAACCTTATGTCCATCAATAAAATAGGAGGATGACTTTCTATTACGCCCCAGCCCATATTCCATGATGTAGGTCTTGGATTTATTAATCACAAGCTTTCTCCCTTTTATAAACTGTGAAAACCCATCTATCAGGCGTTGGAGGCCTATCGGGGTGCGAGACAATAAAACGGCGTCATCCGCGTAAAGTAATACCGGGACGCTAGCATCATTAACTTTAGGGGCATCTGCTGCAATGGTTTTTAGGACGGAATCCACTTCGTTAATAAAAAGGGTAAAGAGCAAGGGGGCAAGAACACACCCTTGTCTAATACCTAAACTTGGTTGTACACTCACCATGGGTACCGTATCGTACACAAGTACGTAATTTGGTGCAAAGGCGGTGCTAAGAAATAAACGATACCTTCCGGTGCCCCCATTTCAATTAGCTTAGCCCAAAGAATTGCATGGTCCACCAGATCGAAAGCACTACACAAATCTGCAAAGCAGAGATAGATAGTGCTGGACTTAGCCTGCGTATACTTTCCGATCAACAGTTCAAGGTTAAGACACTGTTCGATCATCCCCCGACCCTTTCTAAATCCAAATTGACATTCTGCCAGAATGCCATTGGCCTCAACACATTCCTCCAGCCTAACCAGAAGCACCCTACTCATAACCTTTACCGAGTATTCTAGCAGGGAGATCGGGCGGTAGTTCTTCACATCACCCCGGTCTCCTTTTTTGTAAATAGGGATTATGATTGATTCTTCCCAAGTAGGAGGCACCCCATTACAAACTGCTACGTTAAAATTTTTGGCTAAAATAGGGCCCCATAGTTCTGGAACTAATTTATAAATATCAATAGGCACCCCGTCCGGGCCCTGTGCCTCCCCCCTTTACTAGCCCTAATACTATCTAAAACTTCAGTGACAGTGATGTCCAAAGGGACGATGGGCCAACAATCCTCTTCAAGACCCCCAGCTTTGTCCGTATCAAAGATAGTAGAAAAATGAGAGACCCAAGTTTCCCTGTTAACCTTTGATGTTAGTTCGGGGACCTTCTCATCTTTAAGGAACGGACTATTCACTGTGGCCCAAAACAGGGTACAATTATTGGTTTTGGCTGCCTGGGCCAGGTTATCCCAGGCCTCCAGACACTTAAAACTGAACCCCACCAAAACTGAGCTCATCCTGGTAGGAGGCCCCAATCACCCATGGAATTCCACCTTCTGGCCAACATCTCTGGGGACAGCACCCACTCCTATGAGCTCAGTCAAAAGCCTGGGGTGATCATTTCTGAAGACCTTTCAATGAGACCGCAAATCAACGCGGTCACTTCAGCCTGCTTCTTCCACCTCAGGCGGATCCGCAAGATCAGCAGGTTTCTCACCAAAGAAGCCCTGACTCAAGTTATCATTGCGCTCATCACCTCCAGGCTCGACTATGCCAACATGCTGTACGCGGGAATTCCTGCATGCCACCTTCACCGACTACAGCTGGTGCAGAATCAAGCTGCCCGCCTGATTTTCCGCCAGCCCAAACATCAGCACGTCACTCCCCTCCTCCGTAGGCTGCACTGGCTCCCTATCTCCAAACGCTGCACCTTCAAACTGGCATGTTCAACCTGCTTCAAGGCCCTCTCGGATGCAGCCCCCGCGTTCATCTCTTCGGTCTTGACCCGTCACATCCCTTCTAGAGTTCTTCGCTCAGCATCTCTTAATTTCCTTGAGGTCCCCAAGTTCAAAAGGAAAAAGCACGGTGGTTTGAGTTTTTCTGTCCAGGCCCCCTCCACTTGGAACTCCCTGCCACCCTCACTCCGTCTTTGCCCAAAGTACGACTGCTTCCGCAGACTATTAAAAACCCTGCTCTTCCAATCCGCATATGACTAACCCTCTCTCCCTGGATCACTGTACCTGTCAACGAGCGCCAAGAAACCGTTGGTGATAGTGCGCGATATAAATAATTTTAACGTAACGTAACGAAGTTCCAGTTTCCTTCTATTTAAGGTAACCCTATAGCTAGCTCTAAGTTTAAAAACCAGGCTCTTATCTCTGGGTTTGGCTACCAGTGCCCTTTTTAGCTCCTTTAGAGCAGAGGTACATGCTTGATCAAACCACCCCTTTTGGCAGTCTGCCTTGCGCTTAACTGAGATAGTAAGCTTGCAATCAATGGCTAAGTTAATTCGAATAAAATGCCGAATAATTTTGGGAGTGACGTCAACATCCTCGAGAATCTTAGTGATTTCAGGTAAGCAGCTATTTATAATAAGGTCGGACGTCAATTCTGATTTATCCCCTTTCCATCTAAGTCTAGTCCCATTAGGTCTATGGGGTTCGATATTATCAATAAGCCCCGTACTAGGTAAACTATTCTCTTTCCAGAGAAAGGCCTCTATAATTAAACAGTTATGGTCGCTAAGAAGGATATCAACGACTTTTGGGGACGAAATCCAGGGTGCAAGGCTAGAGGAAGTACAAATAAAATCAATCACAGTGTTAGCCCCCCGACCTATAAAAGTGGGGATTGTCTCACCTTGATCATTTTTCTCATTGACCAAAATGTCCATGTCATATGATGCTAGGAGATCATTTAGAGACTCCCCGTATTGGTTATGATGGAAATGGAGATCTCCGTCCCCAAAGCAATTGACCACCCCACATGTATTAAGGTTGGAAAGTGGGCAAACAGACGTATTAAAATCCCCAGTCAAGAAGTTAGCTGGGAACTGTTTTGGGCTACTTAAAAGCCTTCGGAAATTCCTTTCACCTCTCCCTAGGGCTGCTAAAGAAACGGTCACTCAAGCCCTGCTTTTATCCTGTTTGGACTACGCCAATGCCCTGTTTGCTGGCATCCCTGGATACCTGCTTAACGTCCCTGCTAGAAGTAGCGTGAGACAACATCTGTGCGCCCTTCACTGGCTGACCGCAGTCAAACGGATTAAATTTAAGTCCTTAGTCATAACTCACTGTGCTCTTCATGGCCCTGGCCCTATCTACCTACAAAAGCACTTCTCTTTCTATACGCCTGCAAGACATCTGCACTCTTCCACACAGCTTTTGACCCATGTTCTGCGTTCCGGCTGCAAAGAATGGGTGGCAGCTCCCTTGCTTTGAAAGTCGCTTTAGTCTGGAACACATTGCCGTTCACTCTTCGGAGCATTCAGAACCCATTCAGATTTTTAAAAAAACTGAAAACATTTTCTTTGCTTAATTTGATCCCCACACTCTCCAAGGCTCGTGCCAGGACACTCCTCTGACTATCCGTGTACGCTACAAATATAAATAACATAACATCTTATATTAAAAACTCTAGAAATTGGCAGCTAGCACCTGCTTCATAGCCATTGTGTTACTTCTTCAGGACTGTATCAAAAATGTTTTAAGCTTTAAAATAGAAATATAATTAAACGTACAGTGTCTCAATCAATATCTGTCAAGTCAGCCATGCCAACGCCTCCTTTCTGGTCCACTCTTCTTAGTTCTTGAATACCAGAAGTAAGGGCGTCCCCTATAGACAATTGGAATCTCCTTGCAGCAAGTACCTCCAAGAGGGAGCCCAGGGAGAAAAAAAACATTTGGGATATAGCTTTCAAAGGAATGACACAAAAGGCATAGCTTAAAGGTGGCAGGGAAGCTGAAGTTTGTAGGGGAAGCAGCAGAGAACGTGCTAGCTGAGAAGAGCAGTAGAATGACATGATAACTAAAAACATGGTGAAAATATCCAGAGGGCAATAAAAGCAACAAAGAAAGTGTTGTGGAATAGGGAATTTCTGAGAAATTCCTCCTTAAATAGTGGGTAGGCAGGAAGCTATCCCACAATCCCATAGACATCTATTTATGGCTGGGAAAGAATAACATGGCATGGGGTCCCATTTGTCATCTTGGATTGGGAACTAGCCTACCTTTACTCCGAGTGCCTTCTGGGAGCAACAGTTCCATTTCTTGCTCACATGCGACATGGTCATCCTGGAGAATCACACAGCCCACAGAGAGAAGAGTGTCTTTGAGAGGAGTCCAAAAGAGTGAACTGGCCACAACCTGTTAATGAACCCCTTCTTCTACTGTCAGGCTTCCATGCCACACCATGACCTGGTTTGCTCCCGTTCAAGAGATATTGCTGCACTGAGCGCGTTATTTGGCCAGGGTGAGGCAGTCATAGCAACACTATCATTACCCATGTTACTATAAAGTACTTTAAAAAGTTAATCCGTGCAAAAAACGTGCAAGTGTTCACTTGGTCAGATTGTACCCACATTCTTCATAGAATCATTAGTTTACCGGTATCAATAATAACGGATGTGCTGTATAGTCATAGCCAGTAATTTCTCAGATGCTATTAGCCATACCTCAATGAAATCAATCTGTTGATGCAAATGGAAATTGCCACTACTCCCTATGATTATGTTCCCAAAATTGAATTTGCATAATAGTACATGATAAAACTGTTCATAAAATATGAATGTTTTTATCTCAGTGTGATAAACATGTATTACTGGATTACAGTTTTTGTCATATATGGTTAGAGCTTTCAATACTTACATCAACGTTATGATATGATTGCGAGCTGCAACACCTCTCCTATCTGATATATGATCTGAGTACACTGATTTCGAGTAAAAACCCAGAGTTCCTTTCTAGTCATTATTCCACACAGAAGTGGAAAACCTTAAATGTTTTTGGGAAATGTTATGTAACGATCACCTGACAACCTGCATTAGCATTTTTTTGGTCTAAATTGTCCCAGAAGTGGTTTTCTTGGAAAAGCAATAGACTAACTTATCCCAGCTCATAACACAACCATTCAATAATGAAAAAGATCCACAGTACCATAGATGGGTAAATCTTTTAAAGTTACAAAACGGAAGAGTTACAAATAATTGTGCAGTTTAACATCTGTATTCAACCCATGGCTGAGAGTTTTAGCTGATAAATCCAAAAAGGTTTCCTTTTGCAAAACAGTAGTTTCTCCTCTTCTAGACAGTGCTGTATTACCAGTTCATATTTTCTGTACGACCCCGAAGAAGTAACACTCTGGTCACAGAACACAAATTAGCTGTGGATGTGTCATTTTTTAGGATTAAATAAACACAAAATGGTCTCAAAAGTTGGCTCTAAATAATTTGTAGTCTCTGATTAATTGTAGCACTTGGAAGACTAAAGTGCATCTGTTTGATTGTGCTCTAAGATAGCACCATTGTTGAATCAGTGACTTTCAGTTTACGATATAGCATAAAATCAATAGGCAGTCTGGTTCCCAATTCATAGCACAAAGCTTATGTGAAGAAATTGATGTAATGTTTTTTCTTCATAATTTAACAAGTCACTTTTTAGATGAAGTGCAAGATATGGCTTGCTTTTACTTAGCCAAGTGAAAGATATAACAAAAAAAATATTTTTGCTCATAATAGATGTTGTATTTATATTGTACATATTCTTTACACTGAAATGTACTTCTGTATGTAAGGCTGCCAACTTTCGTTTTATCAATTACTTAGCTTAAAATGATTTTGAAAAGTTTATTTCCCTATGCCTCGTACATCGTATATAGTGAGTGTCTAGCATTTTATTGTGATGAAGTCATACATTTGCAGTCTATAGGCTCCATGTCAACCAATCAACACATTTCTTGTTATTTTTTTGTTTGTTGCAAGTAAATGTACTCCTTTATCCATTCTCCAGAGTACATTGTGTGGACAGAAAAAGGCCTAGTAGACTCTGTGGCAAAAGTAAAACGTGTCATTAGGCCAACCTCTCTCATTTTCACAGCTTTAAATTTCTGTTCTATGATATGCCAATATATTTAACATATTGCACACCATAGGTAAGACTAAAAAATCTTCTAAATGTGTATGAATATACATTTAGGGGCTTATTTACGAGGCCCTTGCGCCAATTTTGCGTCAATTTTAACATGGGAAAAGTGAAGCAAAATTGGCGCAAGGGCCTTGTAAATCTGCCCCCTAGTCTTCTTGGCTCAATGACATGCTTTGCCACTTTTCTTGTGAATATGCCCCCTAGAGTCATCGTTTTTCAGATTAATTATCCATAAAGTTTGCCTGAAACTCTATCCATGACGGCAGACACTAGGATTTCTGATTGTTTCAGAAGAGGAGTTCAGAGTTCAGAGGTCAAAAACATATATATATATATATATATATATATATATATATATATATATATATATATATATATATATATATATATATATATATATATATATATATATATAGATATATATATATGTATATATATATAAAATCCAAAGATTACCCCGACCACTTCCATCAAGCACCTGGCAAGGAAGGAGACTCAGGCCTCTGCAGCAAATTTTCAGGCAAAAAAAGAACTTTATTGTTCACTTCTCACAACGACGCATATCGGGCTATGCAGCCCTTGATCACATTCAGCTTAAACTGCGCCATTTTTTTCTTTTTATACATGCAGTGAAAGTGCACATCTGGGTTGCATTAAATAATAACATGGTCAAAAGACAGTGTAAAAAGACTTCAGAAGCAAGGTGTGTAGTGTACTTTTTCTATGCCCTACACCAATACATGCTTGTATGCTATTCATTTAATTTGAAATGTTGATGTATTTTGCACGCAACATTAATTTAACAAATACTGCATATTTAAACAAATACAATTGTTTAAATACAATTGGTAATTGCAAATAAATGCAATAAGATTCTTTCTGGGTAAATCAATATTAAATCGGCGTTGTTTTTTTGTTTTTTCACACATGCACTGTCCATGTACATTGCATTTCTATCCGGATAAATCCAGGCAACCAAAATATCCAATAAAAGTGCTTAAGTGCTAAGGTCCTAAATTAGGAACTAATATGACAGTGCATAAAACAGTAGTGTGCAAAATAGCATAAAAGGTGCAGTGCAATAATAAATATATTATATTAAGACCTTGATTAATATACTAAGATACAATAATAATAGTTGATAGCAAGCACGTATTGTAATCCATCATTAATAAAATACTCCAGCCGGTGTAAAATATTAAAAATGATAAAATTATTACGTAAAATGGCATATTGCTAAAATACCATTATCTTATAAAAACATTAATCAAAGAAAGGTCTAGGAAAGATAGCAGCTTACTATTTGGAAGTATTTGTAAGTCTCCAATGGTACCAAATAATTGACAGACATCATAATTGTAACCATTTACATCATCAACACAACAATCCAACTAATACCCTTACAAGAAGGTATGCATATCTTCTGTGTTGTTTAATCCCTGTGGCTACATGCTGTCAAAATCTAATATGAACTTGGTCTCAAGTTGCCTGAGCTGTCGCTCTCTATTGCCACCCCTCTTGGATTTTGGTATGGCACTGACAACATAATATGTTAGACAATTAATGTCTTTATCATGGCAACTAGCAAAGTGTCTGGCCACAGGGTAGGCGGGATCGTTGTGTAGTATTGCCCTTATGTGCTGCAATATTCTGACGTGTGCTGGCTGCTTAGTACTACCAATGTAGTTTAGCCCACAAGTGCACGTCAGAACATAAACAGCACATTCGGTTTTGCAATTATAGCTGCCTTTTATTGGAACAGGAGATGTTTCAAAAGGTGTGCAATAGCTTGTCTTATTGCACCCGAACTTACAGGCTCAACATGAGGTACAGCGTCTGAAGTCAATGGTAGAGTGCAACCAGAGTGGTGGTTTCCTAGTTTCTAGAGAGTTTTTGTCAAGGTCAGTGCCCATAGATTTACCTTTCCTAAAGGTGATTGATGGTACCTTGGGCAACCTTTCTTGGAACACCACATCAGTCAAAACAATTGGCCAATGTTTAGTTACAATGGCTCTAATTCTTCTCTCCTGCCTAGAAAAAGTAGTTATAAATCTAGGACTATCAGAAACATTCTCCACTGGATTCTGACAGGTATGTTGCTTTGTGAACAAAGTACTCCTGGGACGCTCACTAGCTTTAACAATGGCCTCATTAATGGTTTTATTGCGGTACCCTCTATTTCTAAGACGCTTGCACATTTCTTCTTGGCATGTCAAAAAATCTGCATTATCACTACAAATGCGTTTCAACCTTAGGAGTTCTCCATACGTAATACTCGCTATTAGATGTTTTGGGTGGACCTTTCAGCATGCAACGTTATGTTCCCAGCTGTGGGTTTACGAAATAGCGTAGTACATAATACTCCTTTCTTGACCTGAAGCCTCACATCAAGGAAATCAATTTGTAGCTTGTCAATAGTAGAGGTGAAATTTAAATTCATGCAATTATTATTAATGGCTGCAATGAATGATTCTGCCTCTTCCTGTGTTCCCTGCCATAATAAGAACACATCATCGATATACCAATAATATGCAGTGACATGTGCTTCAAATGTGGCTTTATGTGTGCGCCTGAGGACCTGTTCCTCCCTCCAGCCGACATGTAAACATGCATAGCTGGGGGAGAAACAGGCCCCCATAGCGACTCCTCTTAGTTGTTTGTATAAGGCATCATTAAAGAGAAAGAAATTGTTATGTAAACACCAGTCAATTAATGCAATAATGACTTTACTATGTCCATAATATTCAATTGGACGCTTGGATAAATAGTATTTGATAGCCTCAAGTCCTTGGCAGTGGTCAATGCTGGTATACAGCGATTCTATGTCAAGTGTAAGTAACAAAAAATCGTCCGACCATACTGCCTTATCTATTTTCAAAAGGAAGTCGCCAGTATCTTTTACATAACTGGGAAGGGTAACCACTAACTCTTGCAATAAATAGTCAATATATTGACCAAGATGTTCTCCCATACTTCCTATAGCAGAGATAATGGGCCTCCCATGAACAGGCGTTCTACCTTTATGTATCTTAGGGATAAGATACAAAATGGGGAGTTTAGGAAATTCATTATATAAAAATTTTAACTCCTCATTGGAAACGAGGCCTTCTCTTTTCCACTGACATAACAATTTGTAAATGTTTTCTTTAGCCTTATCAAATTCTTTTGGAATAGCTTTCTTGTAGCAAGCGGTATCATCAAGCTGCCTGTTAGCTTCAGCAATGTAGTCTGATTTAGGCCATAATACTACGTTAGCGCCTTTGTCAGACTTCTCAACTATTATGTCACAGTTGTTACCCAGTCTCTTCTTTAGATTTATATATGTCAAGTTCTTAAAAAACATACTTCTTGCAATAAGATTCTCTCCGGGTAAATCCATATTAAATCAGCGTTGTTTTTTTGTTTTTTTACACATGCACTGTCCATGTACATTGCAATTCTATCCGGATAAATCCAGGCAACCAAAATACCCAATAAAAGTGCTTAAGTGCTAAGGTCCTAAATTAGGAACTAATATGACAGTGCATAAAACAGTAGTGTGCAAAATAGCATAAAAGGTGCAGTGCAATAATAAATATATTATATTAAGACCTTGATTAATATACTAAGATACAATAATAATAGTTGATAGCAAGCACGTATTGTAATCCATCATTAATAAAATACTCCAGCTGGGGTAAAATATTAAAAATGATAAAATTATTACGTAAAATGGCATATTGCTAAAATACCATTATCTTATAAAAACATTAATCAAAGAAAGGTCTAGGAAAGATAGCAGCTGACTATTTGGAAGTATTTGGAAGTCTCCAATGGTACCAAATAATTGACAGACATCATAATTGTAACCATTTACATCATCAACACAACAATCCAACTAATACCCTTACAAGAAGGTATGCATATCTTCTGTGTTGTTTAATCCCTGTGGCCACATGCTGTCAAAATCTAATATGAACTTGGTCTCAAGTTGCCTGAGCTGTCGCTCTCTATTGCCACCCCTCTTGGATTTTGGTATGGCGCTGACAACATAATATGTTAGACAATTAATGTCTTTATCATGGCAACTAGCAAAGTGTCTGGCCACAGGGTAGGTGGGATCGTTGTGTAGTATTGCCCTTATGTGCTGCAATATTCTGACGTGTACTGGCTGCTTAGTACTACCAATGTAGTTTAGCCCACAAGTGCACGTCAGAACATAAACAGCACATTCGGTTTTGCAATTATAGCTGCCTTTTATTGGAACAGGAGATGTTTCAAAAGGTGTGCAATAGCTTGTCTTATTGCACCCGAACTTACAGGCTCAACATGAGGTACAGCGTCTGAAGTCATTGGTAGAGTGCAACCAGAGTGGTGGTTTCCTAGTTTCTGGAGAGTTTTTGTCAAGGTCAGTGCCCATAGATTTACCTTTCCTAAAGGTGATTGATGGTACCTTGGGCAACCTTTCTTGGAACACCACATCAGTCAAAACAATTGGCCAATGTTTAGTTACAATGGCTCTAATTCTTCTCTCCTGCCTAGAAAAAGTAGTTATAAATCTAGGACTATCAGAAACATTCTCCACTGGATTCTGACAGGTATGTTGCTTTGTGAACAAAGTACTCCTGGGATGCTCACTAGCTTTAACAATGGCCTCATTAATGGTTTTATTGCGGTACCCTCTATTTCTAAGACGCTTGCACATTTCTTCTTGGCATGTCAAAAAATCTGCATTATCACTACAAATGCGTTTCAACCTTAGGAGTTCTCCATACGTAATACTCGCTATTAGATGTTTTGGGTGGACCTTTCAGCATGCAACGTTATGTTCCCAGCTGTGGGTTTACGAAATAGCGTAGTACATAATACTCCTTTCTTGACCTGAAGCCTCACATCAAGGAAATCAATTTGTAGCTTGTCAATAGTAGAGGTGAAATTTAAATTCATGCAATTATTATTAATGGCTGCAATGAATGATTCTGCCTCTTCCTGTGTTCCCTGCCATAATAAGAACACATCATCGATATACCAATAATATGCAGTGACATGTGCTTCAAATGTGGCTTTATGTGTGCGCCTGAGGACCTGTTCCTCCCTCCAGCCGACATGTAAACATGCATAGCTGGGGGAGAAACAGGCCCCCATAGCGACTCCTCTTAGTTGTTTGTATAAGGCATCATTAAAGAGAAAGAAATTGTTATGTAAACACCAGTCAATTAATGCAATAATGACTTTACTATGTCCATAATATTCAATTGGACGCTTGGATAAATAGTATTTGATAGCCTCAAGTCCTTGGCAGTGGTCAATGCTGGTATACAGCGATTCTATGTCAAGTGTAAGTAACAAAAAATCGTCCGACCATACTGCCTTATCTATTTTCAAAAGGAAGTCGCCAGTATCTTTTACATAACTGGGAAGGGTAACCACTAACTCTTGCAATAAATAGTCAATATATTGACCAAGATGTTCTCCCATACTTCCTATAGCAGAGATAATGGGCCTCCCATGAACAGGCGTTCTACCTTTATGTATCTTAGGGATAAGATACAAAATGGGGAGTTTAGGAAATTCATTATATAAAAATTTTAACTCCTCATTGGAAACGAGGCCTTCTCTTTTCCACTGACATAACAATTTGTAAATGTTTTCTTTAGCCTTATCAAATTCTTTTGGAATAGCTTTCTTGTAGCAAGCGGTATCATCAAGCTGCCTGTTAGCTTCAGCAATGTAGTCTGATTTAGGCCATAATACTACGTTAGCGCCTTTGTCAGACTTCTCAACTATTATGTCACAGTTGTTACCCAGTCTCTTCTTTAGATTTATATATGTCAAGTTCTTAAAAAACATACTTCTTGCAATAAGATTCTCTCCGGGTAAATCCATATTAAATCAGCGTTGTTTTTTTGTTTTTTTACACATGCACTGTCCATGTACATTGCAATTCTATCCGGATAAATCCAGGCAACCAAAATACCCAATAAAAGTGCTTAAGTGCTAAGGTCCTAAATTAGGAACTAATATGACAGTGCATAAAACAGTAGTGTGCAAAATAGCATAAAAGGTGCAGTGCAATAATAAATATATTATATTAAGACCTTGATTAATATACTAAGATACAATAATAATAGTTGATAGCAAGCACGTATTGTAATCCATCATTAATAAAATACTCCAGCTGGGGTAAAATATTAAAAATGATAAAATTATTACGTAAAATGGCATATTGCTAAAATACCATTATCTTATAAAAACATTAATCAAAGAAAGGTCTAGGAAAGATAGCAGCTGACTATTTGGAAGTATTTGGAAGTCTCCAATGGTACCAAATAATTGACAGACATCATAATTGTAACCATTTACATCATCAACACAACAATCCAACTAATACCCTTACAAGAAGGTATGCATATCTTCTGTGTTGTTTAATCCCTGTGGCCACATGCTGTCAAAATCTAATATGAACTTGGTCTCAAGTTGCCTGAGCTGTCGCTCTCTATTGCCACCCCTCTTGGATTTTGGTATGGCGCTGACAACATAATATGTTAGACAATTAATGTCTTTATCATGGCAACTAGCAAAGTGTCTGGCCACAGGGTAGGCGGGATCGTTGTGTAGTATTGCCCTTATGTGCTGCAATATTCTGACGTGTACTGGCTGCTTAGTACTACCAATGTAGTTTAGCCCACAAGTGCACGTCAGAACATAAACAGCACATTCGGTTTTGCAATTATAGCTGCCTTTTATTGGAACAGGAGATGTTTCAAAAGGTGTGCAATAGCTTGTCTTATTGCACCCGAACTTACAGGCTCAACATGAGGTACAGCGTCTGAAGTCATTGGTAGAGTGCAACCAGAGTGGTGGTTTCCTAGTTTCTGGAGAGTTTTTGTCAAGGTCAGTGCCCATAGATTTACCTTTCCTAAAGGTGATTGATGGTACCTTGGGCAACCTTTCTTGGAACACCACATCAGTCAAAACAATTGGCCAATGTTTAGTTACAATGGCTCTAATTCTTCTCTCCTGCCTAGAAAAAGTAGTTATAAATCTAGGACTATCAGAAACATTCTCCACTGGATTCTGACAGGTATGTTGCTTTGTGAACAAAGTACTCCTGGGATGCTCACTAGCTTTAACAATGGCCTCATTAATGGTTTTATTGCGGTACCCTCTATTTCTAAGACGCTTGCACATTTCTTCTTGGCATGTCAAAAAATCTGCATTATCACTACAAATGCGTTTCAACCTTAGGAGTTCTCCATACGTAATACTTCGTATTAGATGTTTTGGGTGGAACTTTCAGCATGCAACGTTATGTTCCCAGCTGTGGGTTTACGAAATAGCGTAGTACATAATACTCCTTTCTTGACCTGAAGCCTCACATCAAGGAAATCAATTTGTAGCTTGTCAATAGTAGAGGTGAAATTTAAATTCATGCAATTATCATTAATGGCTGCAATGAATGATTCTGCCTCTTCCTGTGTTCCCTGCCATAATAATAACACATCATCGATATACCGATAATATGCAGTGACATGTGCTTCAAATGTGGCTTTATGTGTGCGCCTGAGGACCTGTTCCTCCCTCCAGCCGACATGTAAACATGCATAGCTGGGGGAGAAACAGGCCCCCATAGCGACTTCTCTTAGTTGTTTGTATAAGGCATCATTAAAGAGAAAGAAATTGTTATGTAAACACCAGTCAATTAATGCAATAATGACTTTACTATGTCCATAATATTCAATTGGACGCTTGGATAAATAGTATTTGATAGCCTCAAGTCCTTGGCAGTGGTCAATGCTGGTATACAGAGATTCTATGTCAAGTGTAAGTAACAAAAAATCGTCCGACCATACTGCCTTATCTATTTTCAAAAGGAAGTCGCCAGTATCTTTTACATAACTGGGAAGGGTAACCACTAACTCTTGCAAAAAATAGTCAATATATTGACCAAGATGTTCTCCCATACTTCCTATAGCAGAGATAATGGGCCTCCCAGGAACAGGCGTTCTACTTTTATGTATCTTAGGGATAAGATACAAAATGGGGAGTTTAGGAAATTCATTATATCAAAATTTAAACTCCTCATTGGAAACGAGGCCTTCTCTTTTCCACTGACATAACAATTTGTAAATGTTTTCTTTAGCCTTATCAAATTCTTTTGGAATAGCTTTCTTGTAGCAAGCGGTATCATCAAGCTGCCTGTTAGCTTCAGCAATGTAGTCTGATGTAGGCCATAATACTACGTTACCGCCTTTGTCAGACTTCTTAACTATTATGTCACAGTTGTTACCCAGTCTCTTCTTTAGATTTATGTATGTCAAGTTCTTAAAAAACATACTTCTTTGCCGTTTGTTTTTCTTAACAGTTTGATTCAGTTTCTTTATGTCCGAAACAACCATATCATGGTATGTGTCTACCGAATCTTTGGGCATGGTAGGTACGAACACAGACTTGGACTTAAAAGGACTAAGACCTGCACCTTTCTGCGCGCAATCTATTCTGCGCAATCTATCTTGCGTGGACAGATCAACATTATCTAAGGTGACTGTGTCTACCTCTACGTTGTGCCATTTATTAAGCAAGAGCACACCAGGGGCATCTGATACCAATAGGGAAGGTGGGGTACCCTCTCCCTCCCCTGTTATTTCGGGAATAAGATGATGAGCCCTGTCACTTTTGGATGCAAAAAACTTTTTTAGTTTTAGCTTTCGGATAAAGCAATAAACATCAATGCGCATTTTAGCGTAATTGAAATTTTCCCCTGGACAATAGTTAAGTCCCAGCACTAGTAACTGCTGTTCTGCTGCGGTAAGTTCAACATTGCTGAGATTAATTACAGTATTGTCCATTACTGTCCTTTCTTTTTTGCAGTAACTTTTCTTTTTTATGTGTGGCTTTCCACTGTTTCCGCTGTGCGCGTCTCCTTTTGTTCCGACGTTTGCATTGGGTTGTTTTTTCTGCCTCGGACGCAATGTCCTCAGTCTCTCCTCCACTAAAAAATCCAACTCTTCACTCATGTTTAAGTGGATTTTATTTTTGCCCAAATGTTCAATACTTTCACAAGATGAGCCCAAGGATGACGTAGTATCTATGTTAGAGGAGGATTCATTCAAACTCACAGTGGAACCAGTGTATTGCTAACCGCCTTTTCACTATATTGCTTCCTTTTTGCGACATCATATTTTTTACTGAAAGTGAAAATTTGTCTGTTTTCATAATCAGCCAGGTCCCTGGCAAATTTATGTTCTTTCCGTGCCTTTGTTTTGTCCTCATGCTTTTTTAACCTTTCCTTCATTGCAGCTTTCGTGCTCGTTATGTACTCGGTTACAGGCATTTTATCCTATTCAGCGTTCAGAGCCTCT
Organism: Lissotriton vulgaris; assembly: GCF_964263255.1. Classification (NCBI taxonomy): domain Eukaryota; kingdom Metazoa; phylum Chordata; class Amphibia; order Caudata; family Salamandridae; genus Lissotriton; species Lissotriton vulgaris. The sequence goes on from NC_141687.1 coordinate 2,081,792,430, forward strand.
ATTTCCTTAAATATGTCGACACGATCAATTTTGGCATACTTAGTTACAATCTTCACTAGGTTCATAGAAGCATCCAAATTGCTCTCGGCCCATTCTCGGAGCATATTGGGATTAGGCTTGTCAAAATATGGAGCAAGTAGAATCCTGAGACCGCGCGGCACGCGCCCCACTTCAATATATTTCTACAAGGATGTATTTTCCCACCATTTAGTCACTTCTAAATTTGATTTTTCTCCAACTGTTTTAATAGCGTTTTTGCATCTCCATTAACATCGGCATTAATATTAGAAGCCGATGCAGTAATGCCTGATGTACTTGGCAAGTTTCCAAAAAGCTCGTCAGCTGCGAGCTCGCGTGCTCTTTCCAATTCAGCCTCTGCTTCCACTGACATTGTGAAGTGGTGAAGGTAATTAACACAAAGTTACAGAGCGGAGCCGCCTGCTCACACGTTGCTTTAAAATGCTGATTCTCCCCTCCTACCTTGTTCGCCGTATCTTGCTTCCCGGCTGTTCGCCGCGTTTCACTCCGGATCAGCCCAAGCAAAACACGCTAGTGAGCCGGATACATAAACTTTCTGGCGATTGTAAGGGGAAGACCGCCAAACTTTCCACCACGGATCCCTTCGATTCCTGTTGTGGGCGGTTATCCAACTCGCAGGGAGGAGGCTCTGGTAACGAATGCAACCGACCTTCGTGACAGGAATCCAAAGATTACCCCGACCACTTCAAGCAAGCACCTGGCGAGGAAGGAGACTCAGGCCTCTGCAGCAAATTTTCAGGCAAAAAAGAACTTTATTGTTCACTTCCCACGACGACGCGTTTCAGGCTACGCAGCCCTTGATCACATTCAGCTTTAACTGCGCCATTTTTTTTGTTTTTGTTTTTATACATGTAGTGAAAGTGCACACCTGGGTTGCATTTAAAAACAGTCACATGATCAAAAGACAGTGTAAAAAGACTTCAGAAGCAAGGTGTGTAGCGTACTTTTTCTGTGCCCTACAACAATACATGCTTGTATGCTATTCATTTAATTTTAAATGTTGATGTATTTTGAACGCAACATTAATTTAACAAATACAGCATATTTAAACAACTACAATTGTTTAAATACAATTGGTAATTGCAAATAAATGCAAAAAGATTCTCTCTTATATATATATATTTACATATATATATATATATATATATATATATATATATATATATTCACGAAAAAACCATAGGTTTCACACCAGTTATAGTTAGGAAAGGAGGTCTGTCACTCTGTCACAAGGATGGTGTCATCAGTGATGTCATGAGTGATGTCACTGACCATGTCATGAGTGATGTAATATGTGACGTCATCAGCAATGCATTGCACGCGCAAGTTATAGTGAGCCCAACTAACTATAACGTGGGAATTTCAATGGTTTTATGTCAGTAAAATTTCCAGCTAACTATAACTGGTGTGAAACCTATGGTTTTTTCTGTGAATTTAATAGGTTTTTTAAATGCTAATTCCTAACTATAACTGGTGTGAAACCTATGGTTTTTATCAGTGAATTTCATAGGTTTTTTAATAGCAAATCTCTTTCAGTATGAAATGTAATATTTTTTATAATGAATTTTATATTGTATATTTATGTAATACTATTTTTTTTATGTATATTTTTTATTTTTTTATTTTTTTGCCCCGGAGCGCTCCCGGGGCGCGTACCGATGCGCTTACCGGTAAGCGCACTTTTGCCGCGCCCCGGTTCGTGTACCGGTGAGCGCCCCGTTAGCGCTATTGCCGCAAACGAAAACATCATCGTGATGTATCGCGTAGCCGCGTGATGCGTGTTATGACGCACGGCGTAAGCGCACCTGGAAGCGCCGGAGCACATACGATCGCGCTACATAAGCGCCCGGGTCATGTAACCTGAAAATAACACTTTTCATTGGTTCAGAACAGTTTTGTTTTCCAAATGATGAAAGCCCCCACCTTTTTTCCTCATTCTCACTTTGTTGTTTGAGTTAGGAAGACCTGCTTCTATTGTTAGAGAAATGGCTACAGTAGCAGCAGCAGCTGGAGCATCTGCACCACCACCACCACAAGGACCACCACAACATCACATTGGTGGTCAAGAAGAAGAGGAGGAGGAGGAGGAAGAGGAGGAGAGAAGGCAGAGAAGGCATTTCCTGCCTGAAGACAATGCCCCATATAAACCTATGGAGCACTTTATATGGGAGTTTTTTGAAATCCCAAGGGGTGCAAAGAAGGTAAACGCTGCAAAGGTGACTTGTCTCATCTGTGGCGCTGTACTATCCAGGGGGAACCCTGCAAAAAAATATTCATTTGGGAATCACACAATGATTCGGCACATGCAACGTTTGCACCCCAATAACTATTCTGCAGCAGAGGTGAGAGAACTGTGCAGAAACCTTCCACAATCGTCTGCCAGCACCTCAACAACCAAAGAACCCACTCCATCGGGTCCAGAGGCAAGTCAGATGGTTTCAAACATTCAAACTAAGTTTGGTGATTACAAATTTGTTTGTGGCAAAACAATTACTTATGGTGAGAAGAGTATTACCCTCATCAACATTGCTGGTGATAACCACAAGTGCCAGAAGAAACCCTAATTTTTTTCCTGTTTTTTTTTGCTCCAGTTGAGCCGTTTATAATTCCCTGTTTTTTGTTTCTCCCCATAAAAAATACAAAAAAAATATAAAACTGTTCAGAAAAGCCAAAAAAAGTAAAAAATGTTCAAAAAAACAATAAAAAAATATAAAACAAAAAGAATAAAAATAACAGTTCTTTTTAGAACTACCTCCAATTTATTAAAAAAAACCTACATTTTTAAAAAACTCTGTCATTCTTTTTTCTCCAGGGTACGCTCCCCGGTACGCTCCCCCCGCGAAAATCGAACTTTTTTTTTTTGGCCCCCACATCAAACCTAGGGGGTCAGGGGGGGTCTATTCTGCCCCCTTTTGGTCAATCCCCTCTTTGTTTTTGCCATCTCTTGTGTCTCGATCCTACCGAGACACAAGATGGCAGCCACTCCGGACTGTATGGAATGTTTACAGACACCCGAGAGCCAATCAGCTTTCCGCACGCGAACTCGCGTAGCGCGCTGGTGAGTGCCCCGGTGCGCGTACTGGGGCGCGCTTATAGATATATTTATTTTTTTTAACCTAAATTACTCAAAATCCACTGGAGCACATATCTTGAGACATAGCAAAGGCACATCGGGCTGCCAGTCCCTTCAATTTTGCCAAGTTTTGTGGAAATCCATTCAGCCGTTCGGGCTAAAAGTGAGGTTGACCGCCCTATGGAAATTAACATGGGGAAAACACGTTTTAGGACCCCGCTTTTTTCTCGGCCCCCGCTTCCCGAATCCCCCCCAAACTTCCAGGCAAGGACCAGAGCGCCGCGAGGCAAATTTGAGGAAATTTTCAGGCAGTTTACTCAACCGGCGCCAAAGTTATTCCCAATAGAATGTTGCGATTTCCCTATTGAAAATAATCCAAACTATAACTACTTACTGGCGACCGCCAGTAGGTAATATATATATATACACATCAAACCATAACCCTTTTAGGCATAGAGTGACACAAAGAAAAGTGGCGAAGCATGATGTTACGCCAAGAAGACAAACAACACGCTCTGTCACTTTAGAAACGCAGTGCTCCATCATATTTACAAGAATATGTATTTACAAGAATATGGTGCAGCCCTGTGTTTCCCCCTGTGTTGGCACTACATTTAGCTGCCTAGCGTCAATGCAGGGCACTCTTGAGTTTATATTTACGCCACCCTTGTAAATATGGGGCAACATTAAAATCAATGAGTGTTGTGGTGGAAAGGCCATAGCAAGACCCAATGCCCTCCCCTTTCACGCTAGGTATAGCGTAAAAAGGTGCCTTATTTACAAGGCAGTGTTAAGCCACGTTAATTGGCATAACACTGCCTTGTAATTAAGGCGAAGCCCATACCACCAACACAATGTTTTAAAAGTGATGTTGCGGTGGCGATTGGGGCTTGAAAATATGCCCCTCTGTTTTTTAATTAATATATTCACACATAAAAGAAAATACACTATGAAGTTTAGAGCAACAGTCGAGGTGGCTTTTGAGCCTCCTGCCAATATCGTTGTTTTGAAAATTCTAAACTGTGTTGCATTGCATAGAAGGCAATCATGCCAGACTTCAAACACAAGATGCACATTTGGTATAAACCAACTTTATAAGTATCACATTTATACTAATGCTTTGTGATCATCATATAAAAGACTTGGGGGCAGATTTGCTAGCATTTTGTGCAACTCAACTTGCTTTGATGCGTCAAGTGGAGAGGAAAGGAATGCGCAATATCAGCTCTGTCTCTGCATTGGTGCATTAGTGGCTTCCAAGCACCAATGCAGGAACCCTTGCACTATTGTGCAAGAGTGCCTGTATTGCAGGCTGGATTGCTTTTGCGCAGGAAGGGACACCTTCTTTTATAAAAACAATCCCCTGAGGCCTTTTCATTTTCAATGTGTGTTGTCGTATGCATAGAAAGAAAAATAAATAAGGAAAAATAAACGTATTTCTTCTTGGTACACCTCCCCTGGGAAAGCATTGCATTGCATTATGCAGGTTTATTATTGTTAGTAATTCTGGGAATGCACAAAAAAATTGGTGGAATGCTAGGAACACCCATGGAATGCCTTCCCAAGGGCTGAGTGAAGCAAATTGCGCTGCCTTGCATTACTCCACAAGGGCTGGCGCTGCCCCTGTGTCACTTTTTGTGGCACAAGAGCAGCACAAGCACTTGATAAATCTGTAGTTGTTTTACTGCAAGGCTTATGAGTCTGACTCTCATACCCTAAAGAAAACCAGCTCAAACTTTTGTTTTTTTTTAAATTTCAAATGATTTTATTAGGAAGAGAGTTTTATATACAGAGTAGTGTACAGGAATGCATTAGAGGTAGCATGAGGGCAATGAGAGCATGAAGCTCTTCGCTTCCAAGCCGAGTGGTCGCTCCCCTGCTGTTGCGGTATCGTTGTGCTGCGCATATGATACATTCTGGATTCTGACTCTTAATTACTGCCTGCTGTGTGCTCTGATTGCCGCCTGCGTGCTTTATTTACCGCGCCGCCCATTCACATAGTTTAATTGCCGATTTGCATTGTGAAATTGACAACGTAACTTTGTTGCAGATTTTTTTGATCATTTCCCGCTTTGCTCATTAGCATTTTGACTTGCTAGCGTGACTCTGTGCAGAAATTGCGTTTTACCCCAAGCCCTCTTGCCGGTCTGACCCCTCCGCCTCCATCTTGTTGTTATTGTCCTCCTCCTTAGCCCGCCCCGCCCCCCAGCTGAACCGCCCTCGCCCCTCCCCCTCCACTCTCCATATATGACAGTAATTCCCGCGCGCAGCGTTCACGCGCAGCGTCCGCGCCCAACCCGCGCCGAAGGTGCGCCAAAGGTAAGCCCGTCTACGCCCGTCCGCGCCTGGACCGCGCCCAGCGCCAGACCCCCTGCCCCCCATCCCTCCCAGCATCCCCGCATTACCTATGACGCCGCCACCCTCCTAGCCCTTAACCCCGGTCGCGCCCCCAACTGCGTCCAAGCTGCTCCTGGACACACCCATGGCCCTTTCTCCTGCTACTCCTGCAAATTCATCGGCACCGACAACATCTCCGCTACGACCACACCACAGATTCCTGACCCCAACCACCTACAGTGCATCCTTCTCAACACTCGATCGGTCCACAGACACGCCATTGAACTATGGAATCTACTAGACACCATCTCTCCGGATGTCGCCTTCCTTACTGAAACTTGGATGAACGCTTCCTCCGCCCCAGACATCACCATTGCCATCCCTGAAGACTATAAGATGGAGAAGTGTGGCTCAGTGGTTAGAGGCGGCAGACCCGGAAGCTGAGATCGACTGTGGACCAGGGTTCGATTCCCCGCCTCGGCGGGTCTCGGGCTCAAAATTCCACTGACTCGACAATTCTTGTTCTGGTGCCTACTCAACTCACAGGGTCACACTCTGCGACTCTGGGCAATAGCTTGCTTAATCTCCACTACGGCCCCTCGCTGCGGGATGCCTGGCTTTCACCTTGTGGACACCCTGCCGTGGTTTCTCACAGGGGAATACCAGGACGGGTTCCCTAAGCAAGCGCCGGGACGCTTACGGGCAGCTGTGCGCTTTACAAGTCCAGCACATTTACATTTACACGCAAGGACCGCACCGACCACACAGGAGGAGGAATCGCTATCGTCCATAAGAAATCAATCCGCATCTCAACCAGCTCTGACGCCAACCTCGCTAACTCCGAACACCTTCACTTCCAGATCCACATCGACCCCAAGACCACACTCAGAGGCACCCTCCTCTACAGACCACCAGGACCCCGCGCAAAATTCAGTGAAGACATCACGGACTTCATCACTCCTCACGCGCTCCCCTCCAAAGACTACATCCTTCTGGGAGACTTCAACTTTCACCTTGAAAAGATCAACGACCGCAACACCTCCACCCTCTTGGACAATCTCGCCAACCTCGGACTTAAACAACTGGTCACTTCCCCCACCCACATCGCAGGTCACACACTCGACCCCATCTTCACCTCCAGCAATCATGTCTCCTTCAGCCACACTACGGATCTCCTCTGGACTGACCACAGCTGCGTCCACTTCACCTACAACAAACCAAAACCCACCAACCACCTCCAACCAACTCTGCAAAGAAACTGGAACAAAATCACCACGGACCAGATCTCCGCATCGCTCCTTCTAAACACCCCAGCCCACTCTTCTAACGCAAACGAAGCCGCCGCCAACCTCACCCTATGGCTATCCAACACCGCCGACACCTTAGCACAACTGAAGAAACGTCAAAGCAAACCTGGCAGCAAAAAGGCCTCATGGTTCAACGATGATCTTAAGAAGTCCAAGAAACTCTGCCGCTCCCTTGAAAAGGCCTGGAAAAAAGACCCAACCACTAGCACCAAGGACGCCTTCAAAAACGCCACCCGCACTCACCACCAACTAATCCGAAAGGCCAAGAAAACAGCATTCAAGGATCGACTTGACAACAACGCCCACAACAGCAAGGAACTTTTCAACATCGTCAAGGAATTTTCCAACCCCTCGGCCAACTCCAACGACATCACCCCCTCTCAAGCCCTCTGCGACTCCCTAGCCTCATTCTTCCACAACAAAATTGCGGACATCCACAACAGCTTCGACAATCAACCCGGAAACCAACCCACCCTACCTTTTGCTGAACATTCTCTCCCCGTGAACACCCTTATCGACTGGAACCCAATCTCCACTGAGGACACAATCCGCCTGATGAATTCCATCCACTCAGGATCCCCCACAGACCCATGTCCTCACCACATCTTCAACAAAGCAGACTCCGTCATAGCACCGCACCTCCGAGACGTCATCAACTGCTCCTTCAACTCCGCCACCTTCCCGGAAACCTGGAAACACGCTGAACTCACCGCCCTTCTGAAAAAACCCACAGCGGACCCCACCGAACTCAAAAATTACCGCCCCATCTCGCTCCTTCCATTCCCGGCCAAAGTCATCGAGAAAGCTGTCAACGACCAGCTCGCCGCCTTCCTCGAAGCCAACAAATCCCTCGACTCCTCACAATCTGGCTTCCGAGCAAAACACAGCACTGAGACCGCCCTCATCGCAGCAACAGACGACATTCGAACTCTACTGGACAATGGAGACACAGTCGCCCTCATCCTCCTCGACCTCTCTGCAGCATTCGACACAGTCTGCCACAGCACCCTTTTACAACGCCTCAATAACATCGGAATCCAAGGAAAAGCACTTGAATGGATCACCTCGTTCCTCACCGGAAGAACCCAGAGAGTTCGCCTCCCACCATTCAAGTCCGAGGCCACTGAAGTCATCTGTGGCGTACCACAAGGATCCTCTCTCAGCCCCACCCTCTTCAACGTATACATGAGCCCCCTCGCGGCCATCGCCCGCCAACACAACCTCAACATCATCTCTTACGCGGATGACACTCAACTAATCCTTTCTCTCACCAATGACCCCATCACCGCCAAAACTAACCTACACGAAGGAATGAAAGAAGTTGCCGAATGGATGAAACAAAGCCGTCTGAAACTGAACTCAGACAAAACAGAAGTCCTCATCTTAGGTACATCCCCCTCTGCATGGGACGACTCCTGGTGGCCGGAAGCCCTCGGAAAAGCACCCATCCCGACAGGCCACGCACGGAACCTAGGCGTCATCCTGGATTCTTCACTCTCAATGAACAGACAAGTCAGCGCCGTATCCTCTTCCTGCTTCAACATTCTTCGCATGCTCAGAAAAACATTTCGCTGGATCCCCACCGAAACAAGGAAAACAGTCACCCATGCTCTGGTCACGAGCCGACTGGACTACGGAAACACCCTCTACGCAGGCACTACCGCTAAACTCCAGAAGAAACTCCAACGAATCCAAAACGCCTCAGCCAGGATCATATTAGACATCCCACGCAACGAACACATCTCTGGTCACCTTAAAGACCTCCACTGGCTACCCGTCAATAAGAGGATCACTTTCCGACTGCTAACCCACGCACACAAATCACTCTACGACATCGGACCAGAATGCCTCAACTCACGACTGTCCTTCTACACCCCCCCTCGCCAACTACGTTCTTCCAGCCAAGCCCTCGCCACCGTACCTCGCATCAACAAGACCACCATGGGAGGCAGATCCTTCTCATATTCTGGCTGCTAAAACATGGAACTCACTCCCCGCTTACCTTCGCCTTACCCAGAACCACCTAGCATTCAGAAAGCAACTTAAAACGTGGATATTTGACAAGTAATCCTCCTCCCCTTTCTAAGCGCCTTGAGACCCTCTGGGTATGTAGTGCGCTATATAAATTCTCTGACTTGACTTGACTATTGTAAAATCAAGAAAATACCAAAGGATTCTGCACGTGTTTTTTCTCCAAAATAACAGCCCTCTTTATTTAGACTCTACTGTCAAATATGTGTGCCACTCTGGCACACGTGTAGATATGTATGAGTTACACTTATTATTTCGATGTTTCATAGTAAATTAATGAATTGATAGATTATTTTACAGCTATTCATTTTGCACGGGAAGCACAAGGAAGAGGGGACTGCCCTATTTATTCTGCACACTCTCTCTGCAAATTCCTGTTTAAACAAGACGCTTTTAATAATGCAACATAAAAATGCGCCACTTGACTAGTTACTGTTGTTTGCCTAAGGGTTAAGTGAATGTTGTGTGAACCAGACAAACATTTGGGTAGCTGCGACCTAATAATAATTTAATCTAATTTGTGAATATCATATGATGAAAATGTCTGAAGAATCTTTAGAAATGGCAATATTAAAACAATATGTCCGACATCCAGCGTTAGTTATAAAATATGTGTCACGGAACCTTATTACACAGTACTCTATTTCATGACTCTAAAATGTAGGGAAACATACTTAGTGCAAATTACTAAAAGCTTTTATTTGCACACAGTGAGAATGATTGCCTTTCCTGTCACTGCTGTGTTGCTGCATTCTATCCACCGTGCACGGCCTTATCAGGAGCAATGAATTTTTAAGCTCCTCTATGAATTTTTGATAAAAAAAGGATAATTTTGCTGGAAGTCATATGACTTAAATGTTGTAATTGACCCATAAGGTATTGATTTTTCCCTCAGTGCCGTCAAGCAAAGTAACATGTTGTTTTATGCCACATAATAGCTCCAAGAAAATCAGTTTCATTCATTCATCACTATTTGTAAGAGGGAGAAGCAAATGTTTCATTCGCATTATCGGTTTCTAAACGAGCTGAGTAATGCTGCAGCGTTCCAAAGAAAGGTATTAATTTTAACTCCTACGGTTTTGCGTGGTTTTTTATTCTATTAAACCCCACGCGTATTTTGAAATCCATGGAATGTATTAAACGTGTTTAATAAATACGCGTAGCTAACATAAGCCAACATTAACAAATATAATGTTTTGCATGCAGTGTCATTTACGATTTGCCCACCAGTGTGAACAGAGCTCTGTTGATGGATGGCTTGAACAGCACTGATTTCCAGGAATACAGTTAGATGAGAATATTATGGATATTCTGCCTCTGGCACGCACGAGCCCTTTTATGTGACTTTCTATTTCAAGTAGATTAACCATTATTTTTTCTCAGGTTATGGGCATTTGTATCATAAAATAATACTATACCCTACACTATTGAAAAGGTGGTCTGAATGATATTGCTCTACTGTGGTCTATCGAATTAAGAAGCAAAAAGAGGGGGAACTGAAACGTTTTGAAAACTGTATCTCCAAACTATAGACGCTAAGGGTATTATAAATGAACATTTGGGTTCGGTGCCACAAAAAGACTAGGCCTGCAGGCCGAGTGATTTTTACAGCCAAATGAGAACTATGTGGTGATTTGTAAATGCATCAAAAGATACGAATAGAGTACATTATTGTATGCAACAGAAAAATCGTTTAAAAATAGAGAAAAGGTGCCTTGACGCTAAAGAAAATTGGCAGACTCCAGAAAGGGGGACTTTTACTTTTTCTGTAAGTGCAGTTGCGTCACAGTACAATGCACCATAACTCATGCTCACTACTTGCCCCTTAACTGAGCTGCTCATGGCCATTGTCATGATGTGACACATGCCATCAGAAATGACATCGCTGACGTCACTGATGACACGACATATCACCCTCCCATTGATGAGTTTTTAATTTAATAGCAGCGGCGTATGTTATGAGGATACCACAATCCCCTCTGCCCCTCTCCCTCCCCCATCACACACACACGCGCATGCACGCACACACGCAGCTTCCGCTGCGGATTGCCTTTGGCCAGGGTCTGTGCCTAACCTCTCAATACACCTAGTGCAGAGCCTTTGGCAGTGAGCAGCAGGGTACGGCAGTAGGGTTTGAAAACAACTTCATGCCTACTATCTCCATGCAGCAGGCCTTGGACAGAACCACACCTATAACTCCAGCATCCACAATGTAAAGCATAACTTGTAATAGAAAACTAGAGCAGCATGTTCAGTGGACTTTAGGATCTATGTTGGTGTGTGTAAACTGGGACAGAGGTAGTATGATCATTTTCTTAACATTGACATTCAGCTTGATGGCAGTAGGCTGAAGTGGGGCTATGTCCTGTTTGGCTGTATGGCACAAAGAGAGTACCAGTAATGATCTTGTCTAATTGAGCAAAGACTCTTTGGGAGGACAAGTAAAACATTTTAAAACACTTTTGCCATCCTCTTTGGGATACATTTGTCAATGTTTCAAGTTACCTTCCTGCGCTGCATGAAATGATAGGAATACAGAGTATTTAACACAATACGATGCATTACTGTCCTTTCCTTGTGATGGTGCCCTTTGGTCTTCCTAGCATCAATGGCGAAACCATTGTGTCATGGTGCAAGGGTGCCTGCATTCCATACAGGACCTTTTTTCGGACAGAAGGGGCACCTTCCTGCACAAAAACAATCCTATGAGGCATTTCTCTCTTTCTATGTGTGCTTCAGAATTCACCACACGTAGAAAGAGGAAAAAATGAGGTGAAATAAAGATATTTCTCCTCGTTATGCCTCACCTGGGGAGGCATTGTATTTTCACACATTCCCAGATCTACCAGCAATAGTAAATCTGGAAATGCGCCAAAATCCATGGGTGGGTGCTTGAAAACATCAAGTCTCCACCGATGGAACGCATCCCTGGGGCATATTAATGTAACACCACGATTTGCTCTGCATTGCATTGCTCTGGATTTATCAAGCTACACAGGGCCACACAAGGTGGCCTTGCATGGCTTGATAAATTTAACTTAGAAATTGCTTCGCCCTTTGCGTACTGCAAGGGTGATGCAACTACTTGATAAATACGCCCCTTAGTGTACTGAATACTACTGAATTTTTAAATATTTCAGCAATATTCAATGGTATGTGTGAATATATTTTGCATGTATTGAGTAATTAAAAGTACATAGCTGTTGCTGTATTGGATGTGAAGGCTTCCATTTTTTGTTGATGATTTGAAGAGAACACCAATGTTTCTAGCTGAAGAGCAACATTTCAGAGAATCTATGGGAAACTGGATAGAGTCATTGAGCGCGGGGGTGCTGAGGTGGATGGGAAATGTATGGTCTCGACAGAGGTGAGGTGTAAGTGTGATAAAGGAGAAGAAATTGGTATTGCTGATGTAGAGGCCATATAATAAACAAAATGGCAAGATAAATAGTGCAACGGGGGCTGAGCACAGGTCCTTGTAGAATGCTTACTACAAAAGGTGGTTAATGATGATATCTGTATGTCTCAAGTGAGTGTAAAAGAGTGGCCACTGATGTATTAAGTGAAATATCTGCAAGTGAATCCTGTGGTGCCTAGTGACCTTAGAAAAGAGACTATTGTAGGATAATTAAAGATTTGAAGGTGGTGGACAGTTTTAATTGTATGAGGATGGAAGAAAGTTGATTGTGGTGAGCAGGGGTTGTGAAGTGACGTGTGAGAATGCAGTTTCTAGAGAGTGGAGGCTACAGGCATGTGATTGGTTGTGGTTAGGCGGATTGTTTGAGGAATGATAGTGAGGTGATTAAAGTCTAAACGATCAGCATCTTCAAGAAGAAGAGAAGTTCATACACTCTACAATAGGTAGAGGGAGGTGAATGATCAGCTGTGTTTTTTAGAAGAATGAACCACTACACATTTTAAGCATGAATTGTTCGAACAGCTGAAGGTAAAGTACACTACAAGTAAGGGTGAGCTGTTTGATGCTCTGGGGCTAAAACTATCTGTTGATGTGCAGAATGGGTTGGAGGGTTTGAATATTGAAACCAGTTTGGTGGAGACATTGTGGTAAACTGTTAGAGAACAGTTGAGTTGTTTGAAGTGTGATGTGATTATTAGATTTTTGAACAGCAGTGACATAGCAGTAAGTAGTAAGCTCGGAATATGTCTTATAGAAGTGATTTTTGTGAGGAATGAGTCAACATGCATTGTTAAGCACAAGACTGAATGTGGTAGAAGGCGGTTCAAACTTACATACCACGTGTTCTTTTGCTGAGTCAGCAATACATAATACTATATCATCAGAGAGTTATAAACAGTAAGGGTTATAAACATCAGGTCAGACAATGCAGAATATATAATGGAGTGGAACAGAAAGCAGTATTGAATTAGCTACATAAGTGCGATTGGATGGCCAAAAAAGGATCAGTAATCATGTTTTAAGGAGGTGTTTCTTTCTTTACCTCTTGAGTTTATTGGCAGAGATTTTTAACTCATCTGCTGGACTTTCAATTTGGCAGGGGTACAGGCATGAAACCATGTTTGTCCAAAACATATCTGTTAAACCAGGCATTTTTAGTGGGTTTACCCTCAGACTTTTTTTGGCCTCCTTTTTTTTGACTTTGTTCTTGTAGGTTTTAGGACTCTGGGCACTTTACCATTTCTATTCAGTGCTAAAGTCCACATGGTCTCCGAATAAATGTTGTAATGGATTGGTGTTTCCATGATTGGCATATATTATTTACTAAAAAGCCCCTAGTCCAGTGCACTGTGTGTTCCCAGGGCCTGTGAATCAAATGCTAATAGTGCTCCTGCAGCACTGATTTTGCATCCTGTTGGATCTAAGTGCAGCCTTTGATACAGTGTCTCATCATATCCTTTTGGGTGAACTCAGACACTGGGCCTTGATGGAACGGCCCTGGAATGGATTTCTTTCCTTTCTTAAGGACCATACCTTCTAGGTTTCCTCTTCCTCTTCCAGGTCAAACTCCTACATCTTCCCCTGTGGAGCCCCATAGGGCTCCGTGCTGAGCCCTCTGCTATTTAACATATATATTCGACCTCTAGCAGAGGTGGCCGAAAATGCTGGGTTGTCTCTTTTCTCCTACACCCGCGATACCCATATCATCTTCTCCCTTTCACCTATGCATGGAAATGAAACCTATGTTCTCAGTTTGGGCTTGAGCAAGATCTCCTGCTGGATGCAGAATAATTTGCTCAAGCTCAATGGGGACAAAACCGAAATATTAGGCAAAAGATATGATGTCTGTAGATCGTCCCACTGGCCAGCGGAATTGGGAGCTCCTCCTATCCTTTCTATTAGTGTAAACAATCTGGGGTTCATTGTGGATGAGTCACTATCCATGAAACAACAAGCGGCCAAAGGGACGTCTACATGCTTTGCAGTTCTTTAGTGGTTAAAAAAAGATCTTGTCGCTAATTCCTTTCTCAGCACAGAGGATGCTGATCCAGGTCCTTGCTATTTCGAGATTGGACTATGGCAATGTGCTGTACTTGGGAGCTGACAAATTCACTATCTATATACTGCAACTTGTGCAGAATGCAGCCACCAGACTGCTCTACTGCCTACCTAAGTTGACTTTGATCTCCAACCTTCTTCGTATTCCACACCGGCTGGCCGCATCGAACCGCATCAAGTTTTAAGCACTTTGCTAAATGTTCTGGGTCAAATCTGGACTTGCCTCGAGATATCTCCTGGACTCAGTCCACCTTTACCATCCCTCCTTCCCCTTGAGATCTTTCGGCAGACCACGTTTCTTGTGCCAAAAACCCAGCTGGCTTGTATGAAAGGCCGATCTTTATGTTACTTAGGGCTGCTGCTATGGAATTACCTGCCAGTTGCCTTGAGAGATGTGGCTTCCCTTCTTGCGTTATGTAAGTGTCTAAAAACCTGGATTTTCCAATTAGATATTCAGATCACTTTCTACTCTCCCCTACTTCCGCCATGTGCCAGGGAACCCATTGGGGTAGCTGTGCGCATTATAAGTTTTGTAATAATAATAATAATAATTGTTCTACCCACATGAGTAGCCTTTCAAGGTTGTCTCAGGCCTGCCATTGCAGTGTCTGCTTGCAGTTACTACTGCCATGTCGACCTGGCAAGTGCACTCATTTGCCAGTCCCTAAACTTCAGTTGCTTAAATTTAAGGCACCCCTCAGGTAGGACCAGGGTATCCCCATGGGCAGGGTGCAGTGTATGTGAAAGGTAGGGCATGTACTGGTGTGTGTTACATGTCCTGATTATGAAATACTGTGCATTTCGTTTTTCACTATTGAAAGGCTATCTGTCTCATGGATTAACATGGGGGTTGCCTTGTAACATCATTCTAGCCTAACTTTCCACTCAAACAAGATTGAGAAACCTAGTTTTGGCTTCCTGGACACAGAATCTAATAATACACCTTTTAGTAATGGTGCTTTTTAAATTGCGTGTTTCAAAATGCTACTTTCAGAAAGTGGGCATTTTCTTGCTTAACCATCCTCTGTGCCTTTGCCATTTGTTTATTCACCATCTGGGGTTGGAGTGACAGCAGCTGGGGATTTGCATTCGCACTAGACAGGCACATGGGGGGGGTGAGGTGTGCCCTGCCTTTCCTCAGTGACTCATAGCCAGGCTGAATAGACCTGGCTGCATTTAGAGTAGTGGGAGGAGTTGTTCCTTGCACCTGAATGGACTGTGGCTGCCTCTTACAAAGCTGTCTCCACCCCCTTTGGTGAACTTGGCCTGAGCCAGGCTGAACTTGCATATGTGTGCCAGAGGAACTTTGTTTGTACCAATGTCAAAGAAAAATGAGGTATAAATATTTGGGCCCTGACCCCAGAACTCTAGATTACTGCTGGACTAAGGAATATGCCAGGAAGAAGAGCTGGAAGATCTGCCAGGAGGAGTACTGCTCATTTGCTGTTGTGCTTTGTTGGATTGACCTGCAGTTGCTGCTTCTGACTTGGGCAGGGAAAGGACTGGACTGTGATTTCTGCATCCTAAGTATCTCCAAGGGCTTGATGTATAGCTTGCCTCCAGTTGGAAGTCTCAGGTAAATTAAAGATTTCAACATCTTCTGGGTACTGGCATCTGGAACTGGATGTTTCAGCTGCCACAGAGAAAAAAGGTAACCAGACGCTGTCAACGACGCAGCTGCTGGCTACGTGACCTGAACGTAAACCTAGTTTCACTGATGCCGCTCGATGCCACCACGGAGCTGCTGCTTGCACCGTGACCTGTGGGCATCGCACTCCACCCCGCCTCTCTTCACACTGCCACCCTTGTATCCCCAACAGCACTGCGATGCCATCACCGGCGCCTCTGCCTGCACCATGACCTGTGAACACCACTTGTGTGGGTCACAGAGCCCCATCCCACTTCACACCGCAGCCCTAGTCTCACTGACGATGACGCTTCAAACTGACATCAACGCTGCTGGCTGCAACATGGTTTGGGGGCAATGTTTGAAAGTTACACAAAGCACCACCCTGTCCCACACCACAGCCTTGGCCCACCGAAGCCAGCGCTATTACTCTGACACCGCTGCTTGTACTGCACCTTGTGGGCGCCGCACAACGCATTGCCCCATCTCGCAATCCTGCCTTGAGTCTACCGACGACATTGCTTCAGCAACAACGACACTGCTTGCACCATGACTTGTTAGCATCGCAGCCAGCTCTGCCCCACTTCTCACCACAGCCCTGGTCTTACCAACGCCACTGGAAAACTGTCACCGAGCCGCTGCCTGCACAGTAACTTGAGGGCACTGCACATTGCACCGCTCTGCTTCAAACTGTAGCCCTGAATTTTACCGACGTCAATGCTCCTGACTTCAAACTCACAGAGTTCGACCTGCCAAGCGTGTGACTCTTGCACCGCTACTGGACCCAACGCCTGATGCTGCCACTCCTCTAGAGCTCACCACAAGGTCTGTCACACTGCATCTCTAAAGGTACAGTTTTATAGGTCTCCTTGACACCATAGCTGACCCACGACACCACACTTGGCTAGAATTGTTGAATTTGTTTGCTCACTGTGCCGTGATAGCCCCGGATGGAGCTATTGATTTCAAAGAACTGTTTTTAAAGTATATTTTTGCTTTATTCATAGTTTGATTACTGTATCTTGGATTTTTATCATTTTCTGTCATATTTTACACAGATAAATATTGGATATTTTTCTAAAGCTGGTGTGGTGTACTTCTGTAGTGTTTTCACTGTATTCCTGTTTGCTAGGTGCAAACGCTTAACAAATTGCCTCTGAGATAAGCATGACTGCTTGTGCCAAGCTACCAAGGGGGTGAGCAAGAGTTATTTTAGATTTGTGATCCCATTATCCTTACTAGAGTGGTGGACTCTGCCTGGCTTAGGTGCATACCCTAGCCAACTAGAAAGTAAATTTCTAACAAGACAACAGCAGGCGCTGAATTGAGGTAAGAATTAAAAGTTTTAGCTGGTGTTTTGCTTGGCCTTACAATGTTTGCTTAGCTGATATTCAATATTTTTTCAGCTTAATTATTTTATGAGCCTTTCTAAGACATATGGAAGTAAATCCATAACCATCAATAAGGAATACATAAAAGTTTAAATATATTTCAAATGTAATGAAGTAACAGCTAATATATTTATATATTATACAGCATATATATATATATATATATATATTGAAATATGCATGTACACAACATATATAGTAATAGATAAATAAATATGTATGATGCAATGTGATATGTTAATATGAATCCATTTTATGTTAATCCTTGCTAAATTGTAATCCAGTTAAGAGTAAAAAAGAACAACAAAAAGTATTGATTTAAAGAGAAAGTACATGCTGGAACGAGAGAAGAAAGACAAGAAGAATAGAATAAAATATGAAAAATAAGAAGAGGTGATCATTTTATGCATATATCAATAATAATTTACATAAATTGTTCAAAGGCAGTAAATATGATTTCTTTGCAAATGCAAACATTTTTATATATGGTTGGTAAAACAGTTATAATAATTAATGTAACTTGTATATATATCATAGAATCAGCTTAATTACCATGCTCGTTCAATGTCATATTTGTTAGAGGAAGCCAGAATTGATATCTTTTGGATGTATCATATTTTAAAACCCGAAAAGCCTCTCTACAGTGGTTAAAACCCAAATTAAGGTAAAGCTATACAAGCCAGTACCGCCTCACTTGCTAGTAACCAGGGTAGAAAAATAGGATATGCATTTCTGTTTCATCTTGTGTAATGCAAAGAGGGCACCCCTGCGCTTTCTGCCCGGCCCATTTATTGGTGACCACATGTACTGGCAAAGTACTATATCTTAACTGTAGATATATTTTTTTTGCAACCAGAGGCAGGATATCGTCCAGGAAGATTTCTAGCTCATTGTTGTCCTTAACTTTAAGAAACTGTGTGGTTAGGGAACCCAGTTTCGGATTTGTCTGTATAGTTTCGAGCTTTAGGGTGCGGTAAGTCTTAGGTATTAAGGCTCGGAGGACTAGGGTATTAGTAATGTCTGGAGTTCTCCACAGGGAAGGTTGGCCAAGCTCTTCGCACTCGTGTTTCACATGAGCAAACCAGGGGACCCTTTTCAGCAAACCCGGATAAGATAAAAGCTGTTTGGTCTCTACCAGATATGCTGCTAATTCAGGAGTTGTCCAAAGTCTTCTCCAGAAGCTTAATGGTTTCAGTGTAATCTCATCTTCGATTGGCGGAATACCTAAATCTAATCTTAGAGGAATTAGCGGGGTGCCCATTGTTAAACCTGTTGTTTGTCTTAGGAATCTGTTCTCAACTACAGCTAAGGTAGAAGACGAACAGTGCCCCCATAGTTCTGCCCCATAAAGAGAGGCTCCACGCGCTTGAGCCCTATACATTTCCAGCACGGGACCAATGGGTTTAAAGGGTGATTCCCTAGCTCGTTTGGCTGTACTCCCAGCAATCTGTGATAGCTTGATGATAAATATGATACATCCAAACCCATTGTGTATGCTGTCTCAAGATATTTAAACACAAGTTGGTGATGGAGATGGGCTTTTATTCAAAAGGAAACAAAACCATAAAGCGTGCATCGGTAGAACAATTGTATACTTGACTTTTAGAGTGCCGTTCAAGATATTCGTTTTTTGTTTTATATAATTTTGTACATAGATTTTTCTTTGATGAATTGGATTTTATTGTAAATAGTGTACATTTTCTTTTAAATTATGTATATAAAAATACCTGCTATTTCTCTAGATATTCGCCGATTGAACACATTAACTGATACATTCCATTGTTGTTCCTCTAACGCTTTGCCTCCTTCACCCCTCCAAATTGTTAGGCAAAGTCCTGTATACGTTTCAAAAATTGTATCCGCTTTCTCTGTGGAGTGTTTTTCCTGTTTTAATGATGCATTTATCGATTCAAAATGTATGTTGTTTTATTATCTTGTCTACTTTTTATAGTCCTAGTGACCGAAATAAAAGTTCTTGAAACTGAAACAAAACGATGTCTCTTGATCTCATGAAGAGTATAATACTGACATATATCTATTTTTTGATTAGCATGTATATCATTCAATGAAAATGCATAAGAATATTTTGTGAAGACAAACAGACATATTTAGAGTTTTGCCAACAGCTTACTCTGCCTCAAACGTGATGGAGTAATCTGTACACCAAATAGTTGGCTTATCCTCTCTATTGAGGTGTAGTTTTATTGAGGTAACTTGAGGGGTGGGGGTAGGAATAGTTTTTCCCTTTACCTCACGCAACTGATATCAAACTCTTATATTGATGGTTTCAGGACAAAACACTGTATGATACTGACGAAAATGGCCAATCAATTTGAAATTTTGTGGGAACTGATCTAGGAGAAGTATACGACATATCACAATGTAAGTCATAGAGGACAATTGTATGTCATATATTGAGCATGAAGGCTATACTTAGTACGACTAGGTGGTGTGTTTACTCTCTCTTGGTTTTATTAGATTTATAAGACAAGACTGTGGATGGGTTTCTGTGATCGCTGACAGCTAAGAAGGATATTCTGAATAACAGGTATAATTGCGGGAGGGGTCGAGTAGATATTCCCCCACTCTGTCTCACCTCTGGCAAATATCCCTAGTGATATTTGTATAGCTAGATATTTGTTTCTATGGGTACGGTTAAGTAATAGAGGTGTCTTTTCTCCCTGTTGACACTTCTGTAGATTACACATCACCACAGATTTTGGGTCGCCTTCTGAAACTGAACTAAGAAGAATTATTATTTAATAGCCAGACAATATACTATGGCGGATTAGAATTCCGAAAGGTGAGCAATACAGCCATGTCTAGCTTGCTTAAACCTGTTAACCAGCACATGGAATTATACCTGGTTTGATGATTATGACCAATGTGTATTTAAATTGTTCTAAGACGTCTATAGTTTTCACCAGGCTTATTGTGGTGGACTATTTGCTAATTCAGAGTTTTTGGTTTAACATGTTAAACAGACAATGTGATCACGTTGCGATAAGCTATGGATGACACTAGTCATTTATCTATATAGAGTAAAATTGGCATTTGTATGTTTTCTTTGCATAAACATGAACTATCATTTGATTATTGTCTGCATATGTTTTCTCGCAGCCCTGAGGACGTCCATCACGGGACAAAACGTGTCGGCTGTCGAAATTTGAACTGTGAATTATGAAAATCTGTCGAAAAGAATTAAAGAAATCAATGAACAACTGAGCAGACGTCTCTATGGATTACGAATCATTGTGACTTTTGTGTTAAATACATTTGGTTCTGTGCACATGTGATTAGTACGCTCCTTCCTTTTTTCCTTTAATATTCATCTTATACTTAAAGTTTGATGAGTATTGTTTAGAACTGGAAATAGTTTATGGTATACCATTTGGACGTCAATAATATTTTGCTTTAAGGTAAACAAGTATAAAAAGGCAATCTCAACATTACTTCACCAAACAGCTTACCGAGCAGTCAGAGTCTTTTTTTGTGCAATAGCAATCAGCGCGCATTTTGTGTGCTGACGTCATTACACTAAGGTGAAAGTAGAATGACTCAATGGACTCATTTTACTTTTACTGCATCAGTGCTTGGGGCATATCTCAGGCCCCTGAACACTCATTGGGATTGGAGAAGTATTGTTGCCAAGGGGAGAATCGACCCTTTCCAATGATATATCTCTCCCTAGCGAATCCCTGCTTGGGGATTGCCATTGGAGGGTGATCCCCAAGCTGGATTCCACCAACTAGCCTCAGGAATTTTGGGGGAGTGGCCCCTTCCGCAAGGGCTTGTGCTCCCCCCACCCAAAGCACAGATCAGTCTTTCTGCCGCACCTGTGGGAAGAAAGCCCACTAGACACTGTGGTTTTTATTTTAGAATAATTAAAGGTGGTGTGGGCTGCCCATTATGGCCATGGCCTTGCACCCACCCCTAAACACTGTTATGAAAGTCTTCCTGCACCCCTTGTCCGTTGGAGGGCAGATGTGGGTAATTACCCCCAATCTACCCCTCATGGGGCAGAAAGCTCACTAGACACCAGGGAAAGTATTATTTTTTTTAAATATAGGTGTAGGAGCTACTCACCGTGGACATAGTCATAGCCCTACCTCAACAAGAGAGATATTCTCTCTGCTCCCCGGTTTGGAGTTGGGTGGGGATAATTTCCCCTAATATGCCCCCTGGGAGAGCAAGCCCTCTACAATCAAGGGATATTTTTAATATAGCGGTAGGGGCTGTCCACCATGGGCATAGCTGTGCCCCACCCCAAGTAAATGGTGCAACAGTCCTTCTGCCCCTCATGGGGGGGGGGGGCAGATGGGAAAATTACCTGTGATGGGCCCCAGGGGGCAGAAAGCTTACTAGACCCCAGGTAACGTTTTTTTTTAATATAGCGGCAACCCTTGACCTTGCCAGGTAGGTCTCTCCCCCCCCTGCAGCTCCACCAGCGCTGTGCCCTGCACCCTTGGTTGGTTTTCCTGCCTATCCCTTGGCGCTGTTTTCCTTGCCCCCCCGCGCCCACTGCTGTCTCTTTTCCCGCCGCTGCTGCCCCTGCGGCCTTACTCCCCCCGCGCCCATTCACTCTCCCCTGCCTCCCGCCTCCCAGCTGCTCCTCCCTCCCAGATCCCCTTAAGATGGCGGCAGCTACGCGGCAGCGCTGCTGGCGCGCCAAAGGCGCACTTGGCAAGCCCGTCTGAGTATGTCCGTGCCTGGACCGCGCCCAGCGCCAGAACCCTTGGACCCTGCGTACACCATGACACCAGACTCCACTACGACGCCAGCAGCCTATATGCACTCATGGCCGGCCGAAACCACAGCTGCTTCTAGGCCACCCCAAAACTGACCCACGAATCCTTCTCCTGCCGCACCTGCAGCTTCAACTGTGACAGAACCACCAAACTCCAAAGGACTGGACCCAACCACCTCAGCTGCATACTCTTCAACACCCACTCCGCATGCCGTCAAGCTCTGGGATCTGCTCGACACCTCCGCCCCAGACGTGACCTTCCTGACTGAGACCTGGTGGAATGACTCCTCGGCGCCGGCTATCGCCATAGCCATCCCGGAAGGCTACAAGATCACCCTCAGGGATCGCACCAACGGAACCGGAGGAGGAATAGCCATCGTCCACAAGTCCACCCTCAAGGTCACCACCCACGCAGACGAAACCCTCAACAATGCCGAACACATGCACTTCCGGATCCATACCGACCCCAACACCACCCTCAGAGGAACACTCATCTACAGACCTCCCGGACCACGGGATCAGTTCAGTGACCCCCATCGCCGACCTCACCAGCACCCATGCACTCACCTCCATGGAGTACATAATCCTCGGGGACCTGAACTTTCACCTCAAGAACAACAACGCCAACTCCGCCACCCTGATCGAGACCCTCGCCAACCTCGGCCTCAAACAACTCATCATCACACCCACCCACGCGGCCCGCCACATTCTGGACCCCGTCTTCTCCACAGGCACCCATGTTGCCTTCAACCACACCAACGAACTTCACTGGACCGAACACCGCTGCATTCATTTCACCTTCAAGAAACCAACCACGCATCACCGCACCCAACAGCTGCCTCACTGCTGCTGGAGCGAAGTCACCGAAGACCGGATGATCACCACCCTCGCCCAGAACCCACCCACCGACCCCACCTACCCAGACGCCACAGCCCACAACTTCAGACAGTGGATCAAGGACTGCGCCAACACCCTTGCCCTGCTCAAGAAACCCTCCAACAGCCACACCAGCAAGAGAGCCACCTGGTTCACCGACGAGCTCCAGACCACCAAACGTGCATGCCGGAAACTGGAGAAAATATGGCTTCACAAACGCACACCGGACAACCACGCAGCCCACAAGAACGCCACCCGCAGACATCACCACCTCATCAGATTAGCCAAGAGATCCTCCTTCAAAGACCGCTTGGACAACAACGCACACGACAGCAAAGAGCTCTTCAGCATCGTAAAGAAACTCTACAACCCCAGCACCAACACCAATGACATCCCACCCTCACAAGAACTGTGAGACTCACTAGCCATCATCTTCCACCGCAAGATCGCTGACATCCACGACAGCTTCAACACCACAACCGCCCCAACTACGCCAGACTCCACCTCCCCTGTGAACACCACCAGCGCCATCCGCCTGACCTCCTGGTCAAACGTCGACGACGACGAGACACGCAAGGTCATGAATTCCATCCACTCAGGATCTCCGTCAGACCCGTGCCCACTCCACGTATTCAACAAAGCAGACGCAGCCATCGCACCCCATTTACCGAAGGTCATCATCATCTCCTTCAAAACAACGACATTCCCGGAAAGCTGGAAGCATGCCGAAATCAATGCCCTCCTAAAGAAGCCCAAGGCAGACCCCAAGGACCTCAAGAACTTCCAGCCCATCTCCCTGCTCCTGTTCCTGGCAAATGTCATCGAGAAAATCATCGACCGGCAATTGGCCCACCACCTGGAAGACAACACCATCTTGGACCCGTCCCAGTCCTGATTCAGATGAAACCACAGCACCGAGACAGCCCTCATCTCCGCCACACATGTCATCAGGCGCCAACTAGACAAAGGCAAAACATCAGCCCTCATCCTCCTGGACCTGTCGGCCGCCTTCGACGCGGTCTGCCATCGCTCTCTAAAGACACGCCTCCTAAAAGCCGGAATCCAAGAGAAGGCCCTTGACTGGTCCACGTCCTTCCTCTCCGGCAGAACCCAGAGCATACACCTCCCACCCTTCCGATCCGAAGCCACCAACATCATCTGCGGCATCCACCAGGGCTCATCACTCAGCCCGATGCTGTTCAACATCTACATGGCCCCCCTCACACAAGTGGCCCACCATCACGACCTCAACATCATCTCCTATGCCGACGACACCCAGCTCATCCTCTCCCTCACCAAGGACCCACACACCGCCAAAACCAATCTCCACGAGGGAATGAAGGCCGTCGCCGAGTGGATGAGGAGCAACCGTCTGAAGCTGAACTCGGACAAGAAGGAGGTACTCAACCTCGGACCCAACCCTCAGCCTGGGACGACTCCTGGTGGCCGACCACACTGGGAACAGCACCAACACCCACCGACCATGCATGCAACCTAGGATTCATCCTCGACTCTTCCCTCTCCATGGCTAAACAGGTCAACGCTGTCTCCTCCTCCTGCTACAACACCGACTGCATGCTCCGCAGGATCTACAAGTGGATCCCGACCGAAGCAAGAAGAACTGTCACACAGGCCCTCGTCAGCAGCAGACTGGACTACGGGAACACACTCTACGCAGGAATCCCAGCCAAACACCTATGACAACTACAACGAATCCAAAACGCCTCTGCCCAACTGATCGTCAACGTCCCCTGCTGCAGCCACATCACCCCCCACCTGAGAGACCTACACTGGCTCCCCGTCAGCAAGAGGATCACCTTGACGCTCCTCACCCACACACACAAGCACTCCACAACGACGGACCAGCCTTCCTTAACAGCAGACTCAGCTTCTACACCCCACCTGCCAGCTCCGCTCCGCCAGCCTCCCCCTCGCCCCTGTCCCCCGCATCCAACGAGCAACCTCTGGCGGCAGATCCTTCTCCTACCTCGCCGCCAACACCTGGAACACCCTCCCTACCACATACGGCAGACCCAAGACCTACTCGCCTTCAGAAGACTCCTCAAGACCTGGCTCTTTGAGCAGTAGCAGCACCCCCCCCTCTCCCCTCAGCGCCTTGAGACCCTCACCGGTAAGTAGCGTGCTCTACAAGTACTCTGATTGATTGATTGATTGATTGCCCACCATTTGCATTGCATGCCCCCACCCCAACTAAAGGGTACAACAGCCTTTCTGCCCTCTGGGGGAAGATTGGGGTAATTACCCCAGATCTGCCCATCTGGGGCGGACCAAAAGCCCACTAGACATCAATGATTTTATTTTAAAATATTGGGGTTGGGGCTGCCCAGCATGGGCATGCAATTCCCCATCCCAAGTAAATGGGCAACAGTTTTTCTGCAACAGTCTTACCCCTGATCTTCCCCCTTGGGGGGGGAGGCAGAAAGCCCACTGTAAGGCAGCAATATATCATTTTAATAAAATAATGGGATGGATCTTTCCCATCCTAACATCAGGCCCCACCTCACCCTTAAAACTTTAACACTCTTTCTGATCGCTATGGACTAGTGCATCCCATATCAATGGCAAGCGAGAGGACATCTGATTCTTTTGGGTGCGTTTTTCACGTATGGGGTAGGAGAATGTGTCTAACTCACAATATCAACCCACTTACAATGAAGAACAGCTGCACTTTTTGGGCTTGGGTAGGCTGCCATTTGGAAAACCTACCTAACCCAAACAGTTCTGAATACTTGACATCTGGGGGACTCCACAGTGGTGTGCTTCACATGCATCCCACGTCATCTTCTTAACCACAATGCCCTGTAAACTTCAAATGTTAACAAAAAACATACATTCCTCACATTTCTGTGAGGAAAACTTCTGAAATCTGGCGGAGGCATACATTTCCTACCACACAGCATTCTTGCAAGTCTCCTGATGGAAATGGCACCTTACTTGTGTGTGTGGCCGAAGAGACAATGACTCAAAAGGCTCTAAAGTGCCACGTGGAGAGATAAGCAATAGGGGTAGCTGTTTGGCTGTGCCTGGCAGCCAACTACAAACCACAGACAGATTTAAAAAGTAGACAAAGAGGGAAATCCAGGGTATGATTCTCAAGAATGTTACATGAGCATCTAACTGATGAATAGTGTGAATTATACAAGAATAATCAAACTTGATTTATGTTTTGTCATGTTATACTTATTTGTATGACACGCATATCCCCGTGCATTTCTACTAGCCCAAGGAGAATACGCAACATGCTACAAAATATAGTGCTGATAATGTACCTGCATAGCAGCGGGACTCTGAGAAATTGAGGACTGTTCCTTTCTAGAAAGCATACAAAATGAAACGCAGCTTACGTGTTGTTTGATGCTGCCTGTATTGTGTTTCAGGAAAAAAATGTTGTTAGTGGTCTGACAAGTAAACTTAAACATGAATATACTATAGTTCTGACCGTCGGCGATGACGCTGCTTCTATTTAGGTATCCTTTCAAAGTAAGGAACTTAAACAGTTGTTTTTCAAAACTTTTGCTGGCTCAAAAATTAAAATGATGTGGAAAATGTCCAATAGGAACTATCTGTAGTTCCTATTAATATCTGTAATAGGAACTTCGTCAGAAGCGGTCGCTCCCCCAGCTCCCTGCCTCCAGCAAGTGGTATCGTAGCGCTATCTGTGAAATTGACCTTCTGCTAATATCATTTGAAGTATTGCGCTCGCACTGCATTGTTGATTAACTTTTGAAGAGTAGCGCTCGCACTGCACTGGTAATTAACTTTTGCAGAGTTGCTCTCGCACTGCATTGCTAACGATATTTGGAGTTGTGCTCGCACTGCATTGTTAAGATTGTTTCGGGAGCTGCGCTCGCACTACATCGAGTGTCTTGAGCTGATCTTGACACGTTCGCCTCACTCTAAGTAGCGCGATTTCCTGCTCAGCCCACATCGTGCCATTCAAAGTGCTCTGCTGCATACTGTAGCGCCTGGGCTTATCTGTGCCTGCGCCTCTGCCCACCCCAACCCCAACCTCGTCCTGGTTAGTTTGTTTTTGCGGACATCTTGTTTGTTTGTGCCTTCCAGCCCGCCCCTCCACACAGATCCCGCCTCCCAGTTGACCCTCCCTCCCACAGGATTCATATAGCCGCCCCCATTCCCCACAGCGTTGTGACCGTCCTGACTTCGTCAGAAGAGGTCGCTCCCCCAGCTCCCTGCCTCCAGCAAGTGGTATCGTAGCGCTATCTGTGAAATTGACCTTCTGCTAATATCATTTGAAGTATTGCGCTCGCACTGCATTGTTGATTAACTTTTGAAGAGTAGCGCTCGCACTGCACTGTTAATTAACTTTTGAAGAGTTGCGCTCGCACTGCATTGCTAACGATATTTGGAGTTGTGCTCGCACTGCATTGTTAAGATTGTTTTGGGAGCTGCGCTCCCACTACATCGAGTGTCTTAAGCTGATCTTGCCGCGTTCGCCTCACTCTAAGTAGCGCGATTTCCTGCTCAACCCACATCGTGCTATTCAAAGTGCGCTGCTGCATACTGTAGCGCCTGGGCTTATCTGTGCCTGCGCCTCTGCCCACTCCAACCTCGTCCTGGTTAGTTTGTTTTTGCGGACATCTTGTTTGTTTGTGCCTTCCAGCCCGCCCCTCCACCCAGATCCCGCCTCCCAGCTGACCCTCCCTCGCCCCTCCCCTCCCACTATCCTCATATGACAGATGCAATCGCGCGCAGCGTTCACGCGTAACGGTCGTGCCCCATACGCGCCGAAGGTGCGCCAAAGGTAAGCCCGTCTACGCCCGTCCGCGCCTGGACCGCGCCCAGCGCCAGACCCCCTGGTCCCCGCAAAGCGCACTCCTCCCGCATAACGTATGACGCCACTACCCTCTTAGCCCTTAACCCCGGACGCACACCACAATGCTACGAAGCTGCCCCAGGACGTACCCACGGTGCCTTCGCCTGCCACTCCTGCAAGTTCGCCTGCATCAAGACCCACACCACCAAATCCATGACCTCCAAACACAGCTCCGACTCCAACCACCTGAAGTGCATCCTGCTGAACACCCGCTCGGTCCACAGACACGCCACTGAACTCTGGGACTTACTCGACACTGCGTCACCGGACATCGCCTTCCTTACTGAAACCTGGATGAACGCATCATCAACACCCGACATCGCCATTGCCAACTGAAGGACTGGGCTATTCTAAGGCCCAGTGGTGCCAGGGGACAACACCTGAAACCTTCGTGGGTTACCTGTTCCGGCGTACAAATTACAGAGACACGGGACACTTCCTTCGGCGTCAAAGATCGAGGTTTATTTACTGCAGGGAACACAGAAGTCACAAGAAGTACAACACGTGTAGGTTCTAGGAGACTGCTTCAAATTGCAACAGTGCATCGCTCCTTTTATACAGATTTTAGTCATAGCACAACATGGCGAACAAAAGGTTACAACTCAGTTCCCACAGTAAACTTCAAAAGGGTCGCTTTCATGTATTCAGGGTCCCGGAACATAATTACAGTAGCATCGCCGGTTCCCAACTGTAAAAGTACGTATCTCATCATGAAGTACATTCCATTCCGGCTGTAAACGAGTTTAGGAAGAGACAGAAACAGGTGCAAGGAAGACAGACAACAAATCGAAAAGAGTGTAGGGGGCAATATCGGAAGCACGATTGCAGGATCAAAGGAGTCGTGCCTAATGTATGCACGGCTGAAACAATAGACCGGCACGGCAAGATGAGCCTCGAGCGGGGCCATCTGCCTTTGCAGTGTCATCCCCCTCATCATAAAGACACCCTCAAAGGAACACGTGTCTTCCGCAAGAGCTTGGGAATCCCAGGGTCACGAAGCGGACAGTGTCCGTTCGCTGGCTACTTGAGGGCAAGAGACAAAATGGCTGCCGTATCTAAAATGGAACCCGTGGGTTCAGATAAAGAAACCCACGAATAAGACGAACGGTTCAGGCCAGTGCAACGAATACGCATACACCCACTAAACTCGTCATTTGCGGTTCATAGATACCAAACTCGTCCATATTCGACCGAGTCAGAAACACCATCACGACTGTCACGGAACCTCAGACGCTCCTTTTGCCCTCATGTAGGCAAGCACTAGTCGATATCAGAATCGATCTCGATATTCATCAAATCATTCGGATGTTGCTGCAACATTATTCTATCCATCAATGTTTCCTTGGTAACAGATGGCCGTCTTATACACGTTGTAGCACAGAGGCCACATAAGGCAGGACCACACTGCACACAAAGACAACAGGTGAACAGAAACGCTACAACAACCCCAATGATCATCAGAATCTTCCAACCCCACGTCGACATTAGGCCCCAAAACCATCCTAGTAGCGTCCAATCACCTACGTCCACGTGTATGGACTCGGAGATTTTATGCAACTTCGAAATGGCTTGATAGACAGTTGGAGCGTTATCAGGGATGAAAATACAACAACTCGAATGGATCACCTTACATACACCACCTCTATCTGCAAGAACAACGTCTAAAACCATACGGTTTTGCAACGTCATAAGCCTATCCGCCTGAAGCTCTGCTGTCAGATTACCAAGAGCACTTGCAGTTATATTAGCAGTCGATTCCACCACTCGAGTCAACTGTCTCAGGTTCCTACTATTGATCATAGGTCCCCAAAACGGCAGAAAACCCTTAAAGAAGTCTCCCGCTTCTTGACCGGCAGTGTCCTCTTCGCTAATAACGCCTCTCACAACTCTAGTCTTGTGATAGTCCGAGGCAACTGTGAAGGTTGGTGGCAACAGATTCGCAATATAACAGGTGCCCGAGAAGTCACGGGGCAACCATGTATATGCGCGGTCGTAACATACAAAGTATGTACCCTTGGCAGTCAAAAGAACAGGGGAAGAGAGCGTTGGTAAAACATACGTTTCAGTACAAGCACTCCTCCCAAGCTGAGCTCGCGGGCTTCGGCCAAGACCTTTCAAGCAGAAATTTCCGAGATGGGGTACGATCCAGATCGGAGACGAGCTTTTAAGCTGTCTATCACCCACTGACATGCTATACTCAGCCTCACTCAGATCCTTGTATGCTCGCACCTCTTCCTCTGGGATGAGCGATGCGTCAAAAATATCTCTATCTAAATCAGCAATCGCTCTTGCCAAAGGCTTGTGGTACGGGCCGGGACCATGGTCTGCAGTGCGTGGCTCTCGATGGGGGTAGGAATCTAGTGCGCTGCGAAACATAGTTTGGAATGCTCGAGCCGACCCCTGGGAGCTGTAAGGAAGAACCAGATACGGAATACCCCTATCCATGGTATGTGGCATTAACCCACACACCCAACAGTTAGTAGTGTTCATCACCAACTGATGTTGATGAAGAAGCTGGACAAAGGAATTATTCATGAATTCCGCACGTCTAACCTGTTCGTGTTGGGGCTGATGATGAAAGGAATGTGGAGAAATAGTAGGGATAGATTTCGGTTCAGAAGAAGAAGTAGGTAAAGCAGAAGGCAATAACGATTGTATTCCAAAATACACTCCACCCACCAATAACATGGACACAGTCAAAAACAGCAGGAACATCTGAAACAGAAAGCATTTTGTTCGTGCAACCCTACACAGTGTCGATCTCTGAGCTGACATCTTCTCCACTTCCGACAACTTTGAGAATTCCATCCTCTAAAAACCGTCCGCAACGTTCTTGACGCACTTCGTTCTGAGTAGCGATTATCAATTCCCAGGAGTTCCCAGGAATCGACAAAAGTACCAACCTAGTGTCAGGAACCTGCTAAACAGAAGGAAGTACCCGCACGGCCCTACGGTCAACCCGGATGTAAGGTTTTCTTTAATCAAACATTCAATTACAATGCGAATCTCTTAGCTGTGGAGAAAAACATACGTGGAAAAGAACTCAAGAATTAATAGAAGATGCAATTGTTCATAATGTTCAAAATGACAGTAAGGGGGGTAATATGAACTCAGAAAGGGGAAAAAAAACAAAAAAGTTTGTATTTATTAGTCTTTGTTATGAGAACGAAGAAAATATCTGCTTCTTCCAGGACGAGTCTGTTCTTCAAATAATTGTTCAGGTTGTGAAACAGCGTCCTGTCGATCAGATGACAATTCAAGCCTCGAATTCTCCAATGCTGAAGGTTCAACAAATGTATCTGACTGCAATGAAGTGTCTCCTACAAGTTGAGCATCACTAAACGGCACAAATTTTGTTGGGGTCTCCGTTTCCGTTGCGGCGATTCCAGTCCTTACCCAGGAGTCTGCTGGTAAAGGGATAGGCACTTTTTTAGTGTGGGTGGCATGCACCCAGTTCTTCCGGCCTTCCAGACGAACTGCAGTCCTTGTGGCTAAGAGGACTTGAAACGGGCCCACAAATCTCGGCTCCAAATTGCGCTTTCTGCCGAAGTTGCGGGTGACAACCCAGTCACCCGGTTGGAGCCGATGTCCAGGACCCTCTGTCTGTGCCGGTAGTGCTTCAAAGACCTGTTGATGAATTAACCTCAGTTTAGCAGTCAGATCATGAATATAATCAATTAACATTGGGTACTCAAGACTATCAAAGGCCTTAGGCCTAGGGACTCCCCAGACATTCGCAGGACGGCCGAACACAATCTCATATGGGCTAAGCCCTACTCGAGAGTGTACAGTCGCCCTGGTCGACAAAAGAGCCAGAGGCAAGGCATCAGGCCATGACAGACCAGTCGTAGCTTGAATCTTAGCAAGTTTCAGTTTCAGAGTACCATTGAACCCTTCAACTAAACCCGCTGACTGGGGATGATTGGCGCTATAGAATTTTTGTCGAATTCCAAGGTCCTTACACACACTCTTCATCACACTCCCCACAAACTCACTTCCGTTATCTGACCATACAATCCGTGGCATTCCATACCGAGGAAAGTATTCCTTCAGTAGGACTTTCGCTGTGGACAGGGCAGTATTGTCTTTGAGAGGATAGGCCTCAATCCATCTGGAGAACGCGCAAACCACAAATAAAACGTACTTCAGGTTATTGCATCTCTCCATATGGATGAAGTCCAGTTGGATAACCTCAAAGGGATAGGTAGGAGGAGCAAAATGGCCAGGTGGAGTGGGGGTGCCTTTGCCGGGATTGTACATCATACATACCATACAATTCTTAACCACTCTCTCAGCACACTTAGTGATACCATCATTCTTCCATACAGGGGACAGCAACTTGCGTATACCTTTCGCGCTAATATGTGACAAGCCGTGAGCCATAGTCACAACGGCTAGCACATATGCATCCGGTAACATCCACCTCTGACATTCCGACAAATCAATCCAACATCCATGCGCATCTAACTTTCCCGTGCTTTCTTTCCACTTAGTCTTTTCAGTTTCGGTGGCCTCATTCTGAATCGCTTTCACACTCTCAACAGTGTCCTCACACATACCAGTCTCTGCAGGCCACCTTACTGAACTCGTAACGTACATTCGGGTTGCAAGGTTCTTAGCTGTCTCTTTAGCAATCTCATCCGCAAACGCGTTACCACGACCAACATCATCCGTAACTTTTCGGTGCGCGCTGCATTTAATAATTGCCACCTGCTTAGGCAATGTAAGTGCGTCTAAAAGATCGTTCACGAGCTGTCCGTGTTGGATCTTTGTGCCATGCGATGTCATAAATCCTCTTTCTCTCCACAGACGACCAAAGCTATGTGCAACCCCAAATGCATACTGGCTATCCGTAAACACATTCACTCGCTTTCCTTTAGACAAAACACACGCTCTCGTCAACGCAATCAGCTCCGCCGCCTCTGCAGAATTCTGACTCAATCTCGCAGTTTCCACATCCGTACTCAACGTCACTACAGCATACGCAGTCATCACATCACCATTCGATAACTTGAAACACGAACCATCAACATACAAGGTACCATCGGGATCTGCCAATGGAGTGTTTTTTAGGTCAACACGACCCTTCGTTTCTTCCTCAGTTTGCAAATAACAATCATGTGGTGGTACATCATCTGATTCCATATTAGTCGGCAACAACGTCGCCGGGTTTAGTACATTACAGCGCTTTATTTGTATATGACTTGCCAAAAGCGTCAACTCGTAACCGGACAACCTTACGCTCGTCAAGTGTTGAGTTTTTGTACGATTCAAGAGAGTGTCAACTGCATGTGGAACCATCACCGTAAGAATATTATCCATGACCAATCCTGCAGATTGTCGAATGGACACCGCAGCTGCCGCTGTCGCTCTTAGACAACTCGGCAATGCTCTAGCTACTGGGTCCAAGGTCGAGGAAAAATATGCACATGGACGCTGCTTACCACCAAATTGTTGCGTCAAGACACTCAACGCACAACCCTCTCTCTCGTGGACGTATAGTGTAAACGGCTTACTGTAGTCAGGGGTACCTAACACAGGGGCCGAACACAACGCATCACGCAATTCAGAAAAACTTTTCTGACGCTCTTCAGTCCATGGCAAAGGAGTCGGAACATCCTTGCACGTGAGGGCTACCAATGGCTTCGCTAGCAATGAAAAATTCGGAATCCATTGCCTACAGTATGACGTGATACCTAGAAAGGCACGCACATCTCTCTGAGTTGTTGGCACAGTCATTCGGGCGATCGCTGCAATTCTCTCTGGGGTCAACCTTCTTCCCTCCTTTGACAATAAGTGACCTAGATAGGTCACTTCTTGACAACAATATTGCAGTTTAGAAGGTGACACCTTGTGATGTAAGTCACAGAGATGCTGTAACAGCGATACTGTAGCAGTCTTGCAGATCTCTTTAGTATCAGCAGCCACTAACAAGTCATCAACATACTGAACCAAGGCCGCACCAGCCGGTAGCACAAACGCATCAAGTTGACTCTTCAGGGCTTGGCTGTAAATCGATGGACTCTCACAGTAGCCCTGAGGAGCGCGTTTAAACCTAAAGCTGCGACCACCTAATGAGAAACCGAATAGATCTCTGCTTTCCTCAGCAATCGGAATGCTAAAGAAAGCATTCTTCAGATCGATCACTGAGAACCAAGAGGCAGAGGCTGGAATCAGAGTCAGTAAAGCCGTAATGTCAGGCACCACAGGAAATTGTGGGATCACAATTTTGTTCACCTCCCGTAAATCAATAACAAAACGGTATACAGGAGGCTTGGATGGATCAGTTCGTTTCAGAATAGGTAACACAGGACTATTACACACGTTTCCCCGAGTTTCCTCGATAACATCCTTCTTGATCAAGTCATAAATGATTGCTAATAGTGCTCGTTCACCATCGAGAGAGATACGATACTGGGGAATACGTGGCAATCGCACATTCGATTTCAATTGGACAACATAAGGTGAGATGTCCAGCAGGCCCACATCATTGGGACCTGTTGCCCACAAAGACTCAGGAAGAGAACTCAATTCCGGTGGGAGCTTATCAGTTGACAAATACATAGGAGAGATCACTCTCTGACCCAATGTAAGCTCCACTCCCGCAGGAGAACAGTACAGGGTCGCATATAACCGTTTCAACAAATCCAGACCCAAAAGATTCTCACCACAACCAGTAGTTAAAATCAATGGAGCTTCTAGCTCACGAGGCCCAATTGTAAGGGGCAAAGGGCTAGAAACCGGATTGCTAACGGGGGCGCCAGAGAATCCAACGGAAACATTCGTTAAGCCAGACAAAGGTGCGCCAGGGAGTTTTGAATGAATGATGGAACTTTTCGCTGCACCAGTGTCCAACAGAAAAGGCTCAACTACGCCCGATGTGGCAACTGCGACGTAAGGCCCTCTCTGATCAACCGGAACTGATACTACTCCCTCTCTTTGTCTGTGGCTGTCCTAGTAGTTACCGTCATCAATATCACGCTCGACGTAACAGTCATCCACATGATATTGTACAGATCTACCTGACGATGAACCACGCTGATCAAAACAATTGTTCGAATCTGATGAAGTATTAGAACGCTCATTCCGATTCTGAGTAACACCACGACCTCTACCACGTGAAGCCTGTTGAGGACCACTACGGCCTCCTCGAGCCGAACTACCATTATTTTGGTCGCGCAAAACCGGACAATCAAACTTCAAATGGCCCTCGCCTCTACAGTATGCGCATTGATTATAACCAAGCATAGATCTCGGTGTGGAAGAGTCATTACGCGACTGCGACCTAGAAGACTGTGATTGCGATCTATTTTGCTGCTAAGAGGCATTTTGATTCGAGAGCGGAGGATACGCTTGCTGTAACAGAACTTTAGTTTTAAGATCCTTTGTTTTCTTATCCGCACGATCATTTTCCTCCTTCTCTCTATTTTCGTAATATTGAGCCGTAGCTAATATCTGAGCAGATGTAGAAACAGCCCATGAGCTTTCGGAATTTTTCAACTTGTTGCTGAGGTCAGGCAACAAATTCGATACAAATTTATCTACGAACAATCGCTGACCTCCCTCAGTGCTCATATCCTGACCACTGTGATCGATGAATGCCTCCTCGAATCTCGTAAAGAAATCAGAGACACTCTCGTCCTTCTTTTGCTTGCACGCAGACAGTTTATCCCAATTAACTCTCATTGCTGGCATAAGTGTCTTCATAAGTGTAATTATCCTCTGTGGCAGATTCTCAATAATCTGTTCAGGCTTAGCCCCACCAACTTGTCGTCCGTCGGCCGCCGCAAGGGCTG
This sequence comes from Lissotriton vulgaris, assembly GCF_964263255.1. Lineage (NCBI taxonomy): Eukaryota > Metazoa > Chordata > Amphibia > Caudata > Salamandridae > Lissotriton > Lissotriton vulgaris. The sequence continues at coordinate 2,081,827,985 of NC_141687.1, forward strand.
CCCAATCACCGCCCAACTCGGCTATGTGATTCTCTTGACGGATTTTTGCCCAAATTGGTTGAGGTACTACGTTGCCGAACAACATGTCGATATCGGCAAGGTTCATAACAGTAGCATCTACTAATTGGGATAACTCTTTATAATAACCTGCCGGATTTTTGCGGGGGTCAGGCAAAGTCTGTTTCACCTGCAAAACTTCCGATCGTTTCCATGGGAGGTGTATCCAAACTCTCTGGAAGTGCGGTAGAATAATAGGATTAGCCTGTGCATCACCTGGCATCCACACTGGGGGAACTTCTCTCATGGGATACTGACCCGGTGTTGCCATCCACTCCTCGGTTTCGTCCTTAAACAATGCTCGAGGTAATACTGTAGATCGAAAAGATAGAAGACGCTCTACAGCACGTCGAACATTACTACCCACAATCATACCGCTCGAAAACTGATTCTGGAGTTCAGTCATTTCAGACGGTACATTGTCTACCTCATCATTATCCCACTCTTCTCTTAGGGATTTACACATTTCCTCAAACACAAATCTTTGTGTGGGCTCATTAAATTGAAAGAACGTGTCGAAAACCATGCGCGGGGTGTATTTAGCGGGATACCTAATCCATTTACGCGTCATTTTTATTAAGGTATCACTCTCCCTACCACCAGGAATTTGACTTCGTCTTTGAGGGACATCAGAAACATCGGACCCAAGAATCGGTCCGAATGGAGAGTAAAGATTAGCAACAGTATTAGGTATGCGACTACGGACAGACGAAGAAGAGGAGAGAAGTACAGGGGCAACAACATGGGGACTAAACACAGGAGCAGTAGGAGCAGTAGGAGTAGCCAAAAGAGCAGAAGTAGCGGGAACAGCAGACTGAGAAGGTATAGGCAGTGGAGCAGTAGGAAGAAGGGCAGGTAAAGGAACAGGAACGACTTGAGGAACAAGGGGATTCGGGAGAACGGGACCAGCGACAGGCTGACCATCAGCTGCCGGAACAACAGGTTGAGGAACAGGAGGAACCACAGGAGCTGTAGTATCCTGTGCGTATGGAGGTGGTGACTTCAGTAGATAGGACAACAAAGGGTCCTCTACCGCTTCTTCTCCCTTCTTATCAGAACTCGACAGTAAAACAGGATAACACTTATCCACCGCCATATGTTGCAATCTAGCAAAAACTTCCTTTTCCTTCTCTTCTTTGTCTCGCTGAAACTGCTCTGCATTTCTCATCACCGTAATGATACCTTCTCTCTTATTTTTCTTTATCTGTTTGATTTCTTTCTGCTTGGCCTCCTTGCGCCATAACCGAAAGGAATCAAACATGGCCGGCCTAGATTTCTTTTTAAACAGTTTAGCTTCGAGATTATCCAAAATCTCAGTTTCGAAACTACCATGAGGTGGCCAACTAAGAACACCGTCATCTTTGGTATAGCGGATCCAATAATCATTATATACGATAGGACCCACTCCATGGCGACTATAGAGCTCATAAATCGGAGTTCCAACTGGAGGTATCGGACATGAGTCTTCCAATCGGGAATCCGCACCGCAACATTTAAAGCAACTAAACAAAGTACTACGGCCAGGCATCGTGCACACTAACCGAGTTTCACAAACTTCAAGGGTTATCGATTTACGATGTCCTCGCAAAAATGCAAGACCCTCGGTTTTTGGCAATTTCAATCGTCAAATAAAACCCAACAACTAAGAACCAATAACTAAGAACCACAAATGCAATGGAACCATGCAGACAACCAAGTTTCAACAACAACCAAGGACTCTGGGAGCTACCCACAAATACTTAACTGAAAGAGCAATGGCGTCACCAGGAAGGCCCGTCTATCGTCTCGCCGTACAAAGGACTACGCCAGGCGCCAAAACAGGTCGACAGTCAGGGCATCAGTTCGTCGCAGCCGTCAGGAGGCGGGAATCTTCACGGGAAAAGTCTTCGGGCCACTTATTTCGACAACAGGATCGATTAAGCGGGGTGCACCTTCCCTCGGAGATTTCACACGAAGTTCCTCACGATTGTCGGGCTTTGGACCGGTACCGCTGATGTCGCCCCATGTTGGGCGCCAACTGAAGGACTGGGCTATTCTAAGGCCCAGCGGTGCCAGGGGACAACACCTGAAACCTTTGTGGGTTACCTGTTCCGGCGTACAAATTACAGAGACACGGGACACTTCCTTCGGCGTCAAAGATCGAGGTTTATTTACTGCAGGGAACACAGAAGTCACAAGAAGTACAACACGTGTAGGTTCTAGGAGACTGCTTCAAATTGCAACAGTGGATCGCTCCTTCTATACAGATTTTAGTCATAGCACAACATGGCGAACAAAAGGTTACAACTCAGTTCCCACAGTAAACTTCAATAGGGTCGCTTTCATGTATTCAGGGTCCTGGAACATAATTACAGTAGCATCGCCGGTTCCCAACTGTAAAAGTACGTATCTCATCATTAAGTACATTCCATTCCGGCTGTAAACGAGTTTAGGAAGAGACAGAAACAGGTGCAAGGAAGACAGACAACAAATCGAAAAGAGTGTAGGGGGCAATATCGGAAGTACGATTGCAGGATTAAAGGAGTCGTGCCTAATGTATGCACGGCTGAAACAATAGACCGGCACGGCAAGATGAGCCTCGAGCAGGGCCATCTGCCTTTGCAGTGTCATCCCCCTCATCATAAAGACACCCTCGAAGGAACATGTGTCTTCCGCAAGAGCTTGGGAATCCCAGGGTCACGAAGCGGACAGTGTCCGTTCACTGGCTACTTGAGGGCAAGAGACAAAATGGCTGCCGTATCTAAAATGGAACCCGTGGGTTCAGATAAAGAAACCCACGAATAAGACGAACGGTTCAGGCCAGTGTAGCGAAAACGCATACACCCACTAAACTCGTCATTTGCGGTTCATAGATACCAAACTCGTCCATATTCGACCGAGTCAGAAACACCATCACGACTGTCACGGAACCTCACATCCCTGACAATTACAAGATCATCCGGAAAGACCGCACCGCCCAAACAGGAGGAGGCATTGCCATCGCCCATAAGAACACCATCAAAATCACGACCAGCTCCGACGACAACCTCACATCCGCCGAACACCTCCACTTCCAGATCCACAACGACCCTAGAACCACACTCAGAGGCACCCTCCTCTACAGGCCTCCAGGAACCCGCAAACAATTCAGCGAAGACATCACTAACTTCATCAGCCCACATGCCCTCGCCTCCGAGAACTACATTCTACTAGGAGACCTCAACTTCCACCTGGAAAAGAAAAACGACAACAACACCACCACCCTTCTTGGCAACCTGGCCAATCTCGGCCTCAAACAACTTGTTGACACCCCCACTCATGTAGCCGGACATACGCTCGACCCAATCTTCACCTCCAGCAAACACATCTCCTTCGATCACACCACAGCTCTCCACTGGACGGACAACTGTTGTGTTCACTTCAGCTACAAAACCACCCCGACCCACAACCCCCCACAACCTATCCCCCGGAGAAAATGGAACAAAATCACCACCGACCAACTCCTCACATCGCTCAACCAGAACACACCCGCCCTCTCATCTGACCCAAACCAAGCTGCCATCAATTTCAAACAGTGGATCACTCACAGCGCTGACGAATTAGCACCCCTGAAAAACCATTACACCAAACAAGACAACAAAAAAGCCCCCTGGTTCAATGATGACCTTAAGAAATCCAAGAAGCTATGCCGTACTCTCGAGAAAACATGGAGAAAAAACCCAACCACCGACAACATGACCACCTTCAAGGCAGCCACCCGCAAACACCACCAGCTGATTCGATCCAACAAGAAAACAGATTTCAAGAATCAACTCGACAACAATGCACATAACAGCAAGGAACTATTTAACATCATCAAAGAATTCACCAACCCCACCGCAGCCTCAAACGACATCACTCCCTCCCAAGACCTCTGCGATTCGTTATCCTCCTTCTTCTACAACAAAATTGCCGACATTCACAACAGCTTCGAAAACAGCTCCAACGAACAATCCTCTCCACCCCCCCCTGAACCTAAACCGCCCTCTAACAACCTCAGCGCCTGGAACCCAATCACCACTGAATTTCATTCACTCTGGCTCGCCAACCGACCCATGTCCCCACCACATCTACAACAAAGCAAACTCCATCATCGCACCCCATCTCCGTGATGTCATCAACTGCTCCTTCAACTCTGCTACCTTCCCAGAAAGTTGGAAACATGCCGAAGTCAGCGCCCTCCTGAAGAAACCCACAGCAGACCCCTCTGAACTTAAAAACTACCGCCCCATATCCCTCCTCCCATTTCTGGCAAAAGTCATTGAGAAAGCCGCCAATAGCCAACTCGCCGCCTTCCTAGCATCCAACAACTCCCTCGATTCCTCACAATCCGGCTTTCGAGCCAAACACAGCATCGAAACCGCCCTTATTGCAGCAACAGATGACATCCGAACACTACTGGACAACGGAGAAACAGTGGCCCTCATTCTACTCGACCTCTCCGCCGCCTTCGACACTGTCTGTCACAGCACCCTCATTCAACGCCTCAGCAACATCGGCATAAAAGATAAAGCCTTGGACTGGATCATCTTGTTCCTCGCCGGAAGAACCCAGAGAGTCCGCCTCCCCGCATTCAAATCAGAGGCCACCGAAGTCATCTGCGGTGTTCCACAAGGATCATCACTTAGTCCCACACTCTTCAACGTTTACATGAGTCCACTCGCTTCCATCGCGCGCCAACACAACCTCAACATCATCTCCTACGCTGACGACACCTCTCCCTCACCAAAGACCCCAACACCGCCAAAACCAATCTTCACGAAGGCATGAAAGAAGTAGCCATATGGATGAAAAACAGCCGCCTAAAATTGAACTCAGACAAAACGGAAGTGCTCATCCTAGGATCATCCCCCTCTGCCTGGGACGACTCATGGTGGCCTTCAGATCTGGGCTCCGCACCCATACCCACAGATCACGCACGTAACCTAGGCTTCATCCGAGACTCCTCCCTCTCGATGACCAGACAAGTCAACGCCGTCTCATCCTCCTGCTTCAGCGTACTTCGTATGCTCAAAAAAATCTTTCATTGGATCCCCACCGAGACAAGAAAGATTGTCACCCACGCACTGGGTACAAGTCGACTAGACTACGGAAACACCCTCTACGCCAGAACTTCAGCCAAACTACAGAAAAAACTCCAACGCATCCGAAACGCATCGGCGAGACTCATTTTGGACATTCCTCGCCGAGATCACATTACCGGCCACCTGAAAGACCTCCACTGGCTTCCCGTCAACAAGAGAATAACATTCCGACTCCTCACCCACGCACACAAGGCCCTCTACAAACTAGGACCCGATTGCCTCAACACTCGACTATCCTTCTACACCCCCACCCGCCATCTAAGATCCTCCAATCTAGGCCTCGCCGCAGTCCCACGTATCCAAAAATCCACCATGGGAGGCAGATCCTTCTCCTACTTGGCGGCCAAGACCTGGAACTCACTCCCCACTCACCTCCGCCTTACACAGAACCACATCTCCTTCAGAAAAGAACTTAAAGCCTGGCTTTTCGATAAATAACGAACCCCCTCCCCAAGCGCCTTGAGACCCTCTGGGTGAGTAGTGCGCTATACAAATTCCTGAACTTGAACTTGAACTTGAACTTGATAAACCGTGATTAATATGAAATTAAATCATTGCTTGCATTTATGTTTTTATCAACTCATAAAGCCGGTTGTGTATTGTGGTGTAGCTTGTTTTTATGAATATTTAAAAGGGGACTTCCTAAAAATGGAAAGAGTCAAGTACCCATCTTTGATTATCATGTCAGTCGATGGATTCTGAAAGCCTTGACATGGGTACTATAATACATGCATGTTTTGTGGCTGTTTAAGATATTTGGACTACAGGTTAGGAACATATGTAGTCCGTTTTATTACCATGAACAATGTATTTTTAATTGTTTTAACATTTCAAATATTGCAATGTATTACTTAGGTCAATCTCCGTAGAACTACACCAAAACAATAAGGCCAAATAGAATTGTCCTCACGTGCTTGTATTCATCTAATAAATTAAAATAGCAGGGATCCAAAAATAAATACATGTTTTTAAATCATCGAATGAAAGAGGAACAGGTGTAAAAACAGACGTCCAAATATCTTTTTGGGTGAGTAAAAGGCTACGGCAAAGATCTTTTTGAGGAGCAACAGGCTGTGATTTTCTCTTCATTATCATAAACTTCCAACTGCACCAGATGCCGTTTGCAAGTCACACTGGACTGCAGGAATTGAGGATCCCTGGCATTGGTTAAGTCACTCTATCTGAAATGCATCCCGGATTGCAGAAGCAAAGTTTGTAGCCACTATCCCTAATTCTCGACAAATATGAGCAACAAAAAAAATTTATTTCACTCCCCCAACATTCGATGCAAAATTTGAACCTAATTTCTTTGTAACCTTTCACAAAAGGGTTACAAAACAAATTAACTTCAACTTGGACACCTGCTGCTAATTGCTTAGCAACGAGGCACCTGTCCAAGGAATTAAACCTCATCAGGAAGCACTTACAGATATAAAAAACAGGAAGAAGGGAGAGAATGGCAAATACACCCATTTTGAGTTGTCAGGAGGGGTTAAACTAAAAGAGACCTTTACAGCACAATTTTTATATGCATTTTGCTAAAAATAAAAAGCTGCATGTTCTGTAGGGGCAACTCAGGAATCTGGCCCTTCAGAGATCCGGCCTTTCTTTCTTTCTCTCGTTCTCTCTCTCCCTCTCTCTTTCCCTCTCTTTCTCTCTCTTTCTATCTATCTATCTATCTATCTATCTATCTATCTATCTATCTATCTATCTATCTATCTATCTATCTATCTATCTATCTCTCTCTCCCTCTCCCATAAACGACTGCATGGGTAACTTCGCTATGCAAGCCGCTCGCGAAGAGGCAAAAAGCCCCGCGAACACGCAAAAAACCCCGAAAAACACGCAAAAAACCCTGCGATCACGCAAAAAACCAAAAATTAACAAATTCGCGAATTTTGCGGATCGCGAATTCGCAAATCCACAAATTCGCGGATCGCTAATTCGCAAAATTCGCCCATGCTTAATCCCATGTCTGAATTGGAAAGGTAGCTTCTGATGGCGCAACCCAGTCTATGAAGCTCTCCATTCCTAGGAACATTTTGTGTTGTCAGCATGAGGGGCCAAGGGATGCAGCCAACATTGTGTTATGAGTGTCAATCACAGTACTTGCATTTTATGGTTTATTGTCAGGCTCGGATCGGAATTCTTGTAGGAAGAGAAAGATCAGGTGTTAACGAGACCATGCCCTTGTTTATGCCTTTAGTAAATAAGAAGACCAAAGTACTTTCCAACATGAGGATAATTGTTCACTGTCTCATATGGCCTACATAGTGCATCCTGGGGGAACGCTTTTAGAGAAATAGACATAAAGAGGCATAAAAAGGCATAAAGAGGCGTAAAAATGTTAATACATATTACAGGCCTGTAAACATATTACAGGCTTGGAATATTATATCACATATCACATATTGCATTTCAAATGCTACAGCATTGCTAGCATTTGAAAACCATCCAAGCTCCTATTGAACGTAATATAGTTTACATTACGTATCAAGGGCGTGAATACTCTTGTTGCACATTACATATTGTACATTTTTCACATTCTACATTGCAAATTTGAGACAATTTATTGCATTCTAAACAATAAAATACTGCATAATACCATTACATAACAAGCTTCCATTTGCTTATCACATTTAGCATGTTGTAAAATGCATGTTGAAGGCTTGCAATCACCTATACAAGATTACCTATTACACCGCAAAGTCTTGCAATCACTTATTACGTCTTGTAGGTTGCACATTACATACTGTCGGATTTCATCAATTAGTATTTGCAGCTCATATTACATTTTACACATTACAAGTTTGCAATCATATATTTCCCCTTACAGATTAAAAGTGCGGTGTGTTACATTCTAACAATACATAACAGGCTTACAATCACTTATCACATTTAGCATATTGTAAATGACATATTAAGGCTAGTAATCATTTATGAAAGATTACATATTACATCTTGTATAGTAAAGGAATTCATATTGTGCATTGAACAATAAAAGTTACAGGATTTCAATCAACTATTATATATCGTGTACGGTGTACTACATATTACGTTTAAAACAAATGATTGCATGCTAGACATTGTTAACCCTAAACATGGCACACTGCAGTCACGGTTTTGCATCCAATTACTTAATATCTACAATTAAAGGTAAAATATTTAAAGCTTGCAAATATATTACGTACTGCATATTGCACCTTACACATCAGGTGCCTGCAATCACGAAATACATATGGCATATTACGAATTGTGCATAAATTGCTCGCAATCCCACATTGCATTCTGTACATATTGCATCGCAGGCGTGCAATTGGATAGGAAACATTCTTCCTATTTCACTTTATGTAACTAGCATTTGTAATCGTTTTCCGGATTGCCAGCCAGTTAATTATTTGCTCTTTGGGTACATGGTACGCCCCTCAATGCTGGACGGTTCCACGTTCAGAGGCCTATTACTAGACTTCAGACCTACTGGCTTTACCAAATAGCTCTGATAAACACCCTAACAGTTCATGCTTTGCTAGCTGCATTTGTTAATCTGCTCAGTATTGCTCGCATTCTCCTGGTCGCTCCACGAATTGAGGCTTGTAACTGGATCAAATGTGTCTCTGGACCCAGTGTACTTCTTCTGATTACTATTTGCCTGATTGATGACTTTCTGATGTTTTGAAACAATGCCCGCGCCGGGGTCTCTTTGTAGCTGAGGCACGTGACCGCCGTTTGCTGTGCTTTGGGGGCGGGGGGTGGCCGCGGCTCGAGTCTGCCTCAGTCATTTTCAAAATCAATACTTGCTCTCTGAGCATGGGATCATTTAGAGAACATAATTCAGAATTCTACCTTTCAGCATGCATCCTCCATCAAAGAGGGGGGTTTGTCTGGAGTCAGCACAATGCCGACATGACACGAGACTGCACAGACGGGGCAAAAATAAGAACGACGAAAGCAAAGATGCCGCCTTAAAATATACCTGTGCGGATTGTGATACCGGCAGCCGCAGTCTGACTTCTCTTGTGTTCATTGTTTACTGTGTGAACAGCTGTCTATTGTGCAAGTCTAAAGATATCCATATGTTATATGTATATACCTTTATAAATCCACACCGACACACTGACACTCACGTGCACAGATGCACACTTGCAGGCACAGCGACACACACGTGCACAGATTCACAAACGTGCGGATATACACACACACTGACACACATGCTTGACGCATGCTACATCCTTGTCTCCTCATGTTTTTCTAAAAGAAATATATCTGCGTTGCTCCAAGTGAAAGTATATTTTTAAATTGTCAATTTGTGCAAAATAGCAAACGAGATAAATACATATGCAGTTGAATAAAAAAAACTATACATAAAGAACAAAACAAAAAGGCGATCAGCATGTACCCGAGCAATGCCCCTTACGTATGAAAATCAAGAATTCCTCCGACAGCTTTAGGAGACTTGAAAGGGTCGTATGATGTGCTGCCCTTGACAATTCTTGGTGAACATTTTGGTATAGATTGGCAGTTGTCATGCAGAGTGAAAAACCGATTTTCCTTGACACTGCAAAATGTCCTTTGTCTACAGGCTCTCAGCCTTGGTTTAATTTCAGAACATTTGCAGACGATTAACTGTATAGCTGCAATCTCTCATAAACTAATGTTGCTTTCACAGAACACTGCATAGATTGCTATAGGTGAATTGAAAATAGATACATCCCTAAGTTCCAAGATACGTGGCGCACCACTTATAGTGGCAGTATCTCTCGTGCCACCTGCCTGTTATAATTGATAATGAGCTGCGTACTCGCTGCTTTGGGAGGGCGGGGGTGTCATCTGCTTCGCTGTGGTCATTTGGTCAACGCGCTGACCGGTGCAGCTCGAGGCTGCTGCAGGCCATTTCTCGTCTTTTGTTTCCCTGCCCCCGCCGGCCACACACAATTCCTTCGACCCTGGTCTCGGGGGCGTGCTGCCTTCACGGTGGGGGCAGGGCTCACCACTGTGCTTGCGAGATAATCCTGCCTTTACTAGAAAGTGTTCAAATAAACAGTGCGCGTGGTGCCAAGACACAGCAAATGCAAGACAAAGGCTTAAGGGGCGCATCAATCTATGCTCTACATTTCTTCCATTCAAGTATGAGTTTAACTCTTGATTAGGAAGCGAAACAATGCTCTTAGAAACAGTTATGTGACAAAGTCATTGTAAACTTATGTAGGTACACCTGTTTTACCTAGACTTCAGCACTGTGCTGCAGGCAAACACACTCCTATCCGCTTCAGCATGATGGCATACCCTTGAGTCTTTCTGTCTAACGGACCCATACAATTAAGAACATATATATTTAAGGCTTTATTTCTTTCTAAAACGAACATTGGCACTCCAGCACATCTGCTTCTTAATTTCTAAAATATGTACCTGCAAAGGTTTCTTTAAGGATGGTAGATTTGCAGTCCAGTGGGTCAAAACAGTCTCATGTGTTCTAGCAGGTATTTTGGACGATCTGTGTACTTGTGTACATTTTGGTGCCTTCCTATTTTCTGAACTCCTCTGACGTATGCAGAGGGAAGAGTGACAGTCTCTGCCATGTTTGTTAAAATCTGATATAGAATATTTGATTATTGTTTAATGTTTTTTGCTGTTTCTTTAGATAGCACTAGGCGCAGACGTCGAATTCATACATGCGCCATTTTTTGGCTGACATGTGACTTTTCCGATGAGGCGCCGAGGAAGAGGTTTCCCATCCCCAGCACTGTCATTCCTGCTCCGTCCTTCCCGCAGCAATCATCGCCCCGTGCGGCCAACGCACGTAGACAGCTCCCTCTAGGCCTGGTTACCTAACACAGCAGGAGGAAAATGCTCACGGATCAATAACCCGACTCTACATCTGCCCGTTTCCAAATTCACAAAACCCGCTGCCGTAGATGATTTTGAAATTGCAGGTTTAAGCCAAACAGTTCGGCTCCCCTTGCATGAACTAATCGCGTTATGAGCTATTTTATTTACTGTCACAAAAAGAAGCTGAGAAAGAGCGAGTTGATTGCAAATGGAGCACCGAGCGTCCCCGGAGACCAGATGCCCTGTGTGGCCCCGGCCTCGTGCGCTCAAGCCAGGCCTGCGGCCATTTACTGTTTTGTAGCACTGCTGTCTTTCACTGCTCGTGGTTTTAGCCAGGTGGCGAGGGCCACGCTCTGAAAAGCCCCCCGGGGACCTGTGCGTTCTAAGAACTATGAATGTGGCCACTAACAGTTGGCCAGAGCCCTGTTTTATTTTTAAAGCCTGGCGTCGCCTTCGAGCTGGTTGTTAGACTCCCGCTTAAAGCGAGATTTGGGAGGGAGGGGTGAGGGGGGGTGAGCAGACACCAAACCAATTTGAGAGTGTGAAAAAGGCCGCTTTATTGAAACAGGTGCATATTTACAATAATACAACCCTGGCAAACGACTCACAAAACTAATCCTCACTAATTAAATTATTACCTTAAAACCCCAAACGTCAGGCCCGCCCCTAATACGTCACAAACCCCGCCCCCACCCTGCACAACATAATTACAATTCAAACAATACAAAACCTGCATAATCATTTAAACATCATCCCAACCCAAAAGCATAACATCACAATCCTAAATTGCCCACCAACAACTTACGTTAACCAAAACAGTGTAACCACCCCACGAAACAACTATTTAAACTTCTCCAGCCATAGCCCAATTTTACAAATCCCAACAACCTTCATGTCCCTGCTGACAAAGAACCCCCAAATTCCGCACGGCACCTGTTCCAAGCGACAATGAACAAAATATATACTCCATATCCACCTGTTCCGACAAACGACCAATGTAAACAAAAAGGAAATATATAAAAAACCCCTGGGGAAAACTGAAAAAGCTAGAAAAACAGATAAAGGGCGGGAGGGAGGTAAAATTTTTTAACTAAATTATCTAATGAGCTCCCGGCCACCAGGTCATTCAGCCTAAAATGGTGGCCGGGGGGCGGAGACAGGGCAATATATATAATTGGGCTCCCCTAGTAGTAACCAGGGAAGCCCAAAAGGAGCCCAATGTAGGTGCTCCGCAATCACCCCCCCCACTAGCCCCTCCCAAACTGCCCGGGGGGGGGGACCTCCCTGCGGTCGGCTGCCCCCCCCCAATCCCCCCTTGGGAGGGAGGGGTGAGGGGGGGTGAGCAGACACCAAACCAATTTGAGAGTGTGAAAAAGGCCGCTTTATTGAAACAGGTGCATATTTACAATAATACAACCCTGGCAAACGACTCACAAAACTAATCCTCACTAATTAAATTATTACCTTAAAACCCCAAACGTCAGGCCCGCCCCTAATACGTCACAAACCCCGCCCCCACCCTGCACAACATAATTACAATTCAAACAATACAAAACCTGCATAATCATTTAAACATCATCCCAACCCAAAAGCATAACATCATAATCCAAAATTGCCCACCAACAACTTACGTTAACCAAAACAGTGTAACCACCCCACGAAACAACTATTTAAACTTCTCCAGCCATAGCCCAATTTTACAAATCCCAACAACCTTCATGTCCCTGCTGACAAAGAACCCCCAAATTCCGCCACCCAGAAAAGAGGGGGGAAAAGAATTACACCCCTCTCTTTCTGCCACCCAAAACCAAACAACAAGGAACCAAGAAAACCTCAACCAAGAAAATTCTGAATCTTCAAGCACCTGGAAAGCACCTCTCGCAATTCCAATAAATATAAATCCATCCCAATGCGAGACAAATGAACACCATCACTGCGAAAGAACTCCAGGGTGTCATAGCGAATATCCTTATGGGACACCCGCCCAAAACCTAGATCCCTGCAAAAACGAGAAACCTCCAAATTCAACTTCCTGCGCGCTTTATCAACTGCCCTAGGCTTAAGCGCACCCCTCCAAGTTCTTCTGGGGACCAGTTCAGTCCATAAAACATAACAGCCCGACCACTGTTGTTTAATGAGAGAAAGATCCTTCTTCATAGTTCTCAAAAGAACCACCCCTTTCACCCCACAAAGATCATTTTCACCAAGGTGCAAAAGCAATACATCCGGGCAAACCCCACCTACCAACCAGGAATTCAAAGCCGGAATAAGTTCCCTCCAGATCATACCCCCTTTTCCCTTCCACACAACATTAAACAAACGGGCATTAAAACCAAGCGTGGGACCAAAATAACTTCTTATAGCTTGATCTGCCGCACGCCTTATGAAGGAATGCCCCACAATCCAGATCATCATAACGGATGAACGGGGGCCAGCCACTGAACCTGAAAAAGAAAAGCAGCATCAAAACTTAAGAAAAATTAGCAGACGCAGGCGCCGCACCAGGGTTATTCCGCACATAGCGCCGAAAGCAGTTGGAAGACCAACGCCCTAAAGACATAATATCCTGCTGCGACCAACCCCTATTATGAGCCTCCGTTGCCGCCCCAATCCTGAAAGAATGTGTACCATACTGACTTTCATCCAGACCCAGAAAACGCAGAGCTTTACGCAGCACCATGCGCAGTTGATACTCAGTCACCCTAGAACCATCCAAATGTTGAAAAACAGACCCTTCAGAGGCCGCCCCCGAAAAAACCCTCAAACGCCTGGCTCACCGCAAAGGGCACGTCTCAGAAGGAGAAGATGCCTCCAGCAAAATACCCCTCCCTCTGCTTCGCTGATCAGTTTTCGCGCGGGCCAGCCAAATGTGTAATCCATTCTCTAAAAACTGAACATCCCCCCACCCCACCCCAAGAGTAACTCTAGAACCCAACAATTCAGACACTCTGAAAGCACCAAAAAACATCCACACCATGAGAGTTGAAAAGAGGCAAACCTCAAACTCATCCAAACAAACGGAGGGCAATGCTTGCAAAACCCGAGCCAAGGCCTGCCAAGACAAAGGTTGACGTACCATCTTCTCCCTACCCCGCTCCCTGGACCAACCTTCCAGCATGCGCTTACCAACCTCCCCCGCCGAAGGAGAATAGCCCCACAGTAACTTGCCCATGAACGCAATACCAGCCAACTTTCCAGCAATTGTCACACGCGTCAGACCTCTGTCCATCAAGCAAAGAATGAACTGCACCACATCCTCAGAACGTCTCCAACCGGGAATGCGCCAGCTAGCTCCAGACTCCAAAAACTCTTTCCAGGCCAATGCATACGCTGTCCTAGTAGAAACTGCCAGTGAACCCACCACCAACTGAAAGACCCTGTCTCGCCTACAGTCCAAAGATGTTCTGGCATGGGGGTCGGCGTCCTGTCCGCCTCCGAGGCTAGCCCATGGAATCTCTCCCACTGCGAACGAGACAAAGCATCAGCAATGTCATTGTCCACCCCAGGAATGTGCAAGGCCTTAAAACTGATATCATACTTCAAGCACCCCAACACAAAGACCCTCAAAAGCTTCAAGATCTGAGCATCTCTAGCCGACTGCCGATTGATAATGTCTACCACAGCCTTATTATCAATGCGAAACAGTACTTTCTTGTGAGCAAACTCATGACCCCACAAAGTCAAAGCAACCACCACCGGGAATAACTCCAGGAATGCAATGCTCCTGCCCCCATTCTTCCACTTAGTAGGCCACTGCTCTGCATACCATCTGCCCTGCCAGTAGAGACCAAAACCATCACTGCCTGCAGCATCCGAAAAAATTTGGACTTCCCAGACCCAATCTTCTTCTCTGTACGGAGGAATTCCATTGAAAGAATGCAAGAAGGCTACCCACATCCGCAGATCCTCCTTAACCCCTGCAGATAAACGAACGTGATGGTGAGGTAAAAATTGCCCTGACAGAGCCCTGCCCAGCCGCCTGCAAAACGTCCTACCTGCCCAGACCACCCTGCAGGCAAAATTAAGATGGCCTAGCAGCACCTGAATCTCCTTCACAGTCACTTTGGACTTGTTCAACATGGCATGTAAGAGTTCCAACATCTTAACCTTCTTGTCCACCGGTAAACGTGCCTCCATAGCATGAGAATCTATTTCAATCCCCAAAAAAGACATGGTCGCGCAGGGGCCCATTGTCTTTTCTGGTGCCAACGGCACACCTAAGAAGTCCATCAAAGTCTGAAAGGTCTGCAATGCATTCTGGCATGCTGAGGAATTGGGACTGCCCACAAAAAAGAAATCATCCAGGTAGTGGGTTACTAGCTGATGCCCTGAAACGTCAGTGAAAAACCATTGGGGAAAAGTGCTGAAAGTCTCAAATAATGCGCAGGAGATGGAACAACCCATTGGTAAAGCCTTATCAACATACCATTTCCCATGAAATTGAATCCCCAAAAGATCCCAATCCCCCGGATGTACTGGCAACAGACGGAATGCAGATTTTATATCACATTTTGCCATTGCCGCACCAGAGCCGGCAGTCACAACCAGGGCCATGGCCACATCCACTGAAGAGTAGGACACTGAAGCAGCCTCGCCATCAATGAAATCATTAACCGAAGAGCCCTCCGGCCATGACAAGTGTTGAATTAAACAAAATTGCCCAGATTCCTTCTTAGGGACTACACCAATGGGGGAAACAATGAGGTTCTCCAAGGGCCAATCATCAAAAGGACCTGCCATCCTTCCCTCACGCACTTCCTTATCCAATTTGTCTTGCACTACAACAGGATGCTCATCGGCTGACAACAGATTCTTAGACCACCGCCGCAACCGCGGCCCTGTATAACCAAGCCGAAAACCATCCTGAAAACCATCCAGCAGTAACTTACCAGCCTCGGCATTCCCATAACCCCTCAGAGCCACCGCTAGCTGGAAAAGTTTAACCGGAGTACGAGCCTTTGGGCCCAGCTCCCGGAGTGCTTTGTCCCCCCCTGTTAGGCTGAGGCTGCTGTGCAGGACCAGGGGCATTGGCAGGCTGCTGTGACCATGGTCGACCTCCTGAAACACGAGGCCCCCAACACCTGGCCAATGGGTGCGTTCTACCACATTGGGAACATTCGTGCCTAAATTTACAATATTTCCTGGGGCAGTGACCTCTGTTAAAATCCCAACAGGTCCCATTGGCAGGTTGCACTGACGCTGCTGCACCCACCCCTCCCCGAGTGGGCTTCCCCTGAAAGGGCCGGTAAAGTAACGGATAACCGCTAGCTGTAAAAATCGTTTTACCACCAGCCGATGCACCCATAGTGTGTTGCCACAAGTCATTGTCCAACTCCCCCCATTTCGCCTCAGGATCCCAAGCCATCCGTGCTCGGAATTCCTCATCATACTGTGACCAGGCATAACCACTACCAGTAATCTGCGCCTTTCTGATCACGTCCATGTACTTAAAAATGGCAACGCAGCGCTCAGGGTATTTCTCACAGTACACGCTAGCATATATCAGAAACGCCGCTGTCCAGTTTTCGATCGTCAAAGGGACCTTGGGGCGCTTAGCCAGCTCATATTCTTCTTCCTTAGATCCCTCCTTGGAGCGAACCTCCCTATGTAAGAGCTTCAGTAATTCAACGTACTCCCCCTTCCAAATCCTTTCCTTAGTTGCTAACATTAAATGAGCGCCCAAAGGTTTCGTAACGCCCATGTAAGGTAATTTCTTTATTTTAAGCTCCTTACTGTGTGGGGGATCTTTACCTACCTCCATGGGCTCCGTAACAGTGCTAGAATCCACCTTGGAACCCGCACCCCCATCACTCGTACCCACTCCTTGATCTTTAACATAACGACCCTTGTGGAGCTTAAGGTCCAGACCTTCTGAAAGAGGCTCACCCCCCGTTCCCACAGATACCATCAATGGTTTGTCCCGCGGCCCAGCAAGCTCACCTGGATTCAATAAAGGAACTTGAGCCGGCCGCACTCTCCATGCCAGATGCTCCACATCGTCGCCTGTCCGAGGAACCCTCACCGAGGGGCCGCTCTCTCGAGTAGGTCTGGAAACTGTAGCTTTCGGACGCACCACCACCGGTGCCTGTAAAACATCATCAGAAACGTGAAAAAGCCCCCCCCTGTGCCCCCAGCACGTAACTCGCCCTCCTCAGGGCTTTCCTCATCATAATCCAAAACCAGGGATTCCTCCAACCTAGGAGGGGCAACCACCACTGACGGACTTTGGAAACCAACATGGGCCTTACCAGCCCTGACTGAAACACGAGGCGGGGGAGCGGACTGGACCCATCTGTACTCCCCCAAACGTTGACCATTTTTGCACACCTTATCCAATGATAAATCCCTTTTGTGGTGAGAAGAAGACGTTGGGGCCAGCGAGGACGCGCCGGACCTGCTTCTGCCGACCCCGCCGAGATCCTGGTAACCAGACAATGGGGCCAGCGAGGACGCGCCGGGCCTGCTTCTGCCAACCCCGCCGATACCTGTAGAAAGAGAAATTGGGGCCAGCGAGGACGCGCCTGACCTGCTTCCACTGACCGCGCCGAGATCCTGAAACGAAGACGTTGGGGCCAACGAGGTCGCGCTGGACCTGCCTACGTTGACCGCGCCGGGATCCCTCGCCGGTACGGGGTATGCCGCGCCAGGCTCCACCCTCCCTTCTCCTCGGTGCAACTGGGCCGCACTCCACCCTACCAAGTCTGCCTCTCCACGACGCTCTCTGACCTGTGAAGAAAAAGGCTGAACTGATGTGCCGGGACCCTTACTACCAGAACGTCCAAACCTATCAATACCACTAGCCACACAAAACCTAGAATCCTGAAACTGCATCTGACCAGCCTCCTGAGAAACAGACCCCTTAGACCGAACCGACAACCCCCGCCGAGGAAGGGATGGCGCCACATCCTCACCACCACTACTCCAGTCCAACAGCTCTTGAACAAACTTAGACGCGGTACCCGACACCGGCCCACCATGCCCTTTCTGCTGGGTATCAGACCGGGGCTGCTCCATCCTCTCAAAAGATCTGCCCCCCACAGGCAAACCCGGAAAACTTAAAGTGCAACCAAAACCACTCAACATATCAGTCCCCTTGATAGGCGTCCCCCTGCCCGCCTCACGAACCCCCTCTGCCCAGGAAGGAAAAACATCCAGCCCCTCCCAAGACCTAGCACCCACCTGCCTACTGCCACTCCCTTGCAAAGAGGAAAAAACATTACCACCCACAGAAGGCTCAATGAACCCCCTACCTGACCCAGAGACATCTGCAGGAGTACACAACAAACCACAACCAGCCTCCTGCCCCTGTAACACTGCCCCGCCCTCCTTTCCACCTGCGCCCACTCTCCCTCCCCCACAGAACCACTGAGCACCGAAAGCACCTCCCCACGGGTTGAAACAGGGGGGGAAAACAACAGGGGGCTAAACGGCACAAATGCAGTCCCAGACACCAACAGCCCAGACTGAACCCCATCACGGTCAACATCACTGCCAGGCACATGTTCCCCAGAAACTCGAGCTGGCGTCGAAAAACGATCACCACCAGCCCCTATACTCGAATCCAGTATTGCCACCTGTTCAATAACCCTCTGAGCCCCCAAGCCTGACTGTTCAATAAATTGGCCAACCGGCACTTCAGCCGGTAACACACCCTCAACGTCAGCGCAAGGCGCGAGAAATCCAATGTGCGCATGCGCGCCAACCGCCGGCGCGTCTCCCAACGGCTCCCCGTCAGGAAAAACGGAGGCAGAAGCAGAGCGCTTCCTGCCTCCTCGCTTAACGGCCCGCTTGCCTCTTGCAGCGGGGACCGAAAGCGACCTCGCCGGCAGCCACACAGGCACCAAAGGAGCCGACGCCCCTCCCTCCCCCACTCCCGCTTCGCACAACACAACCGCCCCAGCCTTCAACGGCCCAACATTATCCTGGGCCGCCCTCCTAGAGCGCGGGCGGCCCCTCTCACTTACCGCCTCCCTCCGGAACCTCTTCGGAGAAACGCAAGCTGCCACCACCGCAGCAACGCGGGCAGAGGCCTGCCGCTGAGGCCGCGACGGCCCAGCCACATCCCCTAACACGAGGTCCAAGCGCCCAGCCTCGCTCAAGAGGCGGATTGCCTCCAACACGCGATAGTCTTCTCCCGACATACCAAAAAGCACCAAAAACACACACACAAAATTTTTTAACTAAATTATCTAATGAGCTCCTGGCCACCAGGTCATTCAGCCTAAAATGGTGGCCGGGGGGCAGAGACAGGGCAATATATATAATTGGGCTCCCCTAGTAGTAACCAGGGAAGCCCAAAAGAAGCCCAAAAGGAGCCCAATGTAGGTGCTCCGCAATCACCCCCCCCCCACTAGCCCCTCCCAAACCGCCCGGGGGGGGGGACCTCCCTGCGGTCGGCTGCCCCCCCCAAGCCCCCCTTCAGAATGTCAGCAAAAGCCCGTTTATTCGAACTACTTATGTATACAAAAACCAGCAGCTTACTGTCTACTTACATTGTGTTTCATAATCACCTTAAATTGGATTGATGAGACGTAGCTTTCCATGTTCCCCTTTGCACTTTGTTGTATATTTTTTTTATCAATAAGTAGCACAGCCTAGCCCCGGAAAGAGGCCAAGAGAAAAAAAGCTGGCTCCTGTGGTAAGGGTAAGAAATGAGTTTGTCAGGGAGCTTTCCCATTAACTCGAACCCAGGGTCGCACTCGGACCAAAAATATGCCTGGGCTCCAAAATCACAGTGGCCCCCATAAGTGAATTAGATAGCTGATGAAGTGTTATATGTTTACAAATTGGGGAAGGTTTGTACTTGTAAAGATTTGGGTCTGATTGTGAGTTTGGAGGTCCAATGGACCGCCAAACCCACAGTGGCAGCGCGTAAACTGCCGCACCCACAGTCCGGTTGCAGTATTATGACTTTGGCAGTCGGACTGCCATTGTACTGCTGTGACTGTAAGCAGTGCTTAATTTGTAAAATATGAAGTGCAAATGCTCACATTTTTTGGGGAGGCCACACCCACTTCCCCCGACTCCACCCACTTCCACCAGTGGCCCCACCCACTCACTCTAGTTGCTCTAACCACTTCCTCAATTGGCACTGCTGACTTTTTGGGAGGTAATTTTCTTTTCTGGATTATGGCCCGGGAGGCCCAGTCTACTCACTGCACCTTTACTCCCCTGGTGACATTTGAAAGTGGGGAGGTGTAAATCAATCATCCTACTGCACTGTGGTGAACAAGCGTAGCAAGTGTGCTTGAACAATCTTCGTGGGTTTGGGGGGGATTCTCACCCCGAGAAAATGTTGAAAAATGAGTGGACCAATGGTGCATTTTACAAGCAAACGTTCTTGCTTTATTGGTTTGAGACCTGGGGTATCATGTGGAGTCCATACTATGGGATTAGTGCCTGCTCTGCTCAATTTGTGCCAGTGGTATATAACAACAATAACTACATAACTACCAAATGCGATTCTAAATACTGACTCGCAAGTGCCTTGAATACTAGTGATAAGAGGCAATGTGAGTGCTATATAAAAACAATAATAAGTAAATGACTACCAGTGGCAAGTACAATGAATTTTAAATTCTGTCAGTATTTGGTGAACCTCAACCACCTGTGATGCAAGGCCTATTCCGCAGACATATGTTAATGATCTAGAGCGCATGTGGAAATATCAAAAGACAGCCCATTGGGGGCAGTAAACAATCAGTGAAAGAAATCACACATTCCTGGTGAAACTGACGCTGCCAATTTTGGGACACAGTGATGCTTTCCCTTACTACTACCTATACCCAATTTATGTTAAGGGGAAGATTCTATCTAGATTCTGCATTTTCTCTGCCAATCACATTGAAAATGATCCCATAATCTGAGACAGTAGACTTCCTTGTTCTGAAGATTACCCGTAAGAGTACACTTTCGACGGTACTCCATTTGTGAAACCCTGGAAGCAAAAATTGACCAAGAATTATTGTGCATTGTGAGGTAATTGAAATTTTTATGGTCAAGTGTGTCCCCTAACGTGCACCCCAACAGCTCCATGTACGTGCTTTAAGTACATGTAAGTTCCCTCCATGACCGAATATGAAGACGCAAATACATTTGCGTCCAACGTTAACATGTCCTCATTCAGGTCCACCATGAATGGATCGATAGTTCAGTTCCTAACCATACCATGCCAACGTCTTTACATGGTACACTTTTTCGTTTTTCCTGGCTCTGCCGAGCTAGGCCCTGATTCCTGCTTTCGAGCCCTTTCTGCCTCCTGCCTCTGAAGCTGCAGCATGGACGCGTATCCCTGACCTCTGCCTTACTTCCTGCCAAGCGAAGCGGTGCCTGGCTCAACCTGGCCTGCCTGCCAAAACCGTATTTTGCCTGCAAGTTATCTGTTCAGCCTCCTCGAAAATACATTCCTGTCTAGTGATTTAGGTCAACATCTCCCTGGCTGCAGAGCAAAGAGCAAGTCTTCCTGTCTCCGTGCAAGTAATTTACAGTTCCCGTTGCCATAGTAGGCCCATGCCCCTGCACATAGACACATATGCACGCACTAGCCACAGTATAGAATAGCCTCTGTCCGAGAGACCTTTTACTCCAGATAATACATCCTCCAAACATAAGATACCAGATATGTTATAGGTCCAGGTCGTTCTGACATCCCAGACTTCTGTCTCCTCTACTAGTGTTAAAGTTCTCCCCAGTTACCACATCCATGTCACGTCATGCTAGCTGCGCGCGCATCCACACTTTTCTGCTGATTCTGCAACTTTCTCTATGCACCCACCCACATGTGACGATTCTTGTGACGTTCCTCTGACATGTACAAGTGTACGCCTTCGTGTACGCCTATTTTCACGCCTCCTATTACGCACATGTGTTCTTATCTTCTCCTTTTCACCTGTTACGCCTACTGTATAGGATTCAATGATGTTATTCTTCTATATATAATGTGTAATGTTAATAAATCGTTGACTATCCCTTCCCGATCCCTAGTGGTGACGGAACATGATCTCCAACCTCGAGGTTTTTCTAATAAACCCCGTAAACCTCAGATACCACGGACTCTGCCTCTTATTTTTATGAGCTGTCTTGTAATGATAATTATACGGAAAAATAGAATCGGTAAAATATTTACCACATAATTTGGCGACCGAACAGGGACCCCTCCCCCACCCCACGTGCCGGAGATGCGTCGCGGGCTTTGTCCCCTGCCACAGCCGTGACGGACATCCATGCGCATCTGCAGGTTTTCCTGTATCTCCCTCAGGCCTACGGAGGTGACTGAGACTGCGGTCGACATGCAGTCGAGGCGGTGAGGAGTGCGGAGGATCCCGACCAGAGCCCAGCCGAGAGTAACAGTGTCCGAGGTATCCAGAGGCCCACCTGTTCCGATGTGACGAGGCGCATGCGTAGTAGCAGTACCAGTAGAAGTCCAGTCCAGTCCGAGGCCTTCAAGTTCAAGTTCAAGTTCAAGTATTGCTCCCGGTGAGTACCGTTGCTAGGGACGCATCTAGACGGGTGCATTAGTTTGTGTCCGGTAAAGACAGGTCTGGGTACACAGTCCTGGTCCGTACGTGGTCACTTAGGTGAGCGCGGTAAGACGTGTCTCTTTATGGGACCGGTCTGTACTGTTTAGCAGTGCATCTAGTAATTCAAGTGTAATTCAAGCCTTCTAGCATTATTCTCACGTGATTCTAAGTATCGTATATTATGTACTAGACAGTGTCTATTCGAAATGTTTTAATGTGTTTCATGTTGTGGTATGAATGACTGTTTGCTTTTCATTGTCGTGTTTATTGTATTCAAGTCAAAGTCAAGATGCCGTTATTCTCGAAATTACGTCAGATAGGAACTAGGAAAGGGATACTCGAGGAAGCAGTGCCTATCCCACCTAGGGACACTCCAGGATATTTTATGTACCACAAGCACGGCTTAGACGCTGTGTTGTATTTAGACTTGTGGGTGGACTACACCAAGCATTTGGAAGAACAGTTTAGATGGCCTGTCTCAGGGACATGGGATGCCGAGTGCATCATGAGAGTAGAAGAAGCATTATGGAAAAAGAAAGCCAGACAGTCTCAGAAAGATGCCATAGAATTGTGGCGTAAAGAATCGCATAGAAGAACAGAAAAAGCACTCAGAAAAGCAGAGAGAAGTAGAGAAGAGTCCGAAAAAGCCAAAGAAAAATAGTTACTAGAAGAAGGAGAACAGGTCAGATCAGAACAACTAGACCGTCAAAGAAATGCACTTATTTCAGGCATGTATCCAGTTCTTGCCGAGGGCCTGCCCAGGGCGACCCCGGAAGCACCCAGTAACCTGCCACCACCATTGGTTCCGACTAAAGTACGTCACCATAAAACCGCAGCAGATATTTTCCTTTCTTCCTATTTAGATGATGTAGCTCCCGCATATACCAACACACGACCTGCTGATAATCCGCTATAGCCTATTCCTGCTGATCAAGCCCAAGCCACGACCCCTCCACGTCAGCATGTTCCCGCACCTGTCATCACTTCCCCCATTGTTCCCCCAATTGATCCTTTTTCGATGAATGCAGCCCAAGGTACATTCCCCCTACAGTCAGGTTATGCCCAGGCATCTGCTTCAGGAGGGGCCACAGGAGGTCCCTATCACACCCCGCCACAAATACAGCGCCTGACACTGAGAGAATTAGCTACGCTGCGTACCCCGAAAGCGACCCCAGCCGAAAAGCTTAAAGAATATCTTACAGATTGTAGATATGATTCAGTACCTGGCAAGACAGGACCCATGATGCTAGCATCGTTACGTTTAAGACGTGCTGCGGACTTTTTGGTTACACTACCAGGAATGCCCGAACAATTAGACAGGATATATCATTTTATTCAGACAGGAGTAGGCCCTGACTGTGTTCGTGAAGCCATGGCATATCAGAAAGTTGATACACAAGCTTTGATATTACGTTTCTTGATTAATTGTTTGATAAGAGAACGAGACCGACCAGGTTTTGATCAAGAAGAGATGAATGTATTGACTAGATGGAGTCAGAATATTGCAGATTGTAAGCATGACAAAGAGAAATGTATAGAGGCCATGTCTAGAAAAATCCGTAAAGAAATAATAGCCATACATACCCGACAAAATGCCGATAGGGCAGTAGAGTCAGACGATAAAGACTCTTCAGAGGTGGAAGAACCAGAGAATCCAGCAGCGACTCAAGAGACGATAGCGTATGTAGGTAGAGCGAAACTCCCTAAACAGTACCCTTTAGGTAGTCCTTTTGACAGACCCATTCGTCTAGAAAGCAAGAAACGTTACCTTTCCCCGATACCTGAGCAATGTTCTCTTGAACATATTTTCCAAGTCACTGACAAGATCCTGAAAGAAAGAATAGGTTATCATGAACTCACTACCTTACGTGACCAGGAACTAGCCCGGTCAGCAGTCCAATGGGCCGGGGATGACAGCATATATAAAGATGATTCAGTAGTGCAAACATTTTTGAGTCTTACTCCAGAAGAACAGCGATTATCTGGTATATACATGATCCAACACCTTATTATACAGTATGAAAACCAAGCATCTGACCCAGGTTCGTTATATAATCTATTACAAGACTTACTCCTGAGAAGATGGAGAGGCCTAGGTACCGATTTAATTGACATCATTCTAGAACAACGTCACAAATATAGTACGTTCCTGACTCCACGTCATGTTTCAGTCCCACCCTCAGTCAGACAGCCATATCACCTGGACAGACAGAATCCTTTACGAGAAGTACATCCAATCCGGAAGCCTGATGATACGCTTGAACGTGTATTTGTATACACTCCTTTGACTAAAATGGAATTATTGGAAATGAAGAAAATCGTACCTTGTCACGATAAAGACCCTGCAGGATTCCACCGTGAATTAAAAGACATGTTACTTATGGGCGATTACACATATTCTGACATCCTTAAAATGTTAAAGGTATTGTTGCCAGCAGGGATTTACGAAAAATTGAAAGAGAAGGATTGGGAGGTGGGAGATAAAAAGATTAATTGGACCGAATTAGAGGACGAAGACAAAGGACGTACCCCAGGTTTAGGTCTTGGGGATAAAACAAAAGCATTACCAGGATTGTTAGTACAAGTCTTGCCTAGATTATTGACAGTTAAAAAGGAAGATTGGGATGCAATCTCAGCCTGCAAACAGAAACCAGACGAAGACACTAGTGATTTTTATTCTAGATTTGAGAAATGTTTTATTATTAACAGTGGCCTAAAAACAAGTAGCGAGTCATTCCCGCATCTTTTCGTAACGAAATTAGTTGAGAATTCCTTACCCCAGGCTAAGAACAGAGTATTGAAAGTCGAAAGTACATGGCAGGCAAATACGCCTTCCCAAATGTTGCAAATGTTACAGTATCACCAGAATAGAATCAGAGAAGAACACGATCATAAACAAAGACGCATGAAAGACACTAAAATGAAAGTATTAGTTGCTCAGTCTGTTCCAGCAGATGGTCAGAAGAGGGGTAACATGCAGAACACACAGACTAGTTATCCTACAGGTCCCGTTAAGGGAAATTGCAATTATTGCAAACAGCCAGGTCATTTTATTAGTGATTGTGCCGTTCTGAAACATAATATAGCTACAGGCAAAACGAAAGAAAGACCACGCCCGCCTAGGCCAGAACATGTCCAACCAAATATTCAACAGAATCCGCAACTTGCTCCGCCACGTGTTCAGCAACAGACTGTTGCGGTACCACAGCCCCAGCCCGTTGCCGCGACACAACACGTTACGCAGCAGATGTACCAATATGCACAGTCAGAGTATCCAGATTACCAACAGTATTCATGAAACAGCCTAGAGAGGGAAGTGGGTTTGCCTCTCATCGAGATTCCTGTAGATCAAGACGGTCCTTATGTACATAGTCAGGTATTAGGGAAAGACAGAAAATTTTTGATTGACACAGGGGCAAGTAGAACTACTATTAGTCATGACGAGGTTCCAGGGGCACCCCTCTCAGGCTCACAGAATGTTTCCCTTGGATTTTCAGGAAAGCCCATTGTTCATGAAGTATCGAAACCAGTCCCCCTTGCAGTTGGTCCATTGTCCCGTACTACAGATTTATTGCTAACGAAGTCATGTCCAGAAAACTTGTTAGGTATTAAGACGCTGAAAGCTCTAGGAGCTGTAATTTGTTGTTCTCCGGAAGGAGTGAGATTGTTTTTGCGTGACTTTAAGGGTCACTATGTGTTGAGAGATTTTGATTCCCGATTACAGAATATACCACAGCATTTATGGGCACAAGGTCCGACTGATGTAGGTTGCATGCACATCACGCCATATCGTGTCACACTCAAGCCAGGAGTTGTTCTGCCCAGAATTCGACAATACAAATTGCCACCTGAGGCTGTAACAGCCTTATTGAAAATCATTGACGAGCTCATTGCTCACGGAGTAGTTGTAGAAACTGACTCCAATATTTGTAATTCTCCAATCATTCCGATTCTCAAACGTACTGATCCAAAGGAACCTCCAGTATATCGTTTAGTGATTGACCTTAGAGAACTTAACAAATGTATCATACCTCAGTTCCCGGTGGTCCCAGATATTTCGTCCCTATTGACTGCTATTGATTCTGAAGCAGTGTTCTTCACTGTAATTGATCTGAAGAATGCCTTCTTTAGTGTTCCCATTGATCCAGAAAGCCAGTACCTTTTCGGATTCAGTTTAAATGGCCGAAGCTTTAAATTTGCACGTGCACCTCAAGGGTTCACGGAAAGTCCGAGTATCTATAGCCAAGCATTAAAAAGACAACTTGACAGTATCCACATGCCTGCTAACACTGCCCTGCTTCAGTATGTCGATGATCTATTGATCACCGCTCGAAGTGAAAAGGAATGTGAACAAGCGTCTCTGACAGTCCTGTTTTTCCTGGCTGACAAGGGACACAAAGTGTCTCCTTCGAAGTTGCAATTCTGTGTTCAGCAAGTTGTGTACCTAGGTCACTTGCTGTCCAAGAGGGGGAGACAGCTTACACCTGACCGCATCCAGTTAATTGTGCATATGCCACAACCCAAGACACAAAAGGAGGTACGGGCCTTCATAGGCCTCACCTCTTACTGCAGACAATGGATCCCTCAGTACGCATATCTAGCCAAACCCCTTATACAGTTGACAACACAGGAGGTAGCGTTATCGACTGTCCTCCCTTGGACTCAGGAACACACACGTGCTTTTGACGATCTGAAGAAAGCCCTATGTCAAGCACCTATTTTAGCGACACCATGTTACAGTAAGCCTTTTACACTTTTTGTCACAGAGCGCGAAGGTACTGCGTTGTCAGTACTCACCCAAGATCAAGCAGGTTCACACAAGCCATGTGCTTATTTTTCTAGTACATTAGACCCAGTAGCCCAGGCTCTGCCTGCGTGCTTGAAATCTGTAGCAGCGACAGCTCTAGCAATCAGACAAAGTGATTCCATAGTATTAGGACACCAATTGACAGTACAAGTTCCACATTCCGTGGAAGTTCTTTTAAACCGAACACAAACCCAGCATTTGACTATAGCACGACTGACAGGTTATGAATTGACGTTATTTCAGCCACACATAGAAATCAGACGCTGCAACACACTGAATCCCGCTACACTTTTACCAGTTAGCACAATAGACCCATTGGCACATGACTGTGTGGAAGTCATTAACACTATGACGAAGCCCAGACAAGATCTGATAGATATCGCATTACCAGATCCGGACCTGACACTTTATGTGGATGGTTCATGTATGAGAACCAGTACAGGAGAGTTGGTGGCCGCATATGCAGTGACCACTGAAACCGAAGTCATAGAAACACATCGTATTGACACCCTGTCTGCCCAAGCAGCGGAGCTCATCGCTCTGACTCAAGCCTGTATTCAAGCCAAGAACAAGAAAGTTAACATATACACAGATTCCCACTATGCATTCGGAGTTGTACACGACTTCGGAGTCCTCTGGCAAGAGAGAGGTTTCCTAACTTCCCACGGTGCCAAGATACGGCACGGTCCCCTCATTCAAGCTCTGTTAGAAGCAATACATTTGCCTACAGCCATAGTCATCATGAAGTGTAAGGCACATACGAAAGTCACAGATACCATTTCCCAGGGTAACGACCTGGCAGATCGAACAGCCAAACATACAGCACAGACTCATATTCAGATTGATATGACAAAGACAGTAGTACCAATACATTGCATGACAGTGAGGGATCCCGCCCTAGATGTAATCGATATACAGACACATGCTACCCCAGACGAAATCAAGAAATGGACAGAACTAGGAGGGATCCAGACAGAACAGGGATGGATGACGAAGGGAAAATCCACTTGGTTTCTCCCCGACTCTATGGTTCAAGTTATCATTAACACAGCACATAGTCCTGCCCATTTAGGAGAAAAAGCTATGTTAGACAGCATTCAAAACCTTTGGTTCAATAAACATTTACGAGCAGCAGCAAAACAGAAAGTGCGTACTTGCATGATCTGTTGTCAGTTCAACCCAGGCAAAGGCATTCCCGTCGAGCAAGGTGGATTTCATCCTCCTGATCACCCTTTTGAAGTCCTCCAGATGGATTATATCCAGATGGAACGTTGCCGAGGATTCAAGTATGTCCTCGTAGTTGTATGTGCACTTTCCCGATGGACAGAAGCATATCCAGTCCCAGATTACACTGCCCCGACCACTGCCAAACAGTTGGTTCGTGAATTTTTCCCGAGGTATGGTTTGCCTCGTGTCGTGTACTCAGATAACGGACAGCCATTCTCGTCCGAATTGATGAAGCAAGTTTCCCTTTTGTTAGGATATCAATGGAAGTTCCACTGTGTTAGGCATCCCGAAGCAGCGGGATTAGTCGAGAGACACAATCAGACTCTGAAAACACGTCTTGCCAAGGTCTGTGCAGAAAAGGGAGTAGACTGGATAGTAGTTCTTCCAGTTGCCCTCTTCTATATGCGAATGGTAGCCCACTCTAGAACAGGGCTATCCCCGTATGAGGTGGTTTTTGGCCGGCCACCGAATATGTGGGGGACGCCTCTGCCACGCAAAATAACTGATGTTGATAGTAACATGCTGACAGACTACCTTGCTTCCTTGATGTCTGCACTACAATCATGTCGTTCACAGGTTGCAGCAGCCTTCCCAGACAACACCGAGGTGAAACCACATGAACTGGTCCCGGGGGACGTCGTTGTAATCTGAAATTTTGACAGGTCAAGCCCTCTGGAGCCCCGCTGGAAGGAGCCGAAGATTGTTTTGTTAACAACCAGGACTGCAGTGAAAATAGAGGGGAGGAAAGGCTGGGTACATTCCAGTCATGTCAAACGATTCCATGGACTTCCGCCAAAAACTGATTCCCAAGACTTTCACATTCCAGAGACTGATGCTAAACTCCCCTTGGTAGAGAAAACTCCGTCCCAGGAGTACAAATTGAAATTGAGGTCTAGTAAGTCAGACAGTTTAATTGTTTAAGTCCCCCCTGGGTGAAGCGGTTAGACGGGTTCCTGACATGTACAAGCTAGACCCCCATAATGAGAGAGATAGACAGGAGATCAAGAAACAGAAATATTGCAAGAATCTGCGAAGCAGATGTATCGTTACTTTACTTATCATGTTTTTTCTGAGTTTTACGATTATATGCCTAAGCTATATGTTACATGTATATTTTCCTATACACGCACATTCTTCTTTCAATGTCACTGCAGACCACACCTTTAGTGATCTGCCCCCGCACGAGCTTTCTTACCGTCTTGCACTGCGTAACAATTCTTTCATCCGTATGTTACATTATTCTCACCAGTCTAGCAATGCTACTAACTGCTGGATATGTGGCCGACTCCCTCCCTACCAGAGAATGACGGGAGCCTTGCCTCTTTTCCCTTATCCGTTTACACATAATGGTTCGTGTGGTGCATGGTTTACATTAATGTCCTCGTTAGACAGTAAGTCTGATGTTTCCCAAGGTAATTGGATATGGGGAGACCTGAACACAGTTATGCATAAGACATGTTTCCCTGACAAGGAGGGTCTTCCCCAAATGACAGGTACCGATCTAGAAAATGAAGTATATGGATTAGGTAATTTTACACTTAACCTCATGATTTTGAATGTCCAGTCAGAAATTAGTTCGAACTCACCTTCAATTACAGTCTTGCCAGTGAAAGGTGATCTATGCGTTAGAAAAAAGGGTTCAGTACATTTAGGACACAGCGATTGTAATACAGTTATTGAATTCAGTGATAAAGGCAAGTCTACATTCAAAGCTTCCCGACATTCCTATTTTATTTGTGGTCATACAGCTTATATAAGTTTACCTCCAGACTGGGATGGTACTTGTTATATTGCATTCCTATTGCCACCTGTTTTTCTAGCCCCACCTAATTACCATAGAAATTCTCATCTCATTCATGTTAGACCCAAGAGAGATCTCCCAATTGTCGATTACACTGAAACAACATGGGAACAATACACAGATTTCAATAAAGGATTCTTTCCCTATTTAGGAACTGTCTCTAACAGTAAACTGATACGTAGATTGACCAGAACCCTTGAAGCTGTAGTGAATAAAACTACTTTTGCCCTAGGTAACTTAGCAGAGGAACAGTCTGCTATGAGACTTGTCGTTCTTCAAAATCGTCTCGTCCTTGACGTCATCCTGGCAGATAGGGGCGGGGCTTGTAGAGTCATCGGATCCAGTTGTTGTGTTTTCATTCCAAATAATGCACCGTCAGTATACAGAGCCATAACTCGGCTCCACAAGATTGCTAGTCAGATACACCAGAATCCAGGCACCTGGACCTGGTCCGGTTGGTTCTGGAGCGTAATATCAGCCTGGGGATGGAAAGTCCTATCCTTCCTTGGAATAGCCCTCCTCATAGTATTTAGTTGTTGCCTATGTCTACAATGTGGGCCAGCGATTTGTGGCTTGTGCGCCACATCATGTATTCCCCATCCAAGTCCACGTTCCAAATCCCGAATGAAAAAAGATGAGCAAATTATGTTATATGAACAGATAGATGGACTCATGAAAATAGATATATCCTGAAGGGTCCGTAGCGGACAAGGAGGGAATGAGGTAATTGAAATTTTTATGGTCAAGTGTGTCCCCTAACGTGCACCCCAACGGCTCCATGTACGTGCTTTAAGTACATGTAAGTTCCCTCCATGACCGAATATGAAGACGCAAATACATTTGCGTCCAACGTTAACATGTCCTCTTTCAGGTCCACCATGAATGGATCGATAGTTCAGTTCCTAACCATACCATGCCAACGTCTTTACATGGTACACTTTTTCGTTTTTCCTGGCTCTGCCGAGCTAGGCCCTGATTCCTGCTTTCGAGCCCTTTCTGCCTCCTGCCTCTGAAGCTGCAGCATGGACGCGTATCCCTGACCTCTGCCTTACTTCCTGCCAAGCGAAGCGGTGCCTGGCTCAACCTGGCCTGCCTGCCAAAACCGTATTTTGCCTACAAGTTATCTGTTCAGCCTCCTCGAAAATACATTCCTGTCTAGTGATTTAGGTCAACATCTCCCTGGCTGCAGAGCAAAGAGCAAGTCTTCCTGTCTCCGTGCAAGTAATTTACAGTTCCCGTTGCCATAGTAGGCCCATGCCCCTGCACCTAGACACATATGCACGCACTAGCCACAGTATAGAATAGCCTCTGTCCGAGAGACCTTTTACTCCAGATAATACATCCTCCAAACATAAGATACCAGATATGTTATAGGTCCAGGTCGTTCTGACATCCCAGACTTCTGTCTCCTCTACTAGTGTTAAAGTTCTCCCCAGTTACCACATCCATGTCACGTCATGCTAGCTGCGCACGCATCCACACTTTTCTGCTGATTCTGCAACTTTCTCTATGCACCCACCCACATGTGACGATTCTTGTGACGTTCCTCTGACATGTACAAGTGTACGCCTTCGTGTACGCCTATTTTCACGCCTCCTATTACGCACATGTGTTCTTATCTTCTCCTTTTCACCTGTTACGCCTACTGTATAGGATTCAATGATGTTATTCTTCTATATATAATGTGTAATGTTAATAAATCGTTGACTATCCCTTCCCGATCCCTAGTGGTGACGGAACATGATCTCCAACCTCGAGGTTTTTCTAATAAACCCCGTAAACCTCAGATACCACGAACTCTGCCTCTTATTTTTATGAGCTGTCTTGTAATGATAATTATACGGAAAAATACAATCGGTAAAATATTTACCACAATTGATGAAGGGAAGAGTGCCTTGAAAAATCTGGGAAATGAAAAATCCAGACAGATCGATATGGAGTATCTGAAGCAAAAAAAGTCAATTTATGATCAAAACCTGGTATAATGACAATTCATATGCATACTTAGATACTGTCCCGGACCACAGGATGAGATTAGAATTATTAAAAGTGAGAATAGGCATCAATCCCGCCCGTACAAATGAGAAAGTGAAAAACATGCTAATGGACAACTGTGGTAATTGTACGTGTGGCTCAAATTTAAAATGTACTAGTCTTCATTTCTTAATGGATTGTCCAAAATTGATATCAGCACGGTGCTTGATATTAAGACCGCTCTTCTTAAAATATAGAATAAGAACAAGGCTGCAAGCAATTGAGCTTCTTACGGATATGCAGACCTTAGAGAGTGCAATCGCCTTGGCAAAATTTTTACAAGCAGCCAAAAGATATCTGTTGGAACAATGATTTAAAATTGGGTGGTCTAAGGGATGACAAATTGATAGAATTGCATGTTTTTAATCCTTTTATATTGCACATTTTTTTATGTATTTCACCGTGATTTATAATGTGTTATTACAAGATATGTTATGAGAATATTATGAAATTGGTTTTTAGGCTTCTATGAATTTTAATAACTGTATTTTTTATTCTGTGATAAAATGTTTTTATAGTTTAAAGGCCAAGTGGTCAAAATAAACTCATCTTTGACTGAGTACACTTTCGACCAGAATATTTACCTGAGTAAAACACCAGCATAATCAAACAAATAGTGATTTACAGACAGTTATGTAAACACATACACATGACACATCATTTGTAATCTGGTTTAGTAAAGGCATCTCATAGTTCTGTTGACAATTACACACAGTTTAGTGATCGCTTTTGTTGAGTGTAGGGAGAGGTCATGAAATGCTTGAAGCGGACATTAATGGGTTAAATTAGTTCGGTGTTGTGGAGTACCATACACGGTAGGTGCAGTTCACCATAAAGCCATTACGGATGTTTATTTACGTACTACCGGTCCATATTAATATGTACTTTAGATAACCAGGTCAGTACGAAGTCCAGTGCAATTACTATCATTAACAACTGGAATTGAGCACCAACAAAAGTTCATCTTTAAACACGTAATGGTCATTTGGACTAAAGCGTGTGTTTTGACTCCAGATAATGTATAGCAGCTTGTACATTCGGCTTAATGCTCCACAGGAAGCACAACGCACACAAGAATGTACAAGCAGTCTAAAGTCCAAATAACAGAGACTAATTTACATTGTTCTCATAGCAGCACGTTCACATAAGTCAACACAACATGTAATAAGTGAACATACCGCAAAGGACAACTTTCATTCTGCAAGGAGGCATATCAGACATGCAAAGTACTAAACCGATGTGAAAGCAGCACAAGTCAAGAGCGACAACTGTGGGATGTACTACATAACCCTACCTGTGAATTCACTGGCAATTACAGTCTGACCTGGGAACCTCTGTGCAGCCACTGCAGGTGCCAGAGAGGGAGTGCGATGGAGGGGACGGGAACCAGGGCAAGGGTGGACTCTTGGAAGGGACAAAAAACAAAGGCTGTGGGGCAGAGCTTGGCAGGCAGAAAGAAAGGGGATTAATCAGAGTGATGAAGCTAGCGGTGAAAGCGGGTTATAAGGCGCATTACATAAGAGACTTGAGACTTTAGCCCGGAGCTCCAGACAGTGCAGTGGGACAGAGGAGGGCGGGGAAGTAAAGGGGTCCTGGGTCATAGTTGGAAAGCAAGAGCTGTGGAGAGGAGCAGAGAGTGTCTGTCAAGCGCCTGTGATGCAATGAGAGTGTCTGTGGATGTAGGGAAGGGCCTGGTCACACGGGCTAGGAGTTCATGCGATATATATACCATGGGCTAACAGACAGCGGAGACAGGCTGGGAGTTTATGTGATATCTGCTATGGGTTAGAAGGGACAGCGTAGACGAGCTGAGTGTGTGTCTGGGCCTGCAGTTGTGAGCATGTTGAGTGTGAGAACGTTTTGCTGTTGTAGGGCAGTGGTGTGGGGGGTGAAGAGCACTCCAAAGTTGTGATAGTATTGGATGCCCGAAAATGCTTTTGCTGTAAAAGCTCTCCTGGTGAGGGCCCCCCAGCAAAGAGTGTGGAGGGGCAGGGGCCCCATGCTCCAGATGGGAACTCTCAGGCCAGGTGCCTGCTGCACGTGCACAGTGCTGGAGGGGGCCCCCTGGAGCTCAGGGTCCCCCAAACCACGGCAGTTAATGTTACGCCACTGCTCCAGCGATGCCCTAAGCGATCTGTATCTCAGGCTCTAGCGCCCTATATTAGACTTCCACTGGTCCTAGGCGGTCTGTTTCTCTGGCCCCTACCCACCTATGCTAGTCTTCAATCACTCCAGCCATGCCCTAGATGGTCTGTGTCCCTGGCACTAGCCACCTATGCTAGCCTTCCATCACTCCAGCATCCTAGGCAGTCTGTGTCCCTGGCCTAAGCCCCCTATGCTAGTCTTCCATCACTCCAGCCCTGTACTTGGGGGTCTGTGTCTCTGGTCCTACCATCTATGCTGGTTTTCCATCACTACAGAACTGTCCTAGGAGGTCTGTGTCCCCAGCCCTAACATCTATGCTGGTTTTCCATCACTCCAGCCCTGGTCTAGGCAGACTGTGTCCACTACCCTATCATCTATGCAAGTCTTCCTTCACTCTGTATCCCCAGCTCTATCATCTATGCAAATCTTCCATCACTACAGCCCTGTCCTAAGCTGTCTGTGTCCCCAGGCCTATCCTCTATGCTTAACGTTTCTTAGTGCAGGCATTGTCCTGAGCACTCTGTTCCCGGGCTTAGCCCCATTGATGGCCATCTTTCATGTCAGCTGTACACTAGGGAAGTTGGCTCTTCACTGCATAGAAATAAGCGTTTTTCTTAACCTGCCACAAACTGTATTTCAAAGAAGGGTCACATAGAAACACACTGTGCACTGATAATGTTACACACAAAACAAAAAAACTTCCGCTCGGAGATGGTGGGAGAAAGTAACGTTGTTATAAATAGCCAATAAATGGTAATAACCCATGGGCAGACTGCACTGCCGTGTTGGACGGAAACTTAGAACTTCATTATCGTTTCCTTGGCAAGACAGCAATGTAAACAAAAGAGAGGTGGTGTGGTGTTTGCAAATGTTATGTTTTCACAAAAAGGCAGACCTACCCCTATAATACAATCATAGGCGCCTTCGACCTCCCTTTCACCACCTCATGTAACCACTGAAGCACACACTCATTGGTTTGGCCTGCTGGGGACATTTCATTCTCAATGTTATCTAATCAGGGTGGGCAAATCCAAAAGCGGGGGTGGGGAGGATTAAAAGAGCTCATGCCAGGAAGATGGAGGCACAGCATTAAACTCGCCTATGCACCAGACATATTATGCAATTTTTCAGCGTAGCTGTGTGAATCATGTGTTAAAAAGCCCTGGAAAGAAAACATAGTAAGAATTAAAGTGTGGACTTGAGCAAAGACAGTAGACAACATGAACTCTCTGCCAAAACCAAAATTTATATGTGTGCAGTTATCAATAACAAAGGAAATGAAATGAAAAAGATTCATAGTAAGTATGGTCCGTGTAGGCTGTCCTGACTTTTTAGATTTGCATGTTACATTTGGGACTAGCAGTCTAGTCCGCCTTATAGCATTTCACGTATATGGACTCAAAAGTCCTAAAAAATGCTCCAAGTGATGACTAAAAACAAGGGACTTTGTTGAAGGTGTCACACGCGATGAGGGATCACCTGGTAGCTTTGAAATAATATCCATTCTGTAAAGTTACATGGAAAGTGCCACTGCTAAAGCAGTGGGAAAGTTTTGTTTTGAACACAAACAATATATTGCATGAAAATAATCACACAGCAGTACCCAAAAGAAAATTACTTTTGGGACTAGAATTTAATGTATTTTTATAATATGTTGAATACAACCCAGAATGTTCTCTGGGACTAAAGGTTAACCCCCCACCTCCTGGCCCACCTGCCAAGCATCTACCGCAAGTGCCTCTTAAATTAGGTCACGGATTTCACACTTCATTTACGGTTTGGTTGATGTTCATCCCACCCACCCCCATGAGGCATTGCATTGCATCTCACCTCAGAGACTGACTCCTCGCTCCTCCGACACTGACCTGATGCCTGGCCTTGAGCTTCTGTGACAGACGCGAGTGGGAGGAGGAAAACCGGGGCAAGGCTAGCAAGGGACGAGCAATAATAAAATTATGGCCGGCGGCCGCACAGTCCCTCTGATGTATCGGGGATATACCTCCTAAAGCGCACTTTTAATTACGTGATGCGCAGCGCATGACTATGTTACCAAGCTGCGTGCCTACGGAGGGGCCCCCTGGAGTGCGGGCCCACCCCAACGCGGGGCCTGCAAGTGCCTGTGTTATGCCATGAGCACAAATAAATTAATTAGTGTGTCCCCCGCGCCGGCCCACCCACAACACCGCACTTAGGGCCCGATGTAGGTAAACGCGATTTTCCGATTTCAAAATACCGAGGCGGGCCGAATCGGTATTCTGAAATCGGAAAACGAGATGTAGGAAAAAAATACCGATTGAATACCGATTCGGTCGGCATCGGTAATGAGATTCGGTACGTTCCGATTCAGCTCGGTCCGAATCGGAAATTACCGAATCGGCCAACAACGAATCGGAAAACACCGAATCGGCTACCACCGAATCGGATATTTCCGATTCGGCGAATACCGATTCGGTAAAAGCCGAATCGGTAAAAACCGAATCGGCAATCATAGACCCATGGCGAAAAAGCCCATAGAAATGCATTGCATGAACCGATTCGGCTTTTACCGAATCGGATAATACCGATTCGGATTTTACCGATTCGGATATTACCGAATCGGTATTCGCGGAATCGGCAATAGGCGATTCAGCCAATGAGGTGGCTCCCCCTCCCCCACCCAAACAGGGAGTGGCAACCCTGGCAGGTGCAGCCAATTAAGAAGTTTCTAGAAGTTTCTGGAAAGCCTGCCTGAGCCCAACACACACAGTTAGCAGCAGTGGGAGAAGGAGGTTGCAAACTGAGCAGGAGAAAATGGCAGATCAGGCAGGAAGCCAGAAGTCCTCCCAAAAGAGGAAGCCCAAGTTCACCACCACCGAACTTCAGGTGCTGGTTGAGGAGGTGGTGAGGGTGCACCGCCAGCTCTTTGGCAAGCTGTCCCTCAACGTGCCAGACAGCACCAAGAGGAGATTGTGGGCTGACATCGCCCAGAAGGTCAATGCTGCTGGTGTCACCCCCAGGTCCATTGAGGAACTGAAGAAAAGGTTTTACGACCTCCGCAGCCTCACCAAGAGGAAGCTGGCTGACCTTCAAAGGCAGGCTGGACACACCGGAGGAGGCAAGAACCCGGCGCCACCCCTCACCGAGCTGGAGGAAATTGTCTCCAGCACAATCGAGAGGGAGAGCATAGTAGGAATCGGGACCCTGGACAGCACTGCGAGAGCCACAGCTACAGGTAAGAAGCATGCGCATCATGACACACCCTACCAGACACCTCCCCATTAGACACAATGCATAGGCAAACACCAGCACTGTACTGTCACCAACATACAAGAGACAAGCATCATGGTACATGTAGTCAGCAGAAGTTAGCCAAATATGTCAGTGCAGAATCACAAGACAGGAAACAGTGTGACACAGTGTAAGGAGATGCAAGGACATGTGGAATGCCATAATTGTACTGACTGTAATACATCGGCACTCAGTTTACAAATGCTTCTTTGTACCTAGGGGCACCATCAGGCGGCACCACTGTGACAGCAGAGGGAGCATCAACGTCGAACACTGCTGTCGCAGGGCCAAGCAACAGCCAGGCTGGCCAGGAGGAGGAGGATGAGGATGAGGAAGGAGACACCCCAGGGCTTGGAATGGAGGGAGACCTGGTGATTGATTTCCAACCAGTGCACTCCCCAGTACTGTCCAGCACACCCCCCTTGCAATTTTCACCCGAAAACTCCCCTACAAGGCAGATCATTCCGCCTACACCAGCTCCTGCCACAATCGTGGCCTTGCCACCTGTCCAACCAGTCCTGGGAGCAGGGGCTCAGGGACCTGCCAGCACCACACCCCCACCAGTGGCACCCCAGCCCAGTCAGCAGGCCGGAAGCAGCAGTGCCCAACGCCGTGCCACCACCACCACCACTGCTGCACCAGCACGGGAGGGCAGTGTGTTCCTGGGCCTGGAGGGCCAAATGGTCAAAATCCAGCGCCAACAGGCCAGATCCACCATGGCCTGCCAACGCCAGCTCCTGCAGCACAACATGCAGATGGGGGAGTTGGTGAAGGGTTTCCAGGCTGTTGTGGACAGCAACAAGGAGGTGGCAGCAGGGTTGGGCAGGCTGACCACTGCCATCACCCACTCATCTGCCAGGCAGGAGGAGCATGAGGTTGCGCGCAGGAGGGATGCCCGGGTGCTCAACCGGGCCATGGCCCGCCTTGCAGCGGCGACCGCACAGCTGTGCCATCGAAGCTCAAATCAAGAATCCGTGCTCAGTCAGCACACGGCTGAGCTCACCAGGGGGATGGCCAGGATCACCACGGCCATGGAGGCCATGTTAATATCAAACGCCGCCTCCAATCCTGCCCTGGACCTGGGTGATGCTGGAGACAGCAGCAGCCGCAGCAGCCCGGCCAGCGCTGCATCTGAACCGCGGAAGAGCACCAGGCGATCCGCTGATGCTGCTGGCCATTCGGAGGGGGCCGAGGGACACCCCAGTGGGTCTGCCAAGCGGGCCAAAAAATAGCCTGACAAGGGGGGATGAGCAAACCAGTACCCTGGACTTTATTTGTTTTTACAGACTCCATTTTTTGATGCACTTCAGTGCTGTAACTGTGGTGCATCACTATTAAAAATTATATTTTCCAAGCAACATTTAGCTGTCTTTGCATCTGTACTCAGTCAGAAATAGTTCTCAGTGATCTCCTCACGTCTGTATCTGCCATCACATGGCGTACACACCCCAGCTGGCTGTGTCAGTGGCACAGCTTCGTCGTCGTCATAGTCCTCGTAGTCAGACAACTCCACCTCAGTGCCCTTCTTGACCGCAAGGTTGTGTAACATTGCACATACAGCTATGATCTTGCAGCAGGTGATGGGGGTATACTGCCTTGCACCTCCACTCTTGTGCAGGCATCTGAATCTACTTTTCCAGATGCCAAAGGTCCGTTCGACAACATTCCTGGTGCGTATGTGGGCCCGGTTATACCTCCTTTGGCTGGGTGTGGAGGGGTTGAGGTAGGGGGTGAGTATGAATGAGCGGAGGGCATATGCACTGTCGCCTGGAAGAGAAAGGGGTCACATTAGACACATGCATACATGTATTACACCTACCTACTATGTGTTATGGGGGTCTGATGATGTGGCTCACCTAGGAGGTATCCTTCTCCAAAATCGCCAGCCATCAGCCGTGCATATATGCCGCTCTGTTGGAATATATAGGAGTCATGGGTACTTCCTGGAAATTTTGCTACCAGGTCTGTGATGGTGCACTTGGCATTGCAGATCACCTGCACGTTGATGGTGTGTGTAGATTTCCGATTGCGGTATATGTATTCGGTGTCCGCTGGTGGGCAAATCGGAATATGCGTGCCATCTATGCAACCGATGATTTGGGGAAGTGTGCCATCTGGTAGAAGTCCGCTTTGGTTTGTAGCAGTTCTGCGTGGGTTGCAGGGAATGAGATGTATTGGTCCATCCTGTCTATCATGGCGTCAAGGAATATGTGGAAGAACCTTGACAGGCTGCTCTGGCTCACCCCTCCTGCTGCTGCTACTCCACTTTGATAGCTGCCAGACGCTACCAGGTGTAGGCTGCATAGCACCTGGACGTGCGCAGGGATGGCGTGTGCCCTTGGGGTGTGGTGGTCCAAGTATGGCTTAAGGTCCCTGATGAGCTCAAGTATGGTGTCAGAGTCCAGCCTGTATCTCTGTAGGATCTCAGCCTCAGTGAGCATGAACAGGGTTATCCTCTGTCTGTAGACCTGTTCATTTCTTAGCCATTCCCTCTGTCCTTCCTGCTGTAGCCGTAGCCGCCTCGCAATGACATAGAAAGCTGCCATCCTGCAAGTTGCAATGCATTTTGGGACTGTTTATATGGGTTGGAGTTGGTTACCACCTGATTGCAATCCATGGTAAATACCGAGTGAATTCTACCGATTTTGAGCCGATTTCGGTGTTTCTGTGCCTCCCTACATCTCCCCAACTGTCGGAATCGGGGAATTTCCCGATCGGAGATTCATACGAATCGGCATGTTTTCCGAATCGGATAATGTCCGAATCGGTATTTTTTCCGATTCGGTACATGGACCGAATCGGTGATTTTCCGATTCGGTGTCACTTACGATTCGGTTCTTGGACCGAATCGGTGATTTTCCGATTCGGTGTCACTTACGATTCGGTTCTTGGACCGAATCGGTGATTTTCCGAATCGGTGTCACTAACGAATCGGTACAAGGACCGAATCGGTGATTTTCCGAATCGGTGTCACTAACGAATCGGTACAAGGACCGATTCGGTCTTTGTAACCGATTCGGTGTTTTTCCGAATCGTTACATATCCGATTTTCGGTATGTACGTATCGGATTCTTTCCCATTCGGTACTCATTCCGAATCGGTTTTCTATCCGATTCGTTCTGTTTTTGGTTCCCTACATCTCGATGGCTGTTTACCGATCGGTAAGGGCCAAAAATCGGTATTTTCGGCCAATACCGATCGGTAAAGCCCTACCTACATCGGGCCCTAAGGGCCTGCACGGGCCGCGGCCACCATCAAAAAACATTTAAGTGTGATTTCTAAGTAACTGGCTCAGCCGGCTCTCTGTCTCACAGTGGCAAGGCCCGGCTGCAACACCACTACTAGTCCGGGACACCCCCAGACACACACTCGGGACTGGGGAAGTGGAGTGTGACCACCTCGTGCAGCAGTTGGGTGTGTAGAGTCATAGACCCGGCCCTGATAAGAAAGAGCCGGTGCTCAGCCCCAGCACGCACCGGCACAAATTAAGCACTGCTGTCAGGGATGCGCGATCCTTGGTGGTCTGCGGCCACAATATGCCAGTGGTGCAGCTGCTGCACTGCCAAGCAATTTATGAGTTTCCTCACTGCCCTTCTTATCATAATGGTGAGCCTGCCATAAAAGGGTTGCAGTGAAGAAACAAAGGTCTGGTGCCTCAGTTCATGAGGTGCATTCAGGGGGGCACATGGTGTTCCTCCCCGCTT
Source organism: Lissotriton vulgaris (assembly GCF_964263255.1). NCBI lineage: Eukaryota > Metazoa > Chordata > Amphibia > Caudata > Salamandridae > Lissotriton > Lissotriton vulgaris. The sequence continues at coordinate 2,081,869,474 of NC_141687.1, forward strand.
TTCTGCTCCCCAGATCCTACCCGGCATGGACTTTACAGTCCATCCAAAGCTGGAATGTGCTGTGTCAGTCCTTTCTATAGGCTCTCCTATTAGCCTTTGAAAGTCAGCAGCATGGGTCAGCCGCCGCAGGACTACCTGCCAGATTCAGCTTGTAAGCAGGTTTTGTCCAATCCTTGGATTTCTCATGCTCTTGATTTTGGGCCTCCGAGGTGAGACTCCCTGTAGTCTGGTACATATTCAAATTGATATATTTAGTACTACCCTTACCCATTATGACTATTAAGTACTTTTATGACAGACACACTTTTTTATATTATCATATAAAGCGTCACATATACTGCCCGAGTATCGAAAATGGAATAACGGAGACTCTTCGTTCACGCTCTTCTATATTATTGCCTGTTTGGAATATTTACCTGGTTCGGCACTAACAGAATGTTTGTAATAAGAAATTCACAGAACGGGGACGTGGCTTGGCGCCCACGGAGTATGGAGGCACCTGGGTGTGCGCTCTGTCGGCGGTTTTTGGGACCCGCGGTTCGCGCTGACACCCGACTCTGTTGGAGGCAGATTCCGCTATCGGAGGATGGCAGGCACACGCTGCAGCTAATTTTGCCGCCCGCAGTGGTAGTTTTCATCTTTTTTCAGCAACAGTAAGTTCTGCACGGCTGATTGCCGATCGCCGCCGCCATTTTGATTTTGTACCGCGCGATTTGTGTGAAGCAGTTTCCAACTCCACATCTCCTCAAATCATAACTGCTTTTCACCATGCTCCACACAGCGGATTTCTTCCCCATATACCTTGTTTTAACACCATAATTGGGCATTTTCTTCTTTATGCCGCTTTTCATCATTTCTACAGAAGGTGCAACCTCTTCACATATGCAGCAGCCATTTTGTGACGCTCTTCAGCCCTACCGCGTTTCTACAAAGTGCTGCTCTTTTTTGCTGTGGCTGAACGCCTGATGTTGTCGCATTTCCTTATCTTTTGGAATACGCTTTGAACGTACTGCCTGCAATTTCCTTCCTGATTTACCAGCTGGTATTTGGCTTCCCACTGCATTAGCCTGATATCTTTCTTCATTGTACTGAACACGATGATCCTGTTGCCTGTTTCTTCAACAATGCAGCTTTTTCTTCCCCTTTACTCCGCACGTCTTCACAGTGGTTCTTATATTCATTGGAGTTCGTGTTTTTGAAACTACATCTCCGTTCATATCTGTATTAGGAGACTTTCTTCTCTGTTTGTATCCTATGGGCAGAATTAGAGGTCACATTACCTCTCACAATTTGAAACATAATTTCATTAAGAACTCAAAGTTATTCTCCACTTTAGCCCAACTTGAGTCCTCAAATCTGTCATCTTCTCAGGACACACAGCTCGCGATGGAATGGTCGTCGTCCGCCCCAGGAAAATCCACCACCAAATGGCTGAAAAAAGATCCTCCCTCACCACCTAAGTTGTCGTCATCAGTCTCTATGGAGCTTTTATTGGAGGAAATAAGGGCTCCTCGCCCCTTCATGGAGGAAACGAACGCCAAGTTGCAGGTTTTGACAGATAACTGGAAGCAAATGGACGTCAGAGTCACATCAGTGGAACAAAGTGTCACCTCTTTTCAAGAAACAACATCCAAGGTCTCCCACTTGCACTCGCAGGTTACTTCCCTTCAGCGACAGGTGGAGGAGCTTGAAAATCGCAACAGACGCAATAATTTGCGCATCTACGGCCTGGTGGAAGGTTGCGAAGGGAATGACTCGATTGCCTTCTTCAAGTCTTTTCTACCTAAACTTCTACACTTACCGGACGATACAGTGCTCAATATCCAACGTGCTCACAGACTTGGGTGGATTCCTTCTTCAGTTTCCACTTTGTCATGACCGAGGGGAGCCATCATGTATTTCTTGGAATACACAGATCTCTTGAAAGTTTTGTCAGCGGCTAGATCTTCTCCCCGGCTTGCTTGGTTGGGATCCTCCTTGTTCTTCGCGCAAGATTATGCTAAGGCGACAGCAAATCGACGCAAAGCTATTCTAGATATGAGGGCTGACCTGCGATCTATTGGTGCCCGTTACAGACTTTTCCACCCATGGTTCTTCAAGGTCACCTATAAGAACAGAACAACAATGTACGAAGATCCTGTACGCCTTCAAAGCTTCCTGAATTCCTGCAAGACGGCCGAAATGGACCTGTCTGGTCCTTCTTCTTTTCCTCCTTGAGTTTCTTGATTTTTATGTCACTTTTTTCAACATTGTTCCTTTTTTGCATGTTCTTTAACTTCTATTGTCATTCCTTTGTTTACCTTGTTGATGAATATTCATGGATTGTTTACGTTACAGTTATATTTTCCCCTGTTCACCCTTTGCATTTTCAGCACTTTTGCATTGTTAGTTTTCATGTTTTGTTTTTTTTGGGCTCTTCTTTCATGGTTGTCCTCCTGTTTTTGTAGATTCCGAACAGCGTTCCGTGGTGTTCCTCAGGCCGTGAGCCTCGCTGACCCTACAGGTTCCGCCTGCTCCACGTGGTTCCACCCTCCCTCCCTTTTCTTGTTCTTGGTTTCGTTCCTGGTTGCTCATCCTCACCGTACCCTTTTCTGTAGGTATGTTTTCCCTCCAATTTCTCACATTTGTGACTTTTCATGTGTTCTCTTTCTCTCCCTCTTTTCCCTTCAATTTCTTTTATTGATGGGTGTCATCTCTTCTTCTATTATTCTTTCTCCTCTACTATTTTCTCCTTTCTATCATCTTGCCTTTTCATCAACAATATGGCTCCTTTTCTCACGTACTTTTCAATTCTCACCTGATCTCTCTCGCTATTTTTCCTGGTTTCATTTTATTCTTTTTCACTTTGCTCTCAACTTTGTCAAATTTTTCCTATTCCCTTTTTTATTCTCTTATTGTCCAGCTTTACTGTTTTTGGTCTCTCCTTCTCTCATGGGTTTTTATTTTATTTTTCTCCAACTTGTTTATCGCATTTTGTATTTTACTGAATGTCGTTAAGAATCGTTTCTTGGAACGTTAAGGGTCGAATTTTCATTTTTATTAAGTTGAGACGACCTGCAAGACTTAATGGAATCTTGTGCCATTTTTTTAAAGATGCCACTGTTTCTTTAAGAAGCAAGTCATAATTGAGGGTTATAACGTCTTCTAACTTGGCCGAGATCTTAACACCAAGATAGGTAGCGTTCTTACATATACCCGATACTATTCCTGTTGGCTTATAGTTTGCGACAACCTGAGTTTTTTTAGCGTTTAGTTTATAGCCGGATACCTTACTGAATCTTTCTGCTTCTTTAGTTATAGCCGGAACAGCTTTAGACACATCAGTAGTAAATACAGCAATATCATCCTCATACGCGGTGATTTTTAAGCTGTTTCCCTTGTGATTGAAAGAAATAATATCGTTAGATATTAACAAAGCATTAAGAAAGGGTTCCAATGACAAAGCAAATAGCAGGGGCGACAAAGGGCACACCTGCCTCTTTCCTCTTTCTATTGAAAAAGATGCAGAGCTTTTGCCCGCATAATTAATCGTGGCCATTGGGTGATCGTATAATGACTGGATCCAGCCAAGGTATCTACCCTTAATACCATATACATCAAGCACAGCCCATAGGTACTCCCACCCCACTCGGTCAAATGCTTTTTCAGCATCAAGAAAAATCATACCGAGTGGGGTGTGGTTAGTGTTGGCTATATCAAAGGCCGTACTAGCCATATTGACGTGGGCCGTGGTGTCTCTGGCACAAGATTCCATTAAGTCTGGCAGGTCGTCTCAACTTAATAAAAATAAAAATTCTACCTAAAGTTCTTTACCTATATAGATCAATCCCTTTGCGTCTTAATATTGTTTTTTTCAAAAAACTCGATGGAATATGTAGTAGCTTTATTTGGGGCTATAAGAAAGCGTGAAGAGCTCTTAATCAGCTGAAACTCCCAATCGACAAAGGGGGTCTAAATTTTCCTGATTTCAGACTGTACTTTTTTTCCTCTTTTATTGGCCGTTTGCGGAGTTTACTATGCACTGAAAACCCTTTTTTCTATCATAAGTTTATGTTAGGTCAAGAAAGCAATCAATTTCTTTCTAGAGTAAACGATCCTAACTATTTTAAAAGAGTTAAGTTTAAGACTGCTAGACACACCGCCCAAATTTGGAAACAACTAATGGCACATGAGAAAATCTCCTTTTTTAATGCAGAATTAAGATTATGGGAAAACCCAGGATTACCTGGAATCTTTTCGGATGGGGCAAGAATAGCTTGGACAAGGCACGGCATAATCACACTGGGGATATGTATGGCACTAACGGTTTTTTAGGATTTGAAGCACTAAAAAACATATATAAACTGAATGATGGAATGTACTTCAAGTATATGCAAATTCATGATTTTATCGTTCACAAGATGAAAGTCAGGGAAGTTCAGCAATCAGACATTATTAAATGTGTGTATTCAAAACGGACTAAGTCACTTATTAGTGAAGGTTATTATAACTTGAACAAAGATAAAAACGATGATTGTGGTAAATTGGCTCTTAAATGGTCCGATCGGCTGGGTATTAACATTTCCGCCAAACAGATCTCTACTACACTCACTCAAATCAATAGAGCGGTGCATTCTTCTAACATTAGGCTTCAAGCATATCGTACGGTTTGTCAACTTTATTACTCCCCAGAAAGGATTGCTAGCTGGGCTCTAGAAAATCAGGTTAATGAGCGCACCAGGTGCCCTAAATATTTCTTAGAAGCTGCAAACATAGAGCATATGCTTTTTTCATGTCCCGCTTTTACTAACTTTTGGAAAGGATTAGAAATGATACTTAATATGAAATTGCTTGTTTTCCCACCTATATCTGCTCATCTGATTTTATTAGATATCCAGGATGTGAACTGTCCCAATAGAGACCTTATTTCTATTATTTTTGCTTGTGCCAGACTAACTATTGCCAGATCTTGGATATCGCCAGATCCTCCTCATACAATGGAGTGGTGGAGTCTAGTAAAGGAAATTTATACAATGGAGATTGCTCTAGCGAGACTAAGGGGCCCTAACTCTTTGAAGAAAAAAGAGAAAGTCTGGATTAATTTATTTGGATAAGAATTGGGGAAGATGATGGTTGGCTATTAGAGACATTTTTGCAAACTGAAATATCACTGTTTTTCTGTTGTAAATGATGTGTTAACTGGTGTTATCTACTTTTGTTTGTACATATTTTGTTTCTCTTAACCTCTTGCAATATCAATAAAGAGATTAAAATAAAAAAAAAAAAAGGAACGTTAAGGGTCTCCATTCTCCCATTAAGAGACAAAGAATTCTATCTCATTTGGCTAAATTGAATGTTGACTTCACATTTTTGCAAGAAACTCACCATTCTGATGTTGAATCTGCTAACCTTAAAAGAGGTTGGGTGGGTGAGGTATTTTATTCTCCTGGTGATGGCAAAGCATAATGGTGTAGCAATTTTATGTCGTAAATCCCTTTTGTGTTCATTGATGTCTCAAGATTATGATACTGATGGCAGGTGGCTTTATGTCAAGTTGTCCTTAAGGGGTGTTCCAAATTCTTTTCTTAATGTTTATGCTCATACAGGAGGAGATCCTGGATTTTGGCACTTGATGGCTTCACACATCACCAAATTCAAGGATGATAATTTCATCTTGGCAGGAGATTGCAATCAACCTCTTGATCCCATTCTTGACAGGCACTCTAACGTCTCCTTTATTCCAAATAAGCCCCATAAACTTTTTGCTCAGGCTATCGTACAACATAAACTTATTGATGCCTGGCGCCTCTGTAATCCGACCACCAAAGAGTTTACTTTTTACTCACCCTCTCATCATTCCCAATCTAGAATCGATTATATTTTTGTTTCCCACAAAATTGCACAAACTCTCACCAATGCAGAAATTGGTCCCATATTATTGTCAGATCATGCCCCTGTTTCAAACAATGTCGATATCTTGCCTAAAGTTGAAGGACCCAGGAGATGGCGTTTTAACAATACTCTCCTATTGGATTCTAAATTTGCCACATCTTTTACTAATTTTTTCAATGAATTTTTTGAGCTTAATGATACTCACTCTCTCCCAAAAAATACTATTTGGGATGCCTTTAAAGCTGCAGCAAGAGACCTTATAATTAATTTTGTTGCCAAAAAAAGGAAGGTGGCTCGAAAATCCACTGGGGATCTTCTTCAGAAAATTTAGAGATTGGAACACTCCTATTATACTTCTCAGGAAAGCTTGACAACTCTTATTGAAGCTAAGATGCAATTCAATAAGAAATCGACGGAAGATGCTTCCCTTTTTCTGTTAAAATCTAGTGCAAAGTTTTATGGGGTAAAACTAAGGCTGGGAACATTTTGGCTAACTACTTGAAAGTCAAACACAACAAGTTAAACATTGAATCTATCTATAATGATAATTTAGATCTTAAGCATAAGGATGCTGATATTCTGTCTGAATTTTCTTGCCTTTATAACACTCTATACTCCTCAGACACTCAACCCTCCATCCAATCCCTTTCGCACTTCTTCTTTAGCATACAGGTACCACATAATTTCCCTCTAGACCTATCTTCTTTGGAATCAGACATATCCCAGCAAGAACTACTTACTGCACTTAAATATCTTAAGAAGGACAAGGCCCCTAGGGCCAGACGGCTTCACAGTTCAATTTTACCTCCACTTTTCCAAATTATTGCTACCGAAATTGCATTCTCTAATTGATTCCTTTGTCACATCGGGCATTTCCTCAGGTTCCTTTTCTGATGCTCACATTTGCCTTATACCTAACGAAGGAAAGGATCTCAAATAATATAAAATTACAGACCCATTTTCCTAGTTAACATTCACTACAAATTATTTGCCAAATCGGTTGCTGCGCGATTAGATCCCTATCTACCGGATCTTCTAGAGAGAGAACAATCCAGTTTTGTTAAAGGACGCTTTATTACTGAAACACTAGACTCCTGTTTAATGTCCTTTCCAAATCTTCCCATTTACAACACCCTCTTGCGGCTATTGCCTTAGATACCGAAAAGGCATTTGATCGGGTTGAATGGACTTACCTATTTCATGCCCTTAAATGGTTTGGTTTTGGCCCTAAATTTATTTCTTTAATTTCTCTCCTTTATTCTAATCCACGTGCAGCAGTTTGTGCCACTGGTTTAGTTTCTTCTTTTTTAACTTAGGCAGAGGCGTTCGTCAAGGATGCCCCCTTTCTCCATTTCTTTTTAATTTGGCCTTAGAGCCTTTCCTTTCCAAGCTTCGTCAAAACCCTAACATTCATGGCTTTCAAACATTGCACTCTCACATCAAACTTGCTGCTTATGCTGATGACATTTTACTTTTTATATCTAACCCACATGTGTCTATTCCTGCCTTGATATGATATGATATGATAAATGGGACTTGTAAAGCGCACGTTCACCTACGATTTCTTGGCGCTCAAGTGGGAGGGCTGTGCGGTACATAACAAGCGAACTAATTGTGAGCTAACGAGAAAAGCCAGGTTTTAAGTGATTTTCTGAAGTGAGAGTAGGAAGGGAGAAGGCGGAGTGCAGGGGGGAGGGAGTTCCAAAGGAGAGGAGCCTGGGTGGAGAATCGCAGGCATCCATGTTTCTTACGCCTGAAGGAGCAGGGGGTGAGAGGATTGTAGTTGGAGGAGCAAAGAGCACGTTGGGGAACATATCGATGTAAGAGGGAGGAGATGAAAGAGGGCCCTGAGAGGAAAGGGCTTTGTGAATTAGGCAGCCAAGTTTGAAGAGGCTGCGCTGGGCAACTGGGAGCCAGTGAAGGTTCTTAAGGAGAGGCTTGGTGTGGGTGGATTTTGGCAGACTATAGGTCAACCTGGCTGCCTGATTCTGGATGAGTTGGAGAGGAGTTTGCATAGTCGATGCGAGACATGACTAGCCCCTTCCTAGAAGAAGTACACGAATACTCTATGATTTCTGGTTATAAATTGAACAACGACAAATGTGAGATCCTACCCCTAACGAAATTTACTTTTAAACCCGATTTTAGTGCTTCCAATTTCACTTGGAACTCATCTCATATCAAATACTTAGGTCTACATGTTACACCCTCAATTTCGGACACGGTCTCACTTTGCTTAAACAAATGCATTTAGAAGATATCCGACTTAACGACTAGATGGCATCCTCTTTATTTATAATGGTGGGGTCGCCTAGATACTATTAAAATGATGTTATCCCCCATAATCCTCTACACGATTTCTAACATCTCAGTCCCTATTCCCACAAAATTCTTAAGAAAAATCAATTCAGTTCTCTCTGCCTTTCTTTGGAATGGCAAGAAAGCTCGGATGTCCATTCTTAGACTAATACGCCCCAAGTTGGAAGGTGGAGTTAATTTCCTGGATTTTACAGCCTATCAAAAGGCATTCCTTTTGCGGCAGGCATCCTTTTGGTTACAAGAACCTGACGTTATCTATCCCCTGTGGGTGATGATTGAACGTCTAGCACTATCCCCTTTCTCCTTTGCTGAGTATCTCTCTTTTACCCGTAAACCTCAGTCACTATCCACTCCCATACACAAATTTACTACCAAATTACTTTTATCTTCCAACCCTACCCCTCCTACTACAGTTGCTGACTTTCTCGCTTCCACCATTTGGCATGATAATAACCTGCTAATCAAGAATAAACCCTTTTACTGGAAGTCCTGGAGGCAAAAAGGATTGCTATGTGTATCTCAATTATTCTCATGCTCTACCTTCATACCCTTCTCAACACTTAGCCAATCTTTTGACTTACCTGCATCTTTTGCTCATAAATATTCTTCACTCAAGGAGGCGGTGATGCTGACTTACAATCATCTCTTACATTCCCATGCACCTCCACCCCCCCTAACCCTACCTCACAACTCCACTCTTTTTTACGTACTACGTCTAAAGCATCCTCTATTTACAAATTTCTTCACAACACAGACTTCACACGATCGAAGTCGAAAGTAGAAGAGCAATGGGAGCATGATTTTAACATAACCTGGCCATTATCTCTATGGAATAAGCTGTGGACCAAAATACGTAACTCGTCCAGAGCAGTGACTATAACGCAAACTTTGTTCGTTAATTACAATAGGCTTCTTTTCACACTACATGATCTGAACAAAAAATGTCCTGCAACTCCAGACCTCTGTTGGACTTGCTCTTCCCCACAAGCCACTTTATTTCATATGTTATTCACCTGTACTGCTGTTTCTTGAGTTTTGGGAGCAAGACTGGTCCCAAATTAATATGATTTTTCACACTCAAATCCCTATTTCCTTTATTCATATTTTCCTGGGTAGCCTCTCTTCCTGCTGGGATGATACCGCACTTAATTTTTGAATTGTTGATTTATTGCTGGCCGCTGCTTTCCAACAGATTACAGCTAATTGGATTTTTTATTCGAACATTTCTTTTAGAGCATGGGGGTATAATGTTTGCCATAACCATAGACTGGATACTGTTTTTGTTTATCCTCTTCATATGGCACCAAAACGCATGGACCTATGGCTTCCCATTATGTCATTCCTTGATACATGTGCTAAACGCTCCTTTCAGTTATGACCTGACCAACAGGAAGTTTTGAAACCCCCTTAATTGATTGCCTTGTAAATGTAAATGCAGTAGTATTTGTATTGCGAACCGAATCGACCCCAAAGGGGTATCTCAGGCACTTGTACGCATACCGCTGTGGAACCCTTCCTGGCTTTTCCCTGTGAAGTGCCCACTCCTGGGCACCCCCAAAGTGAAGCCAGGCATCATAGCGTTGTTGGGGCCGTTGTGGAGATTAAGCAAGCCTTGATGTTCCCTGTTTCTCTACTCTTTTATTATCTCCCATCATAATATGCATAACCCCATGTTTATGATATATCACCTTATTTGTTTTGCCTCGCAGCCCTTTTCAATTGTCATTATTGCTGTATTGCTATATTTGACTGTTTTTGACTTTTTCATTGTACGGTTTATGTACCATATATTGACACCCTTCTTTTTGAACAATAAAACTTTCTTTTAAACTGAAAAAGAAATTCACAGAACTTTAACAAACAAAGATATAGTCCAATTAGAACATATTTCTAGGAGCAAAATTTAGACACTTGCAGCTGCTTCAGTGCAGGTGAACTCCAACTCGCCCTAATGTTTTTTGTACTCCTGTCAGGTGGACTGTCTGATTGCCTAGTGCTGGCGATTTGGTTATAAAAGCGCGGGGATTTTTAGTGCCCCCGAATGTTGGAGAAATGACCAAAGTTCCCCTGAAAGTGGCCTTCCATCTAAAGATCTGTGAGAAGATGGACAAAGTAATCAAATGGCCTCATCTCATACGGGTCACCTTTTATCTCATAAGGGTCACCTTTAGCCAGTCCAGACGTTCTAGCCAACAACACTTTGAATTCTTGAGCTTGTATGTTTCTACAAATCATCCCAGTATTTACAGTTCTTATTGTCTAAAACAGGACTGTTGGAAGTAGACAGTAATTTGTAGCCCCCGGGCAAATGTTTGTGAGTACCCATGCTCTAACGGGTGATTAGGTGCACTCTACGAATCCCGATTAATTGACTGATTGATAATATTGTGGTAAGAAAAGTTGAATTGCCAGAGATGTGGGAAAACGCTTCATGATTTGACACATCATGAGTTGAGCTGCTGTGATAGAGTTGAGAGAAAGATAATGATATAATAACTCAACACTGCCGCTTTTGTTTGTTTCCAGGGGTGATGACATACAATGTGAAAATAAGATGGAGATGCAGAGCCAAACAGTGCACACAAGTCTGGAAAATGATACATTACTCGTTTTCATTTTCATACTTACAAAAATAGAGGTTTACTGGTATTTGTAAGCACAGTATCTATTGTGTTGTTTAGCTGGTTTTATATCTTTGCCCATGTCTATCTCCAGAGTCTTCCAGTCATATTAGTGATCAACCTATCATAGTCAAGTACCTCCATACATTTCTGCCCCAGCGAATCCTTTAACCAAAGTTTCTATGCCCACCATGTCTTCATGCGTGTATCCCCATGTCTGTTACCAATGTCTCTGTACCTGTGTCAGTTTCCCAATATCGGTGTCTCTGTGCATTCCTGTTTCATTGTGATAGTACTTGATCCTAATTTTTGCTTTGTTGATAGGGCTCTGTTGATAGTACAATCATATTGCAGACTAGCCAGGCTCAGTTGTAAGCCAACACCAGAGCACACACACTTTCAAGTGTGTGTGGGTGTCTCTGACTTAAGGCCTAGAAAACTAATCTTTTGTACAGCAATGTTAACGGTGGGTGCATGGTTGCCATATAAGTTCCAGAATTGTTTTAAAACTGTAAGTTGACACTAATTGCTCTGACAATACAGAAAACTGTTTTTTTCCCTCTAAAATTCTCTAGGACTACAAGCAGTGATTCGAGCTATCAGAGCATTCTGCCTCACACAAATCAGGATTCGAAGGACATTAAAAGGACAGCATTTGCTAGTGCTCTGGAGTGAAAATGTGAGACGCTGCACTTTTCTTCGAATAGGATACTCTACAAATTGTTCCTCCTAGGGCTTAGGAGTGCTACCAGGATGTTCCACTCAAAGAAGTATGTTTCACAGCAACCTCAGTAACACTTATATTGCTCTTTGACATCTTCATAGTGGGAACGGATACAGAAAGAGGGAACATAGCAGGAAATGATGGGCATTGATGGCTGATGGTGGAGCTGGAAGACACATTTAGTGGTCTAAAGAGTAAGTTATGAGGAATGCAATATTATAACAATATGTCAGTCAGTGTTCTTCACTTTGTTATGAAAATGTCATACATTATACCTAAAATATTTACAACCTGAATGGCTCCGTCCTGAGCCTTCGACAGCATAAAAAGGTCGAAACTCTTTTCCTTTCTGCTTACTAAAGACTTAAATTAATCCTTAGTTGATTTTCGTAGACCTTGGAACTATGACCTCTCAGCCTCACTCGGATGTGGAGATAATGGCGAGTGTTCTAATCTTTCTCCTTACCCTGGGGGGGAAAAAGGGGGATCGGGGTCCAATATGGATGGGTTCTTGCAAAAATTATGTTTCCATTCTACATCACAAATTTATAAGTGTGACTCGTTGAGCATGGTCAGGATGTGCCTTCAGTTAAAAATAAGCCCCGGCCAGTCCTTTTTTACACTGACGATGCAGTTTTGATATATAGGACCCCCAGTGGCCTGAAAAAACAATTTGAGGCCTATGTAAATTTGATGGAAGAATTGAACTTGGAAACTCGTTTGTCCAAAAACTTTCTTCATGGCTAGTGGTCATAAAACCTAAAACCTCCGGCCTTCTCAATAAAGGGCCATCAGCTAGGACGGGTGTACACGTTCCTGTATTTGGGAGTAACTTGTGATGGAGCAGGTACCTGGAACCTCTGCCTGTTGATCAAAATAAAAAGTTTGCCTGATCTGTAGGCTTTTTATTTAAGCTGGTGGTGAGTATATGCCGTAACACGATTAGTTCACGCTCAGAAATTTACAATTGCAAGTGCATGGCCATGCTATATTATCATATCTTAAAAACACAAACCTTGATCAATAGATTTGGCCCAAGACTAGCTGCCAGTTCTCCACCTGCTACTGGGAAATTTGTAGAGAGTGAAACATCAATGTGATAGTGCCAGACCATGCCAATCCCATATTCCTTCATTAATAGCCTAGAAAAGAGCATTGAGCTGGCTGGCATCCAGGATGGCCTTAAGGACAGCTTGCAATATTGTGTTTATATTGATCAGATGCCCTGACTAATGGACTTGCTCCCTGTCAATATCTTTCCAATGTTCAGATGCCATTGAAGATATTCTGGTGCTGATTTTACATGATCCTCCCATAACCTTTTACTAAGAAGACAACGAAAATCGTGTACAAATCTCACAACAATGACTTTGCACCACATTTATGAATGTGCTCACAGGTAGTCATATTCTAGATATGGCATTCCCATCAGACACACCAGATCATACCAACTGGGACTTTCCAATTGCTCATGTCCTTACCCCATCCAAGCCAACAAGATTTGCAAGGAAGAGTCCTGCTCACATTAAGACATGGCATGAGTTTATTCCGAGTGATCTTTACTCTGGCTAGTATTTGTTGTCCAAATAATTCTGTGTTGACACAGCTGTGTTTAGTTTTCCTTTTTTCCATCCAATCAACAGGCTTCCAAAAACATTTGGTAGCGTTTTACCAATCATAGACATTTCACAATCCCTTAATGTTTTGAGACAAAGTAGCCTCGAAATTTGCTCAGAAAATCAAGTTGATATAGGGTTATTTTCCTAACAATGTAGAGATTTCAATTTATAAGGCAACCATCTCTTTTAACAATGATATGCCAGTTCTGAACCATGCACCTGCTGCATTTGCATCCATTGAAATTACTGCCTTTCGAGATTTGGCGGGCACTTTATATCTAGGCGATGGCCCCCTTCTTCATCAAGTAGACATATCAAATTACTCTGTTGCTCTGATGAGGTACTGCCTGCTAATTTTAGAAATGGCAACTAACCTGGCCAGTCATTTCTGAAGCATTGGCACGGACCACCATCATAGTGGTTTTTGTCAATTCTGTGTAGTTTGGTGCAGGGCTCTGTTAACACGACAGAACCATGGACCAAATTGGTTTCTTTTTTCTTTTCGAAAACAAAAATCCTGAAGTGGAATTTTCTTCTTTAAATAAAAATATTTTTCCTGCATCAGGGGAGTCCTCTCCCAGGGCTTTGGGAGCATTTAGCAGTTTTCAAAGTCCTTTACTGTGAGTGTTTTCCTGGTCTCCCCAACTAAATTAGGTGAGTAATATTAAAGGCCTTCCTCTGACAGCTCTTACTTGGCAGGGCCATCAGAGGGGTTTAATCATGCTGGAGACATGGTAATCTTCTCCATGATTGAACCCAAGGTCAGTCTGCACCTACATTTGGCAAACAGACAATTATCTTGGTGGTATCTCTGTCCCTGTTGAAAAAGAGTAGTCTGTTCTTCCAAGATATAAATCGGGACCTGAGTTCTCAGAATCCAATCAGGTTCTGAGCTCAGAACCAGAGCACTCAGAATCTAGTTAGTCTCAATGATCAAATATTAACATATTACTATCAAAATATAAATCGGGACCTCAGTTCTCAGAACCCATTCAGGTTCTGAGTTCGGAACTTGAGCACTCAGAATCTAGTTGGTCTTAATGATCAAATATTAACAAAAAGAGTTGCCTTATTATTCAGGTGTCTTGCTCTTTATCTAAGCCTTCAATTTCTCCCCGCTCACACTATTATTAAATTGAACTAACTTTAGCTAAGAAGACCCGGTACCCACCGTGATGAAGATTGTGACAGCAACAAGACAGAAGAGAGGGTGCTGGTAGGCAAAATGTAAATAATAGAAATGGAGAAATAAAAAGAGACAACAAGGAAAATAAGAGGGCAATAGAAGAGAGAAGAGTATGGCTGGTAGGGGGGACTCTACAAAAAATTAGAACACAAATTGGAAAAACATTGGAAATATCACATGCACAAAAAATTATTAAAAAGTGGAGCACAAAACTGAAGAGGAACAACATTCTACGTTTTTACCATAACATTTTCCAAAGATTTATAGACTTGCATGTTAAACACAAATTTATTGATACAAAGTTTATCCATGAAGTTATACTAGTGGCCCTTTCTGGTATTTGGACAAAATATTGAGTAAGAAATATCAAGATGCATATATATTGTCTTTTTAATATCGAGATCCATAAATATCATGATGGAGAAATACCGTTGACAAAAATATCGATATTTTTAAGTTAAGTAATGTCGATGTCAAAAATATCTATGTTGTTAATATCGTTTACAAAACATCTATGTTGATAATATCAATGTTGAAAATATCTATGATGTTACTATCATTTGCAAAAATATTGTTGTTAATATCATTTTAAAATTATTGGTATGTATTTTGGTATATGTTTTATTTGCGTATGTTATAAATGTGTTTACAAACAGTGAGAAGGAGCACTGTAATGAGTCAATTGTGTATTTATTGCCTACTCAGCCTGAAATAAAGACAAACATGCACAGTCACACAGGACTACAGTTCATCATGTGTTTCAAAAGAAGGCATGTCAAGGCACATCTTTTCTCAGTGTTAAATTTTTACTTTTTCATTTTTAAAAGGAACAAGGACACAACCAAACCGTTTCATCCCAAAACATGGGGACGTTTTCAGAACACTAAGAGAAGTCCTACATACATAGGATCTCTCGCTGTATTCTTCCCATAAGGGACAACTATGCATCCTGCCATCATACAAGTAGAGGAGGTGTAATTTCCCGACTCAATTGAGGGTGTGTTAAAACAGAAACCACTTAGCCCACAGCTTATGGGAACAGTGCTCAAGTCGGTAGCCAAGATGCCGGCAACTCATTATAGTGCTCCTTCTGCCTGTTTGTAAAACTTTGAAATGTTAGGGCCCTAGAAGTGTGCATTTTTTTGTTACTATGGAAACTGAACGGTGTGCAGGGATTGTGACCCTTTACCGTTATAACGGCGGTTTGGGGGGCAGCCGAGCCGGGAGGTCTGCCCCCGGGCAGATTTGGGAAGGGGAAGGGGGAAAGGAAAGAGCGGCCATTTTGCCGAGTTGGGCTGCCTGGGAATAGCCCAAAGGCAGCCCAAATGTGAGGTCAGCAGGCCAAAGTTCATGTAGGGTGCCCGCGTTAACTCAGCCAGCATTTAAGGTACTGAGAACTGGTGGCTGAAGGCATGGCAGTATAGGTACTTTTTTGTCTGGCTGACTCATTAAATTTTCTGTGGCAGTTTTCGGGAACTTTGCGTAGTTTTGCAGTGTTACCTGAGGGATGTCCGAACATAGTGATGTGCGAGTCCTGGAGGCCATCCGCCTGCTGAGCGAGGTGGGACGGATGGACCTCCTGGTGGGCCAGCGGGATGCGGCACGCCCGGGGCGGCGTCCCTCCGCAGGCGTGGCGGCGGCAGTCATTGCCTGCTTGCTGCCACGGAAGACAGCGCATCTCCAGGTAAGTTTGCAGGGCCGCGCGGATGTCAGGAGCGCGGCCCTGGTTGTGGCAGCCGGTGTGGGGAAGGCGAATCAGGGAGCTCAGGCCGAGGTGAGCTGCCAGCGGCGCCTCGCCGCGAAATGGAGTCTGCCGGGAGGGCGGGGGGCGGTGCGGTAGGCCGGAGGCGGCCACGAGCGGAGAGCACTTCGGAGGGAGCGTCGCAGCAGCGCAATGAGGTGCGCGGCCGCCCTGAAGTGGTGAATGTGGTCGGGGAGGCCCTGACAGTGAGCAGGGCCTCTCGGCATGTGGTACAACGGGTGGGGAAGGGGGCGGGAGGGCAGGAGAGGGGAGGGGTGGTGGAGAAGCCTTCGGGTGCGGGACGGGAGAGGGGGGTAAGAGTGGGAGTGCGGGAGGTAAGGGTGTGGGGAGGGGGGAGGGAGACATGGATATGCTAAGAGGGGAGGTGGGCCACCCACGAAGGGGAGACAGGAAAGCTCTTCACCTGCCAGGCAGGGGGCTGCGGGTGGAGCGGAGAGTGGCAGGAAGGCTGTGAGGAAGCGGGCAGAGGTGGGGCACATGGTGGGACGGGGCATGGTGGCCGATGAGGGCGGAAGAGGAGTATGTCCCAGGAGGCCAGGTGGGGAGAGGTGGGAGCCAGGAGGTGGAGATGGGGCAGGAGGGGGGGTTTCCCCCGCACTTGATAGACTCAGAGGACAGTGAGAAGGAGTGGGAGAGTTTGGATGTGGGAGAGTCATGGAAGGAGGGGTTGCAGGAGGCGCGGAACGCAGGCAAGGGCAGGGCAGGACGAGGGGAGGTGGAGGCGGGTCCGTCAGGACAGGGAGGGGAGGGGGAGATTGTGGGTCAAGAGGGGGTTCGGGGGGAGGGGTTGGGAGGTGAGGGGAGCTCACAGGAGGATGGGGGAGCAGGTGGAGTGGGGTTAATATGGAGTGAGGATGAAGAGGTCGGGGATGTGGGGGGCAGGTGGGGGGAGGAGAGCCGGGGCGGAGGGGGCACGCAGTTTCAGGGCCCCAGCACACCAGCGGTAACTTTTCTTTTGCAGGGGAATGGCCGGCGCGGGGCTGCAGACTTGGTATGGCTGAGGGTGGCCCAGCGATACCAAGGAGAAGGGAGGGCGGAGCCCCCAGCGGCAAACCCGGAGTCAACGGGGAAACGGCGCGGCTGGCTCATGAAGGCCCAAGGAGGGCTCCCCGGCCCCTCCACCCACAGGGCCCCAGTGGCTTGGGGATCAGCGGCGAACATGGAGCATCGGCATGGATGACTGTTATGTTTTAAGCGGGGGAGAGAAGGAATATGGGCCTCCGGCAGGGTGCAGTCCGCGCCTCCGCCGGCTCGCAGGCGTTATATGTGGGGCGGAGTGGAATTGGTTGAAGGGGATGATGACAGTTTGGAGGAAGGGGAAGTACAGGATGGCGAGGGTGGCCGGGTAACCAGTAATGGTGTTCGTAATTTCTTACAGGTGTCACCGGGCCTGGGTGCTGCGGCGGCCCGGACACGGTCGGGGGACAGGTTGGCGATGGATCGGAGAGGCGCCGAGCGGAGAAGGGATGCTTTGGTGCCAGGTAAATGCAAGGACACGCGGCGCATGATATCGGTGGGTGTGGGGTGGGGGGGAGGGGGAGGTGGGGGGTGATCGGCTGTGCAAGAGGAAGTATGTGATGAATCGGAGTGTCGGGCCGGATGAGGCCGCGCTGGCGCCCGGGGCTATGGAATTGGAAGGGGACCAAAAAGCAGGAACAGGGGGAATGGTGGTCCCGAAGCAGCAGGGCATTGGTGGCGCGGGTTTGAAAGGAGTTTTGATGGGCAGCAGGGTGAAGCCAGAGGGCAACGACGTTGGGAGTGGTGCGGCCGCCGAGGGTTCGCAGGATGCGGCGGGCGGCACGGCCAAGCCGGAGAGCAAGGAGCTGAAGATTAAGCGGCTCCTGTATATAAGGGTCACTAAGCTGTCGGGGGCGCACTTAATGGCGTGTACTAAGGAGAAGATATGGAAGGGGGAGTATGTGGAGTTGTTGAAGTTGTTGCACCGTGAGGTCCGATCAAAAGAGGGTTCGAAGGAGGAAGAGTATGAGCTGCAAAAGAGGCCGAGGGTGCCGTTGACGATCGAAAATTGGACGGTGGCTTTTCTGATATTCCCGAGCATTTATTGTGAAAGGTTCCCGGAGCGGTTGGTGTCCTTGTTTAAATACATGGACGTCATACGGAAGGCACAGATCACTGGGGATGGCTATGCGTGGGCACAGTATGACGAGGAGTTCCGGGCTCAGATGGCGTGGGACCCGGAGGCAAAGTGGGATGAGTTAGATTGCGATCTCTGGCAGCATACGATGGGGCTGGCAGGGTCGGGCAAGACCATTTTTACCGCCAGTGGCCTACCGATTATATATCAGCCCTTTCAGGGCTGCCCCACCCGCGGGGGAGTGGGGGCCGGTTTCAAGAGCCAGTCCGGAACAGTGGGCGCATGCTGGGATTTCAATAAAGGGGCGTGTGCCAGAGTGTTCATAGGTTAGAAATTGTTTGTATGGTTATTGTTAATATTTTTTATATAGTTTCTACATGTTTAGATGTTTATAAATCTAGCTGAATTATTTATTTAAGTGTAGCAGGTTGTGGGGTTTGTAGGGGTACCACGTGGAAAGTAAATGATTTATAATTAATTAATAATTAATTTTCAATGTTTAATAATTATTAAAATGAAAATATTTAGATTTTGTAATTAATTTCAATTCATATTTTTTGTGTGTGGGTTGTGGGGTTTTTAGGGTAGGGGGTGGGAAGATATTTAATATAAATAATTAATAATTCTTGTAAATGAATAATAATTATTTAATGGATAATTCATTATGTAATTGGTGTAAGTAAGATATTGTTTGAGTTATGTGGAGAAGGGGACATTTAGATAAGGACAAGGCCGCTTGGAAGGAGAAAATTCAAAGCTTTAAGAAAGAAATTGTCTTTGCTAAAGCCGAATATTTCCCTGATATCATCTTGAAGGCACCTAACAGCACAATGAGTATTTTTAAAATTGTAAATGATATCGCCTGCCCTGAATGTACAACAAATAAGATGACTCCAACACAAGAACTTTGTGATAGTTTGTCTACCTTCTTTGAAGATAAGACCTGTAAAATTGTTGAAGAGCTGGAAGTGGTCAGCACTGATTCCAGGGTTAAACGGTTACCGTCAGACCTGCAGGAAGTCTGTGAAGGGGTGCCCAAACCACCGGATCAGAGGACCCTTTTGATCACTTCTCTATACCTTCTGAGGAGGACGTCACTATTACAGTTCTAGGTGTCTCATCCGGGACACCCTTTGATCCTCTTCCCCATAAGGTTTGGAAAGAGCTGGGCGCTAAACTTTTCCGCCCCTGAGACAGTTGTGTAGTCTATCTCTGTGTAGTTGGTCAGTACCATCCTGCTGGAAACAGGCAGTTGTATCTCCACTTCAGAAAAAACCGTCACTTGACCCAGAGTGCCTTAAAAGCTATTATTGATCTTGCTGGACCTGTCAACTGCATTCGACACAGTCAACCATAAGGTTCAAATGGCTCGGCTGAAGGAAGCTGGGGTGATGTGTGTGACGTTGAAGTGGCTTCAATCCTATGCGGCAGAGGTCAGGCAGTAGCTCTACCCTCCTTTCAATCACAGTTCTCTGAGATGTGACACGGGGTCCCTCGGGAATTTGCAATCAGCCCTATATTATTTAATGCGTACATGCGTCCACTGCTGGCTGTCATTAAGTCCTATGATATAGGCTTGGTGAATTATGCTGACGATACTCAGCCTATTCTATTCGGGGAGGGGGACCAGTCAACAACTTTAGGCAATTTCTATGCCTGCATGCAGGACATGGTACATTGGCTGAGAAACCACTCTGCAATTTAATGCAGATAAGACCGAGATTCTCTGTTGTGCTGGTGGGAAAGTGCCATAGTCTCTTCCTACCGACTTCTGGCCCATCCCTTCTAACACACCTTCTAACACACCTCTGGTACCCTCTGAGACAGTTTGCAATTTGGGAATCTGTTTCAATGAGAAGTTGACCTTGGAAAATCAAGTCAACAAGGCTGTTGGGAGCAGTTTCCCTCTAATCAGGGTGCTCCGGAAGATTCTCCCAATACTTCTGACACAGGCACATGCTATTGTGGTGAGAAGTGTCATCCTGAGCAGGCTGGACTACTGCAATGCTTTGTTGCTGGAGTTCCCCAAGTATCTAATTGACAGACTACAGAGAATTCAGACCGTGGCGGCTAAGCTGGCTCTGAAAAAGTCTTGATGGACCTCTGCTTCCCAGGCCCTCTCGGGGTCCATTGGTTACTAATACTGCAGGGAATTCAATTCAAATTACTCTGCATTGTATTTAAGGCACTGCATGGTGCAGGGACCAAACCGCTGCAATATAAATTTGGTTGGTATGTTCCCACTCGTAACCTCCACTCGTCTTCCGCTAACTGGGTAAAAGTACCCTGGACCAGAAGAGCAAAGGGGACCGTGCTTTTAGCGTTGCAGCTGCACAGCTCTGGAATCATCTCCCCTCGGAGCTGCGCCAGGTGGAAGACCTGCTTCAGTTCAGAAAGAAATTAAAGACCAGGCTTTATCCTAGAGCATAGCATATGTTTCTTCTGTTCCTGCTGTACTATGATGTCCATCTAGGTAGGATGCTGTTAGGTACCACGTCTCTTTAGCGTCAGGATACCCGCTGGGTCACAGTGCGCTTTATAAGTAGTGATTGCATTATATTACATTACATTATATATCAGGTGTGGGTTGTTAGGTTTGTTGGGGTAAAGTGTAGGAAGTTAATTAAATGTAATTAATTAATTAGTTAATTCAATAATAGTTTTTTATAAAATTGTTTAATTGATATTAAATTGTGTAAATTGTGTCATTATTACAATTTTTCTGATATATTTCAGGTGTGTGTTGTTGGGTCTTTAGAGGTACAGGGTGGGAAGTCAAATAACAATTAATGTATTCATAATGATACATTTTCTATTAATTGATAAAGGTGTAAATTGTGAAATTATCATATTTGTTAAGTTATATTTTAGGTGTGTGTTGTTTAGTTTGCAGAGGTATAGGGTGGGATGGTATTTGGACGTTATTTAAGTATGATGAATTTAAAGTTATTTATTCATTCATGAAATTTGTGTTATTTAATATGTTATATGTTAATTGTGTTATGCTTTTTAATTTCAGTAACGTTTTATTTGTTGGTTGTTATGATTGTAATATTATAGTGTGGTATTATAATTACATTAATATTATTTTTTTATATTGATAATACTGATTAAACATTGCAATAAATATGTAGTTTATTTCATTTTTGTTAAAACATAGACATATAATTATTACATGTAAATATATATATTTTTTATTTGTTTGTAGTGTACTACTCTCTCTCTACTGTTGCACAGACTGGAGTGGGAATAATGCATTTTACACCTCCCGAGTCCAACACTTTCCCTACTGTTGCCTTGATTAGAGTGGGAATGGTATATGTTATGTTCTGTTATGTTATGTTATACAGTTTTCTATAGCGCACGGCTGCCCCAGCAAAGGGGCGTCCCGGCGCTTGCACTAATGGGGAGAGAGGGTTGCTGCGGATGTAGGTTGCAACATGTATAACATAGAGAATTTTAGCAGAAGAGGTGGGTTTTTATAGCTTTCCTAAAGGACAGAAGGTCATTCAGACCGCGGATCTGGGGAGGTAAGGCATTCCAGAGCTTGGCTGCCAAGTACCGGAAGGATCGGCCGCCCATCCGTGCCAACTTGACGCGGGGGACGACTGCGAGGTTCTGTCCTTCCGAGTGCAGAGTGCCCGAGGTGTATATGATGTGAATAGTGGACTTAGCATGGGTGGAGAAGAGGTTTTCAAGATTTTAAATGCAAGACAGGGGGTCTTGAAGTGTATCCTCTTCTCTACCAGAAGCCAGTGGAGTTTGGTTAGCATACTTGCCACTGATTGTTGCCGAGGGAGACCAGTCAGAGCTCTTACTGCTGCATTCTGGACTCACTGCAGTCTTGCTTTCTCAGCTATGTTTACCTCTAGGAGAAGCGAGCTTGCGTATTCCAACCCAGAGAGGATAGCTGCCTGCACTACGAGTTGGCGGGTCTGAGGGTGAACAAACTTAAGGATCGGTTTATGGTTCCGTAAGATCCCGAAGCACGTGGCAGCGACCTTTTTGGTCTGATGAGTGAAGTTAACGGCGGAATCCACCCAGACTCCAAGCTTTTTCACAAGACTTTTAGGTTCGGACAGTTTGCCAAGTGACTCCGGCCACCATTTATCACCCCAGGCTGCTGCCTCTTTTCCCACCACCAGTACCTCCGTCTTACCAGCGTTAAGCTGAAGGAAGTTAGATGTCAACAAGTTAGTTATGTCGGTGAGACTTTGTTTGAAGTTCTGTGCACTTAGCCCATCTGCATCCCTTAATGTCACCACTAGCTGGGTGTCATCAGCGTAGAATACCAACGACAGCCCCCCACTCCTGGCTACCTCAGCCAGTGGCCGGACATATAGGTTAAATAGGGTAGGGCTGAGTGCTGAACGCTGGGGAACTCCTTGTCTGATGAAGCGCTCTTTAGAGAGGTAAGGGGGGATGGACAACCTAAATGATCTCTCAGAAAGGAATGCCTTAAGCCAATTAAGGGCTTGTCCCGATATTCCTGCCTCCTTTAGCCTGAACAGCAGCATCTTGTGTGATGCCGTATCGAAGGCAGGACTGAGATCTAACAGAATCAGTGCTGCCGTCTCGCCAGAATCTAATATGGCCCGGAGATGCTCCGTCACACTCAGGAGAGCTGTTTCTGTGCTGTGGCCAGCACGGAAGCCATGTTGAGACCTGTCAAGGATGAAATTGGTCACAAGAAATGTTGTCAAGATGGTATTGACACGGGACTCTGCCACTTTAGCTGGCCAAGGAAGCAGTGATATAGGTCTAAAGTTTTCAGGCAGAGTGGGGTCTAACATAGGTTTTTTTATGACGGGGGAGATCCAAGCCTGTTTCCACCTGAAGGGTATCTTAGCAGTGGAAAAGAACGAGTTAATAAAATCCCAGAGTGGGCCCAGTACTGTCCAATCTACTGCTCTGAATTGTGCTGGTTCTAGGGGATCTGCAGGCGAGCCGGAGTTGATTTTATTGAAGAGTTTGAGAAAGTCCTCTTGACTAAGCGCGGGTATGTTAGTGAGCTTAGGAGTGGCCATGGCGTCTAAAACTTTGATGTGCGGTAATGTTGGAAAATAATTATAAATCTTCTGAATTTTATCCAGGAAGAAGGATGCTAAATTCTCGTGCAGCGTGGGCGAAGGGTTAGACTTTACGACCGATTTTTTGGTACTGAGTTCTTTTATTGTTTTGAAGATGGTTCTGGAGGCATTCTCGCTGCTGCTAATCTCCTTCGCATAGTATGCGGCTCAGTTCTGCAAATATTACGATGGTAGTTTTTTTGTGCCTGGACGTAAATGCCTTTAAGTACGGGGTCATAATCTTTTCTCCATTTACGCTCGGCGGTTTAACACTCTTTCTTAAGGGAGGAGATCTCTTCATTGTACCAATGGCTGGATTACCGTGAGCGTGCCCTAATCCATTTAGCCGGTATGAGGACATCCAGGGCCTGATTGATCCAGCTACAAAAACCCTCATACCCCAAGTTCCGGTCAGCACTGGCTTTGTGGGGATCAGCTGTGAGGAGAGCATGCAGATCTTCTAGGCGAAGCTTTCTCCAAGGCCTCTTGAGCACTCGCTGTGCATCATTAATATTGGATGTTACCCCCATGGGGATTACCATAGTCACCAATCGGTGATCTGTCCAGGACATGGGGATGGGTGTTTCTACTGTCATGTCAGTCAGATTGGAAAAAATGGGGTCAAGAAGGTGCCCTCTACTATGTGTGGGGCCACTGACTAGCTGGCTGAGCTGGAATGCGGCCAGATCAGCCAGTAGAGTATCTATCTTCTTTTCAGTGATAAGGTCAAAGTGGATATTTAAATCTCCTACTATATTAAAATTAGATGTTCCTGCCACTAGGGAACACACCGTGTCGAGGAGTGATTTTATGAAAGTATTATCTTGTCCAGGTGGCCTGTAAATCAGGATGCCCGCAAGAGTAAACTGTGGGTTAATTTTGACGTTAAAACGGGCACATTCACAGTCTGCAATGTCTAGTTTAGAAAATAGGCACAAGAATTCGGACTTGGCAATCATTGCTATTCCTCCTCCCCTAGCTTGTCTGTTTAGCGTGTAAGTAGAATACCCTATGGGGTGGCTAGGTTAATGACCGAGTGCATGTCGTCTTGCAACCAGGACTCCTTGAGGAATAGGATATCTAGGGCATGGTTAATTATTAGTTCGTGAACTTCCAAATGGTGTTTTTGTAAAGATCTTATATTGAGCTGCGCAATCTTAATTTTTTGAGGGGTTTCTGCTTTAAGGGACGGAAGTGTCAAGGTCTTTAATTGTAGTGTTATTGAAAGGCGTTTGCTTCGCCATGATGGCATTTGGGCACCACCGCTGCAAACGTATTTGACGAGGGGCCCTCCATAAGAGTCATCAAAGAAACCTAAGAAGGTTTTTAGAATTATGAGTACATAAATCAAACTGGCGGCTTGGACAGGGAGGACTGGAGGTATTTGCCAGCACAGGATGATACGGACTGTGGACCTTTGGGAAGTGTGCCCATGTAGCGGCATAATGGTTATATGTGTCATGCAGATGAGAATATAAAGATTCGGTGCTCCCAAAAAGTTACCATTAGACTTTATAATCCCTGTGTGAGCAAAGTCCAATACCTTGGATATTTGTAGAAAGAAGTTGCCAATGTTTTTCACATGAAAAAATGCACAGGAAACAAGACATAATATATGTATATATATATGTAATTATATATATATATATTATATATATATAAATATATATATATATATATATATACATATATTATGTCTTGTTTGCAAAGGTAAATAAAGGACCGCCAAGAAATTCCCCGCTTTGTCCTCTGCTCATTTCCTGAAGTGAGTTTCCTGTGCATATTTTCATGTGCTAGCCATTGCACATGTACAGAGGACCCGTCTCACAAGAGGCTTGTGAAAAACATTGGCAACTTCTTTCTACAAATATCCAAGGTATTGGACTTTGGAGGCCCACCACGGGGGAAAAGACTAGACAAGTGGCTGCTGCAGCCAGCAGTCCATGACTGTATGGGGACACAGGATCACGGCATCTCCGTGTCACGGCCCGGTTTGGTGTTTAACCTGTGGTTGAGGCGCTGGGGACTCGAGGCGGCCATAAACACCAGCAATGCGGGATTCACTCTGCGACAATCAGCCCTCTCCCTCCTCTGGCATGCACAGCAGCACTCACACAAGCATAATTCAGCTCCGTTATTGAGAGCTACCACAATGATGCAATCTGGGAAACGGAGTCCTTTAAGAGCCGGACTACACTAACAAGTATTCAAAAATGGACTCTGCTTCACTCCAGCCAATAGGAGTGCATTTCAATCTACAAGAGAGGGAGCAAGTGCATCCTATATAACCGGCATCTGAAGAAGGCAAATCATGAAATGCATTATGCCCTGTTTGCAAAGGTGAATCAAGGACCACCGAGAAAATCCCTACTGTGTCCTCTGCTCATTTCCTGAAGTGAGATTCCTGTGCATATATATATATATATATATATATATATATATATATATATATATATATATATATATATATATATATATATATATATATATATTTATATATATATATTACCTACTGGCGGTCGCCAGTAGGTATATATAGTTAGGATTTTTTCTCTATGTGATTTTTGAAAATTCTATGTCTAATAACTTTAGCGTTTGTGGACGGAATTGGCTGAAATTTTCAGGAAAATGGAACATTTTGTTTCTGAGCAGCCCCTGACAATTTGGGGGGGTTTCATCAAGGGGGGGCCGAGTAAAAAGGGGGGTCCCAAAACGCGTTTTTCCCATGTTAATTTCCATAGGGCGGTTGGCCTCACTTTTAGCTCGAACGGCTGAATGGATTTGCATGAAACTTGGCAGAAATTGTAGGGACTGTTAGCCGATGTGCCTTTGCTAGGTCTCAATATATGTGCTCCAGTGGATTTTGAGTAATTTAGGTTCAAAAAAAGATATATATCTGGGCGGAGCCTAACCACACATCTGATCTGATTGGCTGTCAGCACTTCATCCAAGAAGTGTTGGCAGCCATCTTGGGACCAATATACATGATAGCACCTCATTAAAAAGCATTGTAGTTAATAGAGGGTTTTAGGACTTTAGTTACATTATAAATCATTTGTTGATGGTACCATACTCGTTTTAGGAATTGTGGTGGGTTCTAAGGTGATTTTACCATGTGAATAAACGTTCTGCTGTGATATCTTGAATATTGTTTGAAAGAAAACTAATATCTCATGATTTTCCCACAGTGGTTTGGAAGGGGATCTATAAGCTAAACTGAAAGCATATTTTCTGTAAATTCACATTATCTTTCTCAGTCATGTGAAAATGAAGTCTGACCTTCTCAGTAAAACATGTACATCCAACAAGGACAGAGACTGTCAGTTGATTCCTTTGTGTTCTACTGCAGCCTCCTAGAGTGGTCTAAAGAACAACTAGAGCGCTAACAGTCCTACTTATTACAAAGGTATGGCACACCTGAAGCCATCTTGATTGGAATAAAGTGGTAACTCTTAAAACATTTAATTTAAAAAGAAACAACATGAGGGGGTATATTTTGCCATAGAAAGTATGATTAGTGCTGCAGAATGAAAAATTAGGGCACATTTTGAGTGACTTCTCAAATCCTTTTCTATTTCATTAAAACATTCTGACATACAGTCTCCCAAAATGGCCACCAGAGACAAAAGAGCCCAAATGTAGCCCAAATATCACCCAGATGTAGCCCAAGTATAGCCCAATGACAGAATGTCCCAGAGTGTTCTAAAGAACAACTAGAGCGCTAACAGTCCTACTTATTACAAAGGTATGGCACACCTGAAGCCATCTTGATTGGAATAAAGTGGTAACTCTTAAAACATTTAATTTAAAAAGAAACAACATGAGGGGGTATATTTTGCCATAGAAAGTATGATTAGTGCTGCAGAATGAAAAATTAGGGCACATTTTGAGTGACTTCTCAAATCCTTTTCTATTTCATTAAAACATTCTGACATGCAGTCTCCCAAAATGGCCACCAGAGACAAAAGAGCCCAAATGTAGCCCAAATATCACCCAGATGTAGCCCAAGTAGAGCCCAATGACAGAATGTCCCAGAGTGTTCTAAAGAACAACTAGAGCGCTAACAGTCCTACTTATTACAAAGGTATAGCACACCTGGAGCCATCGTGATGGGAATAAAGTGGTAACTCTTAAAACATTTAATTTAAAAAGGAACAAAATGAGGGGGTATATTATGCAATAGAAGGTATTATTAGTGCTGCAGAAAGAAAAATTAGGGCACATTTTGAGTGACTTTTCAAATCCTCTTCTATTTCATTAAAAAATTCTGACATGCAGCCTCCCAAAATGGCCACCAGAGACAAAAGTGCCCAAATGTAGCCCAAATATCACCCAGATGTAGCCCAAGTATAGCCCAATGACAGAATGTCCCAGAGTGTTCTAAAGAACAACTAGAGCGCTAACAGTCCTACTTATTACAAAGGTATGGCACACCTGAAGCCATCTTGATTGAAATAAAGTGGTAACTCTTAAAACATTTAATTTAAAAAGGAACAAAATGAGGGGGTATATTTTGCCATATGAATTATGATTAGTGCTGCAGAAAGAAAAATTAGGGCACATTTTGAGTGACTTCTCAAACCCTCTTCAATTTCATTAACAAATTCTGACATACAGTCTCCCAAGAAGGCCACCAGAGACAAAAGAGCCTAAATGTAGCCCAAATATCACCCAGATGTACCCCAAGTATAGCCCAATGACAGAATGTCCCAGAGTGTTCTAAAGAACAACTAGAGCGCTAACAGTCTTACTTATGACAAAAGTATGGCACACCAGAAGCCATCTTGATTGGAATGAAGTGGTAAGTCTGAAAACACTCAATTTAAAAAGGAACAACATGAGGGGGTTAATTTTGCCATAGAAAGTATGATTAGTGCTTCAGAAAGAAAAATTAGGGATCATTTTGAGTGACTTCTCAAATCCTCTTCTATTTCATTAAAGAAATTCTGACATGCAGACTGAAACATGCACTTTGAATACCAGCAGCAGACGTCCCTGGTGAGCAGTAGCTTTACTACAGTGATCTAATGTGCAACTAGAGTGCTAACATTCAGAATTTATGGCAAATGTGTGACACATCTGAATGCCTTCTTGATGAAACCAAAGTAAACAAGCATTGAAAATGCAATAGATCTCGCCCTCGTTTAAGTTAAAGCCATTCTGTGTGTAATGAGGTGGCTTATTAGCTTTCATGTAAATAACATGCATCTGTATGCATATAAGTATATGTATGCATGCATTTATGTTTGTATTTATATAGATATGCAGATGATATATGTTTATATATGTATGTATATATATTTATTCACTGAAAAAAACATAGGTTATAGACCATATATAGTTAGGAATTAGCATTTACAAAACCTTGAAAATTCACTGAAAAAACCATAGGTTATAGACCATATATAGTTAGGAATTAGCATTTACAAAACCTTGAAAATTCACTGAAAAAAACCATAGGTTATAGAGCATATATAGTTAGGAATTCGCATTTACAAAACCTTATTTTACTCACACAAAACCATTGAAATTCCATATATAGTTAGTTGCACTAACTATATATCGCGCACCCGCAATCCACTGCTGATGATGTCACATATTACATCATTCATGACATGGTCAGTGACATCACTGATGACATCACTGATGACATCTCAAATGACATCACTGATGACATCACTGATGACAACATCCAGTGACTGTATGTTTCTGTAAAGTTAAAATATGTCTTACATATTGAAGAATGAGTGGATGTATAAGTGTCTGGATGCAGGATTTAGTAGGTGCATGACTGACTGTATGAGTGAGTTATTAAATGTGTCTCACTGAGTGCATGGGTTAGTGACTAAACTGTCTTAATTTGTGCATCATTATGTCTGTTGTTCTGTAAACTGTTACATGTGTTGATAAGTAGCTATATGAGTAACTATATGGGTTATTGATTGGTTGCCCAAGTATTTGTATGGGAGACTGAGTGTGTGTGTGGGTGGCTGGGAGGTGTATGACTCTGTGCATAGATGTGTGAGCAGTTGATTCACTAGATGTATGGTTTCAAAAGTGCATGTGGAAACAGCTGTATGGGCGGTTGACTGTGTGCATGAGTATATTGGTGAGTGAATGGATATCTCAGTGCTACATGTCAAAGTAAGTACATATGTAAAACACAGTACATGTGAGAGTTGACATATATAAATAACTGTGCATAAGAGCCAGTGAATGTGTGAGTGGCTGTATGGATCATTGTGAACTTGTATCAGGGATTGTATAAGAGAGTAAATATGTGTTAGTATATGTTTGAATAAGTAAAGTTTGTATAACTGTATAGTTGAGGAAATGGAGGTGTGATTGATTCTTTGCATGACTGACTAGGTGTGTGAGTAACTCCATGGATGAGTGACAGTCTGTGAGTGTCTGTTTACACTGATTGTATCTAAGGTTATATTAGAGTCTGAAGAGGTTCATCGTATTATCACATGAATGATTTTATCAGTGATGTGATCAGTAATGTCAAATGAGATGTCATCAGTGATGTCATCAGTAATGTCATTTGAGATGTCATCAGTGATGTCATTTGAGATGTCATCAGTGATGTCATCAGTGATGTCACTGACCATGTCATGAATGATGTAATATGTGACATCATCAGCAGTGGATTGCGGGGGCGCGATATATAGTTAGTGCAACTAACTATATATGGAATTTCAATGGTTTTGTGTGAGTAAAATAAGGTTTTGTAAATGCGAATTCCTAACTATATATGGTCTATAACCTATGGTTTTTTCAGTGAATTTTCAAGGTTTTGTAAATGCTAATTCCTAACTATATATGGTCTATAACCTATGGTTTTTTCAGTGAATATATATATATATATAGATATATATATATATATATATATATATATATATATATATATATATATATATATATATATATATATATATATATATATATATATATATATATATATATATATATATATATATATATATATATATCTATATATATATATATATTCACTGAAAAAACCATAGGTTATACACCAGTTATAGTTACCTGGAAATTTTACTGACATAAAACCATTGAAATTCCCACGTTATAGTTAGTTGGACTCACTATAACTTGCGCGCCTGCAATGCACTGCTGATGACGTCACATATTACATTACTCATGACATGGTCAGTGACATCACTCATGACATCACTGATGACACCATCCAGTGAATCTGTGTCTTTCTGAAAAATAAATATGTTTTATATATGTATATGTAAAGGTCGACGGAAGAATAAATGTTTTAATAAGTGTGTAAATGGATGTTTTAAAAAAAAGTTGATTGGTTAACTGGCTTATTAAATGTATCTTAGCGAATACATATATTAGCGAATACATTTTAAATATTTAAATATATGTATCAGTGTTTCACTTTGTGTATAAGTGGCTGCATGGGTTGGTGAGTAGCTATATGTGTGTGTATAGGGGTTATTAGATGTTTTTTTTAGTATCAGTATGAGTGTCTGAATGGTTTGGTGAGGGTATTACTTAGCACATAGATGCATCAATGACTGACTCACTGTTTGTATGTGTTTTGAAGACAGCATATGTGCAGGACTGTATGGGTGGATGAGTGTGTATATGTGTGTGTTAGTGAGTGAATGACTGTGTCACTAGTGTCTTTATCAGTAACGACATATGTTTTAATCTAGTATATGTGAGTATTGATGTATATAAGTGAGTATATGTGAGAGTGAAAGATTGTAAGACTTCCTGTTTAATTAAGTATGTGTTTCTATAAGTGATTGTTTAAGAGAGTAAGTATGTGTAAGTTCCCTTAGAAGTAAGGTGGTAGTGTGTGTATACTTGTATATGCAAATAAATGGATGTTCAATAGTTTATTTGCATGTGTGAGTATGTGTATGAGTAATGTTGGATGACTGTCGGTGTGTAACAGGATGTATAGGTGTATCACTACATATGATGAGTGAGTATATATATGAGTGACTATATAGAACTGTTTGTGAAAGAATGGATGTGTATATAGATGGTGGAATTACTGAATTGTTTGTTGTAACTGGTATGGGTATCTCCACTTTTTTGAAAATGTTAAATACTATTTTTGAATATGTGTTTCAAGGCTTATATTACATTGAAAGGAGGTCTGTCACTCTGTCACAAGGATGGTGTCATCAGTGATGTCATGAGTGATGTCCCTGACCATGTCATGAGTGATGTAATATGTGACATCATCAGCAGTGCATTGCAGGCGCGCAAGTTATAGTGAGTCCAACTAACTATAACGTGGGAATTTCAATGGTTTTATGTCAGTAAAATTTCCAGGTAACTATAACTGGGGTATAACCTATGGTTTTTTCAGTGAATTTAATAGTTTTTTTAAATGCTAATTCCTAACTATAACTGGTGTGAAACCTATGGTTTTTTCAGTGAATTTCAAAGGATTTTTTAAATGCTAATTCCTTTCTATATCGAGTTTCTAACCTTTTTTTTTTTTTTTACAATTTGCTGTTTTGTGTAAGTATTCATTTTTGATTTTTTTTTAATATAATTTTTTTCTTTTGCGCTCTGGGTGCGCGCTCCGGTAAGCTCTCCGGTAAGCTTTCCGGTAAGATCACCGGTAAGCTCACCGGAAAGCGCACCCAGAGCGCTACTTTCGTTTGTGAAAAAAAATATGAATGAAAAGTTAATAATAATGCAAAACATTTCGTACCATACAAATAAAATCAGGTTTTTTTTATAAGGAAAATTATTATACATTTCCGTAAAAGTTTGATGACGTCACTTCGGCGCGCAACGTAAGCGCCCTTGGAAGCGCCTACGTTCGCGCCGCGTAAACGCACCCGGAAGCGCCTACGTTCGCGCCACGTATGCGCCCCGGAAGCGCCTACGTTCGCGCCGCGTGTGCGCACCCAGAAGTGCTCCGGAGCGCGTAGCGTAAGTGCGTCGGGTCATGTGACCTTAAAATAACACTTTTCATTGGTTGCTAACAGTTTTTTTTTTACAAAGAATGAAATCCCCACCCATTTCCTTCACTTCTTCTTTCACTTTTGTGACTGCAAGACCTGCCTTTTTGCTCCTGGATATTTGTTGGTTTTACCATGGCTGCCAGACAATCCAGCAGTGAGGATGAACCAGAATTCATCAATGAAGAGCCTCCTCAACGAAAAGTTAAGGAACATTTCATTTGGAAATTTTTTATAATCCCACCTGGAGTAAAAAAGGTAAATGCTCCAAAAGTGCAGTGCAAGATCTGCAAAGAAGAGCTGTCACGAGGAAACCCTTTGAAAAAGTACTCTTTTGGGAACTTCACAATGATCCGGCATGTGGAGAGGAAGCACCCCCAGAATTTTGCCCGGGAAAGTGTCAGGGCTCTGGCACAAGAGGTTCCCAGTGATGGGGCCTCTACATCAACAGGAGGAGCAACTTCTTCTGGGAGGGGGCAATCGCAGGAACAGGTGCCAAACATTCAACCTGCATTTAACCATGGTGTCCTCAGTTGCAGATACTGCAATCAACTCCTCACCTATGGGGAGCAAAGTGTCCAGCTCATGGTTCGAGCATTGGAGAACCATCACTGCCCTTCCCACCCCTATTTTTTTTTGTTTTTTTTGCTCCTGTTGAGCAGTTTCCATTCCCTGTTTGTGTTCCTGTTTAGAAAAAAGAAGAAAACCAAAAGTTCTTTTCAGAACTACCTCCAATTGTCATCAAAAATCTATATTCTTAAAAAAATGAAAAAGAGTAAGTGAAATAGAGTGCATTGATAATGGAAAGGAGAATGAGGAAGAAAGAACAGAAAGGTATGAGAGGAAAAAGGAAGTGAAGTAGGAGGACTGAAAGAAGGTGAGTGTTAGGAAAGAAAGTTATGAGAAGAAGAGTGAATATGGGGAATGTTAATATTCAAAGAAAATGTTGAAAAGGAACAGGGGTGTGGAAGGATAAGAAAAGATGCATTGCTGGACTTGAAGGCAGAAGGTCTCAGTTATGAAGCCATGCGTCACTTTAACGCCACCAAAGCATCACTTTTTGTGACACAACAGTCCAATAAAAAATGCACCTTATTTATTCATATTTACAAAGTGGCGTTTCTAGGTAAATACGTCACTTTGTAAACACCTGTGCCACATTATTCCTACGTCAGGTGTAATGTATGGAAAAGGGACGTATTGACGCAAGAAAGGGTCGTAGAGGTGACACAGTGAAGGGGTTTTAAAAAGTGACCCATCTACCTAGATGCGTCACTTTTTAAATGTAGCGCAACAAGGCACATTTTTTTACACCGCTGGTGCGATGCGTCACTTTTCTGTGCGCACTCCTTACGACATTCCAGATGTGTCATATTTAATGTATGACGAATCATGTCGCAAGGAGTTACAGATACGTCAGTATTTCTGACGTATCTGTAAACACAAAAGTGACGCATTGCTGGAGTGCGTCACAAAAGTGACTCAACTCCAGTAACGCGTCCTTTCACATGGGGAAAGCACCATGTGAAAGGTCTTGCGTCAGTCTTACACCTGCTGTGAGGCATGCGCAAGATTTTGACGCAACAGCATCCGAAAAGTGACGCAGTGAAATCTCATAGATTTCACTGTGTCGCTATTTACAAGCTTTTTGCGGGGGAACGCCCCCTCTGCATACATTATACCTGACGCAGGTATGATGTGGCGCAGGGTTTTAAAAAGAGACCCATCTACCTAGATGCGACACTTTTTAAATATAGCGTAACAATGCAAATTTTTTTACACCGCTGGTGCGTCGCAAAAAGTGACGCACAGGCGGCGCAAAACTGGCAGCGCAAGGCCTTCATAAATATGGTCCTGGATTTTCCCCTTACTTCGCTCACCGGTGCGCGTACCTTTTTTTACACCGCTGGTGCGATGCGTCACTTTTCTGTGCGCACTCCTTACGACATTCCAGATTTGTCATATTTAATGTACGACAAATCATTTTTTTTTAAATCTGTTTTATTTATACACGTGGCATACAGTTACATTTCTTGCGTTCATAATTAAAAGGGGAAACAACATTTGGAGTAGCTCGTACATCATCAGTGCGAGTGTTGGCGATGGTGGAAAGTCAATAAGTGCACTCACTGTTAAAGAGCTCCATCCATTGTCTTGGGGCAGTCACTGCATTCACCAAATCATTCGCTTCACTGCTACTGTACAGTGCGATGCGCTCTGCAAACCTCACTATGGTGCCGGGCCTCACCCGTCAGGGCGGGCAGCCTGATGGCCAGCCTCACCCCCGGTATTCGCGACCTACTGGTCAGTGATGTAGCTAGATGTCCCTCAGTGGTGTGAATAACCTACCGGGCCCAGTTCCAGGCAACCTGCGTATGTGCTGTGATCGGCCAGGAGGTTCGGTGGTACGCCTCCGTGGGGTAGAAGGCCGCGGCAGTGTCTTGCATGTGTGCTGCACTCCTGTGTTCCGTCGCCGTGTGTCAAAAATGAAAGGTGTGAGCGGGAAAGGCAGATCCAGCGTGGACAACTGGGGGGTGTCCTTGCCGTAAACGCCACCTATTCAAACTGGGGAAACAGGAGAGTAGGTGTGGGTGGAAAGAATCCGATCTCGGGGTAGAGGGGGGGGGGGGTTGCTGCAGTGCGGGTCCTGTCTAGACAGTTTCGGGTGTAGTAGTCTTGCAGGGTGCTGGCTTTGTGTGCGTTCGGGGAGGGGGTATCAGCGGTGTGTGGTAGCTCTAGGTCTCGGGTGGGGGCGCGTCGGTGGGGTCGACTGTGTATGTGGGCTCCGCTGAATTCATTCCCTTACAACATCCCTTTATCGTGGCAGGCCCTGGTGAATGTTCTCAGGAATCCCTCCCATGTCTGGGCTATCGGTATGGCCCTTCGCCCCGCCGTCTCTTCCCTTCGTAGCACCGTGCCCTCTGCGGTCGCCCAATAGATGAGGGAGGCACTCCAATGTTTCATCTGGGGCGGTGCTGCGGCCTTCCAGTGGCGGGTTATGAGTCTCTTGGCAGTTATCAGCCCCAGATCCCAGAACCTCATGTGTGCCTTGTTATGTTTTGTCCTGGTGAGGAGGCCCAGTACACAGGTGTCCCAGTCGTGACGTAGGCCCAGCGCAGTTCCTTTTGTCAACAGCGTGTTGACATCATGCCAGTACGTCCGTAACTTGGGACATGCCCACAGCATATGCAGGAGATCCGCATCTAGGAGCGCGCAACGCGGGCATTTGGAGGTATTCAGACCAAAGTAGCGGTTAATCTTGTCCGGAGACAGGTACGCCCT
This sequence comes from Lissotriton vulgaris, assembly GCF_964263255.1. Lineage (NCBI taxonomy): Eukaryota > Metazoa > Chordata > Amphibia > Caudata > Salamandridae > Lissotriton > Lissotriton vulgaris. The sequence continues at coordinate 2,081,904,994 of NC_141687.1, forward strand.
ATGCATGATATAGAACTGTATGATCCTGAATCTCGTGTTGCGGGGAACATGTTGTGGTCCTTCTAGGATCCTCTCCCACTCCTTATCCGACCAGTCCCTCCCCCTGTCTGCGGTCCACTTGTCCCTGAGTGGCTGAAGGGAGGCCGTTGTGTGGGATCTCAGCGCCTGCGTTAGCCAGTGCACAACGTGCGACCCTGCCCCTATTACATGCAGGTATTGTATTAAGAGGTGTGTCTCGGGTTCCACGGACATATCGCCCCAGTGTTCCGTCAGGACCCGCATCATTGATGCATGCAGAAGGAATTGTCCCGCTGGCAGTCCTGGATTCTCCACAAGCCCCTCGAACCGTACCATAGCCCCGTCGTCATATAAGTCCGCCAGTGTCTCATACCCCACCTGCACCCAGTCTTGTAGGCGCGCTGCAGTCACCACTCCCCCAGGCCTCGGTAGCCCCTCCAGTGGCAGGGCCGGTGCGTAGGGGGCAGTTTCCTTGGTCAATCACAGTGCACGCCTGTAGCATCTCAGTGCCACCGCTAGGTGTAGTTGCGTCTCGCGTGTCGCGCCTCTGAGGGGGTGGAACAGTGCGAGTGCTTCCGCGTGGGTCAGGGCTGGGACCGTCGAGGCCGTATCATTTAGGTTCCTACCCGCTAGCCAGGCCACCACCCATTGGAGCTGCGCGGCAAGGTAGTAGTGCTCCTGATTCGGGACCGCAAGTCCCCCCGAGGACGTCGGGGCATACAATTTCTTTAGGGCCACCCTTGGTCTCCCCGCATTCCAAATCAGTGTTCTCGTGAGGGTCTCCAGGTCTCTAAAGACCCGAGCCGGGACATACACCGGTATATTCGAAAAATAGTACAGGAGTCTAGGTAGGACTATCATCTTGGTTAGGGTGATTCTGGCCGGGACATTGAGCGGGAGCGTGCCCCAGAAGTGGATCTGGGCCCGCAAGGAATTTATGGCTCGAATCAGGTTGCCATCCAATATATCTGCTGCATTCCTATATATGTGGATGCCCAGGTACTTGAAAGTGCCGGCATACCATGTCAGTGTTGTGTCCCCTAGCTGTACTGCGCTTTCTTGCATATCCGGATGAAAGGGGAAGACCCCAGATTTACCCCAGTTGACCCTCAGTCCCGAGTGTGTTGTGAATTCGCGGAGGGCGTCAGTAAGTCCCGGGGGTATCCGCGTTAGGTCCCTGACATAGAGGAGTAGGTCGTCGGCATACAGGGAAACCGCGTGTACCCCATCTATCAACGGGATGCCCCACTCGGCCCCCTGCATCCTCAGTATCTCCGCCAGCGGCTCCATGGCCAACGAGAAGAGTAGAGGCGATAACGGGCAGCCTTGTCGCGTGCCCCGCCTCACCTGTATGGCCTCCGATAGCAGGCCCCCTATCCGGACCCGAACGGTCGGCGTTTGGTATAGGAGTCCCACCATGGCCAGATATGCATCTCCCAGGCCAAACTTTTGCATAACCGCCCTAAGAAACGGCCACTCCACCGAGTCAAATGCCTTTTCCAGGTCTAATACAATGCAACCCGATCGTGGCCAAGGGCCTCTCGCGTACTCCTGCACTCTGAACAGCCGGCGGATGTTGTGCGATGTGCTGTGTGTGGGTACGAACCCATTCTGGTCAGGGTGGACCAGGGTAGGTGTGTACTGGGCCAGTCTCCTCGCTAGCGTAGAGGCTAGTATTTTGTAATCTGTGTTTAAGAGGGCGAGGGGTCTATATGAGCCCATAAGCGTCTCTTCTTTGCCCGGCTTCAGGAGGGAGACCAGGGTAGCTTCGCTCAGAGATGGGGGCAGGGAGGAGTCGTCCAGTGCCGTCTCATACAGTTTTACGAGTTCAGGGACCAGGAGGTCTTGGTATGCTTTATAAAACTCCGCTGGGAGTCCGTCTGGGCCAGGGGACTTTCCGTTTGAGAGCGCCGCTATGACTTCCCGGAGCTCCTCTGGGGCAATGGGCGCCGCTAGGACGGTACGTTGGGCATCGGTGAGTGTCGGCAGCAGTACCTGGTTAAGATACTCCTCTGTGTCCGGAGCGGGTGTGGGCAGGCAAGAGCGATACAGTGATTTGTAGTGTGCGGTGAACGCCCCGTGAATCTCCGACTGCGTGTGTAAGGGCACCCCATTAGCGTCTAGTACTTTCGTGACTGGCTTTGTCCGGTCCTCTCTAGCGATGAGCCACGACAGCAACTTACCGGGTTTGTCCCCCCTATCATGTGTGCGCGCCGCATGAGCCGTGAAATTCAGACATCTGAGTCTCTCCAGCAGTTTTTCGTGGGTCGCCTGCGCTTTGTGAAGCCCAGTGGTGTGTCCTCCCACCGAGTCTCCTTCATGTCGACTCAATTCCTCCTCCACCCTCTGTAAGTCCCTCTCCACCTGTCGTTTGAGGTTCCCCTGCGTGCCCAAGCACTGTCCCCTAATGACCACCTTGAATGCCTCCCACTCCATCTGCAAAGAGGTGGCTGAACCTGCATTATCCTCAAAGTAGTGTACTATATGTGCGAACAGTGAGTCCCGGAAGGGTGCGTCTAGCAGGAGGTCCGGTTGCAGCCTCCAGTTGGGAACAGGGGGGCGAGTGTTTGCCCACGAGACCGTTAACATGTGTGGGTTATGGTCAGAGTGAGTTCTACCCATGTAAAGCGCTTCCGTCACCAGTGGGAGTAGGTCATCTGTGAGCATGAATCTGTCTAACCGGGTGTGCAGGGTATGGGCTCCTGAGTAGTACGAATATACCTTGGCCGTTGGGTTCCGGTGGCGCCACACATCATGTAATTTCCAGTGAGAGGCCCAGGCTATAAGAGCTTTCATGGCTCCCACCACTGGTGCGTTGGGTAGAGGTGGGAATGAGCGGTCCAGTGTGGTATCCAATACGCTATTGTAATCCCCCCCTAGTATCCAGGGGATCCCGTGCCAGTGCGCCAGGGTCGTGGACACCATTTCCCGGAATCCCTGTTGGTCCGTGTTGGGGGCATAGAGCGACGCCACTACCAGCGGCCGTCCATCCAGGCGTCCCCTCACTGCTACCAACCTTCCCTCCCTGTCTATGTGTGAGTCTTCAACTTCAAACTGGAGCCCTGGTCTCACCCATATCAGTGTCCCCCTGGCATAAGAGGAGAACCCAGTCGCGTAGATCTGACCTCGCCACCGCCTGCGCAGGGTGTGTACCTCTGGGGCTGTCAGGTGTGTCTCCTGTAGGAGTGCTATCTGCACCTTGTGTCTCTTCAGGTATGAATAGATCATGTACCTGCGTGCCGGTGTGTGTATTCCGCGTACATTCCAGGTACACATTTTGACTTCAGCCATCAGCATTCAACAAGGCAGTCACACCCGTTCTCTCCCACGCTTCAGGCACCCTCCCAGTAGGCCCTCCAGCATCCAGCGTCAGAGCATCCCCACCCTTGTCCGAGCAGCCCCTGGAATAGTCTAGCGAGCACCCCTGCGGGTCATGCATGCAGCGTTTCACAAGAAGGAAGAGGGGGGTAAACATTAACTGGGGATAACACCATCGGGTCGGTTGCCAAACGGGCAGCCGTCCAAACATTCTGCAAAAAATGCGAACAATCCATTCTGGGGGGTTGCTATTCATCACGCAGTCCAAGCAGCCAGTGGGTGTCTATTGAGTGTGAAGGCGTGAGCGCCCTCCCAGGGGGGTGTGATTATAGGACCGAGTGGCTAATTGGTTGGCCCGCCGTCTATGTAGCAATTTACTCGTGAAGACACGGGGCCACCGCTCCGTTCAAGTTTGTAGTTAGTGACCACCGCCCACCCAGAGGGACTCTAGGTCTCGGGTGGGGGCGCGTCGGTGGGGTCGACTGTGTATGTGGGCTCCGCTGAATTCATTCCCTTACAACATCCCTTTATCGTGGCAGGCCCTGGTGAATGTTCTCAGGAATCCCTCCCATGTCTGGGCTATCGGTATGGCCCTTCGCCCCGCCGTCTCTTCCATTCGTAGCACCGTGCCCTCTGCGGTCGCCCAATAGATGAGGGAGGCACTCCAATGTTTCGTCTGGGGCGGTTCTGCGGCCTTCCAGTGGCGGGTTATGAGTCTCTTGGCAGTTATCAGCCCCAGATCCCAGAACCTCATGTGTGCCTTGTTATGTTTTGTCCTGGTGAGGAGGCCCAGTACACAGGTGTCCCAGTCGTGACGTAGGCCCAGTGCAGTTCCTTTTGTCAACAGCGTGTTGACATCATGCCAGTACGTCCGTAACTTGGGACATGCCCACAGCATATGCAGGAGATCCGCATCTAGGAGCGCGCAACGCGGGCATTTGGAGGTATTCAGACCAAAGTAGAGGTTAATCTTGTCCGGAGACAGGTACGCCCTATGCATGATATAGAACTGTATGATCCTGAATCTCGTGTTGCGGGGAACATGTTGCGGTCCTTCTAGGATCCTCTCCCACTCCTTATCCGACCAGTCCCTCCCCCTGTCTGCGGTCCACTTGTCCCTGAGTGGCTGAAGGGAGGCCGTTGTGTGGGATCTCAGTGCCTGCGTTAGCCAGTGCACAACGTGCGACCCTGCCCCTATTACATGCAGGTATTGTATTAAGAGGTGTGTCTCGGGTTCCACGGACATATCGCCCCAGTGTTCCGTCAGGACCCGCATCATTGATGCATGCAGAAGGAATTGTCCCGCTGGCAGTCCTGGATTCTCCACAAGCCCCTCGAACCGTACCATAGCCCCGTCGTCATATAAGTCCGCCAGTGTCTCAAGCCCCACCTGCGCCCAGTCTTGTAGGCGCGCTGCAGTCACCACTCCCCCAGGCCTCGGTAGCCCCTCCAGTGGCAGGGCCGGTGCGTAGGGGGCAGTTTCCTTGGTCAATCGCAGTGCACGCCTGTAGCATCTCAGTGCCACCGCTAGGTGTAGTTGCGTCTCGCGTGTCGCGCCTCTGAGGGGGTGGAACAGTGCGAGTGCTTCCGCATGGGTCAGGGCTGGGACCGTCGAGGCCGTATCATTTAGGCTCCTACCCGCTAGCCAGGCCACCACCCATTGGAGCTGCGCGGCAAGGTAGTAGTGCTCCTGATTCGGGACCGCAAGTCCCCCCGAGGACGTCGGGGCATACAATTTCTTCAGGGCCACCCTTGGTCTCCCCGCATTCCAAATCAGTGTTCTCGTGAGGGTCTCCAGGTCTCTAAAGACCCGAGCCGGGACATACACCGGTATATTCGAAAAATAGTACAGGAGTCTAGGTAGGACTATCATCTTGGTTAGGGTGATTCTGGCAGGGACATTGAGCGGGAGCGTGCCCCAGAAGTGGATCTGGGCCCGCAAGGAATTTATGGCTCGAATCAGGTTGCCATCCAATATATCTGCTGCATTCCTATATATGTGGATGCCCAGGTACTTGAAAGTGCCGGCATACCATGTCAGTGTTGTGTCCCCTAGCTGTACTGCGCTTTCTTGCATATCCGGATGAAAGGGGAAGACCCCAGATTTACCCCAGTTGACCCTCAGTCCCGAGTGTGTTGTGAATTCGCGGAGGGCGTCAGTAAGTCTCGGGGGTATCCGCGTTAGGTCCCTGACATAGAGGAGTAGGTCGTCGGCATACAGGGAAACCGCTTGTACCCCATCTATCAACGGGATGCCCCACTCGGCCCCCTGCATCCTCAGTATCTTCGCCAGCGGCTCCATGGCCAACGAGAAGAGTAGAGGCGATAACGGGCAGCCTTGTCGCGTGCCCTGCCTCACCTGTATGGCCTCCGATAGCAGGCCCCCTATCCGGGCCCGAACGGTCAGCGTTTGGTATAGGAGTCCCACCATGGCCAGATATGCATCTCCCAGGCCAAACTTTTGCATAACCGCCCTAAGAAACGGCCACTCCACCGAGTCAAATGCCTTTTCCAGGTCTAATACAATGCAACCCGATCGTGGCCAAGGGCCTCTCGCGTACTCCTGCACTCTGAACAGCCGGCGGATGTTGTGCGATGTGCTGCATGTGGGTACGAACCCATTCTGGTCAGGGTGGACCAGGGTAGGTGTGTACTGGGCCAGTCTCCTCGCTAGCGTAGAGGCTAGTATTTTGTAATCTGTGTTTAAGAGGGCGAGGGGTCTATATGAGCCCATAAGCGTCTCTTCTTTGCCCGGCTTCAGGAGGGAGACCAGGGTAGCTTCGCTCAGAGATGGGAGCAGGGAGGAGTCGTCCAGTGCCGTCTCATACAATTTTACGAGTTCAGGGACCAGGAGGTCTCGGTATGCTTTATAAAACTCCGCTGGGAGTCCGTCTGGGCCAGGGGACTTTCCGTTTGAGAGCGCCGCTATGACTTCCCGGAGCTCCTCTGGGGCAATGGGCGCCGCCAGGACGGTACGTTGGGCATCGGTGAGTGTCGGCAGCAGTACCTGGTTAAGATACTCCTCCGTGTCCGGAGCGGGTGTGGGCAGGCAAGAGCGATACAGTGATTTGTAGTGTGCGGTGAACGCCCCGTGAATCTCCGACTGCGTGTGTAAGGGCACCCCATTCGCGTCTAGTACTTTCATGACTGGCTTTGTCCGGTCCTCTCTAGCGATGAGCCACGACAGCAACTTACCGGGTTTGTCCCCCCTATCATGTGTGCGCGCCGCATGAGCCGTGAAATTCAGACATCTGAGTCTCTCCAGCAGTTTTTCGTGGGTCGCCTGCGCTTTGTGAAGCCCAGTGGTGTGTCCTCCCACCGAGTCTCGTTCATGTCGACTCAATTCCTCCTCCACCCTCTGTAAGTCCCTCTCCACCTGTCGTTTGAGGTTCCCCTGCGTGCCCAAGCACTGTCCCCTAATGACCACCTTGAATGCCTCCCACTCCATCTGCAAAGAGGTGGCTGAACCTGCATTATCCTCAAAGTAGTGTACTATATGTGCGAACAGTGAGTCCCGGAAGGGTGCGTCTAGCAGGAGGTCCGGTTGCAGCCTCCAGTTGGGAACAGGGGGGCGAGTGTTTGCCCACGAGACCGTTAACATGTGTGGGTTATGGTCAGAGTGAGTTCTACCCATGTAAAGCGCTTCCGTCACCAGTGGGAGTAGGTCATCTGTGAGCATGAATCTGTCTAACCGGGTGTGCAGGGTATGGGCTCCTGAGTAGTACGAATATACCTTGGCCGTTGGGTTCCGGTGGCGCCACACATCATGTAAGTTCCAGTGAGAGGCCCAGGCTATAAGAGCTTTCATGGCTCCCACCACTGGTGCGTTGGGTAGAGGTGGGAATGAGCGGTCCAGTGTGGTATCCAATACGCTATTGTAATCCCCCCCTAGTATCCAGGGGATCCCGTGCCAGTGCGCCAGGGTCGTGGACACCATTTCCAGGAATCCCTGCTTGTCCGTGTTGGGGGCATAGAGCGACGCCACTACCAGCGGCCGTCCATCCAGGTGTCCCCTCACTGCTACCAACCTTCCCTCCCTGTCTATGTGTGAGTCTTCAACTTCAAACGGGAGCCCTGGTCTCACCCATATCAGTGTCCCCCTGGCATAAGAGGAGAACCCAGTCGCGTAGATCTGACCTCGCCACCGCCTGCGCAGGGTGTGTACCTCTGGGGCTGTCAGGTGTGTCTACTGTAGGAGTGCTATCTGCACCTTGTGTCTCTTCAGGTATGAATAGATCATGTACCTGCGTGCGGGTGTGTGTATTCCGCGTACATTCCAGGTACACATTTTGACTTCAGCCATCAGCATTCAACAAGGCAGTCACACCCGTTCTCTCCCACGCTTCAGGCACCCTCCTAGTAGGCCCTCCAGCATCCAGCGTCAGAGCATCCCCACCCTTGTCCGAGCAGCCCCTGGAATAGTCTAGCGAGCACCCCTGCGGGTCATGCATGCAGCGTTTCACAAGAAGGAAGAGGGGGGTAAACATTAACTGGGGATAACACCATCGGGTCGGTTGCCAAACGGGCAGCCGTCCAAACATTCTGCAAAAAATGCGAACAATCCATTCTGGGGGGTTGCTATTCATCACGCAGTCCAAGCAGCCAGTGGGTGTCTATTGAGCGTGAAGGCGTGAGCGCCCTCCCAGGGGGGTGTGATTGTAGGACCGAGTGGCTAATTGGTTGGCCCGCCGTCTATGTAGCAATTTACTCGTGAAGACACGGGGCCACCGCTCCGTTCAAGTTTGTAGTTAGTGACCACCGCCCACCCAGAGGGACCCAGCAATGTGGTGGACTTTGCGGTGTTGGTGCCAGGGGGCGTCTGCTCCGCAGTGGGTAATTGCAAGCGTGACATCATCCTAACTTACTGCGGGTTCAGTGTCCGTTACCACCGGGCAGTGCCGTGTCTATGCTGCCATCGCTAAGTGCCCCGTGTTGCGGCACTTCTTCAGCCATACAGGTCCGACGTTTGTGGGGTGATGTCTGCCAGTCCGCCTGAGAGTTGCGAATCCGGAAGACCATATATCGCCTCGTCGTCGCTCGGTGATATCCTAGGGCTGGTGGCGGGCGGGGTACGCTGTGACGGGGAGCCGCTGAGCTCCGAGACCATCCGCAGGGCTTCCCGTTGTTCTCTGCGTATGTCCTCTTCCGGTGCGCTCGCGCTATGCTGGGTGTTGCTGGCCGCGGGGGAGGGTGTCCTGGCGCCCCGCCTCCTCTTGGATCTCCTGCGCCTCCTAGGGCTATCCGGATTTCCTGATCTCCCCGTGCTCTTGTCCGTCCCATTGTCCAGCCAGGCTTCCACGTCTTCCGAGGAGTCGAAGAAGTGTGTTTTCTCGTTCGCTATCACTCTGAGTTTCGCTGGGAAGAGGAGGGAATATGTAAGTCCCAGTTGGCGTAGCCTCCGTTTTACCATTAGGAATGATTGTCTCTGGCGCTGCACCTGGATTGTATAGTCTGGGAAAAACATTATGTTCGCATTTTCCACTTGAATGGTGCCTAGTTTTCGAATTTCTCGTAGTACAGTGTCTCGGTCCCTGTAGTTCAGGATTCGGATCAGAAAAGGACGGGGGTTAGAGCCGGTGTGGAGCGGCCTGGTCGGGACTCTGTGCGCCCGTTCCACCACGAAATATGGCGAGAGGGTGCCTTCGGGCAACAGGGTGCGTAGCCAGTCTTCTACGTGGGCGGTCGGATCTTTGCCTTCCCATTTTTCTGGCAAACCTACTATTCGGACGTTGTTGCGTCTCGCCCTCCCTTCTGCATCCTCTGCCCTGTCCTCTAGGAACTCCACCCTGTTGAGGAGGTCTTTAATATGTTTGTCCGACTGGGTGACACTAGGTTTCAGGTCCGTCACCGTGGTTTCCAGGGTTTTGGTGCGTTCGGCTAGTTTCTTATGGTCCTCCTTCAAGTGCGTGAGGTCTATGGCGACTCCGTCTATTTTCGCCTCCAGGGATGTCCGGGTGGACTGGATGGAGTTTTCCAGGTGCGCCATGGCCGCCAGCACCGAGTCCAGCCTGGCCGTCACCGGATCTGCGTCCGTTTGTTTCTGCGACTTGTCCATTTTGCCCTTTTGGGACGTGCTCCCCGTTCCTGTGCGCTTCCCGGCACCTCCAGACATGAGAGGGAACTGATTCTCGGAGGATCCGGGTGGGGTGGTGGTCCGTGGTCTCGCTGATCGCCAGAGCCACTGGCTGGCGCGCCGGCGGCGTTTCCAGGGCAGGTCACTGTCTTCTTAGAGCCTCCTGTGTGGTCGAGCCGCCCAGAGTGCAGCGCGAGTCGGTGGCAGTCGTGAGTCCGTTCAGGACGGTTTCAGGCTCGGGCAATGGGTTATGCTGTGCCCCTCCCGCAGTTGGGTGCGATCCGGACTCCTCTCTTACCCCCTGTCGCGTTGGGCGTCCAGTTACGCCGTGATTTCAAGGGCACCGGAGTCGTGTGCAGCGCGTGGCAGGCAGTGTCTCCCCACGGCGCTCATCACACTCAGCAGCCCCTATTGTCGGGTGCGATCAGCAGCAGTGCCTTCCGGCCGTCCGTGTCTGTGGCGGGTGACCAGAGCAGTCGGATCCCGAGCCCTGCGATTGGCAGCGGTTCTCTCTGGTGCTACCCTTCAATCGCCCTGCGCTGTGGGTCGTGGGTATGGCTCACGGGGCGCCCTGTTGAGTGTCACTTGGGCGTCTGTGTGCCTGGTCTGGCCAGTGCCGCCGCACGGGTCCGTGCCTGTAGGTTCCGCTATGTCGGGCGCGGTGAGCCCTCTCTCTGCGCCTGTCAGGCAGGTGCTGCTGTGGCTTCGTTGTGTGAGGCGCGGTGTGCCCACGCTTTGTGCCCGCCGGGCATGTGCTGCTGCTGGAGCGCCTCGCGCCGCGGCACTCACCCCCAGGGCCACAGCAGTCGGCGTCGGGGATCCGGCCTCCGATCCGAGGGGCAGCTCGGGTTCCTCCGGTCTCCGCTCCACTGGAATCCGGAGGGGGGCAGCTCAGCAGGCGATCCGGCCACACCCGGGTCCGTTGGGCGCAGCGCTGGTCTGCTCTGCTGATGTAGGCCGAGTGGGGGATGGGCTCCAGGCCCGCCGCAGCAGTCCCGATGGCGGTCTCAGTTTTCCGGCGATGCGCTGCTTCTCTGCTGCTGATGTACGACGAATCATGTCGCAAAGAGTTACAGATACGTCAGTATTTCTGACGTATCTGTAAACACAAAAGTGACGCATTGCTGGAGTGCGTCACAAAAGTGACTCAACTCCTGTAAGGCGTCCTTTCACATGGGGAAAGCACCATGTGAAAGGTCTTGCATCAGTCTTACACCTGCTGTGAGGCAGGCGCAAGATTTTGACGCAACAGCATCCTAAAAGTGACACAGTGAAATCTCATAGATTTCACTGCGTCGCTATTACCAAGCTTTTTGCAGGGGAACCCCCCTCTGCATACATTATACCTGATGCAGGTATAATGTGGCACAGGGTTTTAAAAAGTGACCCATCTACCTAGATGGGTCACTTTTTAAATATAGCACAACGAGGCGCATTTTTTTACACCGCTGGTGCGATGCGTCACTTTTCTGTGCGCACTCCTTACGACATTCCAGATGTGTCATATTTAATATATGATGAATCATGTCGCAAGGAGTTAAAGATACGTCAGTATTTCTGACGTATCTGTAAGCACAAAAGTGACGCATTGCTGGAGTGCGCCACAAAAGTGACGCAACTCCAGTAATGCGTCCTTTCACATGGGGAAAGCACCATGTGAAAGGTCTTGCGTCAGTCTTACACCTGCTGTGAGGCAGGCGCAAGATTTTGACGCAACAGCATCCTAAAAGTGACACAGTGAAATCTCATAGATTTTACTGCGTCGCTATTAACAAGCTTTTTGCGGGGAAACGCCCCCTCTGCATACATTATACCTGATGCAGGTATAATGTGGCGCAGGGTTTTAAAAAGTGACCCATCTACCTAGATGCGTCACTTTTTAAATATAGCGTAAAAAAATGCGCATTTTTTTACACCGCTGGTGCGTCACAAAAAGTGACGCACTGGCGGCGCAAAACTGGCAGCGCAAGGCCTTCATAAATATGGTCCTGGATTTTCCCCTTACTTCGCTCACCGGTGCGCTTCCCGGTGCGCGTACCGGGCGCTCCCCCCGCGCAAATCGAAAAAAATATTTTTTTTCAAATGCCCCGCGGGACCCTATTTTAGCCCCCACATTAAACCTAGGGGGTCAGGAGGGGGTCTACCCTGCCACCTTATGGTCCATTCCCCCCTCTGTTTTTGCCACCTCTTGAGTCTCAATTTTACCGAGACACAAGATGGCGGCCGCTCCAGACTGTTTAGAATGTTTACAGACACCCGTGAGCCAATCAGCTTTCCGTGCGCAAGTCGCGTAACATGCCCGGTGCGCTCCCCGGTGCGCGTACCGGGGCGCGCCTAGATATATATATTTTTTTGAACCTAAATTACTCAAAATCCACTGCAGCACATATCTTGAGACATAGCAAAGGCACATCGGGCTACCAGTCCCTACAATTTTGCCAAGTTTAGTGGAAATCCATTCAGCCGTTGGGGCGAAAAGTGAGGCCAACCGCCCTATGGAAATTAACATGGGGAAAACACGTTTTGGGACCCCCCTTTTATCTCAGCCCCCGCTTGACGAATCCTCTCCACATTTTCAGGGAAGGAGCGGAGCGGAGCTGAGCGGGCCATGAACTTTGAGAAATTCGCAATGACTGAATAAGGTGCATTTTTTACAGTACTGGTGCGTCACAAAAAGTGACGCACCGGTGGCGTAAAAGTGACGCATGGCCTCATAAATGAGGCCTTCAGTCTTTCGGCGACCCTTCGCCTCGTCAGATGCCTCCACACAGGTACTGCTATAACCTCTCCACACAGAGTGTCTCCTCCTGCTCCCTCAATGGTCGGAGAGCTCCGCCCCTTGTTGTTTTTATGCACGCCTTCTGTAGTCTTGAAATCCTGACTACATCACCCACAGTTCACCTGGGTTGGAGGCAATGCACGGGGGTAACTTGATGGTGTTACTTGACTAGGGGAGAAAGGGTGTTTGTTGATACGGTGGCTGGTTCCATGCGGGAAAGGTGTCCCATGACTCCCCCAGGCCCCCGATCGTTCCCGCCTCTCATGCATAGGCTCGGCGGGCCGCGTGTCAGGATACCATGATTCCCGGCTCCTCGCACCATGTCGAGCTGCTTCTTGTCAGACAGTCCAATTCCGAGCTTCTGCAGTCCGAGGCTGGCCGGAGCTACCAAAACCTTGGTGAAGTACACAGTTGTTGCCAGCAATGCTCCGGCCTCTTAAATGGAACGGAGCCTCAACACACGCTACTGGCCAGCGTGTAAAACATCAGAAAACACATCTTCACTACGAAGAAGTGAGAGGCCACACGGGGGAATCCTTTGGAGAGCCTTTATTGTGGACACTGGGCATTATGCATTTCGGCGACCCTTCGCCTCGTCAGATGCCTCCACACAGGTACCGCCATAACCTCTCCACACAGAGTGTCTCCTCCTGCTCCCTCAATGGTCGGAGAGCTCCGCCCCTTGTTCTTTTTATGCACGCCTTCTGTAGTCTTAATATCCTGACTACATCACCCACAGTTCACCTGGGTTGGAGGCAATGCATGGGGGTAACTTGATGGAGTTACTTGACATGGGGAGAAAGGGTGTTTGTTGATACAGTGGCTGGTTCCATGCGGGAAAGGTGTCCCATGACTCCCCCAGGCCCCCGATTGTTCCCGCCTCTCATGCATAGGCTCGGCGGGACGCGAGTCAGGATACCATGATTCCCGGCTCCTCGCACCATGTCGAGCTGCTTCTTGTCAGACAGTCCAATTCCGAGCTTCTGCAGTTCGAGGCTGGCCGGAGCTACCAAAACCTTGGTGAAGTACACAGTTGTTGCCAGCAATGCTCCGGCCTCTTAAATGGAACGGAGCCTCAACACACGCTACTGGCCAGCGTGTAAAACATCCGAAAACACATCTTCACTCCGAAGAAGTGAGAGGCCACACGGCGGAATCCTTTGGAGAGCCTTTATTGTGGACACTGGGCATTATGCATTTCGTCGACCCTTCGCCTCGTCAGATGCCTCCACACAGGTACCGCCATAACCTCTCCACACAGAGTGTCTCCTCCTGCTCCCTCAATGGTCGGAGAGCTCCGCCCCTTGTTGTTTTTATGCACGCCTTCTGTAGTCTTGAAATCCTGACTACATCACCCACAGTTCACCTGGGTTGGAGGCAATGCACGGGGGTAACTTGATGGTGTTACTTGACTAGGGGAGAAAGGGTGTTTGTTGATACGGTGGCTGGTTCCATGCGGGAAAGGTGTCCCATGACTCCCCCAGGCCCCCGATCGTTCCCGCCTCTCATGCATAGGCTCGGCGGGCCGCGAGTCAGGATACCATGATTCCCGGCTCCTCGCACCATGTCGAGCTGCTTCTTGTCAGACAGTCCAATTCCGAGCTTCTGCAGTCTGAGGCTGGCCGGAGCTACCAAAACCTTGGTGAAGTACACAGTTGTTGCCAGCAATGCTCCGGCCTCTTAAATGGAACGGAGCCTCAACACACGCTACTGGCCAGCGTGTAAAACATCCGAAAACACATCTTCACTACGAAGAAGTGAGAGGCCACACGGGGGAATCCTTTGGAGAGCCTTTATTGTGGACACTGGGCATTATGCATTTCGGCGACCCTTCGCCTCGTCAGATGCCTCCACACAAGTACCGCCATATCCTCTCCACACAGAGTGTCTCCTCCTGCTCCCTCAATGGTCGGAGAGCTCCGCCCCTTGTTGTTTTTATGCACGCCTTCTGTAGTCTTGAAATCCTGACTACATCACCCACAGTTCACCTGGGTTGGAGGCAATGCACGGGGGTAACTTGATGGTGTTACTTGACTAGGGGAGAAAGGGTGTTTGTTGATACGGTGGCTGGTTCCAAGCGGTAAAGGTGTCCCATGACTCCCCCAGGCCCCCGATCGTTCCCGCCTCTCATGCATAGGCTCGGCGGGCCGCGAGTCAGGATACCATGATTCCTGGCTCCTCGCACCATGTCGAGCTGCTTCTTGTCAGATAGTCTAATTCCGAGCTTCTGCAGTCCGAGGCTGGCCGGAGCTACCAAAACCTTGGTGAAGTACACAGTTGTTGCCAGCAATGCTCCGGCCTCTTAAATGGAACGGAGCCTCAACACACGCTACTGGCCAGCGTGTAAAACATCCGAAAACACATCTTCACTACGAAGAAGTGAGAGGCCACACGGGGGAATCCTTTGGAGAGCCTTTATTGTGGACACTGGGCATTATGCATTTCGGCGACCCTTCGCCTCGTCAGATGCCTCCACACAAGTACCGCCATAACCTCTCCACACAGAGTGTCTCCTCCTGCTCCCTCAATGGTCGGAGAGCTCTGCCCCTTGTTGTTTTTATGCACGCCTTCTGTAGTCTTGAAATCCTGACTACATCACCCACAGTTCACCTGGGTTGGAGGCAATGCACAGGGGTAACTTGATGGTGTTACTTGACTAGGGGAGAAAGGGTGTTTGTTGATACGGTGGCTGGTTCCAAGCGGTAAAGGTGTCCCATGACTCCCCCAGGCCCCCGATCGTTCCCGCCTCTCATGCATAGGCTCGGTGGGCCGCGAGTCAGGATACCATGATTCCCGGCTCCTCGCACCATGTCGAGCTGCTTCTTGTCAGACAGTCCAATTCCGAGCTTCTGCAGTCCGAGACTGGCCGGAGCTACCAAAACCTTGGTGAAGTACACAGTTGTTGCCAGCAATGCTCCGGCCTCTTAAATGCAGTACATTCAAAAGGGGACCGTTTTGCCTTTCACACACTGTGGTTTAATGACTCTTTTAAAGCATGTCGAAGGCATAACTCACTTGAGGATTATTAAAGGTGAAACTACACGAACCAGAAGGCCGTTGGATTGACCACACCCACAAATGGGAGGTTCGCAAGTATAATTGAAAGCACCGTCATTGCCTAAGACTTTTGCTGTTCCTACGCCATTGAAGAAGAGGAATCTCGAAACGCGTCTGGCGTTGGCACTATGAACTTTGAAAAGCCGGTTCCCTGTGAATGATTATTTGCAGCATGCCATTAAATTAGTGCAACATTCATTTCACCTCGGCGTCTCTTCCATGGGGGCAACTCTTCTGAATTTGTGTTAAGCGGCTATGTCCGGTCGCGGAAGAGACACACTGCATGCAGCGGGCCGTGATGACTTCAGCTGAAGCCATCATGCACACGGGAGGTGTTTGCCAATGGAATGCGGAGAAAGCAGTACATTCAAAAGGGGACCGTTTTGCCTTTCACCCACTGTGGTTTAATGACTCTTTTAAAAGCATGTCGAAGGCATAACTGACTTGAGGATTATTAAAGGTGAAACTACACGAACCAGAAGGCCGTTGGATCGACCACACCCACAAATGGGACTTTCGCAAGTATAATTGAAAGCACCGTCATTGCCTAAGACTTTTGCTGTTCCTACGCCATTGAAGAAGAGGAATCTCGAAACGCGTCTGGCGTTGGCACTATGAACTTTGAAAAGCCGGTTCCCTGTGAATGATTATTTGCAGCATGTCATTAAATTAGTGCAACATTCATTTCACCTCGGCGTCTCTTCCATGGGGGCAACTCTTCTGAATTTGTGTTAAGCGGCTATGTCCGGTCGCAGAAGAGACACACTGCATGCAGCGGGCCGTGATGACTTCAGCTGAAGCCATCGTGCACACGGGAGGTGTTTGCCAATGGAATGCGGAGAAAGCAGTACATTCAAAAGGGGACCGTTTTGCCTTTCACCCACTGTGGTTTAATGACTCTTTTAAAAGCATGTCGAAGGCATAACTCACTTGAGGATTATTAAAGGTGAAACGACACGAACCAGAAGGCTGTTGGATCGACCACACCCACAAATGGGAGGTTCGCAAGTATAATTGAAAGCACCGTCATTGCCTAAGACTTTTGCGGTTCCTACGCCATTGAAGAAGAGGAATCTCGAAACGCGTCTGGCGTTGGCACTATGAACTTTGAAAAGCCGGTTCCCTGTGAATGATTATTTGCAGCATGCCATTAAATTAGTGCAACATTCATTTCACCTCGGCATCTCTTCCATGGGGGCAACTCTTCTGAATTTGTGTTAAGCGGCTATGTCCGGTCGCGGAAGAGACACACTGCATGCAGCGGCCCGTGATGACTTCAGCTGAAGCCATCGTGCACACGGGAGGTGTTTGCCAATGCAATGCGGAGAAAGCAGTACATTCAAAAGGGGACCGTTTTGCTTTTCACCCACTGTGGTTTAATGACTCTTTTAAAAGCATGTCGAAGACATAACTCACTTGAGGATTATTAAAGGTGAAACTACATGAACCAGAAGGCCGTTGGATCGACCACACCAACAAATGGGAGGTTCGCAAGTATAATTGAAAGCACCGTCATTGCCTAAGACTTTTGCTGTTCCTACGCCATTGAAGAAGAGGAATCTCGAAACGGGTCTGGCGTTGGCACTATGAACTTTGAAAAGCCGGTTCCCTGTGAATGATTATTTGCAGCATGCCATTAAATTAGTGCAACATTCATTTCACCTCGGCGTCTCTTCCATGGGGGCAACTCTTCTGAATTTGTGTTAAGCGGCTATGTCCGGTCGCGGAAGAGACACACTGCATGCAGCGGGCCGTGATGATTTCAGCTGAAGCCATTGTGCACACGGGAGGTGTTTGCCAATGGAATGCGGAGAAAGCAGTACATTCAAAAGGGGACCGTTTTGCCTTTCACCCACTGTGGTTTAATGACTCTTTTAAAAGCATGTCGAAGGCATAACTCACTTGAGGATTATTAAAGGTGAAACTACACGAACCAGAAGGCTGTTGGATCGACCACACCCACAAATGGGAGGTTCGCAAGTATAATTGAAAGCACCGTCATTGCCTAAGACTTTTGCTGTTCCTACGCCATTGAAGAAGAGGAATCTCGAAACGCGTCTGGCGTTGGCACTATGAACTTTGAAAAGCCGGTTCCCAGTGAATGATTATTTGCAGCATGCCATTAAATTAGTGCAACATTCATTTCACCTCGGCGTCTCTTCCATGGGGGCAACTCTTCTGAATTTGTGTTAAGCGGCTATGTCCGGTCGCGGAAGAGACACACTGCATGCAGCGGGCCGTGATGACTTCAGCTGAAGCCATCGTGCACACGGGAGGTGTTTGCCAATGGAATGCGGAGAAAGCAGTACATTCAAAAGGGGACCGTTTTGCCTTTCACCCACTGTGGTTTAATGACTCTTTTAAAAGCATGCCGAAGGCATAACTCACTTGAGGATTATTAAAGGTGAAACTACACGAACCAGAAGGCCGTTGGATCGACCACACCCACAAATGGGAGGTTCGCAAGTATAATTGAAAGCACCGCCATTGCCTAAGACTTTTGCTGTTCCTACGCCATTGAAGAAGAGGAATCTCGAAACGCGTCTGGCGTTGGCACTATGAACTTTGAAAAGCCGGTTCCCTGTGAATGATTATTTGCAGCATGCCATTAAATTAGTGCAACATTCATTTCACCTCGGCGTCTCTTCCATGGGGGCAACTCTTCTGAATTATATATATATATATATATATATATATATATATATATATATATATATATATATATATATATATATATATATATATAACCTACAGGCGGTCGCCAGTAGGTAGTTATAGTTAGGACCTTGTTTCCATAGGAAAAGCGTTTTTTTGTTTTCCTAATAACTTTAGCGCCGGTTGACGAATCTTCGCGAAATGTACAAAACTAGTGGACCGCTCCTCTCAGCTTCTGTCTTGAAAGTTTCGGGGTGATTCGCCATAACGTGTTTTCCCAATGTAATTTTCCATAGGAAGCTTTAGACAGGGCTACAGCCCGTTCTTCTGAGCGGTATTACACCAAATTTGGCAAAAAGGTAGCCCTTGGTTCAGAAAGAGCCCTTTTTTAAATGGTGTAAATCCGTTTAGTAGTTCCTGAGAATTTTGAAAAAAAAAGTTTTGATATCTAGGGACGCAGTGGAGTCGCGACCCCTCCCAAGCACGAGCTTCACTGTGATTGGCTGCCAACACTCCAAACCAGGTAGTGTTGACAGCTATCTTGTGACTCCGAAGAACCGAGTCACAAGAAAACAGTGAAAAAAATGTTTAAAAGCAAGAAAAGGGGGCAGGAAAGAAACACCCTGACCCCCTAGGCCTGCTCAGTGGGTCCTACAAGGACCCCCAGGGCCAAAAAAAGCATGTTTAAAAAAGAAATTTGTCGTAATTCATGCTGGGGTTGCGATTCCCGCCGGTATTTTTAAAAGAAATGAAGCATGGGCCCCTCGCTTCCTTTAATGGAGGCCCCTGAGTTGGCCAGGTTCCAGCGGCATTGCAAAAATATATGCAGCCTAGGGGACCGCCACCTCCGGCAGCTATGTTTTGAATATGCAGGAGGGCACGCAGCCTTCTCGCAGCCCCGGGGACCGGCACCCCCAGGGCGTTTGTCAAATACTGGCGGAGGCACACAGCTCCCCGTAGACCCTGGGAACGCCACCCCCAGGGATTCTATTGAAAATACAAATGAAACCTGTGTGGCAGGGTTGGAGCCCCTCCCACATGTCCCAGGGACTGCCCTGTGGAACTAAAAATTGAAAATGGGGGGTCCGGTATCAAACCCCGAGCCCCAGGGACCACCACCTCCCCGGGGCCATGTAAATAAAGGGAGGGGAGTAAGCATGGGCGAATTTTGCGAATCTGGTGTTCGCGAATTTTGCGAATTTGCGAACTCGCAATCCGCAAAATCGGCAAATTCTCGCGAATTTTTTTTTTTTTGTGTTCACAAGGATTTCTGCCAGTTCGCGAGGGTTTTGTACCAGTTCGCAATTGCGAACTTACATGTCGGCTCGCAACGGTCGCGATTATGTTGTTTCTACGTCTGGTTCATCATCACAGGTTCCCAGCACCCTCTGTTTCACCCCTGCCACCCTCTGTTTCACCCATGCCACCCTCTGGTACATCAATGCCACCCTCTGGTTCATCATCACTGCAGATTATGGGGGGAAAAAGCAAGCACACCTGCCCTGCTTCAACTGACATGATTTAATTTGGGGTTGATTTATTATTGTGTCACTGTTTTAAAATTCCAGTCTGGCACCTGCTTCCTTATCTGTAATTTGCTTTCTGTTGCAGTGCAATTTTTTTTTCCAGGACCTTTGTGGCCTACTTGTAGTGATTCTATGATCCGGCTGTGAGGGTCAGAGCAGGTTCATACAATTGTTGCAACTAGCAACTGAACTCTGGAGGGGCCCCAGTCAGGAAGCACTACAGGGAATGGTTACTAATGATGAATTTGAACTTTTGCACCTGCTGCTGAGTGCTTTCAGTTTAGCAAAACTCGTTTTTCTGCAGAACAGCATTACAGCAACTGTAATGCCCCAAACAAGCTTACTTGTAAAAGTTGATTTCTAATCCAAAAGTGATCCAAAGAAAGTCAAAAGGCCTCAAATCCAAAAAAGTGCAGGCAAATGTCAACCTGAGGAGTTATTCTCATAAAAACCATCATTTTCAGAAGGTCTATGCTGCTTGCTCGTGGATTTCTTGTGCAGAATTGCAATTTTTGTAATTTCGCGAGTGCGAGATTGTTGCTGCCCCCCGCACCTACATGTTCGCAATTGCGAACTTACACTGCACGCCGCAAAATTGTATCACCAAGAAAAAAAAATCTGCTGCGTGCGAATTTGCGGATTTTCGGTAAATTCGCGAGCGTTCGCGGATTGCGAATTTACCGAAAATCCGCAAAATCCGTGAGCGGAACAGATTTTCCGCCCATGCTTAGAGGGGAGCCAAGCGGCCCCCCTCCTGGAGCCCTTCATGAACCTGCAGACCACCACCACCCCAGGGCTGGATCCTGCAGTGTCCCGTGGTGCCCACCCCATGGGCACTGCTGTTTGCTATGGCAGGATGGGAGCGGTGCAGCTCCCGTCCTGTCATAGCAAACTTGCTTTGGATGTTGGAAGTGAGAGCAGGGAAACCTGCTCTCTCTTCCAAAATCCAAAGCAGATTGCATGTTAGCAGCTCCCTGTGTGGAAAAGCAATGCCGGCTCCTGCAGGACGCAGGAAGCCGGCAGGATTGTAGGGGATTTGGGGTCCCCCCCACAGTCCCCAATGGATAGGGCCGGCCCTGGGGGATGGGGACCCCGGGGATAGAAGTGGCCTGGGAGAGGGGACTGTATACCATGTAAAGCGCTCTGACACCTTCACCGGTCAAGTTTGCACTCTATAGACCACTAATAAATAAATAAATAAATAAATAAATAAATAAATAAATGTACAGGTTGGCTACTGTGTGCTTAATTCAGTCTTGGCCTACATCAAGTTAGTATGTAGTGCTGTGCAATGCTTGTGTGTTGTATGCATGTGCTGGTTGTGCCTGTGTATGGTATAATACATGAAAGATTCTGTGTTCCATTTTGGGAGACCCAGTGATGACTGGAGATGCATGAGGAGGTAGAGTCATGCCCCTTTACAGATTTGTTGAATGCAGCATAGCTGTGAGCTGAGTGGGACACGCACTAGAGTAAGGAGTGCCAGGCTCTCCTGCACACTCAAAGGGTGCTGTTTGATTAAGAGACAGATCACTGGAAGGGGTCCTGGGCACATGTCAGGAAGAAGAATGGGCTGAAAAGTTAATCATAAAGAGTAGGGCAGAGATTCTAGGGTAACCGTTTGATACACATATCAATGTGGCTGAAATCCAGGTGTGAACCTTTGCTACCATGGCCTGTGTTGTGGGGCTATCAGATGTGGCATCGCTCCTGCTGTGACAGATCGCTTTCTGGAGGAAAGGCAGGGCAGAGGATTGGGAACTTAAAAGGGTAGCAGACCTCTAAGATAAACTTCAAAGGCTCAGACACTAAATCACGTTAAGTGTCTGGAAATGGACTATATGAAGGGGAGCTTGTGGCCCCCAAAATTCTCAACTGTCAAGCAGCCAGATGGGCTGTGTGAGGAGGGAAAGCTCTGTAAGACTTCTGCCTGTGCCCAGAACTGGAGGCTAAGGCCTGCCAGCCTCCCAGCTGGGTGAGGGGGCTTCATCCTGGGACATTCAAGACTGCCTGCCTCTGAAGCCTAGACCCCAGTAATTGCCAGCTTGCCAAGACTAGTATGCCTTGTGATTAGGAGCAGATTGCCAGAGGGAGCCAGGTCCAGTGGGCATCCTAAGGAGTGGATTTCTGTAGTAAGGCGTGAAGAGATGTGTGCTGCCCCATATTCCAGAGGGACATGCTGTGAAGTTTGCTGTGCTGATTGGGCTGTAGCCACTGTGTGGTGTGTAAATCTGCAATCCCGTATGCCAGAGGGTGGCCACCATGAAGTTTTCCACACTGATATGGCTGTCACCCATGTGATGCGTGTAAGTCGGTGACCCCATATGCATGAGGGGGAGGCCGCTGTGAAGTTGACCATACTGATTGGGCTGCAACCCTTGTGTGGTGTTAAAGTCAGTGAGCTCATATTCCGGAAGGGGGCTGCCATGAATGTTACCACACTGATAGGGCTGTCATCTGCATGATGCATGTCAATCATCAACCCCATATTTAAGAGGAGGCTGCTGTGGAGTTTGCCATGTAGATTGGGCTGTTGCCCATGTGCAGTGTGAAATGCGGCAACCTTGTATTCCAGAGAAGGCCTCCATGAACTTTGCCGTGCCCATCAGGCCTTTGCTCATGTGTGGTGTGTAAGTCTGGCCCCCTTATGACAGAGGGGGCAGACATGAAGAGAAACCTGCTTATGAGCCAATCGAGCCATCACCTTACTGCCGAGCAGGTGTGGTAACCCTGAATGCTAGAATTGGTCACAAGAACAATACAAGAATCGTAACCTGGTTGATGCCATCAACGGGACGTGAGGCCGCCATTCAGACCATTGTGGGCCAGAGCCCTGACTGAGGATAGGTAACACAATCTGCTGAAATCCTCCCCTACACCTCTGGGGAAGACCAAAGAAAACGTACTGTTGTAATAAAGGAGTGGCGAGAACCCCCAACAGCGGCTCCTGTAGAGCTGCATGTGTGATGCTCACCCCCGCTGTGCCTGCGAGAGAGACACTTTTGGAGACTCTGATCAGACAACTACCGCTGGTGCAGGCAAGAATGAGTGAAGGGCCTAACACCGTCTGAGTGGGACTCTTGAGACTCAGACTGCTAGTGCTTCTCTCTAAAATCAGTCACAGAGATTCCTAATCAATGGCAACCTATCGTCCCCATCCCCGGTCACGTTTGGAGTCCCTCAAGGTTCAACCCTATGCCCCACCTTTTTCAACCTTTACCTAGAACCGCTTACCGAAGTATTACGCACAGCTAATATCTCCTTTCATATGTACGCTGATGACTCAGATCTACATCAAAACCTCATCTCTCAAAGAGATTATTTCCCTGAACGAAGCCCTGAAACTCACCGTCCCATGGCTTGCATCCAATCAACTCAAACTCTATGCAAAGAAAACAGAATTTCTCCTGGTCTCGCCTCCCAAAACCAACTTTGAGATTAAATCATAGATTAAGGCTATCACAGCCTTAAATTGCCCACCGACCAGTGTGGACTCAGCCAAATCCCTAGGAATTACCCTCAACAGCAGCATGAACATGCGGGCCACATAAATTTGATGGCCAAAACAGCCAGATTCCACCTGAGCTACCGTAGGAAATTGAAACCCTTCCTTGATGCTCCCAACCTAAAAATGGCATTCCAAGCTCTTGTCATCAATAGACTGGAATACGGCTGCTCAACCCTCTCAGGTTTACCCAAGATCTCCCTGGCATCTCTTAAAGCCTGTCTCAATGCGACAGCCAGACTACTTACCGGCACAGGGAAATACGATCATATTTCCCCACACCTGAAAGCTCTCAACTGGCTTCCACTGGAGGCAAGAATACAGCTCAAACTAGTATGCATCACACACAAAGCTTTATACTTTAAATCCTCTGCATATCTGGCACAGAAACTTGTGATCTCCGGAGGAATCAGAAACTCCCTATCTGCCAGAGACCTCTTGCTCCAACCTGCACACTTTCGGAAAAAAATAACTTACAATCGGCCTTCTCTGGGGCTGCTCCAAGAATATTGAACTCTCTCCCACCCGACATCAGAAGAATCCCCTCTCTGACTTGCTTCAAAACGGATGCCAATTCCTTCCTTATGGGCACATTTCATCATTTAAATTTTGCCTCAACCACCACTAAGGCCCTGATCTATGGCCGTCCATTGCCTCGCTTCGGACTACCTAGTCACCCCATCAGAAACTTGGGGCCTGTCTTGAATAATTGTTTACATAATCTGTAAATATGTTATCTCGTCTTGAGCAATTTGTTATGTAAACTGTAAATACATGCTATTCTTTCCCTTATGTATCCGGCACCCCGCTCCCCTACTACTCGATCTTTTACTGGTTGATTCTAAGCATGTCTGTATATTATTTTGCTCTCCTGTAAAGCGCTCTGATACCCTAAAACTAAATAAATAAATAGTGCAGCCAAATTTGAATGTCACTTGTAGTGAATTGGAAACAACCACTACTGCAAGTGAGAGGGAAATGGTAAACAGGGGACTGTCTAATAAATAAAAGAGCCCTGACCACAGAGGACTGTGTGTATTGCTTGTGTATGGCATATTTCAGTTTGTGGTCATACATAAATACTCGTTTTGTCGGAAAAGAAAGCTTTCGATAGATACTCCTTTCGTCATAATAGAATGTATTTGACTGAGCAAACATTTATTTCTGCTATTGAACCTATTTTGAGTTGTGAGCCTGCGTTCACCTAGTTTACCTACCTGTGTCGACTTCCCAAACCAGAAGCCTTGGAATGCTTGACCCGCGACACAACCAGGAGTCAAGTGCTGAAGGAGTACTTGGCACAGTGGCTCGGTACCCATATTAAGTCAGCCCCTGGGACGTCAGGAGTAAAAGGCCTCAACCATGACAGTTGGCCCAGTAGCTCCTACTTCACCCGTGGCCCCCCGAAAGGGCCATCTTCTGGAAGTCAACACCTTTAGACTGGAAGCTGCAAGGGCTTGACTGCTTAGGGCTAATGATTGAAAATGAAGCCACTCTTGGCATCTGCAGTCTACTTGAAATCATTAACTTCACCTGGACGAACATAGTGCATGATTAGTCAAATATGGGTGAGCACACTGCAATGTATGAACAATAAGTCTGCTAGGAGCATCTTTTTGTGATGATGCCATACAATAACGCTTACTCTTTCCCCATCAATGACAGTTCCAGATATTTCTGCCTGTATTTCTTTAAAAAATATATATTTTATTAGAGAAGGAAAAAGGCTAAGATGACACCAAATACTTTCTGTACAAATGTTACAAAAATACAATACCAAAGGAGCGACATATCATTGACAAAATTCCTAAGGTCCATGACACATTGCTAATATAAATTTAGTCATCCTATGGGTAAATGGAGTGCATTAGTCACTACCTTACATTAAAACAAATTCTGGTAACCTCTTGCAACCTAAAAATATATTAAAAATATATCTTCAAAGTGCAAATGCAACAAGCAGCATAGGGACTCCTGAAATACCAGAACTTCAACCAAACTAGACGAAATCCCTACATAGTTTTACTCAGCATTAGGCTGGTTTAATAAAGTACATACCTAGATTTGATCATGTCTAAAACTAT
Source organism: Lissotriton vulgaris (assembly GCF_964263255.1). Taxonomy (NCBI): domain Eukaryota; kingdom Metazoa; phylum Chordata; class Amphibia; order Caudata; family Salamandridae; genus Lissotriton; species Lissotriton vulgaris. Next base: position 2,081,930,009 of record NC_141687.1, read on the forward strand.
AACAGTTAATAAAGTTCAAACATAATTAGCAGTCTACTAGTTACGAAAGTGCAAAAGTGCTTACATATGTCGTTATGATCTATTTACAGTAAAATTCATTAATTTATAAAGAGTGAAAAAACTAGACCATGTCACCCTGAATCTTGCAGTGGCACCCATTCTCTTTTCATAAGCCTCCTACACATCTTGCTGATCCAATGGCTGATTGTTAGTTGTATATTATTTCTCCAATTCTGTCAAATGAGAGACCTTGCCACTGTTATGGAAATTAAAATAAAATACTGGTGATATTTCATTAAACAGCTTGCTGAAGAAATCCCACAATAAAGAGAAGGTAATCCAAGGGATTGTATGTATCGTAGTTTATTGGAAGTAGGAGAAATAGTCACAACCAAGTGAGCCTGGGCCAACCGCTACAACTGGAGCTCTCGGAACACTCTTCACTCCGAGTGTTCTGAGTTCCATACAAGAGCGTAGGACATGAGGACACACGAGGACACCACTCTTGCTTCCCCTGAAAAACCAAATAAAACCAGCATACAAGATGGAGCAATTGTTGTAGACATATAACGACTAATGGCTGTAGACAAATCTTTCCAAAATTGCCATTGGTTAATACATTCAAAAAAGTTATGTACTCAACCACCTTCTTCCAGCTTTTGACATCTAAAGCACTGATTCCCCGATGTTGAAAACATTTTATAGAGTTGTCTTGGTGTGTAGTATGCCAATGGATAGAAAATTAACTCTCCAAAAACTAGCCCCTCGCAGTGCCCTATAGCCCATCTCGCTAAGCTGCTGCCAGTCTTATATATTGACATTACAGCCTGTCACATCATGGATTTTCTGAAGCCTTTCTGTAATGCAATTATCCCTATTGGCCTTCTGGTGTAGTAGATGATACCAGACTCCCACACCCATCATCTTATTTGTACTTTGCCTAATAATCTGACACGCTGGTTAACTAAGCATGGCATAATTGGTCTTGAGAAAATTGGCTATCTGACAGAAACTCATCCATAAAGCAGCAGTCTGATTGCCTTGTTGTGCTCATATAGTTTCCTATGTAATTATGTAATTAATTTAGCAGGATTGTAAAGATTCCCAAGCTGAGCAAAGCCTAACTTTTGCCACGAGTGGTATAACCCCTTAGACAATATTAACCCCCCCACAAAATCTTGGATAGTGGTATAGACACGGTATGCAGATATATCTCGAGATCTTTAAAAAAGCTGGATTCATATTGATAAAGTTAATAAGACCTTATCTCCAGATTTTTTAGGAAGTTTTGCCAATCGTAAAAAAGCTTCCAACTTTGTTGCGCTTTCAATTACCATCTAATTTACTACTAGTTGTCATAGAGCGTATTTGTTTCAGATATTATATTGTCAAATTGACCAGGAAGACTTGACAGTATGTCGCAAAGTGTGGCAATGCTAGACCTCCCTCTGCTATTTCTAATTGAAGTGTAGCTAATCATTCTCTGGGTTGTTTGTTATTCCCGATGACATTTCAAATCATTCCATCCAAATCCTTAAAATAGGAGCTAGGAATTTTAAGGGGAAGGTTAATAAAAAGGAATAAAATAGTGGCAGTATAGACAATTTTAACATTGAAATCTGCCATATCAGAGAGAGATTCAGCTATTTCACTCCATTTACCTAATCATTTTTTTTTAATTTTCAACAACTTAGCATCATAGTTCAATGGAAAGAGTTGAGCATAATCATTCATTACAAAAATACCAATGTATCTAAGAGGGTGTGGTAGAAAATGCTGTAAGCATGCCGTAATCTCCGAACCATTCAGGTTAAATATGAGAATTTCCCTTTTGGCTTGATTAACTTTATATCCCCCGATTTGCCGAAATGTCTCAATATCTTTAATCGCGTTCTATATATCAGAGCCTTCAGTTTTAAGATAAAGAATTATGTCATCTGCATACAGTTACATTTTAGCCATCCCACTGATGGGGGGTATGATCAGTAAATTATTAAGGATTTTTACAGCCAGAATTTCAATTAAAAGGGAAAATATTAGGATATATAATGGGCATCCCAGTCGGGTGCCAAGTTTGATAACCCCTGCTTCCACACTGTTTATAATAATTTTGCCTCTACCTGCTTATAGACTTCTTTCAGCATGTCAATTAGCTGAAATGGGAAGGCAAACTTTTTCAAAATAAAAATAGAGCCTGCCAGTCTACCAGGTCAAAAGCCTTTTCTGCATCCATCAAATGGAAAAATAATCAATGGCCTGAGTTAAAAAATAAGTATTAGTAGCCATAAGCCATTTTGGTCAGTAGGGACCAGCTGTTGGGCACAAGGGGCAATTCTCATTGCCCATACTTTCATAAATATTTTATAGTCTGAGTTTAGGAGGCTAATCAGGTGGTAAGAATTAGGATATTTTGGATTTGTATTCTTTTCAAAAAGAATTATAAGAACTGACTCCTTGAATCTTTTAGGGATACCCAACGGGTATTTGATTTGATTGAAAAGGTTAGTTAGAAATTGGAGTAATTCATTCTGAAAGGATTTATTAATCTCTATCAGGATAACATTACTCCCACTAGCCTTAGCATGAGCCATGCATTTTAATACTCCAGCAATTTCTGATGATTCTAAAGGTACATTGTATATGCACTGTAATCCTCAGAAAGTTGGGGCAATTGAGCAGATTCAGCTAATCAGGTGGTAAGAATTAAGATCTTTTGGATTTGTATTCTTTTCAAAAAGAATTATAAGAACTGACTCCTTGAATCTTTTAGGGATACCCAACGGGTATTTGATTTTATTGAAAAGGTTAGTTAGAAATGGGAGTAATTCATTCTGAAAGGATTTATTATTCTCTATCAGGATGACATCACTCCCACTAGCCTTAGCATGAGCCATGCATTTTAATACTCCAGCAATTTCTGATGATTCTAAAGGTACATGGTATATGTACTGTAATCCTCAGAAAGGTGGGGCAATTGAGCGGATTCAGCTAATCAGGTGGTAAGAATTAGGATCTTTTGGATTTGTATTCTTTTCAAAAAGAATTATAAGAACTGACTTCTTGAATCTTTTAGGGATACCCAACGGGTATTTGATTTTATTGAAAAGGTTAGTTAGAAATGGGAGTAATTCATTCTGAAAGGATTTATTATTCTCTATCAGGATGACATCACTCCCACTAGCCTTAGCATGAGCCATGCATTTTAATACTCCAGCAATTTCTGATGATTCTAAAGGTACATTGTATATGTACTGTAATCCTCAGAAAGTTGGGGCAATCGAGCGGATTCAAAGTATGATGTCAGTTTTTGTTCTTTTATTGACTGCGTTTCTGTATCGATTTTTTTCAAGCGATTAAGAAAAATGACCCCAATCTTATGGTTATGCTTTTCTAATTGACCTGTAAATGGATCTTTAAGTTGGTTTATTATTTGCCCATTTTTCTATGTTTTCGTTGTCCAAGAAAAAAAATCTACCAATGTGCTGGTTCTCTTCATATAGTTTGAAATGGTATGCTTTACTGCTCATAATCTCTTCTAGCAGAAAAAATTCATTCAGATATTCCTTGCTGCCGTACTTTAAAAATATACTCCCATGTTGAGGCTAAACTTAATTCTTGTCTAGCTTTATCCACAGTGAACTGCAATCTCAGAACTTTTTGTGCGCACTGTTTACATAACCTAGCCTTATAGGAAATAACATGTCCCCTAATGGTGGGTTTGAATGATTTCCATACCATAAAGATTGGAGCAGTGCCTAAATATAGTATTCTTGGACTCTAGAATCGGAATGTGTGTGTTTGTTCCTGACCATTCTTTGCCAGGAATACTGATGTTAATAAGATGTTATGTTATGTAGTAGATGTTTATATTCAAAGGGATTGTGCTGGTTGTAGCTTAGTGGGAGTAGGCTGTAAAGTTCTTGTCTATTGTGTAGCTTGTACAATAAACTACTTAAAGCATCTTGGATCAACTGCGTACTTACTTCAATTTCCTGGCTACGAGGATGGGAAATCTTGCCAAAAAAAATTATTGTCTCCCTTTGTCAAATCAGATCTTCTAGCAGAGATTTATCAAACTTCTAGCTCAATTTTTTTCCGTGGAATAATCCCTAGAGTTAGCAAACAGGAGATTATAGAATGGCCTGAAAAAGAATTAGCTAAAATCTGCGTCTTAGCATTCGCCAACCTGTTAGCTACCAAAAAGAAGTGAGGTGCATTGCGGTCCTATATCTGGACTAATAGCAGTTAAACTGGGAGAAGCTTGGATGCCCCCTCCTCCATGGATACGTTAACGCCAGATCTGATTTTATAGTAGTTATTAACTTTGCCATTTTTGACTTCAGTTGTCGCTTTGTTTTATTAGGAGTATTCAATGTCAAATTCTGGATATAATTAGGGTCACCTTCAATGATTAAAACACTTTCCGATTTCTGAGCTACTTCATGAGTGCTTTGGTCTCATCTGTTTGGGGCCATAATAATTCACAAAATTTAACATTATCTCATCACCCTTTGCCTTGAGCCATAACCATCTCCCTACCCTGTCCCGGACCACTTTCCTAATCTGCCATTTAATCGTAATTGCAAATAAAATCCCCACTCTACGAACTGAAACATTTTCAGAGGAAAAATAAGCAGAAGCGAATTTTCTCGGCAGACAAAACTTTGGGGTATTGGTCCTAAAGTGAGTTTCTTGCAAGAGAATTATTTCTGGGGAAAAAGATGTCAGCCACCTAAGAAGCGCACCAGACTTACGTGGAATTATCATCTCATTGACATTGCATGTCATTAGTTTTATATTTTGTGTTATCTAATATCTTCTTCCTAAATCTGGGCAAGGTTTTGATACACCTCATCCTTCCCCCCTCTTAAGGATGTCACTATAATAGGTCCCTAAAATGTAGTGTAAAACATTTGCTCTTGCCCTGCGGGTTTGTTGTCTGAAACCCCAACCCCTTTCCCCCCATCCACACATGCCCGCCTTCCCAGAGCTGATGGGCCTCCCATATGCCAGCCCAACACCCTATCTCCATCTATTGGTGCAGTGGTAGGGCACTTGTGCCCAAGACATAGCCCCTCCACCAGAGATTATATACATTCTGTACCGTGTGCCTCCCCAGCCACTTACATTCTTGAATCAGACCTTGAAATACTTGGGTTGCGGGGCTGTCGCTGAAGACAAATCCGAGAACACTCTAATGTGGTTGTTGTCAGACACATCAAATGATTTTTGACTGATTGCTGTGGCCAAAGTCTGCTCTTTAATGCTGAAGTCTGAAAAATAAGTAATATCATCAGTGGATATTTGGCATCCCTGTGAGAGCTGGGCAGGGACCCCGTGTGCTCTCATATTAGATAAGTCATTTGGAGCTGTTATCAATATCAATTTCTTTATGCCAAAATTTCATCAGTTGGGGAACTTTCTGAATCTCCCCATGCAACGTGCTTCCCTCTGGAATGACAATACATTTTAAATTGCTGCATCATGAGTGATTTTCCTGCATCTCCACTTTAGTTTCCAGCTGCTGTAGTTTGTTTAATTCTGGGAGAATGTTCGTATCAAAACTTTGAAATATATTTTCTGGATCAGAAATCCTTTGCTCTGCCTCCAGGATATGTTTAGGTAGCTGTTCCAAGCTATCCTCGGTTTTAGACAGTCTTTGATTATCTGTTTCCATGTCCAGAGCTTGCTGTGTTTTCATCCCGTGAATCTCCAATAAAATTGCTTCCAGCAATGGTCGTAGTGCTTTAGAAGTAGTGTTTAAGTGCAGGTCTGCGTTATTTACTCACAACGATGCACCCCTTGTCGACACTTCCAGATGTAAATCTTGTTGTGTATCCTGTGCCAAACCTTGACCTGTATTTATCATCTCGGGGATGCCTGCCAGTCCAGTGTTACCTAATAACCTTACTGGCCCTGGTAGGTCTGATATAGGCACCACCTGAATCTGGGTTGGCTTTGGTAGCTCTCGTGAACTTAGCACAGTCTTCGCCTGTACTAAACTTGAAACAGAGGATAGTCGTTAGAGAGATGCGTTGAGAAATGTTTTAGGCAAGACAACAGTAAGGGGGAGCTGGGCTGGCTGGCTGATTAATGAGAGAGATTGCAACTGAAATGGAACATTTTCCACCTCTGCTCTACCTTCCTCTAAAAAAGTCTCCTCTCCCAAGACGAATGGGCAGACTTTGCCATGTCCATGGACTGTATTTCTATAGTAACAGACACTAAGCTATTACTTCCCAGTACCCCCTTCTCTCTCCAACCTGCCACATGACACTGGGATGCATTTTTGCGTTGTTTCGGTATGACAGCAGTGCTTGGAAGATTACTGGCCTGCTTTGAGCGTGGAGGATTTTCCTTTACCACTCAACAATACACTTTCTTTTGATCTAATGCCTACTAAAGGTTGAACAAGGTCTTTCCACTTTCCTAACTTTTAGAAGCATGCAGAACTGAAAGCACTCACAGGGACAGGAATCTGTTTAATGTCTACGGAGAAGGGTCTCCTGCAAATGACAAGGTTTGATAAAGCAGGTAGTTGGCATAAGAAGACATAACTGAAGAACAGGAGAATTTTCAATACAGGAAAAAGAACTGATTTAAATCTCAAAGAAGCAATAGGAATTTAGAGAGTGGGGACTAAGGACATGGGAGGTAGAAATAGAACGAAGTATAGAGTGTATACGGGAGACAAGTGAGAAAGGGGGGTAAAATATAGACTAAGAGAGAGGGTGGGAAATAGCGCAGGGGCAGTTGAAATGGGAAAATCAGGGTAACAACCGGAAGAGAGAGAGAGAGAGGAAAAGAGGGATTTATAACAAAAAAGAAGGATAATGGGATAAAGTATGATAATGGAGGGGTTGGTAGAATGAGAGAAAGACAGAGGGAGGGAGACAGAATGAAAAGTTGGTATGATTTATGGACAGAAATACTGACACTTTGAAAATCTAATAGATGTGGTGTTAGGTCATGACCTGCTCACCACCCGCCTCAGAGCTGCGGGTGGTAACTCGGTTCGTGGCACCTATTTCTGGAAACTGGGCCTGCCGCAGCTCAGTGCAGCGCCCTGCAGTTTCTTTTCTGGGTGCAAAGACGTGCCATGTAGCACTTCTCTTTTCTCTTGGGGCATGCCTCCAATGTAGGCAGTGGCCATACCACCCTAAAAGCGCCTGATCTCGTCTGAAGTTAACCAGGGTCGGGCCTGGTTAGTACCTGGATGGGAGACTGCCTGGGAAAACAAGTGCTGTAGACTTACTTGAATCTTAGAGTGACCTTAATATGAGTTGCCTGCAGTCATGGTTAGGGGATATTATTTTGTGTTCCTTCCATCCACTATTCCTCTCTCTGGTTCCCAGAGTGCCTTGAGTACTGTTTTTTCTTCACCATTCCAAGATGGAGGTTTTCTAACCTTTTTCCTTTTTCTTCCTAAACCAAGATGGCGGTTCTCCTTTTCCTGTTGCGTCACTTCCTTGCTGTCTTTGTGTATATATAAGGGTCTGGAATTCTCAATTTTCTTGCGTTGCAACACCTTCGCTCCTGTTAGTGTCTCTTTTCTCCAGTTGATATCTATTCGCTTCTGTTGGTGATACTTTTCTCCAGTTTGGTATTTTGGTCCTGTTAGTTCCTTCTTCTGCAATTCTCCTCTTCTTCCCAGGTCTGTCATCCCCTTCCTGACTTTCCTCCTTTTCAGGTACTATCGCCTGGATTCTGTAGTCACCGCGTCCATCAGAGGTTTTTCTCACTGTTAGCACTTCAAGTATGTTGTTGCTTCTTCCATTAAGGGGGAGATGTGAATGCTGGGAGTATCACCTCTACAGGGATGACAGCCAGAGGCTAGAAGGGAAAAAAAGCAATATCTCAGTAAAAACTTGGCTGGCCTCAAAAGAGATGGGAGAAAGACCCAGGCCCAGTTAAGAAAGTGTTTTGAGCATGGTGGGGAACATGAATTATGTGTGCTTTGGTTAGCATAACTGGTGAGTTGCATTGGTTTTGCACATTTGGCAAATTCATAGATCAGTTTTTAACTGTGTTTGTATTGCCTATGTACATAGAAATGGAGGATAAATAATTGCAAAGTCTGAATTATTTTATTCGGCAGGGGTGTGCAAAGTTGTCAGAGGGATTACTGCACCACACTTTTAAACTTTAATGCTTTGCAAACTGCCAAGTGGATGTAAAAAATGTTTTTCAACATGAAAAGCTGCAAAGAGATGTGTGGCAACAAGAACATAAAGCCAGAAGCAAATCAGGGAAAATAACGTAGGTCCCTCGTTTTTGATACTTATGGTGTTCAGAATGTCAGAAGTTAACAATGTAAGTACCTAAAATATCAGATCTTTGCAATACTTTGTACCACTGACCATTCCTCGTTCATGTTTGGGGCACACCCATCGATGTTTGTGGCCCACCCATCGATGCTCGTGGCCCTCCCTGAGCAAGAATCATAGAACCGGGCTTGCCTGGATCACCAGTCCGTCCGGTGCTGGCCCAGTGACAGTGTGGTATTATCACTCAGGCAGCGCACGTTGCTGTAGAGGACGCCCATGTGTTCTGGGCAGGGAGGCCTTTAACATTCCTTTTTACGGACACCTTTGGTCCCTTTAGTTTTCCAGGAGTTTAAACGTTCTTTCACTTGGGGCCTCTCGCACTTCTTTTTGAACTCTAAAGGCTGCAGCAGCTCCATCCTGACCTCGAGAAGACTGCGGACAGGCCCATTTTCATTCTGTTTGCTGCTGATCATCACATAAAGAATGACAATGGGCTGTCTGCCTTTAAGATGAATAGCAGACATCCTACCTGGTTTGTTTTTTAAATTAAAGAGTGTCAGCAAACACCGCTGCAGCAGCGCGGACTCCAAGACACTCTGCTCTATGGGGGCTGGGTGATTCATAACAAAGCCTCATTAATAAGTAAATGGTCTTTTAAAGACCTGTGAAGTACTTGGGTGCGGCTGTGTGTGTGCCTGGTAAGCTGGGGTGAGTTGACAGGGGCAGTGACAGACAGGGGGTGACAGACAGAGGGTGACAGACAGAGGGTTACAGAGGGAGGGAGAGAGAGGGAGGCAGAGGGAGACAGAGAGAGAGAGAAAGGGATGCAGAGGGAGGGAGACAGAGGAAGGGAGACAGAGAGAGTGGGAGACAGAGAGGGAGGGAGACAGAGGGAAGGAGACAGGCACAGAGAGGGAGACAGGCTGTGGGAGGGAGACAGAGTGACGGAGATAGAGGGAGGGAGACAGACAGAGGGAGACAGAGGGAGGGAGACAGAGGGAGAGAGAGGGAGGGAGACATAGAGAGGGAGAGAGGGACACAGAGAGGGAGGGAGACAGAGAGAGAGAGAGGGAGCGAGGCAGACAGAGAGACAGACAGAAACAGATGGAGGCAGAGACAGGGACAGGGGCAGACAGGCAGAGACAGACAGAGAGATGGAGAGCGACACAGATGGAGGGGAACAGAGACCGACAGTGACAGATAAAGACAGGGACAGACAGACAGATAGAGGCAGAGACAGGGACAGACAGATAGAGGCAGAGACTAAGACAGACAGAGAGACAGACAGGGAGACGGAGCCCGAGACAGAGGGAGAGAGAGAGAGAGGGAGGGAGACAGAGGGTGATAGATGGCGGGAGAGGGAGGGAGACAGAGAAGAGAGAGAGGGAGACAGAGGGAGACAGAGAGAGGGAGACAGAGAGAGTGAGACAGAGAGAGGGAGACAGAGAGAGGGACAAGGAGACAGAGAGGAAGGAAGACAGAGGGAGGGAGACAGACAGAGGGAGACAGAAGGGGAGAGAGGGCGGGAGACAAAGTGAGGGTGTCAGAGGGAGGGAGACAGACAGAGGGAGACAGAAGGAGAGAGACGGAGGGAGACAGAGGGGGAGAGAGGGTGGGAGACAGAGGGTGGGAGACAGAGAGAGGGAGACCAAGAAAGAGAGGGACAGGGACAGAGGATGACAGAGGGTGACAGACAGAGGGAGGGGACGACAGAGGGAGGGAGACCAACAACAGGGAGACAGATACAGGAAGACAGACAGAGACAGACGGAGGGAGGGAGGCAGAGAAAGAGGGAAAGAGAGGGAGATAGAGAGAGAGGGATACAGAGAGAGAGGAAGACAGAGAGGGAGACCAAGAGAGAGGGAGGCAGAGGAAGGGAGACAGAGGGAGGCAGAGGGAGACAAAAGGAGACAGAGGGAGGGAGGGAGACAGAGGGAGGGAGAGGGAGACAGAGAGAGAGGGAGACAGAGAGAGAGGGAGACAGAGAGGGAGGGAGTCAGAGGGAGGGAGGGAGGCAGAGGGAGGGAGGGAGGCAGAGGGAGGGAGGCAGAGGGACAGAGACAGAGGGACGGAGACAGAGGGATGGAGACATAGGGACAGAGACAGAGGGATGGAGAGGGAGACAGAGGGAGGGATACAGAGAGAGAGAGAGGGGAGAAACATAGAGAGGGAGACAGCGAGAGAGCGAGGGAGACAGACAGAGTGAGTGAGACAGAGATAGACAGAGGGAGAGAGAGAGAGGAAGAGAGAGAGGGAGAGAGAGAGGGAGAGAGAAAGGGAGAGAGAGAGGGAGACAGGGAGGGAGACAGAGAGGGAGGGAGACAGAGAGAGAGAGAGAGAGAAGGAGAGAGGGAGACAGAGACAGACAGAGATAGAGACATACAGAGACAGATGGAGGCAGTAACCGGGACAGGGGAAGACAGGCAAAGACAGACAGAGAGTCGGAGAGGGAGGGAAAAAGGGACAGATAGAGACAGGGACAGACAGACCGATAGAGGCAGGGACAGACAGATAGAGGCATCGACTAAGACAGACAAAGAGACAGAGAGGGAGACAGAGGGAGAGAGAGAGAGGGAGGGAGACAGAGGGTGACAGAAGGAGGGAGAGGGAGGAAGACCAAGAGAGACAGAGGGAGACCGAGGGAGAAAGAGAGAGAGAGACAGAGGGAGGGAAACAGAGGGAGGGAGAGGGAGACAGAGGAAAGGAGGCAGAGGGAGGGAGACAGAGGGAGACAGACAGAGGGAGACATAGAGAGACAGAGAGAGAGGGAGGGAGACAGAGGGAGGGAGACAAAGAGAGAGAGAGGGAGCGAGGCAGACAGAGAGACAGACAGAAACAGATGAAGGCAGAGAGAGGGACAGGGGCAGACAGGCAGAGACAGACAGAGAGATGGAGAGCGACACAGATGGAGGGGAACAGGGACAGACAGTGACAGATAAAGACAGGAATAGACAGACAGATAGAGGCAGAGACAGGGACAGACAGATAGAGGCAGAGACTAAGACAGACAGAAAGACAGACACGGAGACGGAGCGGGAGACAGAGGGAGAGAGAGAGAGGGAGACGGAGGGTGATAGATCGCGGGAGAGGGAGGGAGACAGAGAGAGAGAGACAGAGGGAGACAGAGAGAGGGAGACAGAGAGAGTGAGACAGAGTGAGACAGAGAGAGGGAGACAGAGAGAGGTACAGGGAGACATAGAGGAAGAAAGTCAGAGGGAGGGAGACAGACAGAGGGAGACAGACGGGGAGAGAGGGAGGGAGACAGAGGGTGATAGATGGCGGGAGAGGGAGGGAGACAAAGAGAGAGAGAGAGAGAGGGAGGCAGAGGGAGACAGAGAGAGGGAGACAGAGAGAGTTGTAGTGTAGTTCCTAGTTTCCCACTAGGCCCTGCGCATTTGAATAACATAAACAGTAGCATCGACGTAGAAGTGCGGATCTTCCAGGCCTCCACTGACTATGCTAAACTTAATTGGGTTTGTTACCAACTAGCTCAGAGGTCACTGGAAACTTTCTTCTCTGTATAGGAAGTGATCAGCTTCCCTGACACAGACAAGAAGGGATTCAGCTTTCCAACAACCGTGCAACATGACAACTTTGCTCCTCAGATCAAGAGTCAATCTCTAGGGTCGTGTGAAACAATAGACATGTATTTCACTCAGTCAGATTAGTGCAGTTTACTTTCACGAGATGTAGAGAATAGAGAGACGGGCGTTTTGTCAATAAAGGGTTAACATTTATTGAACAGTCTTTCTTCTCGTACACGAGAAATGTATTGCCACAATTGCAAGACTTGTTATTATAAAAAGTACGTACAGTAAGATAAGTATTGCGAAATAATACTGTAAAAGCATTGATATGGTTTCTTAGCCATACAATGGTTTAAAAGTAATAAAACATATATACAGTCATATATACATTAGGCTAAAATACTCAACTGGTGCTTCTAACTAAGCCTACCCCGGTGTGCCTGACCTAAGCCTAACACGTGGAAGGGGAGTAAGTAAGTAGCTTTAAGTTAAGTTGGTTTTGCCAAGGTTTGCTTCAAGAATTCTCTTCTAAGGGTTTAGTCAACACCATACCTCTGAATAGAATAATGGAAGTCTGGTATTTCCTTCAGGGGGAACTCGGTATCCCAGTCACCCGCGAGGGCAGACTAGAAGCGCTGGAGCTGGATTTCTCTGTTCAGCGCGTCGAGGAGGAGGAGGGGGGACAGCGTCCGCGGGCAGCTTGGCATCTGCTGGGCTCTTCGCAGAGGGACGGCTGTTCAGCTCCTAAGCTCACCACACCATCGTTCGCGCTTTAGCAGCGATAATGGTATCAGTAGCTTCACCAACAGCAGCGGGGCAGCAGACTGCAGCAGCAGGGTGCATACAGCATACAACAGCTAGCAACAGGGTAGCAGGCTGCAGCAACAGGCTATTGCTTAAGGCAACGTTGGTAGTATTTATACCTGACAGGTGCCTGGTTTGAGGCAAGTTTGCTGGACATAAGACGTCAATTAAAGATGTCACTAGGAAGTGATAGCTATCAGTTGCTCATTAGAGTTCCATTACTAATCAAAACACAGGTTTGCTGAGTTTTTATCTTGTTGAAGAACTCGGAGTGTTAATCTAGGAATATCAGATAGTGACTTCTGCTCTGTCATTGCACTAATTGGTTGCAAAGGAAGTGGCAGAGAACTGTTCTGGAATGTGGCTCTGTTCGTGTGAGGCCAGAGATGACTTTCTGAATATCGCACTTGAACGGTTATGCCAATATAGGGAATAAATGGATTTACAGCCGAATAGGGGCATAAGGTCGCAGTATCGATCAGGAACCCAGATAAACATGCAACACCCACTCCACGTTTTCATGTCCATCAAATTACTAAAACTAGAGCAATAGGATGCATGTGTAACATTGCCCACCCCAAAATACATAAATGCATTCGAAATAGGCGTATATTGTAATACGTGAAATTTAGATACTGTACGTTTTTGAAGCATAGAAATCATTCAAAAATTATTGCATATGAAATCGATAAACGATTATGCAAAAAGAATTACACATGAAGTATCTCTGAAACAGAAGAAGGGCAAGATAAATCATCACATATAAATGCATTGCAATAACATGTGCTAGAGGCTGATGTAATTTTGTTATGTCTCTAGATGTGTTTAGAAATAGAAGTTTGAAGCTTCTGTTCTCTAAGAATAGTTTTTA